>NC_142870.1:59787500-60412500 GCF_051225735.1 Oryctolagus cuniculus
TTACACATACTTGGGAATATGAATAGCCTTTTGCAAAACTTAAATGGGTCCATTAAGCTTTTCGTTCCTTGTCTTTCCTAATCATACATCTTATAAATGCTTTCATGGCTGTCTTACATGGTTAAAATAAGGAGATGATCAAAGTATGATTTCTTGAATCACACAGTTTATTACTACACAAAGAGATTTTTTTTAAAGTGCCTCTCCAGTTCACACTGCTTAAAGAGGGGGAAAATAATGAGAACAAATCTCACAGGAATGCACTTTACAGAGAAGGTACATTAACCACATAGCGAGTGAGCTTAAAATTATTAGTTTCATTATTTATGTTTTTTAAAAAGATTCATTTATTTATTTTAAAGTGAGCGTTACCGAGAGGGAGTGACAGAGAAAAAGAGAGAGCTTGTGCATCTCCTGACTCACTCCCCAGATGACTGCGATGGCCCAGACTGAAGTCAGTAGCCAGGAGCTTTACCCTGGTCTCCCAAGTGAGTGGCAAGGGCCCAAGCAGTTAGGTCATTTTCATCTGTTTTTCCCAGGTCATTAGCATGGAGCTGGATTATAAGTGGAGCAGCTGGGACATAATCTGCCCTCATATGGGATGCAGGCATTGCTGGCAACAGCTCTATCTGCTACACCTCACAATGTCAGCTGCTAAAATTATTAATATCTTCCCACTCAATTAGAATGGAAGCAGGCTTCTGTGGAAAGTATAACCTATTTAAAGTTTGAGGAATACCTTCATTAAGAGTTGTCAAGAGAGATGATGTGACCGCACAACAGAAATGTGTGACAAAGTATATCTGGGACACTAGAGAAAGATGCCAGGATCAGCAGGTGAACCTTTGAGATTAGCTCAGTGGGCTGTGGCCCTGCTGCATCTTGGAGTGACATATTCTATATGCTGTATCTTGGATTTTTGTGGAAAGGTGGCTAACAGTGCAGCTCTTCCATGGCCCTAACGTCTCAAAAGTCTCTGTCAAACTTCTACATTTCTGAATACTTCAGAGTTCAGGTGTTGAGATCAATGGTTCACCCAAGACGGGGCTCAAATTGTGCTGTAACATTCTGGTGGGGAGGGGCAGTCCACTCCCAGTTCTTTTCACATCAAAACACATGTCATTCAGGTAGAAAACTATGTGTTCGGAAACATTTCAAGCTGCATAACAGCAAAATAGCATGGATTTCTCTAAGAGCTGCAAAGTGTATCATTGTTTGGAAGCACTATAATTTGACTATAATTTAACCTGACCATACAGTGTTTTAAAGATTCAGTTGATCAAATTGAGATGATTTAGTAAGTGTAGCTGGTGAAATGAAAATCATATTGATAATATTTTGCAGTTTTATATTGAAAACCATATTATCCATGATATGAACTGTTTCAGTAATGACGTGTGACAAATCACTTCTATACCCACAAGCTTAAAACAATGATCACTAAATTTTTGCTCATAAAAATACAGTTTAGATGTGTCATTTTTTTGGTCTTGGTTAAATTCACTCAACTGTCTGTGATCAGTTCTAAGTTAAGGAGCCTCCTTTGTTGATTTCAACTGAGTCATCCGATAGCTTATACACATCAAAAGTTTGACTGATGTAAGATGGTTTTTGACTGGAACAACTGGGAAGACTGTAAAGATAAGGCCGTCTCAACTGTCTTTGAAGGGTTATCCATCACAGTCCTTTCCATATTACTCTGTTTTGGTTTTATGGTGGCAATCCCTATGGAATATTTCTGAGGATACTAATTGGAATGTGTTTTTATGTTTGTCACTCTTCTATCTTTTCCCCTAGAGTCAGCCTTTTTGCACCTTAGCTGTTCTCTTTCATGCTCATGTTTTATTCAAAAGGCTATCTAGTTGTTTTTATGAATGAATGGTTATGTTAGAATAGGTAGCTAGCAAATGATATTAGCATGAGTTACAGAAATGCTTTCCAAATAAATTTCTGTGTTGAATGGGAGTGTGGGCTATCTGTTTAAAACTGGAGTTGAAAGAGCAAAAGGTGGGGTTTACTATAGGAAATCTGGGGGCGGGGAGCAGACAGAATTAATGTGGACTCCACCATCAAAAAATGAAGTTTTATTTTGGAAAGGTGAAATTGAATTAATTCAGTTTGTGTTATTGCTGTGCCCAATTGTGTCCTCCATCTCAACATTTATTTCTCTCACTCTATTGAATAAATTTAATTGATATCTCAATCTATTCACTACTCTATCAGAAAATTACCCTTTCTAATTTCCTCTAAATATGTACCTATTAGTTCCTTTAACAAAAACTCTCAAGATTTGTGCTTTGGGCAAGAGTTTCTGTTCTATTTAGAGATAAAATGTCCAAACAGTGAAGTTATTTTAATACAGTTTTTAAAAATAAATTAATCTGAAGAGTTAGTGCTGTGCCATAGCAGGTAAAGCTGCCGTGTGCAGTGCCGGCATCCCATATGGGCACCAGTTCAAGTCCTGGCTGCTCCACTTTAATTCTGCTTTCTCCTATGGCCTGGAAAAGCAGTAGAGGTTGTCTCAAGCACCTGCACCCACCTAGGAGACCTGGAAGAAGCTCCAGGCTCCTGGCTTTGAATTGGCCCAGGTCTGGCCATTGTGGGCATATGAGGAGTGAACCAGCAGACAGATCTCTCTCACCTCTGCCTCTCTGTTACTCTGATTTTCAAATAAATAAAAATAAATCTTTTAAAAAAAGTGAATTTGGGGCCTGCACTGTGGCATAGCAGGTAAAGCTGCTGCCTGCAGTGCCTGTATCCCATAAGGCCACCGGTTCATGTCCTGGCTGCTCCACTTCCTATTCAGTTCTCTGCTATGGTCTGGGAAAGCAATAGAAGATGACCCAAGGCATTGGGCCCCTGCACCCACGTGGGAGACCTGGAGGAAGCTCCTGGCTCCTGGCTTCGGATGGGCACAGCTCTGGCCTTTGCGGCCAACTGGGGAGTGAACCCAAGGATGGAAGACCCTCTCTCTCTCCCTCCCTCTCTCTCTCTCCGCGTGTCTGTCTCTCTCTCTGCCTCTCCTTCTCTCTGTGTAACTTGGACTTTCAAATAAGTAAATAAATCCAAGCACGTTATTGCCTTTAAAAAAATAATTAATCTGATGCTTCCTGTCCTAGTTACTCTACATACTGTGTTGCTGATTCTTAACTTGGAAGTTCACCTAAATTTCCCTGAGTAGAACTTAATTTTGGTCTAATGACTTGGGATATGATATATTGTTTTTTAATTTCTTCCCAATTCACATTCTATCTGTATCAGTGTTGCTAGCATAACTCAAAATTTCAAATGGCAATCTTTCTTGTGTCTCAGCATTATAATTTAAATAATTTTATAAATATATATTATCATTTCTCAATAATCTTTATGATGACTTTGAAAGTAGGGAAAAGAAATGTCCTGGTTTCATCATGACAAACTAGAAAGAAATATGTAAATGATGATTTTTTGAAAAGACTAATACAAGACTTAATGATTGAATAGCAGATGATTCTAAATGCTCACTTTCCGTATGAATTACTTTGGTTTAAAGCATATGGAGTGAATGATCCAATTCTGAATAATAATTTTGTATGTATATTTGCAAAAAGTAATCAACTTCTATGCTCCCATTTTCCAATGGCAAATCTGCTTTTATCCATATTTTTCTATTAGAGAGAATGTACATTTTAAGTATTTTTATACTCATATATATGTAGAATTAGAGGAAGTAATGTAAAATCTTAGTCTAATTTCAAAACTTGATAACAAAAAGTATGACCTATTTTAGAACTAGATTTGTATAATCTTTAGAATGAGAGAAATCTGTTCTTGTATCTTAATGCTCATATGTATAAGATAATTTTATATATAAAAATGCAACTTTAATATAATTTCAAATCTTGAATTAGCTAATTCTATGTACATAAAATCAAGTACTTAAATGTTAATCAGATTATGAGCTGGACCAGACGTGAAGCAGCAGGGACTGGAATTGGTGCCCATATGGATGATAGCATTGTAAGCAGTGGCCTAACCCACTATGCCACACTGCTGTCCTCCATTTTGTACCCTTTCCATAGACTATCCCTTTGGCAATTTGCAGTAAGTAAGAAACCTCTTCTATGAAATCTGAAAAATTTCAGTGGTCAAAAGAAATGTCTGGAGAAAAATATTTTATCTTTTTGGTGGAAAACTTATATTTCTAATAAATGATCCTTTCCCATTATCTCTTTCAACATTCTCTTCTAAGCATGTTACTGCTTTTCTTCTGAGAGATATCTGAAATGGTGTTAGGAATTAGCCATGTAATGTGGCCATAAATCATCCCAACAGTTTAAATGACTGTACGTAAAGCAGGGAATTCTGGTTTAAATTCCATCATTGCATTATGTCAATTCATTCAGCAGCTAAAAGATTTAATCTCATTTCAAATTTCACCATTTCCTCTCTGACTTCCTCTTTGTTCCCTTTCCTCCATTATCAAGCTTAGAAGAGTGATGACTCAAAATTACGATGTGCAAATGAAAAAAAATAAGAAGAGATTTTTATATATCTTCTTCTTCTTCCTAAGGTCATCTACAAGTTAATGATACTTTGAGAACTGTTCAGATTTCATAAACTAAGGAAGCACATGAACAAAACTCCCTACCAAGAAACCTTATGATATGTGTGTATTTGTGTGTGTGTGTGTAGAGATTTTTGGGAGGAGGAGAAGAGAAAGCGAGATATATCTTTTGAAAAATCCTCTAGTAACTTGCTGTCTGAGACGATGGATGAGTAAATATCATTACAGGGGAAACTAGTTAATCATGCAAAATGAGTATTCCCAACTAAGATAGTCATGGTTCTCTATAGTTGAGTCTGGAAAATAAAAGCAACATAGATGAAAATGTACAGGCTTTTTGGACATATTAGCTTAGAGAAGGTTCATGAATTGTAAAAAATTTAACTTAAAAAACTGCAAAATATGTCAGCCCCCTACTGTTTTACAGGGAGCAGCAGACCTAGTGCTAGAGAAAAGAAAACAATTTATTACTAAAAATATCAGAAAGTAACTACCTAATGGATTTGCAAATCCTGCAAAATACATTGTCCCTGAGGGCATCTGTTCAATCTTGTCAGCTTAGAGATGCTAAGGGCGTTCATGGACGTCTTGGAAACTAGAATACAAGACATAGAGTTCAATCAGAGAAATGTCCAGCCACTTAAAGCTTGGAGATAACTTAGTTCTTCATTGCATAGATGTAAGGGAAGAGAACAACAAAAATGAAAATTTACCAGGTATCAGAATAAATTTTAAAATAATTACTTACTGGGGCTGGTGCATGGCTCACATGGTTGATCCTCCGCCTGCGGCACCAGTATCCCATAGGGGCGCCGGGTTCTGGTCCCGGTTGCTCCTCTTCCAGTCCAGCTCTCTGCTGTGGCCCAGGAGTGCAGTGGAGGATGGCCCAAGTGCTTGGGCCCTGCACCTGCATGGGAGACCAGGAGGAGGCACCTGGCTCCTGGCTTCGGATTGGTGCAGCGCCAGCCGTGGAAGCCATTTGGGGAGGAAGACCTTTCTCTCTGTCTCTCTCTCTCTCACTGCCTAACTCTATCTGTCAAATAAATAAATAAAAATAAAAAATTACTTATTTATGTATTAAATTTTTATAGGTTTAGAGTTAGAATTTCTGCTATCAGTATATGTGCAACAATTCTAAGTAAAAAAATGTAGAGTGATGAGATGGTTAAAATATCAGGTAACTGAAGCAAATACATTATTTCTAGAAAGGTACATTATAATATGTGCATAATCATCAAATAATTTCAACAAATAAAGTTCAGAAAAACAAGAGCTCACAGCTTTAAAAAAATCAACAAATGAAGAATTCAGGGCCTAGTGTTATGGCTTAGCTGGTAAGCCTGTGGCTTAGCCACCTTGCAGCAACGTCATCCCATATGGGCACTAATTTGAGTTTCATCTGCTTCACTTCCAATCCAGCTCTCTACTATGGCATGGGAAAGCAGTAGAAGACGGTCCAGTGCTTGGGCTCCTGCACCTGCTCCCTCCTTGTGTGGGAGACCTGAAAGAAGCTCCTGGCTCCTGTCTTTGGATCAGCACAGCTCCAGCTGTTGTGGCTAATAGGGGAGTGAACCAGCAGATGAAATATCTCGCTCTCTCTTTCTGCCTCTCCTTCTCTCTCTGTGTAACTCTGACTTTCAAATAAATAAATAAATATCTTTTTTAAAAAAGATATTTATTTATTTGACAGGTAGAGTTACAGACAGTGAGAGAGAGAGAGAGAGAGAGAGAGAGAAAGGTCTTCCTTCCGTTGGTTCACTCCCCAAATGGCCGTAACTGCAAGGGCTACGCCGATACGAAGCCAGGAGCCAGGTGCCTCCTCCGGGTCTCCCAAGTGGGTGCAGGGCCCAAGCACTTGGGCCATCCTCCACTGCACTCCCGGGCCACAGCAGAGAGCTGGACTGGAAGAGGGGCAACTGAGACTAGAACCCGGCGCCCCTATGGGATGCTGGCGCCGCAGGCGGAGGATTAACCTAATGCGCCACAGCGCCGTCCCCAGTAAATAAATATTTAAAAAAAATTAAAAAAAAAAAAGAATTCCATCACCACAAATAAAACTCAGCAGAAAAGAAATCCACACAAACTGGAGAATTTGCTTCATAAAGATTTCATATGTTGAAGTTGTAATGTAAAAGTATTTTATTTATTTTAAGACATGCTTTAAAATAATTAGTGAAATAGTAAAAAGTTTAATATACAATGACTAGAATTTGTAGACAAACAAAATATAATTTTTGGAATAAAATGATTAAAATTAAAAAAAAGTTGATGATATGACTAAGCATACTAAAAAGGGAATTTATGTGGAATAAGGAATAGAAAATTATAGAAAACAAAAATACAGACAAAAATGGATAAGGAGATCAGAGAAAGGCAGGCCAAAAATTTGACTTCTAGAATGAAATTAAAGAGGAGAATTAGAGGCAAAATTAAATACAAATAGACTCATTGCTTTCCAGAATTGAAAAAAAAATCATAGATTTGGATAGCTAAATAAAGTCTCAGAACAAATAGAAAATATCCCCCTGGAGACAGGGTGCTGAAATGGCAGAATACCAAAAACAGGGAAAAAAAATGCAAGGACTTAGAGATAAGATAAATTACCTGTAAATAAATGATAGTTAGTAAAAAAAAATGATAATTAGTTGACTTCTTAATATTATAATGGTGGTTCATGTATTTCAAATAATATATTCATAGCTAATATCTTAATTATAGAATGACATATCCATTAAATTAACTTTTATGAAAGACATCCTCACAATAACATAACAAAAATTGAGTGCACTATAAAAATCACTAAAATAATTAAATAATTAGTAATTTAGTAATATCTAACTTCTGCAATGACAGAAATTTTCTATGTGTTTGTCTACAATGGTAGACATAAGTCACATGTGACTTTAAGTATTTGCTAAGTAATTACTATGAGAAAGTACATTTTAAATTGTAATTTTAATTAACTTTAATATCTACAGGTGACTAATGTTTATGCACTGGTGAGCTAGTTTCAATGGATATAATTTTAAAAGGAATGATGCTTTTTAAGATAATGATACAATTCTGAATAAATATTGCTGTATATAAGACAACAAAAATAGTATCTCATTTGTACTGTTAAAAGAATCAAGAAATGGAATTAAAATCATGGACAGTAAAAGAAATTTCAAAGCAAATGATTACTGTTAGAACATTTTAAAGCTCTGATTTAAGAGTAATGAAAAAGTTCACTTAATCTATGATAAGTCAAATAATTACAGTAAATTCTGGGAAGAATTATAAGTGGAAAAATATAGAATACATAACTGCCATGCTAGGAGACATATAAAAATAATAGTTGAAGGAACAATAAACTCAGTCAATATAGAAAACAATTCAGGAGATAAAAGATCCATATACTATACAGCAAATGAAAGGGGCAAAATAAGAAGAGTAATAAACATAAACATAAATGCATCTGTGATTACACTAAATGTAAAAAGATTTTTTATTTGAGACATAAAGATTATCTAAGTGGATTTTTAAAAACCTAGATATAAGCAGTTCATAAAAATGATAATATATGATTTTTTAAAACATAAAAGATATACCAGGCAAATGCAAACCAAAATAAAACTGACTGATATATTAATAATATTAAAGATGTACAAGGTTATAAAATTCACTATAAATAGATTTTTGTCTGCTAATAAATACTTAATTCATAAATAAGAATAAGAATTCTGAATCTGTAAACGTACACTAAAATAACTTCAAAGTGTATAACTAATTTGAACACAGTATTAGGAGAAATTCATTAATCTGATATTATTTTTGGAAGATTTCATCACGCTTGTATCTATTAAGTTATAGATAAGAGGAAATAAATTAAAAATATGGTATATAAGATTGCATAATTAACAAGAAGTTACATGGTCAAATATAGAGAGTTACCAGTGCACATCTTCACAAGCACACAAAGTTTTCTTTTCTTTTTCTTTTTTTTTTTTTTTTTTTACTTTTTGACAGAGTGGACAGTGAGAGAGAGAGAGACAGAGAGGAAGGTCTTCCTTTGTCCGTTGGTTCACCCCCGCAATGGCCGCTGTGGCCGGTGCACTGAGGCCAGCACACCGCGCTGATCCGAAGCCAGGAGCCAGGTGCTTCTCCTGGTCTCCCATAGGGTGCAGGGCCCAAGCACTTGGACCATCCTCCACTGCACTCGTGGGCCACAGCAGAGAGCTGGACTGGAAGAGGGTCAACCGGGACAGAACTGGCGCCCCAACAGGGACTAGAACCCGGTGTGCCTCCGGTGGAGGAGGATTAGCCTAGTGAGCCGCAGCAATGGCCACAAAGTTTTCATAGAACTTGACCATGTCCAGAACCATAAAGCAACTTATAACCAATTTCAGGAATGGGATGCCATTCTCTGTGGTGCAGTGTTAAGTGGCCATAAAACCTGTATCCTCTTCTTAAAAAAATGGTTGGATTGCATTTTCCAGCCTTGATTTCAGTTGAAGCAAGTAGATGCCTGCAGAATATATGTCCACACATACTATATTATTCAATGGGACGTGAGCAGAAGTGATTTATGTGTCTTCTGAGCAAATAAAGTCCTCTCACAATCTTCTGCCTTCTTTCTCCTGATACTACATGCTGTTGGGCAGAAAGCCATGGAAGCTGCTATGCTTTGCACGTGAACTGAGCATGTCCCAAGGATTCATGTACTGGAAGTTTGGTCCTCTGGTGATGATGGGAAGAGTGGTGGAACCTTTAAGAGAGGGACTTGGTATAAGGTCAGTAGGTCATAAGGAACAGTTACTCCTGCAAGAATAGGTTGTGATACAGAGAGGTCTCATTCACTAGCTGCCTTCTACATGCAACAATGTCCCTTTCTGCTTCCCTGCTATGTGATGCAACCAAGGGAGCTCTCACATGAGGCTGAACAGTTGAGGGTGATCTAACAGGGCCACCTGATCTTGGATTTCAGTCTCCAAAACTATGAGCCAAATAAAACTCTTCTCTTTATAAAGTATCCAGCCCCAGTTATTTTGTTATAACAGTGGAAAATAGACTAAAAGAAAAACCCTTAGCAAAAGTTGTATAATCTTGACCTTAAAAACTGCCTGGAATCTTGAATCGTTGTTCATAGCACAGTTTCTTCTTAATCAAGAGCACGTGTGTAAGGGAGCCTTCACAAGCAGGAAATGAATGATCTTATCTTTTGTTAAGCCACTGAGATTTCATAGTTCATCTGTTATAAAACATGTTATTCTAGTGCTAGCTTCGGTAGCACATACACTAAAAACTAGTGTTACTAACACTGAAACTGGAATCAGAAGCTGTATATTACAAAAGAAATCAAAAAACATATTGTCTTAAGCACTTAGTTACTTGAATACCTTGCTAAATCCTTATATAAGGGCCTGCTTTGTGGTGTAGCAGGTCGTGCCACTGCTTGTGGCCCAAGTGTTCCATATCTGAGTGCTGGTTGGAGTCTCAGCTGCTCTGCTTCCAATCTAGCTCCTGCTGATGTGCCTGGAAAGATAGTAGATGAAGGCCCAAGCACTTGGGTACCTGTTGGCAATGTGGTAGACCTGTGAGTTTCTGGCTTCTGATTTCACCCAGGTCCAGACTGGATATTGCAGGCATTTAGGCAGTGAACCAGCAGTGTAAAGATATCTCTCCATGTTGCTGTGTCTTTCAAATAAATATTTTTAAAATAATTACACAAATATTAAACTATTATATCAGTACTGAGTTATATCTAAACTTTATATCATGAAGCATTATTACTGTCATTATTACTTTAAGCATAATTAAGAAATTTTGTACTTAGAGCAGAAATTACTCTAACTGATACAACCACCAACCATCTCAAGTTATCTAATAAATTATCCTTATTTTCAACTCATGGATAAAAATGCTCACTTCTGCCTCATTTCCTTGGTCAAAATAAGTCACAGAGATAGAGTCTAGAAAGGGAAAATAACGTTCACATCTTCACAGGAAGGATGGGAGGAATTGCTGGTCGTCCTCTGCTGATTGGGAAATACATAGTAATAAAACACTGTCATTACGTCACTTGCAATTCAACCTTTCTCGCACTTTCATAAAACTTCCTTCTATCACAGCATGTGTCTTCTTCCTTAATGTATAAACTAAAAAGTAGGTTTTGTCCAGTAGTTACTAAAAAGGGGGGGGGGAGATGTAGTACATATTCAAATATATAAAGTGTTATTTATTATGTATGGATTCACAATGTCGTGATTCTTTGTTAAAGCAGAGTTGTTAGAAGTAACTAAAGAATTAGTAATAGAAGGAGGCAAAGTTGATAGCATGCTAAAATTAAATAGTTTTTTCCATTAAAGTTTTTATTGTTTATTTAAAAAGCTGAGGGGGAGGAGAGATAAGGGAAAGACAGAGGGAGAGGGAGGAGGGAGGAGAGAAAGAAAATCTTCTATTTGCTGATTCACTCCCCAGATACCCACAATAGCTGAGACTTGTCCAGGCCAAAGCCAGAAGCCAAAAACTCAATTCAGTCATCCATGTAGGTGGCAGGGATCCAATTACTTGAGCCATCACCTGCTGCCTCTCAGAGTAGACATGAACAGGAAGCTGGAATCAAAAATGGAGCCAAGACTCAAATCCAGGCACTTCAACTTGGGATACAAGTGTTCCAGGTGTCATCTCAACCAGTAAGTCAAATACTTGCCCCTCCACCATGAATTTATTAAAATTATTCATTCTTTTTCCAGAAATCTGACTTTATTTTAGATTTGAAATACAGTATGAAATTACTTTGCATTGCTATTTCACAATGAAAAATTTTCTTCACTGAAATAGAAAGTTATTTCTCACATTTTCCATAAAAATACAGAACGTGAAAATGATTGAAGAAAATGTCTTTATTACCCAAAAGAGTACTTAAAAATGTACTACAAAGTGACGAGAGAGTTCAATAATGTCAAGTATGCTTCCAAATGCATTGATTGAATTATTAAATTACAATTTAATTTACAACATTTATTTCAGGACTTATTAAGAACTTATTTTATAGAAGTGAATTTCTTTTTTAAGAGAAATTCCTTAAGGATCAACATGAGAAATTTATTTAAGTTAAAACAGCTTTCTAAGGACATAACAAGCAACTTTAAAATTCTATAGTATTCATTTTATTCAGTCTAGTTAAACTTAATTCTTCATGGTACTACCTACTTAAAATATGGATAACTTTCAAAATCCAAATTACCAAAAATTAATAGCACATATTATAAAAGTACTTTATTGTTCATTGTGCATTCATTGGATCCCTAGTTTCTTCTACACACACACACACAAATAAATGTATTAATATATATTTATGTAAACAAATGTACTAATGTTACATAATATATATTTAGGTAAACAAATGCATATATATATACCTACATACATACATACACAGACATACCATATGTATACAGAAATATGAAAGACACTGATATTTGAGAATTAATATTGCTACACCCATCAGAGCACAGCTGAGCTAGTAATTTTATAGCCACACTCCCACTGACAGGCCCACAGCTATGTAGCACTCACCCCAAGAATACAACTGGGTCTGGATTCCTACTGAAAACCACAACTAAATAGACTTACTTCAGACAAATTCAACTTCTGCTCTCAGAAAGAGCAAATTATGAAACTTGGACTGACATAAGTCATGAAGTCCCAATCTTTATCAAACAGCATGCAAAAAGAAACCAAAAGGGTATTGTGTATTTCAATATGTTTCCCCCTCAGAACACCATTTACAATTTTATAAAAATTTGCCTATAACATTGGGCTGCATGGCAATAGATGATAATTATGTATGCAGTTTTATAATATTAATTGTTGATGATGTCTAATGTTCCTGCTTTATTTTTAACTCAAGTAAAGTAAATTAGATCCCAGCAGTAACCCCTACAAAAATTAATTGAAAATTCAAACTGATCAAAGATATCAAAGAGCATAGAGGCTGACAATGCCAATAAAATTTTCAGTCCTTATAATCTAAACTGAATTTTATACAGCTCCCAATAATAACTCTTTTCTTATAGTTATTGCTATTAAAACTAGATTTGTCTAGTGGTTATTTGTTCGTAAAGACCAATTTTCTTTTACAGTTGTTATTCTTCTGCAAATTACACATTTGTAGCAGCAACATCTCCATTTTGTGTGAGAATTTAAGCAAAAGAGAAGATTCCACTTAGCCAAAGATCAAATAAAATTATTATTATTTAACTCCCTGGCCACTGTTTTTTACTACATGTACATGCTCACTAGATTCCTTTAAATCTAAGATTCCAATTTATTTCCTGAATCTACAAGCAAATGGGAATTTAATACAGCCAAATAAGATGCTGAAATGTATATAACTAGCATGTTTTTACCTTCAGTTCATGATCTCCAAGCAAGAATTTTGTCCATTGATTTTGAAACACTATAAAGAATTTTTGGAAAACTGACATACAAGTATAGGAACATTTGTCTTGCTCTGTCTTTAATACATTTTTCCCTACTGACCTCACTATTCTACCCACCTTTCAAGTTAGGAACCTATTTTTTTTTTTGTCCGCTTAATTTCTGATGTAATAATGAATTTCTTCCTTTTTTTAATCATTAGCCTGATTTCAGTACATAGCCTCCCTCTGATTCAGAATAGTAGTATACACAAGGACTCATGTCCTGTGTCTGGATGCCAACATTGGCTTTATGACAAGCTGTTGGACATTTCCTAAACATTAAGCCTTTCTGTTTCAAAAGGATGGGACTACCATTCCCTTGCTATTCCTATGGTAAGACTGGGACAAGAGAGGGACAAAAGACCAGTTGGAGATCAGGGAGACCACCATTCCCAAAACGATAAGACAGAGATAGTAGATTTTGGGCCAGGACTGGTTCTAAGATAAAGTTCCTAGGTGGGAGGAGGAGACACAGTGAGTGTGGGGGTAGGAGCTAGGGAGGAAGTACACGCGGGCAGAGAATGGCTTTGAGGAATAGAGGAGCGAGGGGCTTGAGATAAGATGGAAGAGACTGCAGTGGAGGTGGGAGCAGAGGTTGACCCCGCCCCCTGGAATTCAGCAGGAGGGGGAGGTGACAACACAGCCAGGGCCGGAGCTGATGGTGGATTGCCATGTGGGAGATAATGGTGCTGAGCCAGTGCCTGTAGATTGGAGCAATAAGGGGGGGTTCATCTTCAGGATCAAAGGAGGTTGTGGTAGTGGCGGTACCAAGGTTGAAAATGAAGTTTTCTGCTCAGGTCTCTGACCCCTAGTGGGAGTCTTGGAGACCAGAAGGACCTGAGCGGGAGAGCAAGAAGTACATAGGGAAGGTTTAGTTCGAAGATAGGAAAAGGCTTGAACGTATGGAATCTCCTTCCATTTTCCCAAACGCTCATGGAAGTGATAAAGATGTTATCAGGGTCAAACTACTACGACTTCCGATCCCTCAGGGCCAAATGCACCACCATGGAGAGGACACTTTTTGAGGTCTGGGGCCAATCTGAGAGGGACCATCAGACGGAACGCGGTTAGAGAAAAGTTCCCATTGCGACCTGTAGAGTCAGATCCATGGATTGCAAGCGTCCTTGTGTCCCGGCTAGCAAGAGAATATGGGAGCAGAAGGCGGGGTCGTCACCCAAGCGCCCACTGGAGCCCAGGGCCTCGCCTGTAAAGAGGCGAACAGAGATGGAGTCGTCACTCACACCCACTGTTGCCTGGACACGGTGTCCGTAGAGGCTAAAGGCTTTAAGTAGGAGAAGTAGGAGTGGTGGCTAGAGTCCAGTGCTATGACCTTTACGAGAGTAGTCAGGCGAGTATACGACAGGAGACCACCACTCAATAGCAGTGGCCGTGAGGGCTTCCCGTTCCTGTGTCTTACCTCAAAATTTGGGAGGCCGATGTGTGGATGGAGATCGCAGAGCGTTCGGTGGCGTGGAAGGAGTTCCAGAGGTGTGCTTTGTGACTGGCAGAAATCCAGGACCCCAGAGCCATTCAGAGGTCCCCAAAGGGAGAGCAAAGTCACTGGGGGAAGCTGGATCACCAATGTAAGGTTATCCGAGTCACGGCACCAATGTTATATATTAATGTTAGCCGTCGCAAAACACACCGAAAATCGGAGTAAGGGAAAGGGTTTATTGGGGAACACCCAACAGACCGGAGTGAAGGGGTGGCAAAGGAAAAGAGAGAGAAAGAAAGTATAAGAGAGCCGGAGGAGAGGAGCTAATGAGGAGAGAAGATAGAGCAAAGAGACGAGAGACGAGAGGAGGAGAGGAGCCAAGAGAAAAGAACCAAGAGGGAAGAGCCAAGAGAGCACGTGTTCAGGAGCAGGTCCTTTTAAAACTTTGCCTGAGGGCGGGCAGGGAAGCAGAAGCAGCGAATCCCATTAGGATGGGGGTGGAGCCTGGCTCAGGTAGCTGGGCCCTGAGGACACCTGGCTAAAACTGCGCCAGTTTCCTAACAACTTATCTTTCAATGCCCTTCTGATCACAGAAATCTGCATTTTACCAATGATGATTTGACACTATCAAGTGCAGTCAGAACCTTCACCCTTCCTTTCACATCTCCACAATCATGCTTTACCATGAGGACATCATTTTCCTTCCAGAGAAGCTCAAGCCAATTCACTGTTCCAACAAAACCCTTTCCTTGGGGCCAGCACTGTGATGTAGAGGGTAAGTCTGCTGCCTGCAGTGTTGGCATGCTATATGGGTGCTGGTTCAAGTCTCAGCTTCTCCACTTCTGAGCCAGCTCCTTGATAATGCTCCTGGGAAAAGAATGGAAGACTGCCCAAATGCACCCACTTAGCTCCCGGCTTTGGATTGGCAGAGCTTTGGCAGTTGTGGCCATTTGGAGAGTGAACAAGTGGATGGGGGATCCCTCTCTCTCTCTCTCTGTAACTCCGCCTTTCAAACTGTCCACTCTGCCTGAAAAAAAAAAAAAAAAACTCTCTATTCATACATTTTCCACAAGTGTAATTTAATATTCAGATTTTTTTTTGTTGGCATGATGGCATTAAAATTTTTTAAAAATCTGATGTTTGATTAGATCCAGGACAGTTGAATAGGGTATAGTTTTGCTAAGTTCAGCTGCTCCAGCTTATGAAAAGAACAAAAAAACATGTTTCCAGGAGTCTTACTGATGCAAATTTTGGGTGTAGAAGTGACAAAGCAATAGCGATTCCATAGGATAAGAGGAGAAAGGACAGGGACACTACTTTCCTGCTTGCATAGCCAGCTGCTGACCTTGAGCTGCCATCTTACCAATTCAAGTTGGAAAAAATTGCCGCACACTCTGACACTTGCAGTTCTAGCTAAGAGGGGATTTGATAGCTACGCACTGATTGTTACTTCAGCCTGAGGAGCTGACTGGTGTCTGAACAACTGTGTGGCTTGGAGAAGGGAATCCACACTGCTATCCTCCCCACCCCCACTCCCACAGAATGCTGGACTTGGCAGTGAATAGTCACAACACAGGCCGCTCTGTTCCACTTCTAGTAGACATCAGTCAGAATCAGAGCTAGGACAACAATTTAGAATTCAAAATAATAGTTGTAAGAAAACTCAATGCGATGCAAAAGAATACAGATAGATTAAAGAAATGAAGAACTTAATGATTGACAGGGATGAAAATAGTGGTAGGGAGTTACAGATTAAGAGTTAAGATTAAGAATAACTGGACCTGAAGTCTTTACTTGTTAGGTAGGAAGTCAGATATGAGCTTATGTGTGTGTGACAAAGGTTTAAGGAGACATCTAGGTCCAGCATATGCATCTCAAAGTCATCCCGATAACCTTCCAGGGGCAGTCCAGTATCTGCACTTGAAATATCCTGCCTTGCCACTTCTGCCAGGTGGGGGTCCCGTCCGTCCGTTCTGCCTGATAACCTTCCAGGTGCAGCCCAGTATCTGCACTTCAAACATCCTATCAATCTCCCAGGGGTCCTGCTCATCCTTCCTCTAACCTGAGGCAAAGCCAGCCAGGCTTCCTCCTCTCTGATAACTTCAGGGGGAAAACTCAGATAGGAATTTTTTATGATTTCATCCAAAAAGTCCTTTGTTCCAGGAAGAGCAGAGGTGGGGAGGCAAGACAAATCCCCTTAAAAACCCCTGGCCTCAACCAGATGGCACACTCAGCCCTCTGCCTCGCTGCTGAGCCGCCTGCCTGGCCTACCCAGGTGTATTCTCTCCACTCAACCGTGTAACCTCACTCTTCCCCAGTCTGAGCACTCCCTCTCAGGTTCTATCTGGAGAGGTGCCCATCCGTTCTTACAGATGTCCCTGCCCTAATAAACCTTGCTATTTGCTTTCCATTTACTCTCTGTCTCACACCTGAATTCTTTCTTGAACTAAAACAAGGACCCTTGCAGTTCTCCAGTAACACACTGGACCTTGCAGGATGAGCCCACAATCTCAAAAATGTTTAAAAAATGGAAGAAAGGAAGAGGGAAAGAATATTGGAGGGGAGGATGGAGGAAGAGATTATCACTATAAAATTAAATCTGCAAATTATATTGAAACTGTTAAAAACTAATTAAAAATTTAAAAAATAAAAAAGTAGGGGTCAGCAGTGTGGTATACCAGGTAAAGCTGCCACCAGTGATGTTGTCTTCCCATATGGGCTCTGGTTTGTTTCCCAGCTGCTCTACTTCTAATCCAGTTCCCTGACAGAGACCTGAAAAAAGCAGTAGAAGATGATCCATTAAATTTGGGTCCCTGCAGCACGTGTGGGAAACCCAGATAAAGCTCCTAGCTACTGGCTTTTTTTTTTTTTTTTTTTTTTTTTTTTTGCCAGGCAGAGTTAGTGAGAGAGAGAGAGAGACAGAGAGAAAGGTCTTTCTTTTTCCATTGGTTCACTCCCCAGATGGCTGCTACGCCTGGCGCGCTGCACCAATTCGAAGCCAGGAGCCAGGTACTTCCTCCTGGTCTCCCATGTGGGTGCAGGTGGGTGCAGGGCCCAAGGACCTGGGCCATCCAACACTGCACTCCTGGGCCACAGCAGAGAGCTGCACTGGAAGAGGAGAAACCGGGACAGAATCCGGCGCCCCAACCGGCACTAGAACCCGGTGTGCTGGTGCCACAGGCAGAGGATTAGCCTAGTGAGCCCCGGCACAGGCCTAGCTCCTGGCTTTGGCCTGGTCCAGCAATGGCCATTGAGGCCATGCAGGATGTGAAACAGCAGATGGAAGATGATTCTCTCTCTCTCTCCCTCCATTTCTCTTTGTAATTCTGACTTTTAAAATAAATAAATCTTAGAATAAAAATAAAAACTTGAAAATCTCAGTAAGTTAAAATCAAATAAAATGTGATATTTATATGTCTTTTGCTGTCACCATTCACTATCGCCTGTTGATGAGCTCATTAACAAAATGCTTAATCCTTTGAATCTCCACATTAATGAGGAAAATAGAAAATACCAGATTCTGTATAACTTTCACCATTCTCTTAAATGCAAACATATGCCTACTGTAACCCAGGATGCCCAGTCTGGCACCCTGCACAATACTTAATGGTCTATTCTGTCCCACAGGGTGGCAGTAGATTAGGGAAAGAAACTCAGCTTAAACAGGGGCGGTCATCTTCCTGCCAAGGGACCTCAAACAAAAACTCTTTCATGAACAGACGGTGTTGGAGGTGGGGGCGGAGCGGGTGGGCCATAGATATCCAGAAAGGAAACATGTTTCTCAGCCACAGCCATTGGCTGAGTGACTAAGGCACTGTTTGGGATGCCCACACCCCATATTAGAGTGCCTGGGTTTGGAGCTCAGTCCCATTTCTAATTCCAACTTCCTGCTAACACACACCTTGGGAGGCAGGGGGTGTTGTCTCAAGTAGTTGGGTCCCAGTTACCTACGTGAGAGACTTGAACCAAACTCCTGGGTCCTGGCTTCAGCTTTGTCCAGCCCCAGCTGTTATGTACATTTGGAAATTGAACCAACACATTGCAGGACTGTCAGTCTCTCTGCCTTAAAAAAAAAAAAAAAAAAAAAGAAAGAAAGAAAGAAAAAGGAAAAATTGTGCCTCAACCAAAGCGTCCCAGTGAGGAAGCCTCCGGATTGCAGGGCCTGGCTGGGAATGCAGTTATGCACGTGCGTGTGGCTGACTCAGGGGAGGAGGTGTTGAGTCCTTAACAGCAACCTTTTCCAGAGGCTGCAGTTCACTGGCTGTGCTCCAGGACTCCAGGGGAGGGTAGATTCTCTCCCACCCCACCCCCGTCCCACAGACCTGCCAGGTGAAACTTGTAATTGCCTATGGTTGGGCCTAAAAGATGACACACAGGATGTTGGCCTACAGCCTGACTTCTCAACAACTTGTAATTTCTTGTTGAAAGCCGGGGTGTTGTTTTGCCTAATAGGAATTGAGCTAACTAGGCGTTCAGTGTGAGGATTTACTTTAATCTGGCTGTTGGACCGGTTTAATGCTTTCTCTACCTATGGGTAGCAGTGTTCAGAGTGCTCTAGTGCTCTTCTGAGTGTCTTTGGGTTTCTCTAAGTATTTCTCCACAGATGGATTCTGTCTTGCAGCTCTTTCATTTGGAAAGCATTGTTATACTGGGGCTCGCGCTGCAGCGATCAGTCAGTCTTTTTTATCATCCTTGGTTTCTGCTCTGTGAATGTCATGTGTGTTTTTCCAATGGCAAACATTTCTTTTTTTTTTTTTTTCTTCCTTTGATGAAGCAGAAAGGTTAGAGGGCACAACACTAGGAGCAATGCCCTTCCCCAGCTGGAGTAGGTATCTGGCAAATACTTTTTCTCAAAGAGCAGGCCCTTGTTACTGAAAATATTCTAGGCATATTTCATAATGATTACTCTTCCCATCAGAGACACAATATAAGTTTCGTTGGATATTTGCTGTACAAATTTGATTGATTTCCTCATGTAAAATCCTAATATGTATGAAAGAACTCCCCAAACTGGCTTTCAGCAATTGATCACCATCAGGCTCATCCACTGTTTCTAGCAGTTCATCAAAACAACCTTTCATGAACACCTACTAGGTTATGGCTCCCTTGGCTTTTTCCCCAGGTATGAAGATCCTCAGTTCATGCTAGAAGAGGAGTTCTAGCATTTAAATTACAGGTAGGAAGCATTTAATGCAGACCTCAGCAAACTCTTCTGCTTCCACTTTTAATTACGCCAAAGCCCTTCAGTGTGGAGATGAGGAAAGAAATGTAATATTGCAGAAACTAGACTGAGTTAGTTAGCAAACATCTCTCTGTTGATACGTCTGCTCCTCTGGCTGTCACTGGCAAGCCATTTAGGGCACAAAGTCAAAGTTCCCTTTTGGTTCTGGCAGCATTCATCCTGACACACACAAAAGAAAAATGGCTACATTTGGCAACCAACCAAATCCTGGCTCCCCACGCGAACATGTGCGGGTTGTTTGGTTTTCCCTCAGCAGAATAATTTCACTCTACCACCTCTTGTAGCTGAGGTCCCTTTAGTCTTCTCGGCGGAGGGGTAATTAAGAAGACAGGGACCAGCTGTCTTCCATAGCGTGTGTGATTCAGGAAAACTATTTATTTATCCAACTCTACATAGTGGATGTGAGAAGTATAGCTTCATTCTCTGTTAACTCCACAAGTTCATTGCTAGTCCTGTCTCTCTGCTTAGTTGACACAGGAGTAGGGTGGCAATGGCTGCTTGAAACAAGAAGGTTGGACGGTTTCCTTACTCTGTTACTGTGAATTCTGCGTGCCTCGAAAACCATAGTTTCCTTTCTCCCCAATTCTTTGATAATGATTTGGTTTTGTGGGTATGTTGAGGGTAGCAAAGCCAATTCTGATGTTTCTGACAACCAAAAGGAGATGGGTTTTTGTTTGGCTCCAAATGTTGAGGCTCTCTGAACTTAAAATACGGATCCGCAATGCCTCATTGCTGCTCAGCTTTAGTTCTTAATCGTAACTCAAGGCGAAAGAGAAAAACATAAAAACCTCATAATTATTTTAAAATGAAAGAATTTCCTTGTAGTTGACATTTCTGTTTAAAAAAGTATGATTCTTTAGAAATTGAGGACAAACAGTTCTGTTGAAAACAAATTCCTCTGCAATAGAAATCTGCCAGAAATTCAGAGCATCTATAATTTGATCTGCCCCTTTCTGAAGGTAGCATTTAACTCTGTCCTACTAATATTCAAGTTTTGAGAGTCCATAATTTTTAAGGATATGAAAACATCCAGCTTAATTTTAAAGATACATTTTTAAGATATTCTGAAATCTCAAAAGCTTTTCAAGAATAATTATTCACTGGAAGATAAACATTCTGTAATTTTATTCAGGGCATAGGATGGAAATTTAGACTTGAGTGGGTAAAAAATATTTAGTAATTTATGAACTGTGCAGAAAATAAACTAGAGGCAGTCAGTCCATCAATGGCCTAGGTTAAGAAAAGGGCCTTAAGTTTCACCTTCTATAACCAGTGATGTAGATCAGTCTTCATACCCATTCTCCATATCTCTTACATTAAATGACCAAACTGTACTATAAAAAGAATTATCCAGATAATAATAAAAATCATTTGAACTAACCATAATATTAAAAACAGTGTTAAAACTGAAAACAAAAAGCAGGGAATAGAAAATAAAAGCATGGTTAATTTCGTATGATCAGCTTCATATAGAAAACACTCATTTATTGAAAAGAAAACTTGTAGAAATCTGTAAGTGTTACTCTTAAGCATTTAATATATTTTATCGAAAGCAGAGTGATTATTTAGGTATCAATATCTTCAATTACATTTAAAATGACTGCATTTTTCAATAGTGCTTTATATAATTCATGTTCATGTATATATCATGTCTAAATCACAGAGAGAAAACGTCTAGATCATGTCTAAATCCACACAGAGAAGGATCATTTTATAAAATCTTGGCTCTTTCTTACAGGAAACGAAACTCCATTTGTCCATTGAAAATGTTGAATTTTTAATATGTCCCTCTGGTCTTCCTCTGTCTCATCTTCCTTTCAGTCCAGAATTTCCAGTTCATATTTAAAAATCCATTAGCTTTCACAATGTGTCATAGGAGTGGTCAGGAGAGAAAAAAAAGAAAAAGAAAAAGGAGCCACTTGCCCTATCACTGACCTTTGTGTCAAATGTGAGGGTAACCTTCCAATCTTATCTTTTCTCAGCATGTGCATTTCACATGATGTAAGCTCACTATTGTGCTACTTTTACTGTTTCCAAATAAAGATTTGAATTTGACCTGTACTCTTTGTTATAGACATCACTTTTCTTACAGTGATAATTTAGAAAAAAATCTCCACCACATAGAATCTGGAAGAAGCCTGTTAGGAAGAATTCAGATAGTTAAATTCAAATGAAATAGTATTTTTTAATAGAAAGGGAAATACTTTCATCAAAGATTTTTAGTTATGAAAAGTTCCTCAATTTTAATGCATACTTTGAAGCAAGCATTGTCTCATGTAATTTTAAATCATGCAAACATTGCTCCCAGAAATGAACATAGTTTCATTTCAAAGGTAATTGAGAGGAGAGTAATAATGTGAGAGAGTAGTAATAGCTATTATATGATTAGTGCACACTACTTCACAGCTCCTCCTAATATTTTACATTTCATCCTGATAACAACAACAACAACAAAAACCATGGTAGTTACCATTGTCCATATTTACAGATGTTAAAAGGAGAGCTTGGAGAGGCTAAGTGGAAGTGCAGTCAAGAATCCAACCTTACCATGAATTTCAAAGCCTGCCCTTAGAACCACTCCCCTAGTATGTTTGGAAATAAATGCAGTTTGCAGGCAAATGTCACAAGTACAAATATTTCATGAAGAGAGGCTTCAAGATTGTAAATTTGCTTCTTTCATAAACCTAGTATTTCCATTAGGTAATGCAAAATAAGAGCATTTTTCTAATACTATTTAGATTGTATAGTGCACCATAATTGCAAAATGCATTTTTCCTCTTCAAAGAACAATCTCTAGTATCATTGATAACAGTATGATGTTTATAATTCTGTCTCTGGAGAACATAAAATCTTTTAAAATATTTAATGTTCTGAACTTTCCCCCTCATTTTACCAGATTAATAGGTTTATTGAATAAACCTATACAGTCAAAATACAGCTTTCCATACATATGTATCAGTGAAGACTGTGAAAATATTTTGTGGCCTGATTTTCATATTATAGCTAGATGTTTGCCTCAGCTCTAGATCCATCTTCATTGACCCTACACCATTTTGAAATATGAGAAAACCTCTTACATAGTTCTGTCATTATTATCAAAGATATGTAAAATAACCTAGGATTAAACATATTTCCTCTTCCAGAATCTGTGCAGCAAAAAGTGTGTATTTGCAAAGAAAAATATATCCAAATGGCGTTGCAAAGACTGAAAAATGCATGGCCTCTCTGTAAACAATGGGAAATTGCTCCTGCTTTTCTGAATTCTTGTATCTCAATAAGTTGACTTTTGCTTGAGTGATGAGACACCGATTTTCATTTTTCATGACTAAAATTACCTAATGATTAGCTTAACGCAGTTAAAGCACTAAAAATAAATGACTTAAAAGAAAAAAACCACTTGCCAATTTCTGAACATAGCTCAGATTTTTGTGTGAAAAATCACATTTTTCTACTGTATGTTTCAAAGTTGATGAGAATACATAGAATATATCTAGGAAAGAGAAGAGAAACAACCAAATTTGGGTAGTTTCCGTAAGGACAAGATATATTTTCAATGGATTCGGTTGCAAAAGAAATCCAAGTTCAACCCCAATTACAATATCTTACTACTAGACTTAAATGATTAGATTAAAATCCTTTATTAGAAAGAGGTAACATTAAAATGAAAATAACAGTATATTGAATGGGACTGAATTGTGAAATAGTCAAATCCAATTATCTTTTTTAAAGGGTTTATTTATTTATTTGAATGTCAGAGTTACAGAGAGGCAAAGGCAGAGAGAGAGAGAGAGAGAGAGGTTTTCCATTTGCTGGTTCACTCCCCAAACGGCTGTAATGGCCAGAGCTGGGCTGATCCAAAGCCAGGATCCAGGAGCTTCCTCTGGGTCTCCCATGTGGGTTTAGAGATCCAAGCACTTGGGCCATCTTCCACTGCTTTCCCAGGCCACATCTTAGCAGTGCACTGTGTCACAACCACTTTCCCCATGTCTAGCACCTGAAACCATCATTTTACTTTTCTGCTTTTATATGTTCAACTTTTTTAGATTCCACATAGACATGAGATCATGTGGTAATTGTTCTGTGTCCTGCTTACTTCACTTAGCATAATGTTCTCCAGGTTCATTCACGTTGCTGCAAATGACAGAATCTATCTTTGATAACACCAAATAATATTTATTGTGCATAAACACACCATGATTTCTTTACTGAGTTGTGGTTTGAACAGGATTTGCTCCCAAATTCATGTAGATGTTTAAGCCTCAAAATCATAAGCTAAATGTTACTAAGAAGGTAGATACTTAACCCAATTACAGTGTTTAGGAGGTAGCCTTGTGGGAGGTTCCCAGGTCATTGCTGGTATGCCCTCAGAGGGTAATTTTCTTTTTTTATTTATTTATTTTTTTATTTTTTTATTTTTGATAGGCAGAGTGGACAGTGAGAGAGAGAGACAGAGAGAGAAAGGTCTTCCTTTGCCGTTGGTTCACCCTCCAATGGCCGCCACTGCAGCCGGCGCACCACGCTGATCCGATGGCAGGAGCCAGGATCCAGGTGCTTTTCCTGGTCTCCCATGGGGTGCAGGGCCCAAGCACCTGGGCCATCCTCCACTGCACTCCCTGGCCATAGCAGAGAGCTGGCCTTGAAGAGGGGCAACTGGGACAGAATCCGGTGCCCCGACCGGGACTAGAACCCGGTATGCCGGCGCCGCAAGGTGGAGGATTAGCCTAGTGAGCCACGGCGCCGGCTCAACAGAGGGTAATTTTCATGAAGGAAAGCCAGGCCCAGTTTTTCTTTCTCTGCAAGTTGGTTTCCACAAGATCCTTCCTCCATTGATGCTACCTCTTGTCATCTTGCTCCCTCTATACCACCTTGGGACTCTGTTAGCAGGAACACCTTATGCCAATCTGTTGGGAAGAACAACAGATTCTGAACCAATGGGGCTATCAATGATAGACTGTATACCACCAACACTGTGATCTGGAATAAACCTTCCTCTTTCATATGCAATTTGTCTAGATATTTCATTATAGTGATGAAAAGCTGGCTGACACACCACTCTTTCTTTGATAGACACTGAGGTTGATTCTATATATTGATGATTATCAATAATACCGCTATGAACACAGAGGTACAGCCGTCTCTTTGACATACTAGTTTGATTTCTTGGCTATGCACCCCCAAGTAGGATAGCTGGATCATGAAATGTGCCTTCTTTAAGGAAATGAATATAGAGATGTATATTGTTTAAAATGAATATTTAATAAAGAAACAGAGAGCATATCATCATGCAAAATTTTTTAAGACTTGCAAGTATCACAAACATCACACACACACAATCCCATATTTGTATCAATTATGTGTTTAAAACACCTATGTAATATCTTCTTTGTTAATTTTTTGAAATGGTTTCTGTTTACCTGCACATATTGCAAAATTTTAATGTCACTTTTTAATAGGAATATAAACATTTTTATTATGGTTTAGAAATAAAAATGGATTAAAAATTTTATTTTAGAAAATTTCTTCAGTTTTACACTTTAATTTTTAAGATCATTCCAAATTTGAGAAAAATTCTATTAAGATTTATTTATATATGAGATGATAGTTGTGGAAGAATTTTGCACAGACCAATTTGTGAATCTTTATATTACAAATCTTACTGCTTCTTTTACTGCCTAAACACTTCTGGTGTCAAAGCCAGCAAGAAAACACTCTAGTCACTATATGAGGGTCACTATACCTTCACCTGATAATGCCAGATGAACATTTACACTGGGCAGCAGGAGGATTGTTAGGAGATATTTATACATCTGATTAGCTGGCAATACATTAATTATGCATGGAAGTGGATGAGAACATAAATAGTTCCACAGAACACACAAATGAAAATATCTCCAACTCAGCCTCTGTGCTACATCCTAAAAATGCCCACAGCCACCTAAAAGCCCCTTGACTGGAAGGCATTGTAATGTAATATGAGAGTGAAAAGAAATAGCAGTGCTAACTGATTGTGGTTAAAATATCATTTGCAAAATTTACGAAACCCAGAGGCCATGTGATCACATTCGTAGAGCCGATCCCAGGTTTATGGCAATGAAAGACCCCAAGCCAGCATTAGTGTCTCCGTAAACCTGTCTCCGTTCTTTGTTTTAGTGGTCCCATGAACCCAGCTCGTAGGCTTGGGAGGTACAATTGTACTTATCTCCTCCAAGCTCTGTGTGCATCAATTTAATGTTTATAGATAGAAATTTGTCATGGTGGGAGACTTTAAACCACTGAAAAGGACAATTGCTAAATAAATCAAGGTTTCTCTTATTGGGAGTAGCCAGTTGTTATTTACCAGAACAGTTCTTGTCCAATTGTCACTTTCAGTAAAAAATTTAACAAATGGAATGACCAGTTCAAGATACCCATCAACATTCAGAACATAAATTAACATCAAAATTCTCCTCTCCCTGTAGTCTTTTTCATACTAGAAACGTGTGGGAATGGGTTTAGAACTTGGATTATTTGTGTCTTTCCCAGTTCTACTTTTTGAGTTACCAAAAAAAGCTTTAGACTTTCTTGGAACAAGGAATACAAAGGCATCAGAAAGTTTTCCCATTTCCTGGTGACATTGCATGCTTTGGTATTAGAGTTTAAATTAATAATTCTGTATGGGTATTTGTATTTTTAATTGATTATTATTGTGGCTGATAATTTATCTCCTGCAGTTCTTTTGGTCTGTGCTAATTAGCAACATGCTAATTTCTGGATAGTCATTTTCAACTCCTTCCACAAGTGATAGAAATATCAGGTTTCATCCTAGCTTTCTGCTACAAGAGTCATTACGCGGCCGGCGCCATGGCTCACTAGGCTAATCCTCCGCCTTGTGGCGCCAGCACACCGGGTTCTAGTCCCATTCGGGGCACCGGATTCTGTCCTGGTTGCCCCTCTTCCAGGCCAGCTCTCTGCTGTGGCCAGGGAGTGCAGTGGAGGATGGCCCAGGTGCTTGGGCCCTGCACCCCATGGGAGACCAAGAGAAGCACCTGGCTCCTGCCATCAGATGAGCACGGTGCTCCGGCCGCAGCGGCCATTGGAGGGTGAACCAACGGCAAAGGAAGACCTTTCTCTCTCTGTCTCTCTTTCTCACTGTCCACTCTGCCTGTCAAAAAAAAAAAAAAAAAAAAAAGAGTCATTACTCCCCCATAGGTGCTCTCTTCAGCAAAGCCACAAATAAACTATATGGTTTTTCTCTCTCCTTTGGCTCCTCTTTAGTCTACAGGAAACATGTGTGCCTCCATTTTCCAGATACATTTCAAAAGTTTAGATGTTGCTACTTCTCTCCTGCATGTATAGGCCACGTGGTTTTCTGCTTCGTGAGTCACCTACCTGTCAGCCCCCTGTGTCTGTCTCCTAGACTCAGAGATCACATTGCAAACATTCTGAGCAGCTTCACAGAAGTCTGTCTTCCTCATCTGGAGGGGAAGAAGCTTAATGTTTTGACCCAACTCTCCTTGATGAGGGGAATGCTGTGGGCTGATTTGTGTCCTCCAAAACTCATGTATTGAAGTCCTAATCTCCAATATTTCAGAATGTGACTGTTTGGAGACGTACCCTTTAAAGAAGCAATTAAATTGAAGTGAATCTATTAGTGTTAGATTTATTTATTTCTTTATTTATTTGAGAGTCAGAGTTACCCAGAGAGAGAAGGAGGCAGAGAGAGAGAGGTAAAGAGAGAAAGAGGTCTTCCATCCACTGGTTCACTCCCCAGTGGGCTTCAACGGCAAAAGCTGTGCCCATCTGAAGCCAGGAGCCAGGAGCTTCTTCCAGGTATCCCATGTGGGTGCAGGGGCCCAAGAACTTAGGCCCTCTTCCACTGCTTTCCTAGGCCATAGCATAGAGCTGGATCTGAAGTGGAACAGCTGGGCTCGAACCAGTGCCCGTATGGGATGCCGGCACTGCAGGTGGCAGCTTTACCCGCTAAACTACAGCTCTGGCCCCATGATGAGTTCTTATCCGGTAAGACGGATGTCCTTACACGAAGAAGAAATTGGGGCAAAGAGGCACCAGGGATGCATTAGAGGAAAAAAACCTACAAAGACATTCTATCTGCAACCCAAAATAAGAGTTCTCATGGGATACCAAATCTGCTGTCACCTTGATCTTGGTCTTCCAGGGTTCAGAGCTGTAAGAAAATAAATTTCTGTTGTTTAAATTACCTACACTGTTTTATCTTGTTGTTGCAACACGAGGAAAACAATGAGATAGAAAATGTTTTATAAAGTCCCTTTCCTGTCTTGCTTGTCTCTGAAGCTGTTTCCTCTTGCCATACTGTGTGACAGCTTCTGAACTGGTCCTCAAGCATTCCCCTTACAATGTCTGTTTTAGGAGCTCTGGCTTCGGAATGCCAGAGGTTCTATCATCCTACCACACATGTACCATGAGTTCCGAGCCTGAACCAGGAGGCTGCCAGGACCCAGTATTTCTCAAGCTGATGCTGAATTACCATTACTCACTTTCATATTCACAGTTCTCATGTTACAGGAAGCCATTATGGTAGGAAGAACCCAAGCTTTTCTTATATTCTCTTTACTCACGTCTAATCCAGAGGACTATGCAAAGAAAATGGAAATAGAATGAATCAGTGACAACTTGCTAACATGATATAACACCTTTTCTAAGAATCTAAAACAGAGTAATTTCTTCTGTAATTTGTTTATACTCGGACTAAAAATTATATTACATTTTTGGAGCATCCATTTTGCGTTAATCATTAGATTTATGAAGAAATGTCAATAATAGATTCATGAAGTAAAAATTTCACCCAGCTTGCTAAATATTTAGGAAATAACTATATTTTTGTAGTATCACTCCTGTATATCTCTATTTTTTTAACTTTTATTTAATGAATATAAATTTCCAAAGTACAACTTATGGATTACAATGTCTTCCCCCCCATACCGTCCCTCCCACCCACAACCCTCCCCTTTCACACTCCCTCTCCCCTTCCATTCACATCAAGATTCATTTTCGATTATCTTAATATACAGAAGATCAGCTTAGTATACATTAAGTAAGGATTTCAACAGTTTGCTCCCACACAGAAACATAAAGTGGAAAATAATAGATGATTTTTTTAAAATGATGATGAAATCAGAGCAGACCTATTGTCATGTTTAATCCCAGTGAGAGTCAAGTTGGGAGTTGATAATTTTTTTTAACAGAGGATCAGTTTAGTATACATTAAGTAAAGATTTCAACAGTTTGCACCCCCATAGAAACACAAAGTGAAATATATTGTTTGAGTACTCGTTATAGCATTAAGTCTCAATGCACAGCACATTAAGGACAGAGATCCTACATGAGGAGTAAGTGCACAGTGACTCCTGTTGTTGACTTTACCCATTGACACTCCTGTCTATGGCATCAGTAATCTCCCTATGCTCCAGTCATGAGTTTCCAAGGCTATGGAAGCCCTCTGAGTTCTCCGATTCTTATCTTGTTTAGACAAGGTCATAGTCAAAGTGGAGGTTCTCTCCTCCCTTCAGAGAAAGGTACCTCCTTCTTTGAAGACCTGTTCTTTCCACTGGGATCTCACTCACAGAGATCTTTTGCCAGAGTGTCTTGGATTTCCATGCCTGAAATACTCTCATGGGCTTTTCAGCCAGATCCGAATGCCTTTAGGGCTGATTCTGAGGCCAGAGTGCTATTTAGGACATCTGCCATTCTATGAGTCTGCTGAGTATCTCACTTCCCATGTTGGATCACTCTCCCCTTTATTTATTCTATCGGTTAGTGTTAGCAGGTACTAGATTTGTTTATGTGCTCCCTTTGACTCTTATTCCTTTCATTATGATCAATTGTGAACTGAAATTGATCACTTGGAATAGTGAGATGGCATTGGTACATGCCACCTTGATGGGATTGAATTGGAATCCCCTGGTATGTTTCTAACTCTACCATTTGGGGCAAGTCAGCTTGAGCATGTCCCAAATTATACATCTCTTCCCTGTCTTATTCCCACTCTTATGTTTAACAGGGATCACATTTCAGTTAATTTTCAACACTTAAGAATAACTGTGTAATAATTACAGAACTAAACCAGTCATATTAAGTAGAACAGACAAAAAAAAACTACTAAGAGGGATAATGTATTAAGTTGTTCATTAACAGTCAGGGCTATGCTGATCAAGTCACCGTTTCCCATAGTGTCCATTTCACTTCAGGAGGTTTCCTTTTTGGTGTTCAGTCAGTTGTCACCGATCAGGGAGAACATATGGTATTTGTCCCTTTGGGACTGGCTTATTTCACTCAGCATGATGTGTTCCAGATTCCTCCATTTTGTTGCAAATGACTGGATTTCATTGTTTCTTACTGCGGTATAGTATTCTAAAGAGTACATATCCCATAATTTCTTTATCCAGTCTACCGTTGATGGGCATTTAGGTTGGTTCCAGGTCTTAGCTATTGTGAATTGAGCTGCAATAAACATTAGGCTGCAGACCGCTTTTTTGTTTGCCAATTTAAATTCCTTTGGGTAAATTCCAAGGAGTGGGATGGCTGGGTCGAACAGTAGGGTTACCTTCAGGTTTCTGAGGAATCTCCAGACTGACTTCCATAGTGGCTTGACCAGTTTGCATTCCCATCAACAGTGGGTTAGTGTCCCTTTTTCCCCACATCCTCGCCAGCATCTGTTGTTGGTAGATTTCTGAATGTGAGCCATTCTAACCAGGGTGAGGTGAAACCTCATTGTGGTTTTGATTTACATTTCCCTGATAGCTAGTGATCTTGAACATTTTTTCATGTGCCTGTTGGCCATTTGGATTTCCTCTTTTGAAAAATGTCTATTGAGGTCCTTGGCCCATCTCTTAAGTGGGTTGTTGCTTTTGTTGTTGTGGAGTTTCTTGATCTCTTTGTAGATTCTAGTTATTAACCCTTTATCTATTACATAGTTTGCAAATATTTTTTCCCATTCTGTCGGTTGTCTCTTCACTCTCCTGACTGTTTCTTTTGCAGTACAGAAACTTCTCAATTTGATGCAATCCCAATAGTTGATTTTGGCTTTGACTGCCTGTGCCTCCCGGGTCTTTTCCAGAAATTCTTTGCCTGTGCCAATATCTTGAAGGGTTTCTCCAATGTTCTCTAGTAACTTGATGGTGTCAGGTCGTAGATTTAGGTCTTTAATCCATGTTGAGTGGATTTTTGTGTAAGGTGTAAAGTAGGGGTCTTGCTACATGATTATGCACGTGGAAATCCAATTTTCCCAGCACCATTTATTGAATAGACTGTCCTTGCTCCAGGAATTAGTTTTAGATCCTTGATCAAATATAAGTTGGCTGTAGATGTTTGGGTTGATTTCTGGTGTTTCAATTCTGTTCCATTGGTCTATCCATCTGTTTCTGTACCAGTACCATGCTGTTTTAATTACAACTGCCCTGTAGTATGTCCTGAAATCTGGTATAGTGATGCCTCCGGCTTTGTTTTTGTTGTACAAGATTGCTTTAGCTATTCGAGGTCTCTTGTGCCTCCATATAAATTTCAGCATCATTTTTTCCGGATCTGAGAAGAAGGTCTTCGGTATCTTGATTGGTATTGCATTGAATTTATAAATTGCTTTTGGGAGAATGGACATTTTGATGATATTGATTCTTCCAATATATGAGCATGGAAGATTTTTCCATTTCTTGGTATCCTCTTCTATTTCTTTCTTTAAGGTTTTGCAATTTTGATCGTAGAGATCTTGAACGTCCTTGGTTAAGTTTATTCCAAGGTATTTGATTGTTTTTGTAGCTATTGTGAATGGGATTGATCTTAGAAGTTCTTCCTCAGCCATGGCATTGTCTGTGTATACAAAGGCTGTTGATTTTTGTGCATTGATTTTATATCCTGCTACTTTGCCAAACTCCTTTATGAGTTCCAATAGTCTCTTAGTAGAGTTCTTTGGGTCCCCTAAATAAAGAATCATGTCATCTGCAAAGAGGGATAGTTTGAGTTCTTCCTTCCCAATTTGTATCCCTTTAATTTCTTTTTCTTGCCTAATAGCTCTGGCTAGAACCTCCAGAACTATATTGAATAGCAGTGGTGAGAGTGGACATCCCTGTCTGGTACCAGATCTCAGTGGAAATGCTTCCAACTTTTCCCCATTCAATAGGATGTTGGCTGTGGGTTTTTCATAGATTGCTTTGATTGTATTGAGGAATATTCTTTCCATACCCAGTTTGCTTAGACTTTTCATCATGAAAGGGTGTTGTATTTTATCAAATGCTTTCTCGGCATCTATTGAGATAATCATATGGTTTTTCTTCTGCAGTCTGTTAATGTGGTGTATCACATTGATTGTCTTGCGCACATTAAACCATCCCTGCATACCAGGGATAAATCCCACTTGGTCTGGGTGGATGATCTTTCTGATGTGTTGTTGCATTCTATTGGCCAGAATTTTATTGAGGATTTTTGCATCTATGTTCATCAGGGATATTGGTCTGTAATTCTCTTTCAGTGCTGCATCTTTCTCTGGCTTAGGAATTAAGGTGATGCTGGCTTCATAGAAAGAATTTGGGAGAACTCCCTCTTCTTCGATTGTTTTGAATAGTTTGAGAAGTATTGGAGTTAGTTCTTCTTTAAATGTCTGGTAGAATTCAGCAGTGAATCCATCTGGTCCTGGGCTTTTCTTTGTTGGGAGGGCCTTTATTACTGTTTCAATTTCTGTCTCAGTTATGGGTCTGTTTAGGTTTTCGATGTCTTCCTGATTCAATTTAGGTAGGTTGCATGTGTCCAGGAAAATATCCATTTCTGATAGGTTTCCCTGTTTCCTGGCATACAAGTCCTTGTAGTAATTTCTGATGTTTCTTTTTATTTCTGTGGTGTCTGTTGTTACATTTCCTTTTTCATTTCTGATTTTATTGATTTGGGTCTTTTCTCTTCTTTTTTTAGTTAGTTGGGCCAATGGGGTGTCAATTTTGTTTACTTTTTCAAAAGCAGCTCCTCGTTTTGCTGATTTTTTGTAATTTTTTTTTGCATTCAATCCTGTTGATTTCTTCTCTGATTTTAATTATTTCTCTTCTCCTACTAGATTTGGGTCTGGTTTGCTGTAGGTTTTCTAGATCCTTGAGGTGAATTGAAAGCTCATCTAGTTGGTGCCTTTCCAATTTCTTGATGTAGGCACCTATTGATATAAACTTTCCTCTTAACCCTGCTTTTGCTGTGTCCCATAAGTGTTGGTATGTTGTGCTGTTATCCTCATTTACTTCCAGAAAATTTTTGATTTCTCTTTTAATTTCTTCTATGACCCATTGTTCATTCAGGAGCATGTTGTTTAATCTCCATGTGTTTGCATATGCTCTAGGGATTCCTGAGTTGCTAATTTCCAACTTCATTCCTTTATGGTCTGAGAAGCTGCATGGTATGATTCTAATTCTTTTGAATTTGCTGAGACTTGCTTTATGGCCTATTATGTGGTCAATCCTAGAAAAGGTTCCATGTACTGCTGAGAAGAATGTAAAATCTTTAGCTGTAGGATTGAAAGTTCTGTATATATCTGTTAGATCCATTTGGGCTATAGTGTCGTTTAAATCTACTGTATCCTTGTTGATCTTCTGACCGGATGATCTGTCTATTTCTGAGAGTGGAGTATTGAAGTCCCCCAGTACTATTGTATTGGGGTCTAAGTCTCCCTTTAAGTCCGTTAACAAATCTTTTAGATTAACCGGTGCCCTGTAGTTAGGTGCATATACATTGATAATTGTTATATCTTCCTGTTGAATTGATCCCTTAATCATTATGTAGTGTCCCTCTTTGTCTCTCTTAACGGTTTTTGTGGTAAAGTTTATGTTGTCTGATATTAAGATGGCTACGCCCGCTCTTTTTTCATTTCTGTTGGCATGGTATATCTTTTTCCAGCCTTTCACTTTCAGTCTGTATGGATCTTTGTTGGAAAGATGTGTTTCTTGTAAGCAGCAAATAGATGGGTTTTGTTCCTTAACCCAATCAGCCAATCGGTGTCTTTTAACTGGACAGTTCAGGCCATTCACGTTCAATGTGACTAATGATAAGTGGTAACTTTGCCCTGCCATTTGCCAAAGGTAAGTTCTAATATATGCTTTGAATTCCCTGTGATCTTTTGCTGTGGGGTTTCCTTCCTTGGTTTCCTTCCTTTACCTTCTTTCATATTGATGGCTGTGTTTCTTTGTTTCTGTGTGTAACACATCTTTAAGCATCTTTTGCAGGGCTGGACGAGTGGCAACAAATTCTTTCAATTTCTGTTTGCTATGAAAAGTCTTTATTTCACCTTCATTCACAAATGATAGCTTTGCAAGATATAATATTCTGGGCTGGCAGTTTTTCTCTCTTAGTACCTGGGCTATATCTTGCCATTCCCTCCTAGCTTGTAGAGTTTCTGATGAGAAGTCAGCTGTGAGTCTGATTGGAGATCCTCTGAGAGTAATCTGACGTTTCTCTCTTGCACATTTTAGGATCTTTTCTTTATGTTTCACTGTGGAGAGTTTAATTACAACGTGTCGTGGTGAGGATCTCTTTTGGTCGTGTTTATTAGGGGTTCTGTGAGCTTCCTGTACTAGGATTTCTCTGTCCTTCTCCAAACCTGGGAAATTTTCTGCTAATATCTCACTAAAAATGCCTTCTAATCCTTTCTCCCTCTCCATGCCTTCAGGAACTCCTAGAACCCGAATGTTGGGTTTTTTAATAGTATCCTGAAGATTCCCGACAATATGTTTTAGATTTCTAATTTCCTCTTCTTTTCTTTGGTCTGACTGTATCCTTTCCTGTTCTCTGTCTTCTAAGTCCGATATTCTCTCTTCTGCTTCACCCATTCTGTTTGTAAGGCTCTCTATTGTGTTTTTCATTTGATCTATTGAATTCTTCACTTCAGTCACTATCCCAGTTTCCTGTTGTACTAGTTGTTTCGTTTCATTTTGATTCCTCCTTAATATTTCATTTTCACGAGAGAGATTTTCTATCTTGTCCATTAAGGTTTTCTGTAGTTCAAGAATTTGTTTTTAAGAACTTCTTAATGTTCTTATCAATTTTTTGAGATCTGCTTCTTGCATTTCTTCTATGTCATCATCTTCATAAGCTTGAATTTGGGTGTCTTTTTCATTTGAGGTCGTCATGGTGACTTCCTTGTTTTTATTACCTTGGTTTTTGCGTTTGTTATTTGGCATATTGGAGATATTTGGTTTCTTCACTGTGGTGCTTTTTCTTGTTATACTATGACTCTAGATTAAGTGGACTATCTGTTTTTGATGGAGCCTTAGGGCTTGAGATGGGTGTGGCCTGAGAGCTCTGTTTGGTGTGCCAAAGGTGACACTCCCAGGTTAGCCGTGGTAAACCTCTCTCTCTCTCTCTCTTTCTTTCTTTTCTTTTTTTTTTTTTTTTTGATTCAAAAGGGAAGTTATTCTGCACAGCTGAACGAAGTTGGAGGTAGTTAGCAGGCAAATGATATACCCACAGGAGCCAGAGATCGGAAGCTCTTTCCCAAGGACCACACAGGGAATCTGTTCGGCCCTCAGAGTGGGCTCAAATTCTCCTTCAGTCTCCCACTGGGTTGCCAAAGTTACGGAATTGTAGCGTCTCTGGAGAATGCTCACGTGAATTCCGTGAGTTCTCTCCCCCACCGTCTCTTTTTTCACAGTCTCAGTTCAGTAGCACCACAAATTTACTAGGTCCTAATCTCCTGTTAATTCGCCCCGCCCAGAGTCAGGTTTTTCTGCTAGGCTCAGGGCCGGTGCAGACCTGAGGTCGCTCTGCTTATGACGTATGTCCAAGATGACGCCTGCTCTTTGTCTTGCTCGCCCTTGAGAGGTGAGCGGAGAGAGAGAAACCCGTGTCCGTACCAGTCACCTTTTTTTTTTTCTCTCTCTCTCTTCCAGCTAGCCTGATGAACTCCCCCCCCCCGCCCCGGGGGTCATTCCCTCTAGTCTCCTCTCTCCGCTTGCCTGCTGGTGTCTTGGGCTATTGAGGTTCGGCTCACCTCGCGTTCCAGCGCTGGTGTGTTGAGTCTGCCGCTGGTGTCCCGAACTGTGGGCTCCCACGCTCTCCACGCAGGTCCGCTCCCCTTCCAGCGCCAATGTGTGGACTCGGAGCCCTGGACGTCCCAAGCCTCCCCGCTGTTGTCTGTGTGGCACGCACTCCCCTTCGAGCACTGGCGCGCAGACCCTGCGGCTTCCGCGGCTCGGTCCCGCGGCTCGGCTTCCGCGCGGTGGGCGACCTTGTTCTCCCAGTAGGTCCTCCGATTCACGGCCACTCGATCCAGAAGAGTTTCCTCTGCAATATTTTCCTGGTTCTTTTTTCTGAGGCTACCGTAACTCCCCTTTTATTAAACTAAATTTTCCCGGACTATCAGCACGCGCCCTCACTATTCCGCCATCTTGGCTCCGCCCCCTGTATATCTCTATTTAATGGTGGAAATTTTTGGAAGTTCAATCCACCAGCCCAAGTGTATAATAAAAACAACATCCTTTGTTTCCTTTAACTGAGTTTTGGCTTTGTAGAAGACTTGAACATTACCAATCTGGGGCTTCTCTCACTTCCCCATGAAGTTTGACTTTGCATTGGAGCTCGGCACATCTATGTTCTTGTTTCTCTAACACTTGTGCTGTTTTGCTAGTCCCCTCTTCCACCTCATAGAAGATGGAGATCAAAAGTCTTATGAATAGAAGAATAGGGCTTTGTCCTTCTTCAGGTTCCAGCTGACAGGGTTTCCCTGCCTTCTCCAGCTTGCAAGGGTCACCTGCATTCTTTGACTTAGGTTCCTTCCTCCACTTCAGTTTCAGATGCAGCCACATAGCATCTTCAAATCTCTCTCCCTCGAAATCTCTCTGGCTACCTTCTCATAAACAACTTAGAGACCATTTTAGAATTACCAGATAATCATCATGGGTAATCTCCCTATCTCAAGATCCTTAGCTTATTCCCATTTGCAAAATCTCTTTTGGTAAAACAGTATCTGGTGATTAGGATATAGAAACTGTTAGGTGATAGGAGTTATTTTTCTATTTACTGCATAGACCATCAAGATGGTTAATGATACGATTGTTAGGAGTTTGGATTTTGTGTTTATTTTTTCTTTGGATTTCAGTTATGTAAAAAGCATTTCTGTGACTTGGGATAGGCTACTCAATTGTTCTAAATTCCTCAAATAAGAAACTAATAATATTTGCCTGTTTTGGTGTAACTAGATAAGAAAAGATTTACAATATTTTAGCAGTGCCTAGAATCTAGTAAATGCTCACTGAATTTTAGTTTTTATAATATTTGCTGTCAATAATTGAATAAAATGTGTCTACACCAGATCTTTGGTGATTTGACAATCAATATTCTGATACCCCTTGATCATCCTTCTTTCCTGAGCACTAGAATAGGTTACATGGCACTTCAGACTTTCCACAAACCATTAACTCAACTCTCCTTAGCATTTCTGATTATATATCTCAGATATGCCAAGCAGTAATGCATGTGTTCTGAGTTATCTGGGTTGTAAATGTTCTCTAAGAATTCTTAGACAATATAGAATATCAACCATGATACACAATAACAGGAATTTCCCACATCTTTCTCCTCATGTCATCTGGATTGTCTCCTAAGTAAATAACTTCAAAAGAAATTCTATTTAAGCAACATTTTAACTTTCCTTAAGATTAGGTTAGTCTAACAAGCCTGAGGCAATCTGCTATCAAACAAGATATTACTTACAGCCCCACCTACATATTTTTGTTTCTTATTAATGAACTCATTAACCCTCACACCCACACCCACACATACTCTTTCTCTCACACTCTCTCTCACACACACAGACAGGCACACACACAATTGTGCCATCATAGTTTTGTTCTTAACCACTCTGCAAAATGCGGCAAAACCTATATAACCCAATAGTAGAATATTAGAAAATAAAAGATAATGTATTGGCATGTACTTTAAAAACAATTGAGTGTTCTGCATATGTGATGTATAATTTAAAAATGTATTGCTAAAACTAGATTTGATAGATTAGAGTAGCTAAGTATACTCTGTCCCACTATATGCATATGTACCCTAAAACTTAGCTGGCCACACTTAATTTTATGCCAAAAGAATGTATCCTTCTATTACTATTTCTGTTTGTCCTGATGGAAAATTATCAAGGTTATCATTTAGAGTAGGAAAAAAAATTAAAAAAAGACTTTGGGGTGACCTTAAGCTTAAACCCAAGAATCGCACTTGTGCATATCACCTCCAGAGAGGTTAAAGGAAATCCAGTAATAATTAATGCTTGTTGGTCTACATTATGTCGCAATAATATTTTATTGCTGATTCTTATTTCAAATAAATATGGAAGTAAACAAGGGTACTATTATTCCGTTAACCCTTATTATGATGCCCTTCTGATCTTTCTATGTATTTAACATGAACTTCATATATAAAGTCATCTTCTGTCTGAAGGATTTGCTGGTTTCTTAATTAGTCTAAAAACATTTACTGATTCTATTTGCTGCTATGTTCCTTCTCAGGCAGGAAACAAAACACATATTTTGTTTCCATAGAACATTCACATTACTGTTGAATAAATAAAGTTTAAAGAATAGGGCAAAGAGCTAAGGAGTCCAACAGGGTATCAAAGAAATATTATAGATGATAAAATTTTAAAATTGTGAGGGAAGCTGCAAAAAAGTTAAAAAATCACATAATAAACAAGGGACAAATATGGAAATGGAAACAAAAAGATAAATATCCTAAAGCAGCAGATATTTATAGAGAATGGCAGTGAGGCCAGTGTGAATGAGTAAAGGTGAGAATGCTTGATAATAAATTGCAGAGGTAGTCAAGTTCATCATTTGTAATATTTTAATCTGTGATAAAGACTTGGGTTTTAATATGAATACAGCTAAATTTTTAATGTGGCAGAATGAAATGACCATATCTAAATTTTTCTAAGTATCACTAAATTTGTTTTGTATAAACAGTGGTTGGCAGTGAGAGTTGAATTAGAAAAATTAGATAAAATTTTATTACAGTAGTTCTAGAAGGAGATGAGAAAAGCTTATCTATGGTTTTAACAAGTGGTAAGAACTGGCCGGTACCGCGGCTCACTAGGCTAATCCTCAGCCTTCGGAGCCAGCACCCCAGGTTCTAGACCCAGTTGGGGCGCTAGATTCTGTCCTGATTGGTCCTCTTCCAGGCCAGCTCTCTGCTGTGGCCCAGGAGTGCAGTGGAGGATGGCCCAGGTCCTTGGGCCCTGCACCCGCATGGGAGACCAGGAGGAAGCACTGGCTCCTGGCTTTGGATCGGCGCAGTGCACCGGCCGCAACATGCCAGCCATAGCAGCCACTTGGGGGGTGAACCAATGGAAAAGAAGACCTTTATCTCTGTCTCTCTCACTGTCTAACTCTGCTAAAATAGACCCAAGACTATGAGTTTTCATGTCACATATGAAGATGTATGGAATCAAAGACAGCCCTCAAATTTTTGACCCATGCAACTGAAAAGAATGGTGTTCACTGGCTGTGAAAGTAGTCTATAGGACACATAAATGATTTTCTGAGAAAAAATCAAGAATGGATCAAGTTTGGAGTAGACACACATTTCTTCAGCTAGTCTGGAGTTAACACTTGTCAAGATTGTGAAAGCTTACTAATCAAAAGTTCACTCCTTTATATAAAAGGGTAAAATTATAATAGAAAGCCATTTGGGAATCAAAGTTAGAAGGGATTTAAAAATATAAAACTGAATTTCAACAAAGAAAATTGTGTGTTGGAATCATGCATTTGAAAGTTGTCAGTGGGCCGGTGCCGCGGCTCACTAGGCTAATCCTCTGCCTTGAAGCGCCGGCACACCAGGTTCTAGTGCCAGTCGGGCGCCAGATTCTGTCCCGATTGACCCTCTTCCAGGCCAGCTCTCTGCTGTGGCCAGGGAGTGCAGTGGAGGATGGCCCAAGTGCTTGGGCCCTGCACCCCATGGGAGACCAGGATAAGTACCTGGCTCCTGCCTTCGGATCAGCACGCTGCGCTGGTCGCGGCAGCCATTGAAGGGTGAACCAACGGCAAAGGAAGACCTTTCTCTCTGTCTCTCTCTCTCACTGTCCACTCTGCCTGTCAAAAAAAAAAAAAAAAAAAAAAAAAAGTTGTCAGTGAAAATCTGATCTATAAAGCCATGTGACTGGATGAGATCATCTAAGATACACATGTAAACAAAGAACATAAAATGCTCAAGGATTGAGTCAGTTTATTTTGATGACAATGTTGAAACCCATACTAATTAAGAGATTTCCACTAGCTCAGATATAGATCTCCAGGGCTAGGATTAGAAATGAAATCTCCTTAATCTCCAGCCAATGTTCTTTCTTTGAGTTAAAATGTAAACATATACTTTTGTCTGAGACACATATTCATAATAACATACTCACAAATAAATCCTGAGTATCAGACTAGATGGATTCCCAAAGATGTCCTTTACATCTGAATATGGTGCAACCAACAGTCTTGGTGTAGAGCAGATTAATACAAGACAAGAAAATACACCTCCATCATATTATAACTACTGTTAACAAGAAGATGACACGTCTACTATAATTCCCAAGCAAAATATTGAAGAAATGGATGTAAGGTTTATTGTGTTAAAGAAACAAAATAAACTTGCTTTTATTTCTTTCAACGGAATGATCATTTTTCTCCTTGTATAACAGTGACATTTATTAAATGACTCATCTACTAGGTAGGGAATTCTTGAGTGACTAGGAACTATTAGTATAGGTATTTGTACCCTCCTGATTACAGAGCCTGGAAACTAGTTGGTTTCCAACAAATGTCTTTTGAGGGAAATAAATGAAAAAAAAAAGAAATAAAAGGGAGGTTTCAAAAACTGTGCTGTTAGTCTTAAAAGCTGTCTTCATTATGTCATAGACTGAGTGACTTTCAACAGCAGAAACTTCCTTCTCACGAGCATGAACTGGAAGAAGAGGATGCTAGCACAGGCAGGTTGCAGTGAGAGCCATCTTCTAGGATGCAAAGCACTGACTTCTCACTGTAGTCTCAGGTGACAGAAAGAGAATGAGGGAACTATCTGGGATCCTTTTACAGAAATGCACGAATCCTGTTCACCAAGGGTGCATGTTCATGACCGAATTACCTGCCAAAGGCCTTACTTCTTCTTTCTTTATTTATTTATTTGACAGATAGAGTTAGACAGTGAGAGAGAGAGAGACAGAGAAAAAGGTCTTCCTTCCGTTGGTTCACCCCTCAAATGGCTGCCCCGGCCGGAGCTATGCCGATCCGGAACCAGGAGCCAGGTCCTTCCGTCTGGTCTCTCTTTTGGGTGCAGGGGCCCAAGGACTTGGGCCATCCTCCACTGCCTTCTCGGGCCACAGCAGAGAGCTGGACTGGAAGAGGAGCAACCGGGACTAGAACCTGGAGCCCATATGGGATGCAGGCGCTGCAGGGAGAGGATTAACCAAGTGAGCCACGGTGCAGGCCCCAGGCCTTACTTCTAATACTATCTATCACCTTAGCATTTGAACATATCAATTTAGGGGAGGAGACAAATATTCACCCCATCACAAGAGAGAACATTTGTTAACTGAGACTCATTATTTAGGTCTGAGAGAACAGTTTCTGTCAAATAGAAGATGAGGAACAGATAGCCCTAAGAAATTCAAGGGAAAAAAGAAGGGTAGTATGAAGGGGAAAAAGTAAATTCAAGAACTTGAAATCTTGTGAATAAACATGAAAAATCTAGTCAAGTTGGGGAAGCTCGAATATGCATAGTATAATAGATTCATCAAAGACTGAAAAAATGGAAAGGGAGAGGTATAAGACAGTATGTTCATGGTGTAGATTTAAAAGAGCAGAGGAAAATTTTCTCATGAAACAAGACAGAGGTAAATTGATCAAAGATATTTTTAGATAAAAAACAATTCAAGGGGGAAGTGGGATGCCAGGTCATTTTTTGAGAGTAAAGGAGATAGTGATGTGATTGAATAGCATGCGAAGCCTTAGGAAGTATTAGAGGAGACCCTGTGAGAAATATGATAGGAAGTCCACAGGAGTCAGATAGATGCTTGTCTGAGTTAGAATAAAGGATGAGAACACCATGAATTTGATGTGGGTTCAGTGTACTTTCAAACTAGTGTTTGGTGAAAAAGTTTTAATACACTAACTTTGCTACAAAAAATTATATATGTATAATTGAAAATATTCTCTGATCATTGAGTAGATAATTTAAAGAGAGTTCAGTACAAACACATCATTGCTAGTGATCACTACTTAAGCAATTAGCGTTGTGTTCTAGGATCTCCAACCAAAGTACTGCTCATGAATTAGCTGACAATCTTTTTAAAATTCAGTGACATAGAATCTATTACTATCCCCTTGTTAAATATGATAACTAAGACATATAAATATTAGGTTATTTAATCAACCAACAAATAAGCTGTATTTTTCACTGGGAATAATGAGTTCAGATGCTATGATCTTAAACACAGAATAATGAGTGAGTGACCAAAAATGAATAAATTTGTATGTGATGCCATTTTTTCTTTTTAAGTTTTTGGTGGCAAGAAAGACAAAATAGCTAATTCAATAGTGGATCAAGGCTGGAATATTGCAAAACAAAATTAGAAGGCAATATCTTGAAAAAATGGAAAATTTAAAATAAATTGATACACATAATGATTGTAAATATTCAAAATTCAGAGGCTGGCACTGTGACACAGCGGGTTAATGCCCTGGCCTGAAGCGCCCACATCCCATATGGGCGCCAGTTCTAGTCCCGGCTACTCTTCTTTCGATCTAGCTCTCTGCTTTGGCCTGAGAAAGCAGTAGATGGCCCAAGTCCTTGGGCCCCTGCACCCACGTGGGAGACCTGGAAGAAGCTCCTGGCTCCTGGCTTTGGATCGGCGCAGCTCTGGCCATTGCAGCCATCTGGGGAGTGAACCAGCAGATGGAGGACCTCTCTCTCTGTCTCTACCTATCTCTGTAACTCTTTCAAATAAATAAAATAAATCTTTTTAAAAAAGATTCAAAATTAAAAAAATATGCATGGTTAACATATTTCACCTGAGAAAAGCAGCAATATCTTTGAGAAAGGGAATCTGAGAAAGAGGTTTCACATATATACAAGGATTGGGCCTTACAGTTACAATACAGAAATGTTAATCAAGACAAGAATGAAATTCTTCCACAATTTTGAAGAGACATATAGGGGGCTGGTGCTGTGGCGTAGTGGATAAAGCTGCCGCCTGCAGTGCCAGCATCCCATATGGGCGCTGGTTCAAGCTCCAGCCATTGTGGCCATTTGGGGAGAGAGCCAGTGGATGGAAAACCTCTATCTCTCTGCTTCAGCCTCTCTCTAACTCTGCCTTTCAAATAAATAAATGAAGCTTAAAAAAAAGAAGACATGTATGACTTGAAAAATATCTACATCTACTAGTTGAAAAAACTTGAGATAAATACAAAGCACAAATCAGAAACATTAAATTGTATATCATTTCTTTAATAACAAGGAAGATTTGAAAATTAATATTTGTAGTTAGTGGAGAGAGGGACCTTATTTTAGACATGGAGGTACTGTACTCAGTGTACTCAGTTTTTTGAAGAAATACATGGAGATTATCTATTTTTCTGAAAATATTTGTGTATAGCATTGTGAAGGCTTTCATTTTTTCCCTTTTAAAATAAAATTAAGTTTGGTCCTTGTTCTTATATTCTCATGGGTGGGTGGTGTGTTTATTTATCACATTTGGAATTTCATAAGACAGATGGAAATGTGCAAATTGTGAAATCTTTGACCTTATTTCTTCCCCTCTTTGTTCTATCTTTGCAAATAACCTACATTTTGTTTATGAATTATTTATACAGCAATCAATGCATTTAACTTTTCAGATATTATTCAGACATGCTCAAGCTGCCATATTAAAAAAAAAAGCTGAATGAAAACCTACTCTACTGTAGTATGAGGATCCCCTTTCCCAAGACATGCCCTGTGGAGATGGAACTCTGTAATAATGCACCAACCTGTTCTAAATTCATTGTGATTTTATGAATTATAGTTACAGCTAAAATGTGCATTTGAAAATAAAACAGACAATGCTCTTGTTGCAGAGGTTAAGACGTTAGTTGGGACATTTGTATTCCACATCAGAGAGCCAATATTGGAATCTCAGCGCCACTCCTAGTGCAGCTATGCTTATGTGCACTCTGGGAGGCAATAATGATTCATCGTTGGTTCTCGTCAGTCGGGGATGACTTTTTGACTTCCTGGCTTCCAGCACAGGCCTGAGCCAGTCCAGGGTTTTGTGGGCATTTGGAGAGTAAGCAGGTGATTGGCAGAACTCTCTCTTTCTGCCTTTCAAATAATTGTATTTTTTTAAATAAAAGAAAATGTTTTCATGTATGATCTAGGAAGAAATATTTACTATTAGAGATAAAATTTTGAAGCACATACATAAAAATAAAGATTAATGTCTAAAAATATTTTGAGTTAAGAAACTCTCTGAGAGGGACTATGCTTGCATGAAAATTATTTCACGGATATGTAGAAATTTCCATGGTGATTTCAAGAGTCAGAATTACGGAAGAAAAACGTTTTTCCTTCCTCGAATAGACTCATGGACCTAGTTTCAGATTCAAATTTCGTATTGTTATACAGGGTAACTATGTTAGGAATAGAAACATCAAATACCATTTACTTATATGAAACATATCGATAAAAATATAAATGTGCACTTTTTGAGAGATCTAGAACTTTTTAAACATGTCATCTTGGTTAACTCATTCATTATTTTAAATGATATAAATGGATAAAAAAAGAAAATCTAATTTATGTTGGAAAGAAAGGCTAGAAACTCAAATGACAACCAAGATTTTTACAAGATATACAATAAATGAGAAATTAAAAGAAACACAAATTTATATATGTATATATATATAAACGAGTATTTAAAACATTTAATAATATACTTAAAATCTTCTATGTATTATTAGTACATTTAAAATTCATATTTCCATTATTTGCTATGAAAATATCATAAAAGAATTAACCTACAAGAAGAAAGTTACACATGAAATACAGCTAAAAGAGGAGACATAAGAAAATATTGCAACTTAGTGGATATAACATAGTTAAATAAAAAGTGAATCACTCATTTTATGATTACCATAATCATCACTGGTACTTTACTTAGTACTAGGTCAATCATCAAAGGATAAATAGTATGAATTTCATTATCTTACTCTATTCTTTCAATAGAGTATCTATTAGAATAAGAATAAGTATCTCTTATTCTTCTGAAAATATTCTCTTCCTAAACAAGTCTCCCTATTGCATCCTAAAACCCAAATAGCTTAGTTTCAGTTTGTTGTCAACAATTCCTGTTAAGCTTACTATATCTTCCAAAAAATGCAATTTGAATAAGATTCTGTACTGTAAAATTTTTCTCTGCTTACACAAACTAGTAATAAACCATACAGTAAAAAGAAAAATGCTGAAGGTAAAATCAATCATTAAATACATCCAAAACAATATGTGAACAGTTGCTTTTGCAAGCTAAAGTTCATATACTTTTGAACACTGCTACCCTTTTCCTTATTTAATAATAATTTGTAAGTGTTTAGCTCCTTATGTTATTTTCTTTTTTTTTTTATTTTTATTTATTTTTATTTATTTATTTTTTTTTTTTTTTTGACAGGCAGAGTGGACAGTGAGAGAGAGAGAGACAGAGAGAAAGGTCTTCCTTTTGCCGTTGGTTCACCCTCCAATGGCCACCACGGCTGGTGCACTGCGGCCGGCGCACCGCGCTGATCCGATGGCAGGAGCCAGGAGCCGGGTGCTTTTCCTGGTCTCCCATGGGGTGCAGGGCCCAAGCACCTGGGCCATCCTCCACTGCACTCCCTGGCCACAGCAGAGGGCTGGCCTGGAAGAGGGGCAGCCGGGACAGAATCCGGCGCCCCGACCGGGACTAGAACCCGGCGCCCCGACCGGGACTAGAACCCGGTGTGCCGGCGCCGCTAGGCGGAGGATTAGCCTAGTGAGCCGCGGCGCCGGCCTCCTTATGTTATTTTCCACTATGTTGATCTATACCAAATAACTGCAAATAAAATCTTAGAGATGAAGGTTTTTTATTTTTTAATGGATTCCCAAAGTTAGTTTAAGAAATAAAGTGTAGGAATAAATTTCACTCTTTAGAATTATTTTGCCACTGCTTTTCAGAAACTTTGCACCAATTTCCAATACTAGCAATAAAGGTATAAACGCACAGTTTTACTCCAGCCTCATTTGCATCAGATATTGTGTTTGTTAATTGAATAGATTTTAAATGTACCCATTCTTTGTTTTAATTTGCAAATCTTTGATTACCTGAGAGCTTTTGCATATTAGCAGATGCTTATTTCCACCTGGATTTTTTTTTTGTTTTTAAATGAATTGTCTACACTTGTTCTAGGCTGATTCCCTACTGGTATCTCAAGGTTATCATGACTTTGAATATGTACTTTATATTCAAAATAATATCTATCTTTAAATATTGAATGCATTTAAAAATTCTACTTCTTAGTTTTGATAATGTTTAAATTTGTACAAATAAGATGAGATTTAGGGGCTGGCATCGCGGTGTAGCAAGTAAAGCCACAGCTTGCAATGCTGGCATCCCATATTAGTGCTGGTTCGCCCCTGACTGCCCCATCTCTGATCTAGCTCCCTGCTTTTGGCCTGGGAAAAGCAGCAGAAGATGACCCAAGAGCTTAGGCTCCTGCACACATTTGAGAGACCTGGAAGAAACTCCTGGCTCGAGACTTTGGCCTCAGCCAGCCCCAGTTCTGGTTGTTTCAGCCATCTGGGGAGTGAACCAGAAGATGGAGGATCTCTTTCTCTCTCTCTCTAACTCTGACTTTCAAATAAATAAGTCTTTTTAAAAATTATATAAGATCTCTAGTGGTTTCAAATTTATTTAAACATGTAAGCATAGGCATTTAGAGATATTTTGAAGGCAGCTAGATTTTTTTCTGACATGCTTCAAATTATACCAAATAAACAGGTAGCAACTTGGTCAGCTTCTTAGCATCACCAACATCACAGCTTCCAGCAATGGGCTCTTCTGAGCAGGTCTGTGGTACATGATAACTACTTATGTGCCAATGTATCCAAACAGAAATGTGTGTTGTAAATGAATAAAGACACTGATGTAATGTAGTAGAAATGGATACACTACAAAATATATAGCTTCTGCAATTGACATAGGATCAGGGAAATGTAAGTAATATTCTAATAACTAGGGAATGCAAAATATAAAGGGATTAACGAGAAGTAATGAGAGAACCTAAAAAATTTAAAGATAACTCTCAAACATTTTAAGTCAGCTCTTCAGCATAGTGAACGTGTTCAGCAGCTATGGTTATGACTGACACTTCATTTAAGTGCTTTTCCAAACTTTATCAATAGGGAGAAAAGTAGAGATTTAATTACTCACAGAAGCTCACAGAGCAAATGAGTGAAAGAGTCAACATCTAGCTCATAAATACATCATTTTTGTTTTGTTCTCACTTTTGTTCCAGATCTTCCCTCAACTTATCTAAAATATTTCAGAAGGATGCATGTAAGCTAAAGCTTACTGGACAGATGCACAGAAGCTGTAAGAAGTAACAACCAAATTAAAGAAAAAATAAACAGTGAGCAACATTCATGCAGTGGTTTCAATGGTTTGGCTAATTAGAGAATCCAGTTGAGTGAAACCTGTTTCAGTGCACCTGGTGAGTACCACACACATCTCAAATCTCACGCATCTTGATAGCATCTAGATTTATTATGAAGTGTTAATTAGTAAAATTGTACTAACTTCATTTGTATTTTGTGGTTATGCTTTGGTTTTCATTTCCCTGCTCTAACTTTTTGCATGATAAATACACTATTTATAAGTTCTCCTTGAATAGCAACTGCAAATTCTGAATAACCTACAAATACTAGAAGGCTGCATTTAACTCAATTGATTTCTGACTTACTGACTCATGATGTCTACCACAAAATTAATGAGGCTCTTTGTTATCATCTAAATTCTTCTATTTTCCAAAGTATTTTCACTCCATTTTTTTTCTTCCCAAGTGGTCCAAGTTTCTCTGTTCAATTTATATTATTTAATCTTTGATAAGACCTTTGCATTACATTTTTAAATACTATGCTATTCATGTTTTAATCTCTATATCCCCATAAAGGTTATTTCATTCTCAGATACCAGGAATTCAGTGTAGTTAAGATTCAGAGAACTAGAATCAAACTCAGGAAACTCTAAAATGAAGTAAAGTAAAATTGATGTGATGCAGAACACCATCCCTAGGAACCTTGTTTTTAAAGAGAAGGGTAGGGAGACAGAGAAAGAGAGAGGGAAATTTTCTAATTGTCTAACTTTTAGGATTCAATGCTTTATCCCCAAATGCAAATATCATAGAGATATTTGAGGTCCATCTGCACATTTTCTGCTAGTTTTGTCAAAGAATGAAAGTTGGAGAGTGTTCCTGTAAACCTAAATATGTGGCTGTCTTTGAGAAGAAATGATTACTTATTTTGGCTTTTTGTAAGTGGCAACTCCAGCACTGCGGTCTAGTGCATTAAGCTACGGCCTGCAGCTCCAGCATCCCATATGGGCACTAGTTCAAATCCCAGCTGCTCCACTTTGGATCCAGCTCCCTGCTAATGGGTCTGGGAAAGCACTGGAGAATGAACCAAAATCTTGGGCCCTGCATGAACAATTAAGTACTGGAAAAAGTTCATGGCTCCTGGCTTTTGCCTGGCTCAGCCTTGGTCTTTATTGTCATTTTGGAATTCAGCCAGGAGATGGAAGATCTCTCTTTCTGTTTCTCTTTCTCTCTCTCTGTAAATCTGCCTTTGAAATAAATAAATAAATCTTTACATAAAAAGATTTTTAAAAGACTGGCAACTTCATTAGTTTTTTAGAACTGATTCCAGTTAGATCTTTTATAAATTTAGATATTGGATGACACAGAATAGTATATCAAGGAATGTTACATGCAAATTCCAAAATAAAAAGAGATATGTTAAAAAATCATGTCAAATCTGCTCTATCGAAAAAGTACAAATAGAAAAAGAATAAAGATTATAATGTAGAAATAGTACTAAAATTGAGGGCCGAATTTTCCGAAGAAAATGAGATTAAGATCAACAAAAGGCAAATAACCCAACAATAATCAAAAACATAAATATATTAAAAAATAAAAAGAATCAGACTGATTTTAACTAGTTAAGCATAGCAACATCTGAAAATTTAAGAGAATATTTAGGTGAAAAGATAGACTTAACATACCTAAGCATTTGCTGTTATGAACCAGGGAAATAATTAGCTACCCGTCAAATAGTCCCCAAGGGTTCTCTTTTCTTTGAAGCAATTTATCCTTTTCACTTTTGCCTTGGGGCCCTGAAACTTCTAGAATGAACTTAGAGCAGGTATCAGTGAAAGTTTTGGGCTGCCTGATGAGGTCAGAAAGGTGAAAGAGAAAGGCTAATAGACAATTAAGATGTCTGCCAGTCCAAGGCCACAGATTAACTTCCATATTAATAATCTCCCAATTAGATGTGGAAAATTCAGTATGAAACAGCCATGATATGTAGAAAGTAATCAGCACCTTCATGTAAGCATGTATCAGGGCATGACCTTGTGGATGGCAAGAGGACTGGATGCTAATGTAAGGTACCTTGTATGAGTAGTAAAGATGCAAAGTCAATAGATTTGCTACAACACTCTTGATATGTTACTATTGCCCAAGTCAGGAGTTACTAAACTCAGAGCTATTAATTACTTTAGAGAATTAAGTGTTCCTGCAACATGTGAAAAAAGGTAAAAACAGAAACTAGAATAATAATTTGTTATAAACTTGTATCAATTAGTGAAATTTCAATGAACAGAATAAGTTAATTATAATTAGTAATAATAATAATTTCAGTTCTAGGAATACAAAATTCCAGGACTCTTTCTGTCACTACTTCTGTGACTCTCTAGCTTTGAACTGAATCCATAGGAATATCACTCTTCTCATCTGTCAATGATTTGGACATGATGGACACTACAATACAGCAAAGATCTGAATTTCCATTATTCTATAATTATAAGCTTATAAAATTTTCAACCCTGTAATAATCATTGCTTTTATCCCTTTCACTGGATACCAGTGATTTGGTATTCATGAAAATTTAGTGCTCAAATCAAATTAAAGACCTTTCAGTCTCTCCTATGGCATTTATAAATAGGAATAGCATATCTTTCAGTGGGTATACATTATGACTTACCAGTCACGTTTCCATTTTCTTAATGTAAAAGTGTGCTTACATATCAAGTGTGGTGCATGGACATCTTAGCTTTTTTTCATACTTTATATATGGCATCAGGAAAGTACATTAAAATTGCAAAATACTATGTTTTTTCAAGATAGGTTCTATTATTTTTCAAGTATGACCATGTCTGTAGCATATTAACTGGGCATAGCAATAACTAGCCTCCAAAATTTTATACTTTCTTATAAAAGTACTTAGTCATCTCTTCACCCATTCCACTCACTCCATGAACACTTACCAGGCACCAGTAGCTATGCAAGTCATGGGAATAGGCTTAAGGACTCAACTCTGAACAACATAATCCATGAATTCAAAAGCTATCAGTATTTGGATAATATTAATATATAAAGTATGAATCTCTGAGAAAACTCAATCATTTTAGCTATTTTTCTGGTAATGAATTTATTTCTTTAGTTAAAAAAATATAAACGATGATGCTACTTCCCCTTGGACAGCATTTTTTGTGCTGCTACTACCACTCATTTCTCTCTGCAACCTTGTAGGCCAATGTTATCATCAAAACTCATATATCAATAAGCTTTATGTTGCTTTGACTAAGGAGAAACCACATATCCTTCACCTTTTATTGATCAATTGCTAGGAGAGGAAATGCTGGTAAGATGAATATAATAAAAATAATAAATAATACATTTTAATTTGTAAGCAAAAGGCATTTGGATGGACAAGTGAAATATAAATTAAAATAAAGAAATACCATGCTATGAGAAATTAGAAAATCATGAAACAATCAAGGAATTAGAGACAATATTAAAGCAAGGGAATATGAAATTAAAAAAAATCATAATATGGGCCTCTCTGCTGGAAAGATGCCAGAGAACTACTCTACTTTCTATCAGGAGCAACCTATGAAACTGTTTGACAAATGATGCTCTGGGCCCAGCCTCATCCTTAGAGGTCACTGAGGCTTATTGATGATCTGGGAGGGATAAAAGGGTTGGAAGAAGAATTATAGCACCAGTAGTGACAGACTCAATCTGATTACAGAATCGAAATCTCTATCTTTCTCCGGCTCACTTATTGAATTGCAGTTATAATGACCTTAGTTAATATCATTGAGATATTAATTTAATTTCACATGACAGAAAAAATATAAAAGAAAATAAAATACACACAATTCTGAAAGGCAAAAAGTGTTGGATCAGTGAATACAATTCTATTTTCCTTTGACACAGCTTCCACAAAAGCCAGAAGCTCTCCAGGCAGCTGTTCCTAACCTCAAGTCGCCTGAACGTGGATGTCCAAAACAGCTCAGAGGAACCTATGGAAGACCATGAATCCAGAGGGAACAAAGAACTACACTTTTTCCACTCAGGAAAATAGCAGATCAAAGTTTTTACTTTCTGTAGATTCCTTAAATCTTCATTAGTTTGAACTACCAGGAGTTTCATTGGTTATTTGAAAGTGTATCAGCTGCTGAATATAAACAATGAAAAAACAAACAAATTAGAGGAACATTTATTATGATCACTATGGTGGCTACTGAACAATGCATTTTTTGTGGAAAGGGATATACGTTAAGCTTCAATAAGGCAGTAATTTCCCCCCAAACCTCTTTTACTTCTCATATTTATCCATATTTAAAGCTTGAATTTTTCAATGATAATCAAATAGATGAAAACACAAGCAAAAAGTAGGGAATTTCATCCTTTGGTAATACTGCTTACCACCATTTATGTTTTTGAGCTTGTTTTCGCCAAATGTACCAATAAAACTAAGGTACATCAGCAAAGTAGAGCAAAAATACATTTTTCATATTATTTACCAAGTTCTTTTCTCTAGTTTAGTTGAAGTATAATCAATAAATTAAAATTGTGTATATTTACAATGCATGAATTTTGATTATATGTACACATTATAAAATCATAATAATCAAATTAATTAATTAACTTACCTATTTTCTTATTATTTATTGTGGTGAGCACACTTGTGATCTGTTTTCTAACCAAATTTCAAGCATAGTGTATGATATTATTATACTCATTATTCTGTACATTAGATCTCCAGAACTTACAGTACTTAAATGAAACTTTTTATGCTGTAACTAACCATTTCTAATTTCCTTCAAACATCAGACCCTGTCAATCCTCATTGTGTACTTCTATGAATTTGACTTTTTTAGCTTCCACATTAAAATAAGATCATGAAGAATTTTTCTTTCTTTGTATAGCTTATTTCACTTAGCCTAATGTCTTCCATTCTCATCCATGTTGTTGCAAATGACACATTTTCCATAATTTTTACACTGAATAATATTCAATGTTTATGCCATGCTACATTTTCTTTATCCATTCATCTGTAGATTGACACTTAGGTTAGTTCCACATATTGGCTAATGGCAATAATGGGAGCACAGATACTTCTTTGACTTGCTGACCTGTTTCTTTTAGCTATATATTTAAACATGAGATTGATTAGTGATATGGTAGTTCTATTTTTATTTTTAAGGAACTATTTTCCATAATGGCTGCAACCAACTTACATTTCTACCAGTAATGTAAGAGTTCCCTTTCTCCACATGCTTACCAACATTCATTATTTTTGTGTTTGTTGTGTTATTGCAGCCGTTCTAACTGGAGTGAGGAGATACTTTATTGTGGTTTTGATTTTTATTTCCTTGAGAATTAGTGAAAGTATTTTTCTTTTCTTTTCTTTTCTTTTTCTTTTCTTTTCTTTTTTTTTTCTTTTTTTTTTTTGGACAGGCAGAGTTAGACAGTGAGGGAGAGAGAGAGAGAGACAGAGAGAAAGGTCTTCCTTCTATTGGTTCACCTCCCAAATGGCCGCTATGGCAGGGGCGATACGCCGATCCGAAGCCAGGAGCCAGGTGCTTCCTCCTGGTCTCCCATGCGGGTGCAGAGCCCAAGCACTTGGGCCATCCTCCACTGCCTTCCCACAGCAGAAAGCTGAACTGGAAGAGGAGCAACCGGGACTGAACCAATGCCCCAACCGGGACTAGAACCCAGGGCGTCGGCGCCGCAGGCGGAGGATTGGCCTAGTGAGCCGCAGCGCCGGCCGAAAGCATTTTTCATAGAAATTTGGTCAATTGTATATCTTCTTTTGAGAAATGGTTACTCATTTTTTAAATTTTTTAAAAGATTTATTTATTTGAAAGTCAGAGTTACACAGAGAGAGGAGAGAAGCAAAGAGAGAGAGAGAGAGAGAGAGAGAGGTCTTCCATCTGCTGGTTTACTCCCCAGATGGCTGCAACCGCTAGAGCTGCACCCATCTGACGCCAGGAGCCAGGAGCTTCTTTCAGGTCTCCCATGCAGGTGCAGGGGCCCGAGGACTTGGGCCATCTTCTGCTTTCTCAGGTCACAGCAGAGAGCTGGATCAGAATTGGAGTGGCTGAGTCTCGAACCGGCACCCATATGGGATGCCAGCACTGCCAGCCAGCGGATTATCCCTCTATGCCACTCAACTGGTTCCAGTTTTTATTCATTTTAAATGAATTATTTATTTCATTGTCACTGAGTTATATGAGTGCATTATGTATTTTGGATATTAGCTCTCATTAGCTATGTGTTTTGCAAATACATCTTGCATACCATAGGCTTCTGTTGCACACTGTAGTTTGGTGTCTATAAGTCTTTTAGGTGCTGTAATTAAAGCGGTCTATTTTTGTTTTTGTTTGCCTGTATTTTGGTGATCATATTTAAAAAATCATTGACTAAATCAATGTCAGGAAGATTTTTCCAAATATTTGCTTCTAGTGATTTCACCATTCTAGTCTTACATTTAAATGTTTAACGCATTTTGAGTTTATTTTTGGGTATGGTATAAGGGTACGTTTTCACTTTTCTTCATGTGGATAGCTAGCATTCTCAATACTATTGAAAAGAGAGTCCTTCATGAAAAATTAGCTGATCATCATATGTCAGCTTATTTCTTGGCTCTCCATTCTGTTACATTGGTCTGTTTTTATGTCAGTATAATGTGTTCTGATAATTATAGCTTTGCAATGTATTTGAAATTAGGTAGTGGGATATTTCCAGCTTCTTTTAGACCAAGACTGCTTTGGTTATTTGATGTCTTTCATGGTTCCATATAAATTTTAAGAGCACTATGTAAATACCATTGGAATTTTAATAGAGTTGCATTGAATATGTCAGTAAATTTGGATACTATAACATTTTAATGATGTTAATTCTTCCAATTCATGACCATGGAACATTGGATGTATTTTTATGCATTTGTGATATTCTTCAATTTCTTTCATCAATCTTGTAGTTTTCAGTATATAGATCTTTCACCTCCTTGATATATTGCTATGTGTTTTATTTTATTTCTGATGCTATTGTAAGTCTGATTGGTTTTTAACTTCTCTTTGGGACAATTTATAGTGTGTCAAAATACCACTTATTCTTGTATGCTACAATTTTTTAAGCTTTATTTTCACTTATTTATTAACTTACGAGAGAGAGAGAGAGAGAGAGAGAGATCTTCTATCTACTTGTTTAGTCCCCAAACGCTGGAACAGTTGGGCTCAGCCAGATCAAAGTCACTAGCAGGAATTCCATTCAGGTCCATCACATGGGTACCAGGAACACAAGCACCATCATCTGCTGTCTCTCAGATGTGCTAGCAAGAGGCTCATTCCGAAACAAAGGAGCAGAGACTCACCCTGGTACTCCATGTTGAATGCAAGCATCACAAGCCATATCATATAACCTGCTACAGTACAACACTTATCCCCCTACAAAAATTTTGTCCTAACCAAGCAGTGTCTTAGCCATTGTATCAAATGCTTGCCCCACTAACAGAATTCTTTAAATGTAACATTTAGGAAATTAATGTAGAAATACATACACATTTATCAGGATTTCATATTAAAAATCTTATCTTTCTTGATCTTATTTAGCTTAACACTGCATTGATTGTTTTAAATCTATGGTATCATGTTTTGTATTTTGATTTCTTCCCCCAAATCACAGAAAAACAAATTATCAGAATGAGAAAAGACTTCAGGAGTAAAATAATACAAATTCATTTTTACCAATGAGAAAATAATAACTGAGAACTGGAGAGTAGAAACAGCTTTATTGAGATCACTCAGCTTATTTTCCTGATCGTGGTGATGCCTGGACCAGGGCCCCAAATCCAAAGCCTTTCATGCGGTAAGTTAACCCTAATGCCAGCTTCGATTACTAGTCATCCTGTTGAGCAGACTCTGAAATTGTATCCCATTTCCAAAGGAAAGAGTGAATGACTATGAGAAACGTCTACCTTTGGCAAAGGTATGGGAAGTGCTGTTACTATCACCACTGATTTTTTGGTTTTAATGGAAATTCTCTTAATTCATGTCATCCCAATACTGAAATTAAGTAGTTGATCTTTCTGAATCCAAGTGAGGAATTTAATTAATACTTATACTTAATATGAATTATTAATGTGACTCCATGATTATATTCCATTGATCCTGTCTCAAATCTTGATTCTGACATCTGATATATCTGTATGCATTATATTCACATTCCACTTGTTTATATTTATTACACCCACAAATGTGATCCATACGACTGTCTGTCCAAATCAGCCACTAAAATGTAGAACATGGAAATTTTTAACATTTTAATAATCTTATTCTAACTATTTTCCTGAGCAGAACTGAAAGTAAATTGTTGCACACATGTGGAGTATATCTAACATCAATCAAGGAGCACATATAATAACCAAGTCATATGTTCAGTGCCTTCAATTTCCTTTTTGATGTTTGATGGGAATATGAGTATGAGGAGATAATTACATACATGAGCCTCAGAAAATGCTGTTTCTTCAGTACGATGGGATAGAAGAAAGAATGAGGAAACAGTTCATAGGAAAGCGTAAGCAATAAAAATTTCTAATGCAGAGAGAAGCAATGGGAAACGATTATATTATGAGCCAGGAAGGCTATTTTAAAAACTTAGATAAAATATTATTTAAAAGACCTTATAAATCATCACAAAAGATCAATTCCAGCAAAGGGCCAGATTGTAACCCTGAGCAGATCATCCACTTCTGCCCAGCACTGGACAGGACCAGGCCTAAGGCTTCAGCCAAAGTGGGCCAGGTCCCAGCAAGCCTGTGGTGATTACCGGCCAGTTCAAAACAGTTCGCTCCTGGGACCAAAAAAGGAGTAAGTTGTGAATGTCAAAGCACTAAACAGCATGACGCTTGCTGCCCAGGAGACATTTCATCTGCTCGGCCTGAAAGGCAGCTTGCTTGTGAGTCTGCACAAATCTGCACAGGCTTCTCACTATTATTAGGAGAAAACGAATAAGCAAACAAAGCTAAACTTTAGATTCTTTCTCCAGTTACCACAGAATCAAATACAGGGACTCCTCTTGATGCATCTGCCTCACACCCTGAGTCCTGACTCTCTCTCTGCTCAGCGGGCCTTTCTCCACACAGGAAATAAAAGTAATCCGAAAATACTCCCCAGACTGGGGGAGGACATGCTGTTAGGCAGCCAGTGCCTGGGTGAGTGAGCGCACCAGAGGCCTTGCTGCTGTGTGTATTTCTACTGTTCAGTCAAGGCAAACAGCTACCAGCTGGCTGTGACTAGCTCAGACTAATAAGCATAAAATCAACATGGGCTGATCCAGGCTGAATATCAGCATCTGTTAGGCCATTGTCTCTGCTGATCTGTCTGACTGAGCAGAAGGAAGAACAGAATAGACAGCCTGCTATGAGGCAGAACACAAGACGAGCAGTCCCTCGCCACCTGCCAAGTGTTCAGTGAGGAAGCTATGGTGAGGAGGAGGGCCAGACAAACCTACAGAGGAGGCTCCTTGGACGGCCCTGTGAGCTCTAGATTTCCTTTTCTCATCAGGTTTCCCCTTGTGCATTGCTGTAGAGCAGTTTTAAACAGAGACATAAAAAAGAGCCATTGATGAGTGAGGAATTAGGATTAAAGATCGGGAATCATAATAGCATTTCATGCTTCATTTCACTGACCAGAGAGAGCCGGATGAGAAAATGGGTGGACCATGTGCTACTGCAACAAGCGATGGAGTATCCCTCTGACCCGAGCAAGTGATATTAAACCACGGGGCATTTATTCTCATCCCGGATACGAGGACGACCTTCTCTCTCAGCTACTGCTTCCTATTTCTACTTTGACTTCTGCTTCTCAGTTTAGCTCTGTCCCTGGGCATATTCACCACTTCCTGTGACCTCAGAAACCCTCAGGACCTTATCATTACGCTGCGCTCCTCTGGTGCTTGATGACTCCGCGAAGTGAACGACTCTGCTCTCTGGAGAGGATGGGCTCTTGAAGCCTAATTTCAAGGCCAAGGCAGAAGACTGATGAAGAGAAAAACAAGTGATCTCCTTTCCAAGCTCTCCGCTCTCGTATGCCAGATCAAATTTTTGAAAATGATCATTTCCTCTTACGATTCCTCGAATAACATAAACTGAATAGTACTTGACATATTTCAGTGGGAAAATACCCTAGAAGTTCTACAAAGTATTATTTAACAGAAAAGTATGAGTGTGGAAGTTGAGTGTGTTATAAAGTGATGGTTCAGAGGTAGGACCTGGGGCTTGGGTGTGATTGGTAGGTAACTAGCCCAATGTTTATATGGTGCCTAAGAATAAATAAATCATGAAGTCTTTCTTCAAATAAAATTGTAAAAAATGACTTTATTAGTTCAACAGGTGACTAATAAGGAGAAACAGAGCATAGAATATGTAATGTTTAGTTTAAATGCAGAAAGAAGGGTAGTTTTTGATCACATGTAAGGATTAATAAACTGAATCACTTTGGGAAATAAAGTGGCATTGCAAATTAACCCAGCATTTTTGTGTTTTCTAAGTTTTCAAGAAGAAAACACAGCACATAAAGAAAGATCATTGTCGTTTAAATCAATGCTTTTCAGTTTTCTGTGTTACACCAGAGCTATCTGGTTGAAGTTTTAAAAACATGCTCCAACTTATATTACTGCTGGCCCCTCACCCCATAGTTTAAATTTCAGCTGGGTGGATGAGCCCAAGTGCCAGAAAATTTTTAAAAATCTCCAGATGATTCTGGTCTGGCTATGACTAAAACCTATTACTGTAAAGGGAGACGTGTCCTAAAAGAACTAGGGAGAAACCGGGTTTTCAGAATTTCTGAAATCATGTGTGTGTGATTTTGGAAAGTATCCATTAGACGAAAACACTGCAGATCAAAAACTTCAGTCCATTCAGATATTTGAATGTGATATACAAAACTTTTACAAGAACAAGTCAAAAGTGAGGCGCAACCATTTTATTTGCCAGTGAACCTTCACAAGTTGATGTGACTTTACATATTACCTATGATGTACTCTTATCTCAGATTAGAGGTTTGATATCTTCCCTTCAGCGTCCATACCTCTTTGTTCATGACGAATGTAAGAAAATGATCATTTTCAGAAATGGCATTAGAAGTCTAGAGAACACTTTTCTGGAAGTGTGGTCTTAGTGCTGTGCTCTCCAGAATTTATAGGAGAGGTTGACAGGGCATAGAGAAACAGGAGGCAGGAGCTACTTAAAAGAAGTCTGGTAATTTTAGGGCCAAAGTGCTTGTTTAATTTAGAAAGTTGGATAAGACAATGGGGTGTTTTAATTGAGAAAATATATAAGATCTATGTTCATTGCAGATACAAAAATTATTTTCATTAGTAAAAAAGACACATTTTTTAAAATGTTGGAGTAGAATACCCATTATTTTGAGACTCTGGGTAAAAGGGAATTTTTTAGGTTAAACACAAGAACACAAGTTATAAAATAAATAAAAGGAAAATATGACTATCGTGCATGGGTCATTCTGAACAATAAAAGATAATGTTAACATAACTGAACGGGGGAGAAAGAGGGGAAATTTACAAAAGAGGAAACTCTAATTATCAGTAAACACATAGAAGCTCACCAAACCTTAAGAAAATGCAAATCCAAGTACCAGAAAATGCTCTTGATGCTTGCCAGATTGGCAATCAAACCAATGTCCATCATATCAAACACTGACAGAGAATGAGAAGTCTCACACACCCACATTTGGAGTATAAATCACTCTCTCCCCTTTAGAGATTATTATGGTGATAACTCGCAAGTGTACATCCATAAGACCGGAAATTTCACACATAGATATGTAAAAAAGTTTCACTTAGCACACAAGAAAATGTGAAGAAAATTATTCATTGAAGCAATATCTTATTAGCAAAAAAAAGTGATGTGAACAATATAAATATTCAGCAACAAGGGACTCTGAAAGTAATCCAAGATGTGTCTAATGTTGGGATCCAATTGAGGCAGTAAAATAAATGAACAAAGCTCCATTCGTCAACATAAAGTTGAGTGGGAAAAGATAAGAAGCAGTAGAAGAGAAAGAATAAACAGGAAAGTTTATTGCCTTTGGCCAAACAACTTTCAGAGTTGGTAGAGAAACACTGAAGGAACTATTACAGTGATGTGATTTAAAACGACCTTTGGAGTCAAGAGAAGTAGGTTGGAAACCATTATCTGGTAGGTACAATGAGAATTACACAATTGCTCTCTCATTGTAAGCCAATTATGCTCACTTATAAAATAAGAATCATAGAGTCTGACTTATGGGATTGTTTCAAGCATTACATGAGAAGGGGGAACATTTGAAGTTTTTCTTGGCTTATGGAAATTGTTCAATTAAACAAAAGAAAAAAATTAAAGCAATTTTCACATTTTCATTTTTTCACTTCTATGCATATTTTCCTAAATTCTAGAAATATTGTGTTGACTAAGAAAGGTGTGGTTTCTATTTGTAGAGAGCCCACAATTCTCTCAGAATTGGACCTTAAAGAAAAGCCATACCAACTACCTGAGGATCTCCAGTGTGCAATATCCTCCATGGTCAGAGACCACAGCTTCGCCTGAATTCTGCTGAAGGTGGCTTTGGTCAGAATGCAAAGGTGAGCAGCAAAGCCATGTGAACAATGCTAAAGGTCATTTGACATGATGCTAAAGGTCATTTGACATGATGCTGAAGGTCATTTGACATGATGCTGAAGGTCATTTGACATGATGCTAACGGTCATTTGACATGATGCTGAAGGTCATTTGACATGATGCTAACGGTCATTTGACATGATGCTGAAGGTCATTTGACATGATGCTGAAGCAGCTAAGGAAATTCTGTGGGCTCCGGTAAACAGCACATGGGATGTTCACCCCAGTTAGTTAGTCCCCTCCAGGTTCCTCCGCCTTGTGATTGTTCTCTTAATCCTAGCTTCCAAGCAAACATCTTTCCTATAAGCACAGAAACTCCCCGTTGCTCTCTGTTTCACTATATTTAAACTCCCACATCATCAAATCCTGTTTCCATGGAACTGCACACTTTTTATGTTTAATTGATCATGTCATTGTTCACAACAAATATTGGGAGTAATCAGACATGTGGGCCTCTGCTTCTGCTTCTGCTTCTGCTTCTGCCTCCACCTTTGGCAGTAGACAGTGTCCCCAGGTTTCCTCACATTAAAATCTCTAATCTGAGTCTGATTCCTTAATCTATGCTGTGTAGTTCCTCTCTCAGGTTAACCTGACACCCTGCCATGCTGGACTCAGGACTCTCTCTGTTTCCACTCACATAGGGCTGAAGTATGCAAGCTAACAGTCATCGGAGCAATCAAAGAATACAAAGCAATTCTTTGGACCAAGAAACCGGTCATCTCATGTTTGTAACCACAGGGGCTAGACTAGGCTGAAACTGGCAGCCTGCAAGTTAGGAAGCCAGGAACTCAATCCACTTCTCACAGTGGGTTACAAGAACTTAAGAACTTCAGCCATCAGCGCTGCCTCCAAAGGTTTGCATTTGCAGTAAGCTGGAATGGGGAGCAGAGCCAGGACGTGAATTCAAGGCACTCAGATATGGGATACACAGGTCCCAACGGGGCATCTTAATTCCAAGTAAAATGCCTGCATGATGTTTTAATTTCAAGAATTATCCAAAGGAGAAAAGAAGTTCTGCTTCTAATAACGTTGTGTAAAGTGTTTGGGAAGACACTTCATTTGAGCAGATCCATTGCTCATATTTAAACTGACACAAAACAAAGAATAAGAAAAAGGAAAGGAAATGCTAGATTAGATTAAGATTCAAAATATTCTGAAGAGAACTTGTTCATAGGTCAAAGTCACACACAGGTAATCTTTTGTTAGATGTGATAAAAGTAATTTTTATTGTAATAAAATATGTGACTGCTCTCAGAATGTATACATTAGATAAAAATAGAACACATTGGTCAAATACAAAGCCAGAAAAAAAAAGAGCCATAACCTTCCAAAAACCGATACTTTATTGTATAAAGGAAGCAACATGCACAGGGTAATAAGTCCATTAGTATAAATCTTTGAGGGTGTGGTTTTTAAACAGTATTCTGAAAGATGGCAATGAGGGAATTAATTAGAAAAGATGAGTGTCTCATTCTAGAGTGGAAAAAACACAAGTTTAAAAATACAAGAAATTATGCTGTGTGTAAGTAAAAATGAGTAACTGGATGCAAATGAAGTAGTAAAATGCAGTTTCCTGATGCCATTAATACCAGTCTTTCAGCAGCAGTCCGATTTCTCAATTTTACCATCCACTTGAAGGGAAATGCCGCTGTCATGTGACATCTCCTCTTCCAGATCAATGTAGTCGTAATGAATTATGGTCACTTTAGCTTCATCCTCTGATTTCCCAGAGAGAGATTTATGTTTCAACTTAATGGGCAAAGCAAGGGTTGCATAGAAAATTTCAACCGATTTCAAGTAACCCTTGGGACAAGGGGCTTGCTATACAATCACACTCTTGCTCTCTCACTGCATCTTGTCCCACTCATTTTCATATTCTTTGCTCCACTGGATCTAGAATCCAATGCAATCCAACAATTGTTGGTCCATGCAATCCAACAATAATGACTTACGCTTAGACACCCTGATTTATATCTCAAAAATAGATATTCCATGATATTTTTATGTTTTTACAAGTGAACTATCAAAAAGTATTGGAATAGAGTTAATGCTGATTTTGAGTGGGACTCTCAGAAACTAGGATGAATAAGGAAATATTTCATAGCTCTAGAATGATTAACTTTTACTGCAAATTCTCTTCCATGTGTCATGATTTGGGAAGAAGTCATGCTGTGTATCTCTTTTCATAATACAGGATTTCTTAGTATCACAAAGAAAGAATAATTTCTGCTTATGTACAAATGAAGCAAATTTAGCCAATCATTCAAAAGTCTGATAGAACCTTGGGTGAAGTTTTGAGTTGAAAAAGGTCAACTAGATTATACACAATGTTGAACTTTACAAGAAATGCAAGAAAGCAGCACATGATTCATTTCCTATTAGTTCTATGAGTTCAATGAAGGATGAGATCACAGAAAATAATTTTAAATCAGTGAAATAAAATGAACTTATGGGAAGAAAGTTGTGAATTGAATTCAGGAGCACAATTGGATGGTTAGGATCAGCAATAAATGTTCTCATTTATATTTTTCTTGAATTTGAAGTAATACTAACTTATTTTTTTTAAACTTTTATTTAATGAATATAAATTTCCAAAGTACAGCTTATGGACTACAATGGCTTCCCCCCCGTAACGTCCCTCCCACCCACAACCCTCCCTTTTCTCACTCCCTCTCCTCTTCCATTCACATCAAGATTCATTTTCAATTCTCTTTATATACAGAAGATCAGTTTAGCATACATTAAGTAAAGATTTCAACAGTTTGCTCCCACACAGAAACATAAAGTGAAAACTACTGTTTGAGTACTAGTTATAGCATTAAATCTCAATGTACAGCACACTAAGGACAAAGATCCAATATGAGGAGTAAGTGCACAGTGACTCCTGTTGTTGACTTTACAAATTGACACTCTTGTTTATGGCATCAGTAATCACCCTAGGCTCTTGTCATGAGCTGCCAAGGCTATGGAAGCCCCCTGAGTTCACTGACTCTGATCATATTTAGACAAGGCCATGGTCAAAGTGGAAGTTCTCTCCTCCCTTCAGAGAAAGGTACCTCCTTCTTTGATGACCCATTCTTTCCACTGGGATCTCACTCCCAGAAATCTTTCATTTAGTTTTTTTTTTTTTTTTTTTTCCCCCCAGAGTGTCTTGGCTTTCCATGCCTGAAATACTCTCATGGGCATTTCAGCCGGATATGCATGCCTTAAGGGCTGATTCTGAGGCCAGAGTGCTGTTTAGGACATCTGCCATTCTATGGGTCTGCTGTTGCATCTCACTTCCCATGCTGGATCATTCTCTCCCTTTTTGATTCTATCAGCTAGTATTTGCAGACACTAGTCTTGTTTATGTGATCCCTTTGGTTCTTAGTCCTATCATTATGATCAATTGTGAACAGAAATTGATCACTGGGACTAGTGAGATGGCATTGGTACATGCCACCTTGATGGGATTGAATTGGAATCCCCTGGTATGTTTCTAACTCTTCCGTTTGAGGTAAGTCAGCTTGAGCATGTCCCGAATTGCACATCTCTTCCCTCTCTTATTCCCACTCTTATATTTAACAGCAATCACTTTTCAGTTAAGTTTCAACACTTGAGAATAACTGTGTATTTATTACAGTATTCAACCAAAAGTATTAAGTAGAACAAACAAAAAAAATACTAAGAGGGATAACATATCAAGTTGCTCATCAACAGTCAGGGTGAGGGCTGATCAAATCACCGTTTCCATAGTGTTCATTTCACTTTAACAGGTTTCCTTTTTGGTGCTCAGTTAGTTGTCACCTATCAGGGAGAACAAGTGGTATTTGTCCCTTTGGGATTGGCTTATTTCACTCAGCATACTGTTTTCCAAATTCCTAACAGGGATCACTTTTCAGTTAAAATTTAAACACCTAAGAATAATTGTGTGTTAATGACAGAGTTCAACCAATGGTATAGAACAAAAAAAAAATACTAAAATGGATAAAGTATTACATTGTGCATCAACTGTCAGCGACAACTAACTGAGCACCAAAGGGGAAACTTGTTGAAATGAAATGGACACTATGAGAAACAGTGACTTGATCAGCTCTTGTCCTGACGGTTGATGTAATACTAACTTATTAACAAACTTCAGATTGGGAGCCACTCAAACACCAATAAGCTATATGTGTCAGGAATAACATATTGAGGAAATTCTTGTATTTTCATTATAATAGAAACTTCTGGTTTATAAAGTCATTTCTAAACAAGAACATCTTCACTTAGAGAGAACTTTATCTAATCATTGTTATTTGGATAGTGTATTATTTTCAAATCCACAACTTGGAGTAGGTGTTAGGCCTAGCCGTTAAGACTGAAGAAAATGACCATATCCCTTATTGAAGTACCAGGGTTTGATACCTGGCTCTGGCTCCCGAGTCTAGCTTCCTGCTAATGTAGACTCTGGAAGGCAGCCAGTGGTGGGTCAAGTGATCGGGCTCCTATTGTCCACGTGGGAAACCTGGATTAAGTTCCTGGTTCTTGGTATCAGCCCCTACAGGCATTTGTGGAGTGAACCAATGGGTAGGAGCTCTCGTCTCACTATGTCTGACTCTGTCTTTATGTTGGCCTATCGAAATAAATTAATGATCTTAAATCTGTGAAAATAGAATATATACACAGACTTAAAATTTGTTAACCTTATATAAATGAAAATTTTTTAAAAATTTAAAACAAAAATATAAAGCCCAACATTGTGTCACTCCACAAGAAACCCATACTTCCAGCCCTTAAAGATATATTTTAATATTTCCTATTATCATGAAAATTCTAGTTTATTGACATGTTGTTTCCATGAAATCTCTTTCACAATAAATTGGAAACATGGATTGAGGAGGACTGTTGAACAGGAAGTTCAGAATAGTCCCAGAGTTAAGGGAAGAATAGAGGAGTCTATGGGAGAGCTTAACCTTTTTGTTTGTTTGTTTGTTTGTTTTTTAAGATTTATTTTATTTATTTGAAAGACAGAATTACATAAAGAGGTAGAGCCAGAGAGAGAGAGAAGTCTTTCATCCACTGGTTCACTCCACAAATGGCCACAGTGTCAAGAGCTGGGCTGATCCAAAGCCAGGAGCCAGTAGCTCCTTCCAGGTCTCCCACGTGGGTGCAAGGGCCCAAGGACTTGGGCCATCTTGTACAGTTTTACCAGGCCATAGCATAGAGCTGGATTGGAAATGGAACAGCTGGAACTTGAATTGGTGCCCATACAGGATGCCGGCACTGCAGGTCAGGGCTTTAACCCAGTGCACCACAGTGCCAGCCCCAAAGTAAGCCTTTTGGGTTGTAAACACAGAGGACATCAAGTAGCTAAATAAAACCCAAGATATTTTGGTCAGAAAGATGAGTTATTTCAGAAAACTTGGGAAATGCCATTAACTAGATAAGCATATTTAATCCAAAATCTTATTTCATATTGACAAACCAGAAAAATATTTAGCTTACTTGCTTGAAGAGAATACCAAATGTTATTTGATAAACAAGCATTTCCATGATGAAACCAATATTTGCCACCTCTAGGAGGTTAATTCCCTGACTCTTTGAAGCCAGATGATCTAGATTCCAATTTTTTCACTATTAGTACCAAGCTAGGTGGCCTTAGGCAGGTGTACAATCTCTTTCCTTGTCAATATTTTTGTATATACATGGCAATATTAGAGGTAAGAAAGGAAAAAAATAATTAATCACAATAAATGAAACAACTGTTTTGATAGGAATAGAATTGTTTTCATGGTAGCAGAAAGAGAGAAGTAAATTACCTGCCTGCAGGAGTTAAATATGGCTTCCAAAATATGTAAATTTAGCTAAGATTTAAATCATGTGTAAGAATTTGCCAAGTGTATAAATTTGAGTTGTGAATTTCATGCAGTGAAAACATAATGCAAAGCCAAGAAGGTATGAGAGGACACAGGGTTGCCAAGGAATTTAGGATGTTTGGAGTCTAAAGATCAAGGATAATATAATAAAAATGAAAAATCATTAGAGAACTACAATTATTTACAGCAAAAATTCTATGGTTTGAATGTGAAACCGTTCAAAGATTCATGTTAACATTTAATCCCTACTGTGCTGGTATTAAGAGATAGGGCCTTTGGTAAGGACAGCCCCTATGACTGGATTGGGTATCTTACATACCTATGGTTTTCAGGGAGTGGGTTCTTTTGCTTCTGTCCTTCTGGCATGGGAAGACATATGGATCATTTCCTTTTGCCAAGTAAGGACACCTAAGCAGCACCGACCATGGGGAACAAGCCTTTGCCAGACACCAAACCTACTGGCACCTTGATCTTGGACTTCCCAACCTCCAGAACTGTCTCTGTTCTTTATAAGTTTTCTAATCTCAAGTGTCTGGTTGTTAACACAAATGAAATAAAACAGTTTGAGTAACACTACTGGACTTGTTGGAAAGGTCACAGTAGTGGTACTCAGATAGTGAACATGATATTTATGTATTTAGATTTTATTTGTTTACTTGAAAGAGTTACAGAGAGGCAGAGGCAGAGAGAAAGAGAGAGAGAGAGAGAGGGAGGTCTTCCATCTGCTGGTTCACTCCTCAATTGGCCACAATTGTCAGAGCTGGGCCAATCTGAAGCCAGGAGCCAGGAGCCAGGAACCTCTTCTGGGTCTCCAATGCAGGTGAAAGGGTACAAGCACTTAGGCCATCTTTCACTGCTTTCCCAGGCCATAGCAGAGAGCTGGATTGGATATGGAGCAGTTGGGGCGTGTACCAGCACCCATATGGGATGCCAACACTGCAGGTGGCAGGTTTACCCACTATGCCACAGTGCTGACCCCATGAACATGATATTTAAAAATTCCAACAAGCATGGAAGGAAACCTCAAGGGCAGGAGATAACAAACAAGATATGGTAATAGGAAATATTTAGGAAGTAGAATCAACAAGATCCAGGAATCAATTAGATGGGGGCGAGGGAGAAGAAGGTATTCAGAAACTACTACTAACTTTTAACTTGAGCATAACTTCAGAGTGTGGATGGTGGTACCCATCACTGAAGTAAGAACCAGGCTGGCACTGTGGACTAGCACGTTAAGCTCCTTCTGATCCAGTTCCCTGCTAATGTGCCTGGAAAAGCAGTGGAGGACCATCCAAGTTCTTGTGTCCCTGAAGCCATGTGGGAGACTCAGGAGATGCTTGTAGATCCTAGCTTTGGCCTGGTCCTACCCTGGCTGTTGCAGTTATGTGGGGAGTGAAACAGCGGATGGAAGACCTCTTTCTGTCTCTTCATCTCTCTCTCACTCTCTCTGTAATGCTGCCTTTTTGTTTTTTTGTTTTTTTTTTTTGTTTTTTATTTTTGACAGGCAGAGTGGACAGTGAGAGAGAGAGACAGAGAGAGAAAGGTCTTCCTTTGCCGTTGGTTCAACCTCCAATGGCCGCCGCTGCAGCCGGCGCACCAGGCTGATCCGATGGCAGGAGCCAGGATCCAGGTGCTTTTCCTGGTCTCCCATGGGGTGCAGGGCCCAAGCACCTGGGCCATCCTCCACTGCACTCCCTGGCCATAGCAGAGAGCTGGCCTGGAAGAGGGGCAACCGGGACAGAATCCGGCACCCCAACCGGGACTAGAACCCAGTGTGCCGGCGCCGCAAGGTGGAGGATTAGCCTATTGAGCCACGGCGCCGGCCTGTCACTCTCTCTGTAATGCTGCCTTTTAAATAAATTAAATAAATCTTTAAAAAACTGAACCAGCAAGACATGGTAGAGAAGCTAATGAGACAGAGAGCCACAGCAATTCTTAAGATGTTACAGCAAGCATTCATATGAGAATACACTGAAAGGTAAATCACTAACAATGAAAAATTAATGCCTACTACAAAATAATTATGAGTGATATTTTGCAAATGCAACTGTACTAAAATATGGATTTTGAATAGCTGTAGAATCAAAGCCTCAATCTTGATAATTGGTAAAAACATTGATATATAGGAAACCATTTACTGCAGACACTGAAGATGGTCAAGTAAAGAAGGAATATGGCTGCGATGATGACAGAGATGTTCCCCTCCATCACATAACATTGAAGGTTTCAATTATTGGGGTAGAGGAATGAAAAATAGGGAGCAGCCGGCGCCGCGGCTCACTAGGCTAATCCTCCGCCTAGTGGCGTCGGCACACCGGGTTCTAGTCCCGGTTGGGGCGCCGGATTCTGTCCCGGTTGCCCCTCTTCCAGGCCAGCTCTCTGCTGTGGCCCGGGAGTGCAGTGGAGGATGGCCCAGATGCTTGGGCCCTGCACCCCATGGGAGACCAGGAAAAGCACCTGGATCCTGGCTCCTGCCATCGGATCAGCGCGGTGCGCCGGCCGCAGTGCGCTGGCCGCGGCGGCCATTGGAGGGTGAACCAACGGCAAAGGAAGAACTTTCTCTCTGTCTCTCTCTCTCTCACTGTCCACTCTGCCTGTCAAAAAAAAAAAAAAAAAAGAAAAGAAAAATAGGGAGCAGTACCACTCTGTGCTATTAGTTTTTAAGATTTATTTATTTATCATTTGAAAGGCAGAGTTACAGAGAGGCAAAGGCAAAGAGAGAGAGTGAGAGAGAGAGGTCTTCCATCCACTGGCTCTCTCTCTAGATGGCCACAACTGCTGGAGCTGTGCCGATCTGAAGCCAGGAGCCAGGAGCTTCTTCCGGGTCTCCCATGTGGGTGCAGTGGCCCAAGGACCTGGGTCAATTCTACTGCCTTCCCAGGCCATAGCAGAGAGCTGGATCAGAAATGGAACAGCCAGGACTGGAAGTGATGCCGTATGGGATGCCGGCAATGCAGGTGGCGGCTTTCCACTCTATGCCACAGCACCAGCCCCTGAACTCTGTGCTAATTACAGTGTGCTATTTATAGCTAAAGATAGATAATTGTTCTGTAAAATCTACATAGTTATTAGTTCATAATATATTTAAAATATTGCCAACCAAATATTGTTTTTTTTTTTTACGTCTGCATTAAAATACCTTTTGGATAAATTGAAGTTAGTTCAATATGTGACTGAAAAATCAGCTGACATATTTTTCCAAGCCTAGAGAGAACAGATTAACCATTTTAAAAGTCAATCCAAATAAAGATATTTCTTCCTTTGGTAAACTGATTTGGAGGTGGAACATAACCAAAGACAAGATTTTTGGTCCCAATATCTTTCCTAATCTAATTTTCTACAAATATTTTGACAGCATTTAACAGAAATCTGGTATTGGATTGTTAGATCATGGAAACACAAGAATTATTTTTAACTAGAGGGTGATCAAATGGAGAGCACATCCCAACAAGGTAAATCTTCCAGGGGCTATAGGATTACATAATTAAGGTTTAGAGAAGGGTACCTTTGCAGCAGTGTGCCTCAGTGTCTCCAGTTCTAGCATCCTGCACATTGCAGGTTCAACTGCACTCTCTTCTGTGTGAAAGTAGAAGGAAGTGTGCCACAGAAACAGATGCAGCGCTATCCCCGTTCTGGCGTTAACACAGCAGTGGAAGTGCAGTTGGACAAGGCCAGCATAATCTATCTTTAGCCTGGAAGTGCTGTGATTATAAGACACATTTCATTTAGGTCTGATTTTTGAAATAATTCCAGAGGATGTCAAACAAACCCAGATGCAGGCAGGACAACTAGCAGTTACCTTTGTTGTTTGTCGTTTCACTTTGTGTTCTTGTAAGGAATGTCACTTCATAGGTCGTAGAAATTTCACATTTCTTATTTGTACAGTTTGGGTCTACATTATGTCTGCCTGTTACAGGAACTTACCTAGTTGCTTGTACAAAACTCTCACGTCAATGATTTACCTTGATCAGGTTTAAAACTAGGGCACTCTTAGGCATGTTGCTTTTCCTCTCCTTTCCATGGCTAATTCTGAGCACTCTGGCGTATCAAGTGGAATAATAAATCTCTTGATCTTCAAACCTTCAACTCTCTGCCTGTCAATATCTCTGGAAAATCTCAGAGTTTAGGGAGCTCTTTCAACCTTAGACAAACATAAGGGACTCTCTATTAGGCATGCTATCACTCTGAGTGTCATCTGGGAATCAACTGTACCTATTCTAGTTAGAGACCACTATGGCCTCTACTTTCTTCATGCCCTCATCATGAATGAGAGGGCTTACAGAAATGTGTTAACAATCATGAGTTAGAGTAACAATGCCCTCATATATACATGCCCTCACTTGTCTCTACTACTTTCCCCCTCCTGCAGGTCTGAGACTTTATTTATATTTATATAATTAATATCTCTATTCTCAAGATTCAATTTTAAAGCTTTTATTAATTTTTATAACTTTTATATATTTTTTTCACCTTATTTGAAAACAGAGAGACACAGAGAGAGAGAGAGAGAGAGAGGGATCTTCCATCTGCAGATTCCTCTCCAAATTCCTGCAACAGACAAGCCTGAGCTAGGCCAAAGCTGGGATCCCAGAACTCAACCTGGGTGTCCCATGGAGTGAGTACAGTAAGAACCCAAATGTTTGAGTAGTAGGACTGAAGGACTTGAGCCATCATCTTTTGCCTCCCAGGGTGCTCAGACAAAGGAAACTAGACTGGAAGTTAAAGATCCAGGACTCGGGCGGAGCCAAGATGGCGGAATAGTGAGGGCGCGCACTGATAGTCCGGAAAAATTTAGTTTAATAAAAGTGGAGTTACGGTAGCCTCAGAAAAAGGATCAGGAAAAAATTGCAGAGGAAACTCTTCTGGATCTAGTGGCTGTGACTTGGAGGACCTACTGGGAGAACAAGGTCGCCCACCGCGCGGAAGCCGAGCCGCGGGAGCCGCAGGGTCTGCGCGCCAGTGCAGGAAGGGGAGTGGATGTCACACAGACATCAGCGGGGAGAGTTGGGATGCCCAGGGCTCCGAGTCCACACATCGGCGCTGGAAGGGGAGGTGAGCTCAGTAACCCGAGACATTGGCAGGGAAACGCCGGTCAGAATCTAGAGGGGAGCGGGAAAGTTCACCAGACTGCCTACAGGAGAGAAGGAAAAAAGGTGGGGGGTTTCTCTCTCCACCAACCTTGCAAAGGTTGCAAGGTTGCAAGGTTTGCAAGAGTTTGCAAGAGTTTGCAAGGTTTGCAAGAGACAAAGAGCAGGCCCCCACTCTGGATTTACATAACAACAGGGGAGAGCTAAGGAACTGAGTCACTACAATTCAGTAGCCTAGGCAACCCAGTGGGAGTCCAGAGGAGAAACAGAGTCTGCACAGACTCTTTGGGTAGAAGCCAGAGATCGGAAGCTAAATACCATCAATTCTGCACAGCCATGTGGTGCGGTATTACTTACCTCCTGAATAAATATTATAAATAAATAAATAAATAAATAAATAGAGAGAGAGAGATTTACCACACATAACCTGAGGGTGTCACCTTTGCACACCTGTAACCCGGAAGAAGGAAGCAGAGCTCTCAGGCCACACACTTCTCAAGCCTCCAAGGCTCCTCCAACAGCAGGCAGTCCACTTAACACAGACATAGTATAAAATAAAAAAAAAAAAACGCACAGTGAAGAAAGAAGAATTAACTATGCCAAGCAACAAACACAGAAATCAAGGGAACAAGATCAACTATGACACTATGATGCCTCCAAATAAACAAAACACACCGAGCCAAGATTATAAAGATGATGAAATAGAAGAAATGCAAGATACGGATTTCAAAAAATTTATGATAAGAACACTTAGAAGTTTTCAAAAGCAAATCCTTGAACTACAGAAATCCTTATTGGACAGGATTGAAAATCTCTCTCATGAAAATGAAATTTTAAGGAAGAATCAAAATGAAATGCAGAAACTAGTAGAACAGGAAAGTCTGATAGTGAAGAGAAATCAAAATGAAATGAAGAGCTCAATAGATCAAATGACAAACACATTAGAGAGCCTTAAAAACAGAATGGGTGAAGCAGAAGAGAGAATATCAGACTTAGAAGACAGAGCACAGGAAAACATACAGTCAAACCAAAGAAAAGAAGAGGAAATTAGAAATCTAAAAAATATTGTTGGGAATCTACAGGATACTATTAAAAAAAAACAACATTCGAGTTCTAGGAGTTCCTGAAGGCATGGAGAGAGAGAAAGGATTAGAAGGCCTTTTTAGTGAGATACTAGCAGAGAACTTTCCGGGTTTGGAGAAGGACAGAGACATCCTAGTACAGGAAGCTCATAGAACCCCCAGTAAACATGACCAAAAGAGATCCTCACCACGACACGTGGTAATTAAACTTACCACTGTGAAACATAAAGAAACGATCCTAAAATGTGCAAGAGAGAAACATCAGATTACTCTCAGAGGATCTCCAATCAGACTCACAGCAGACTTCTCATCAGAAACACTACAGGCTAGGAAGGAATGGTGAGACATAGCACAGGTGCTAAGAGAGAAAAATTGCTAGCCCAGAATATTATATCCTGCTAAGCTCTCATTTGTGAATGAAGGTGAAATAAAGACCTTTCATAGCAAACAGAAATTGAAAGACTTTGTGGCCACTCGTCCGGCCCTGCAAAAGATACTTAAAGATGTGCTACACTCAGAAACACATAAACATGGCCATCAATATGAAAGAAGGTAAAGGAAGAAAAACCACCAGTAAAAGAGTATGGGAAGCTGAAAGCATATACTAGAAAATATCTCTGGGAAAATGGCAGGGCAAAGTCACTACATATCAATAGTCACATTAAACATTAATGGTCTTAACTCTTCAGTTAAAAGACACAGATTGGCTGATTGATTCATATGGAGACACAGGAGACCTCGAATAGCTAAAGCAATCTTGTACAACAAAAACAAAGCTGGAGGCATCACTATACCAGATTTCAGGACATACTACAGGGCAGTTGTTATCAAAACAGCATGGTACTGGTACAGAAACAGATGGATAGACCAATGGAACAGAATTGAAACACCAGAAATAAACCCAAACATCTACAGCCAACTTATATTTGATCAAGGATCTAAAACCAATTCCTGGAGCAAGGACAGTCTATTCAATAAATGGTGTTGGGAAAACTGGATTTCCACGTGCAGAATCATGAAGCAAGACCCCTAACTTACACCTTACACAAAAATCCACTCAACATGGATTAAAGACCTAAATCTATGACCTGACACAATCAAGTTACTAGAGAACATTGGAGAAACCCTTCAAGATATTCGCACAGGCAAGAGTTTCTGGAAAAGACCCGGGAGGCACAGGCAGTCAAAGCCAAAATCAACTATTGGGATTGCATCAAATTGAGAAGTTTCTGTACTGCAAAAGAAACAGTTAGGAAAGAGAAGAGACAACCGACAGAATGGGAAAAAATATTTGCAAACTATGCAACAGATAAAGGGTTAATAACCAGAATCTACAAAAAGTTCAAGAAACTCCACAACAACAAAACAAACAACCCACTTAAGAGATGGGCCAAGGACCTCAATAGACATTTTTCAAAAGAGGAAATCCAAATGGCCAACAGACACATGAAAAAATGTTCAAGATCACTAGCCATCAGGGAAATGCAAATCAAAACCACAATGAGGTTTCACCTCACCCCGGTTAGAATGGCTCACATACAGAAATCTACCAACAACAGATGCTGGCGAGGATATGGGGAAAAAGGGACACTAACCCACTGTTGTTGGGAATGCAAACTGGTCAAGCCACTATGGAAGTCAGTCTGGAGATTCCTCAGAAACCTGAAGATAACCCTACCGTTCGACCCAGCCAATCCACTCCTTGGGATTTACCCAAAGGAATTTCAATTGGCAAACAAACAAGCATCTGCACCCTAATGTTTATTGCAGCACAATTCACAATAGCCAAGACCTGGAACCAACCTAAATGCCCATCAACGGTAGACTGGATAAAGAAATTATGGGATATGTACTCTTTAGAATACTACACCTCAGTAAGAAACAACGAAATCCAGTCATTTGCAACAAAATGGAGGAATCTGGAACACATCATGCTGAGTGAAATAAGCCAGTTCCAAAGGGACAAATACCATATGTGCTCCCTGATTGGTGACAACTGACTGAACACCAAAAAGGAAACCTGTCGAAGTCAAATGGACACTATGAGAAACGGTGACTTGATCACCATCGCCCTGACTGTTAATGAGCAACTTAATACATTGTCCCTCTTAGTAGTTTTTTTGTCTGTTCTACTTAATATGACTGGTTTAATTCTGTAATTAATACACAGTTATTCTTAAGTGTTGAAATTTAACTGAAATGTGATCCCTGTTAAACATAAGAATGGGAATAAGAGAGGGAAGAGATGTATAATTTGGGACATGCTCAAGCTGACTTGCTCCAAATGGTAGAGTTAGAAACATACCAGGGGACTCCAATTCAATCCCATCAAGGTGGCATGTACCAATGCCATCTCACTAGTCCAAGTGATCAATTTCAGTTCACAATTGATCATAATGAAAGGACTAAGAGTCAAAGGGAGCACATAAACAAGTCTAGTACCTGCTAATACTAACTGATAGAATAAATAAAGGGGAGAGTGATCCAACATGGGAAGCGAGATACTCAGCAGACTCATAGAATGGCGGATGTCCTAAACAGCACTCTGGCCTCAGAATCAGCCCTTAAGGCATGTGGATCTGGCTGAAAAGCCCATGAGAGTATTTCAGGCATGGAAAGCCAAGACACTCTGGGGAAAAAAAAAAAAAAAAACTAAATGAAAGATCTCTGTGAGTGAGATCCCAGTGGAAAGAACAGGTCTTTAAAGAAGGAGGTACCTTTCTCTGAAGGGAGGAGAGAACCTGCACTTTGACTATGACCTTGTCTAAACAAGATAAGAGTCGGAGATCTCAAAAGGCTTCCATAGCCTTGGAAACTCATGACTGGAGCATAGGGAGTTTACTGATGCCATACACAGGAGTGCCAGTTTGTAAAGTCAACAACAGGAGTCACTGTGCACTTACTCCTCATGTAGGATCTCTGTCCTTAATGTGCTGTACATTGAGGCTTAATGCTATAACGAGTACTCAAACAGTATATTTCACTTTGTGTTTCTATGTGGGTGCAAACTGTTGAAATCTTTACTTAATGTATACTAAACTGATCTTCTGTAAAAAAAAAAAGAAATTATCAATTCCTAACTTGACTCTCACTGAGATTAAACATGACAATAGGTCTGATCTGATTTCATCATCATTTAAAAAATCATCTATTATTTTTCACTTTATGTTTCTGTGTGGGAGCAAACTGTTGAAATCTTTACTTAATGTATGCTAAACTGATCTTCTGTATATAAAAAGAATCGAAAATGAATCTTGATGTGAATGGAAGGGGAGAGGGAGTGGGAAAGGGGAGGGTTGTGGGTGGGAGGGACATTATGGTGGGAAGTCATTGTAATCCATAAGCTATACTTTGGAAATTTATATTCATTAAAGAAAAGTTAAAAAAAGAGATCCAGGACTCAAATCAGACATTCGGATATGGGATGTGGGAGTCTCAAACAGAAGCTTGACTGCTGTACCAAATGCCTGCCCCCCATCTTTGAGATTTTAAAGCAATAAATTCACAGTTTTCTTTCTTGATTTATTGTACCTAGTCCTGAAAAAGACTGTTTGTAGTAGTTTTGAGAAAGATTGTCAATGAATGCTTCACATATGGTTCTTTGAGGGCCTATGCCAGGGTTATATTCTTGCCAGAATCTGAGTTTTGCAGATTTTCTTAGTAAGGAAATGATACAGATAAATTAGCACGTATCAGACAGTTTAATCCCAACTTATTTAGCTCCTATTCCAATTTGCATTGGAAACAAATAATGTCTGAGAGATAGAGATTTTTAAAAATGTACTATATCACCACTCTCCTAGACCAATGTTTTTTGAATCTGGTTGCATGTTAGAATCACCAGGAAGCTAGTAAAAAATGTCAACATTATGCTTCATTCCAGACGAATTATGTCAGAACTTTTAGGTATGGAGCTCCGGCCTTGATTTTATAAAAAATAAATTTCCCAAATTTTAATATTTTGAACATTTAAGTGTTCTAAGGTTTTTAATGTGTAACCTAGGTTGAGAGTCACTGGTCCAGGCTATCAAGAACAATTGTTCTTATGTGTTCATTATATGGGGAGTGAAGTGAGGTGAGGGTGGAGGGGATTTAAGAAAGTGCTATTATAAAAATATATTCTAGTTTCCACAGATGTTCTCAATGTTTCACTCAATAACTATATGAAGAGAACTTCATGTGGAATTTGTACAATTTCAGTGCTGTGAAATCTGTATTTTGGTGTCATTTTAGCATGGGTATAGTCCTGGGGATCAGCAGAATGCCTGCAATCTATTTGGTCTATTTGTGCTTTATGGCTAGAAAGCTTGCGGTTGGAACAACTTCACTAAATCATAATAATTTCCTGTTTAACTACTATTTAATATCACTCCCTTTTTTACATGACTTTCATATTTAGATTTCACCTTTATGTTAAAGTATTTCACATCTTTTTTAGAAATTAAATCTAAGAAAATACTGTAAGTTAGTAGTAGTTGTCAGTGTATCATAACTAGATATATGAAATATAAATTCCATGGTAATCTTCATGGGATTTTTAGCTCATCACAGTGCATTAGGAATTAGTTTTATCTGAAAGCATACTCACAACTGAAATCAAGTAAAGATTTAATTCATTGAATATCTGCTTGAGTGCTTACTTTTACTATATACTGTTTGTTACAGTGGTTCCTAGTTTCCAGACCAGAAGACATTTCCTTGTTTGTATCTTGCATTAACTCAGGAGCTTCCACTACTTATATGTGTCCTTCAGGAAGACACTCTCTTGCTATATGAATGTTGCTTTACTTTATATAATGATGTGTTTCTGAAACTTCAGAAACAAGCGAATCTTTTAAAATTCAATTATATTTTAAATGCAAGTGATTTCTATATATTTTAAAGCTTTAAAAAGAAATAAGTAGCAGATGTGTGATTGGACCATCATTTTGTAGGACTTGGTAATTTACTCATTTGTAACATAACTCAGAAATTTTCAAATATGTCTAATTTTTTAACTTATTATTATCATCTTTGCTGCATTTGCTTCTGATCTAAAATGTTTATGATTTTGATCATTTAATTCTAAGGAACTGTAGTAGATGGCCTGGGTTTGCTCACTATCTTGAGTAATTCCAGAGTGAACTTCAAAGTTTGAAAAAAAATTTACCGTAAGTATTAATATCTAGCTGAAGCTAGAGCAAGCATTTTGGTTCTCATTAGGGGGATGATGCTGGAAACAAAAAAAGAAGGAAAAAAAGAATCATCTCTTTAATGGAGAATGAAAATGTATCTTTAGAGTTTGAAAATAAATGAGAGACAGGAATCAAAAGATGTTTTGCCATGTGCAGGTGTAGGCTGGCATCAATTTCCACAGATAAGAAAAACAATCCTGGAAATTCAGGAAATAGGCTCTTAACTGTGTTCATGAATGTAAACCAGAATCAGAACATCATACGCTCTTCAAGTTGGAAGGGATTTGTGAGAATATCTAATACAGCACTTCCATTTTCCAGATTAGAAAATTATACTCACAGAGATGAAGTGATTTCCCCAGGGATAAGTGTATTTGTAGCAGGGCTGGAATAACCACCTCACTTAGCTTTGTCCAAATGTTAAGCCTCTCTTTTGAACTCAAACAAAATGCTTTGCTCCAAACCTTCCGATTTAGTTTCCACTGTTTCAATCAAATGCATCTAGTCATCGGGAAGCATCTCAGAATGAATATCAAAATGACCCAAAACAGAGAGCCATACCTGCCATTCCAAAAGTGAAACCAGTTCTAAGACTGAGCTCACATGAGAAATCTTCCTTAGAACTCTCCCAAACTTGGACCTTTATTTTCTTTGAAGAAGAGTTACTTGTCCTCTTATTTTCATTCCAGTTTACACAATTACTCAAACATATTTTGTATCCAATCTTGTGAGATAACTTTTCTACTTTCTCTCTTTTTTTAAAATATTTATTTATTTATTTGAAAATCAGAGGCGCAGACAGAGAGGGACAGATCAAGAGAAGAAAAGATCTTCCATCTGCAGGTGCATTCTCCAGATGGCCTCAGAGGTCAGGACTGGGCCACGTGGAAGCCAGGAGTCAAGAGCTTCATTTCTTTCCCACGTGGGTGTCAGAGGCCCAAACACTTGGGCCATTTCTCACTGCTTTTCCCACGCCATTATCAGAGAACTGGATCTGAAGTGGATCATGAACCAGCACATATATGGGACGCTGGTGCCTTAGGCAGTGGCTTTGCATACTCTGCCACAATGCTGGCTCCTCTGTTTTCTTTATTAGGCATGAATATGATGTTTCAGCCACAGCTTAATTTCCCATAGGTAAGTTGTTCAGATTTCTGTATTAGCATTCGTCAGAGGGAGCCAAATCAAGTAGATGTTTGCCACCAAAGTGTTCTGCAGATCAGCCGCATTAGCATTATCTGGAACCATGTCAGAAATGCAGATTCTCAGGCCTTGTCCCAGAATATACATTTTTACAAGATCATTATGTGAAGTTGGAAAATCACTGAACTAGATAAAACAATTTGCATAGACACTAAGGAAAAACTACTTTAAATGTCCACAATAAAATGATTTTTATTGCAAATCTTGGGTAAGCAAATAAAATAAAACAGGGACAACTGAATGAGAAATGACAAGACAAATGGAAGAGACCTCTTTTGTTTTTGTTTTTAGTAACTTTCACTATTATTTCTTTAAATTTATTTTTTTTAATCTAGCTTCTTATTTAGTATGATTGCCTGTGCTAACAGAACAGTTTTCACTTTTTAATGTTCAAATGTTATCCAGTTCCCAGGAAGCAGAGTGATACTTTAACTTACTGAAAGAATGAAAATTACCCATTTTATGTACAGTGGTAACTCCAGGGAAAGATTGTGGGGGGAGAAGTAGTGCAAGAGGCTGAAGTGTAAGAAAAATGCATTTGAAATTTAATCATCCAATCGTTCATAATGCAAATCTGTATATTATCTCACAAATGGGGTACACCCTAGACCTAAATACTCTACTCCTACCTCAACTGCTTGCTCAAGTGGTTCCACCAATACAAATGTAAGACATCTCTGTTAAAGGGTCATTCAATTTTTCAACAATATTGCTGTTACCTATAATATACATATTCCATTTCATACTTGAAAAGGATAAAAGAGATAATTCTATCATATTCCAGAAGGATAGGGAAAATTGGTGAAAGAGGTGTGCTGAGATGGTCCTAGCTTTGCCTAATTTTATCTAAATTTACTCCAAGAAAAATCTACTAGTAGAAAGTAGGTGTTACCTGTTCATTGAAGCAAGGAAGAGTCTTTTAGATAAAAAAGAAAAAGAGAGAAGAGAGTGCACCTTTTAAATAATTTTTATATTTCAGCAGCTGGATGGCTCATATTTTTTCAATGTACGTATTCTGAGCTGGAAACCAGTGAGAAACACTGAGGTGATTGACAAAAGTCATCATAATTTCTAGTGAATTGTCAACTTGGACAATGATGCGCCACTGCTCTATGCATTAGACACATGTGAACAAACAACCCCAGTTGCTTTGGTTATAAATATCCACTAAAAGTTTGATGTAACTTTTAGCAAAAAAGTTATGAAAAGAATTTTATTTTTCAGAAGCAGCACATTGCTATTGAGTTCTGTCATTACATGTGACAGCTGAGGAGCTACAATTCAGTCTTAATTTAAATGATTCATTGTGTATTTTTGATTACTGTTGTTCCTAACTCTAGTCTGCATTCAACCCCAAATAGAATGAAAGCTCAAAGCACGCAGCTGGGAGTGGCTACTATTGTAATTATGATTTCCCCTACACAACAAATGTTAGCCATTCAGGAACATGGAAGATTATCATTATAATGGCTAGTAGAGATTCAAAGGGCATGAGATTACATCAATTTTCATGCTCCCTTTTCATACAAGGCCATAGAAAAGAAAAGGAGAATGAGCTGTTTTACTTAGCAAAATGAGAAGGCTAAAATATGTGTTCCATTAAGAGACATCATTTTCCTTAAAGTGTTTCATAGCACGTAGCACGTTAGAACATTCAACAAGTGTGTGTTGAGATAATAAATAAGTGAAAAAGTGAATTGAAATTGGTAGTGATAAACTCAAACTTAAAGCAAAACTTTTCATATTTGCTGCTATGTAAAAGCAAGCAATAAATGATTGCTTCAGCTCTTTGACCAGCAAGCAGCAGTTATGCTAGTCTGTTATTAAAACCTAATATTACATCCACTCAGCAACAAGCTGTTAATCTCCTACAAAATGCCAGGCATCATCCTAGATATTGAGCTTGCAACATCCTAGGCATTGAGCTTGCAACAAGAAATAAATCCTATTCCCAGATTGAAAGAGAAGTTCAAAGTCCAGACCAAGTAGACTGACTGCAGATCCACCTTTCAGGAACAAGGGACTCGTTACTCCTATTTCTGGGAGGGCTGGCGACTCTTCTCACTTAAGAAATCTTTTTGTTTTCAAGTTGAGAGGCGGAGAGACAGAAATAGAGACAGACATAGAGAGCTCCCATCTGCTGGTTTACTCCACAAATGCCCAGAACAGACGGGGGCTGACTCTGAGAGTTGCGAACCCAATGCAGGTCTCCAACATGGGTGATAGGAACCCAACTACTTGAATTGTCACTGCTGTCTTCTATGGTCTTCATGAGGAGGAAGCTGGAGTCAGGAGCCAGAGCAAGGGATACAACCAAGGCATTCCAATGTGGGACACTGGTGTCCCAATCGGCCATCATACCTGCCTCAACAAATGCCTGCCAGAGAGTCTTGTTTCATGCAAAGCAAAGCTGCTTACTCAGAGGCAGTCCATATGCAATGACCAGCTGCTGTGAGTGAATGAAATCTGGGCTCCACTGAGAGACAGATACTTTGAATTACCATGCCATGTCTGTGAAGTCTGTCTTGCTCCTGCTCTGCACTAGAACTCCTCTTTGTGCAAAAACGCATATCTCTCATTCTCTAGTGAGACCCTCTGACAAGCTTCCTGCCAAGAAATCTTCATCTCAGAATCTATTCCATGAGAAACACCATGAAGTGAGTTGATGTCAGGAGTGATCTGAGGAAGTAGAAGCAGATATGGGATTTTGGAGGCAGGTAGAGGGCACTGATGATGCTGTCACTAGTATAAGTGGAGCAATAATTGCTCAGGGGAGGCCGACGTTCTGCCTCAGTGGGTTGAGCTGTTGCCTGCATTGCTGGCATCCCATATGAGCCCCTGTTTGAGTCTCAGCTGCTCAACTTCCGATCCAGCTTTCTGCTAAAGTGCCCGTGGAAGCAGCAGAGGATGGCCCAAGTGATTGGGTAACTGTCACCTATGTGGGAGACACAGATGAAGTTCCAGGCTCCTGATTTCCTCCTGGCCTTGGCCTGGCCATTGCAGCCATTAGGGCAATATCCCAGCGATGGAAGATCTCTCTCTGCCTCTCTACCTCTCTCTGTAATTCTGTCTATCAAATCAATAAATATTTTAAAAAGTTTCTCATGGAATCTATAAAAGTGCAAATGTCACAATTTTCATTAGTGAACTGGGATGGGATACTAGTGGAAGGGAATCTGCTGGCAGGTATAACATGTCAGGCTTCCCAGAGAACATATAAAATATTAATTTTAAAGGTAATGGGAATCTGGTGGTCCTTGTTGAGAGGGTTTTGCATTTTGGTAAAGACACTGGCAAGCTAAGATTTTTGAATCACAAACAGAAGACAAAATGTAAAAGGCAGAACACCATGTTGGCAACATAATAAAACTCATCTCCTGCAGCTGAACAGCTGAGAAAACTGAGATTCAGGCCCAGGGCTTCATTACCAGGTTCTCAGAGTTCCACAGGGGGCTGAGAGCCCTGTCCTGGCAAGCATGCTGTGTTAAGAATGTGGCTCTTGTTGAGGAAGGAGGAGGACCCTGATATTTGGAGTTGCGAATGTCAAGAATAGTACATTTCAAAGCACTGGAAGCCTAGAACCTCTGAACTTTCTGGACCTTTAGCTATGGGAAGTCAGACAAAAGAAGGCTGTGGAAAGGAACAATAGGACACTTACCTCACTTTTGTAAGACAGTGAACAAACCGAAGTAATCAAGATTAGATTGTCAGGAAGTTTGGGGAAGATGTTTCCTCAAAACCCCTTGTCCAGTTTCTGATACCGAGCCAGTATAACACACTGACAAAAGGAGCAGAAAGTGATTTTGTAAGTATAGTAGATCTTGAATGACAGGGTGAAGTAAAGGACAAGTTTTTGCCACTTGTACCATCGTGACTAAGGTGGATTAAGTGAAATGGCTATCAGGAAGTATTCCAACTTGTGAGTAAAGTGCTATAGTCTAATCAACAAGTGACACACAGGCTTCCAGCTTTAAGTGAGACACAAAGAAAAGGGATTGTGAGCAGAGCCAAGTTGTAATGCAAGCAGCCACGCTGCTGCAGATCCTGTGGTATAGGACATACTGATGATGGGGAGATGCTGCTCAGAGTTTATGACATGGCGAAATGGGAGGGTCCCAACCTAGGTTTTGAGGGTTCTGGATTAAGGCCTTGTCATTTGCAGCAAATGGCCTGCTACTAGGACCTTAAAAAAGCACTTGACCATGAGATACAATTTGATTATGTGGACAGAATTTCCCTTCAAGAGCTGGGATCTGTCAGGTACACTGGATCGTAAGTTCTCTCAGGATCATCAACAACCATTCAAATGATGGAAGTAAGTACACCCAAGAGCCCAAGTAAATGACCTACTCTCTTGTGTTATATATCTCTATCTTATTGAGATCTCTTCCTTATCTCACACCTTTAGCCATGTATGGGAAGCAGGTAATTTTTATGACCTACTGATGGAGAACAAGTGTGAAAAAAATCTTGGTTTCTACAGTAGATTGGTTCAGCATATGAATAGAAACCAAAACTATATTGCTCCTATACTCAACCCCATCAGATTCTCCCTGAATGACATGAGTGAAGGGAACTCCTCCCATTGACCAGAACATATAGTTACCCAATTTATATGTAAACAGAAAGGAACCAAGGGAAACATATGAGAGGTCTTCTAAAATTCATGGAAAATCCATATAATGGAAAACCAGCATGGATTTCCAATTTTTGGACCAAAATTAATTTATCTTTTAATTTTTACTTTTGTACCAATTTTTAAAGTACTTTCACCTATACAGCTGCATCCTGCACAATGGGACCTGTCTTGGTCGTGGGAAAGGAGCGTGGAAAGAGGTTAAAACATTGAAGACAGAGACTTCTAGAGAAAATGCATATCAATATATCTTCAGGAATAAGTATGAACAAAGTGTAGCAATCACTGTACTGCCTCTTAATGCATACGTGAGGTCATCCAGCATAGAAGAGGAAGTAAACTGCGATACAGGTAAAATGAACCAGCCCACTAACATCATCATACTTTTGTCATGAACTAATTCAGAGTCAGCCAAATGAATGCATAGCTGAAAGCCATGTTAGAAATGCTGTTAAGTCATGTCTGGGCAAAAGAACTTGGGTTCCCAAAGATAAGGGACAATTTAATTACTGCTACTACCAATTGTCTATCCAGTGTCTGTCAACAATGAATACCTGATGTTACTCTTAAGAAAGGATACCAAACAGTTATGAGGTCTCAAGTTGATTACATTGTACCCTCTCCATCTTGACTGAAATTACCCTATTTCAAGTATGAATCCTCTTCTGCTGACAAAATGTTATCCAGAATTGTGTAAGTGCTTGAACAAATGGATCTACCATCATGTAACCCTACATGACACTTCATCAGACCAAAACTCACTTGTAAAGCAAAAATGTTATCAGAGGACCCATAATTAAGATCCACTAGTCCTGTTGCACACTATGTCATTAAAATCTACTGGAAAAAATATGATAGCCCTCTGAAAGTGTAATAAAGTCCTAGCTTAGAAATGATATGCTGCAAAAAGGGAACCACACCATCCAGAAAGAGCTAATCACCCTAAATCAAATTAATTACTGTAATGTAATACTGTCTCCAATAGAGACAGTGCATGGTTTTAGAAAACAAGTGGTGTATTTAGAAATTATTCTGCTTATTATCACTTCTGGGATTTAAAAGGTATATGTGCTTCATGTCTCCACAACCCTGGCTTCTGCCAGTTACGAGGCCTGGTTAACAAATGTATTGGTAAAACACTTCCAACTGGAAAACAAGGGAAGAGCTTCATTAAACTTTCAGCTGCAGCTGCCACCCAATCTGTTTAATTTCCTTATGTTATGAGATCAGCGGTCAAGGAAAGAAAGATGTCACTCTCCTGCTAATGGTAATTCACTCTGGTAGTCAGTAGGAGGGAAGGGCCACTGTTAAACAGATGAGGCAAGAAAAATATGTTCGTAACTTGCTGGACCCCTGAGATGCCTTTTGGTATTTGATCTAATTTTGAAGGTAAGTGAATGAGTGACATTGCTGTGCTCAAAGAAAAGCCTAATTATCAGGCATTTAGACAACACAGGAGTGAGGGTCCAGGTCAGCACTTCCTGGCTTTCCAGCTGAGAACAATTTCTGTGCATTTCTTCCAAAATCCATATAAGCAAATCACGCTATTAACTTGACATTAGTCATGATGGAAATATTTACATCACAGAAATTGTCAGAGACTGGACTGCAGAGTGCTTATTGATTTATTTATGGAAATTTGGTTTATCAGCACATCATGGGTCTACATGAGCAGAAGTGATCGCTGAAGGCGAGGGGAATCTAAAGTGTGTTGTCAGGAGGGAAAAGATAAGAACCAGTTACAATTTCAAAACCAGTTAGATCACTAGGCCTGCAGTTCCTCCCAGTAGCTTTTCTAGGTTTCTCAAATAAAAGAGAGCAACCAGAATTCTGGAGTTACTCTCAGACATTTGTATATGAAGTCAAAGGATTTAACCAGGATAAGTATTAGAATGTGGCAGACGCTGTAATGTAAATACTCCCATCAAGGCTATTTTAAGGTATGAATATGATATCATTGAACCTGGAGTCGGGAAGGGACATGTTAAAATGATTCTTAGCTTGAAAGCCAGTTGAGTTTGCAGGTCTTACTTGGGAATATGCATTCTCTGAGATTGAGTTTGGTGGGTGGGATATTTACTGGAGAGGCCCCTTGGGATAAACATTCATGGAAGATAGAAAGAGCCAGGAAGACTGTGAATTCAACCAGGGTGCAGGCCTGGACAGCTTCAGTCAACCCCGCAGGAAGCACTGGGGCTGAGTTCTCAGACTTTGGACCACACCACACCAGTCACTGCAAGAGGTGCCCTGGATAGCTTGAACTTGGTAAAGACAGTGCTTTACTGTTGAGATAATCCCTGAAGGTTCTTTTTTTTTTTAAGATTTATTTATTTTTCTTGAAAGTCAGAGTTACACAGAGAGGGGAGAGGCAGAGAGAGACAAAGAGAGAGAGAGAGGGAGAGAGAGAATTCTTCCATGCACTGGTTCACTCCCCAGATGGCCTTTTCCGTTGGTTCACCTTCCAATGGCCGCCGCGGCTGGCGCACTGTGCTGATCCGATGGCAGGAGCCAGGTACTTATCCTGGTCTCCCATGGGGTGCAGGGCCCAAGCACTTGGGCCATCCTCCACTGCACTCCCTGGCCACAGCAGAGAGCTGTCCTGGAAGAGGGGCAACTGGGACAGAATCCGGCGCCCCGACCGGGACTAGAACCCGGTGTGCCGGTACCGCAGGCGGAGGATTAGCCTATTGAGCCACGACGCCGGCCAAGTGAATTGTCACCTTTACAATGCTTTTCCCAAACTGTTCTCCCATATAATTTCTGGTTGTATCTCATTGTCCAGGGCCAGTTTCCATTGTACTCATAACTTCTGGAGAACACAGGGAACATCTCCCTCAAGCGGGCTGCAATTCTATTAGATAAGAAACCAGAGGAAAGAGATACCAGAGACAATTAGCAGTATTGAAAACAGAAGATTACCATAAAAGCAAAATCAAAACAAACAAGCCTTTGCCATTTCTATTGTGGATTATATATGGCTTAATAAATTGACACTTTAAGTTCTTACGAAGGTTCAAGTAATTGGGTTCCCACCACCCACATGGAATACCTGGATTGCGTTCTTGGCTCCCAGCTTGGCCCTCGCCCAGCCCCTGCCTTCCATGGGCATTTGTGGAATTAATTAGCAGATGAGTTCTCTCTCTCTGCGTGTGTGTGTGTGTGTATTGTGTGTTTGTATGTGAGTCTGTGTGCATGTGCAAGCCTTTCTCTTTGCCTTTCCAATAATTAAAAAAAATTCTCATTGAATTTTCCTGTCCTAGTGAATAGGTTTTTGATAATGTTTATAATATAAGTGTAGCCAATTTCCAAAAAACCCTAAAATGTATCTCTTAGTGTGGAGGTGAGCTCACTAAAATAGGAAGGGTGGTTTGTAGGAAGGTACTTCAAAAAGGTATGGAAAGTAAAATTACAGTTTTTTTTTTCAAGTGCAAAGAAATTTTAAATTCATGTAAATTTTTTTAATAAAACATATTTCCATGAATTTTTTGATGACTCCTCATATACTGGCTGCAGAATCAATTACATCTGCAAAACAGAAAAGCATAGATTGATCATGTGGGAGCAATTTTTCCTTTCCTATGTCATATTGGTTTAAGTTGCAAAAAGTAAAGATCAGGAAAGAATCCATCTTACTGCAAGTGCTGTTTAAGCAAAACTTTTCACTGAACTCACAGACTAAATTCAAGGAGTACATTATTCACACTGTGTCTTACATGTGCAGAATCCCAAAATGATTTATAAAGTTAAATAATACAATTACACAGTTAAATAACCACAAAGGGAAAAGAAAATTAAGAGAGCTTTAGGCAAGAGAGAAGCAACTCTCATGAACTGTATGAAAAGAAGAAGAAATAGCATCAATGAGGCAGAAAAACACAAGAAGTTTCTTCCAGATGTTAAGAGCTGTAAAGGAAAAGGCTTTTGATCCTATCTCACAGAAAAGCCCCCATGAAAGGGAGAATTAATGCCAGAGAACTGAAGGAATGTGATGGAATGGGGCAGCTATTCCTTGAAATATATTTCATAGCTAAAAGCAGATGTTAAATTTTAATTTCATAGCTAAAAGCAGATGTTAAATTTTAAAGGACATTAAGTATAAAACTACCTTAAGATACAAAATTTATTTGATAAAAATATACACATTTCTAAAATTTCTATCGTGCAACTAGACACAGTCGTCAAACAGTGAATATGAGAACATATCTGCTTCATATGCAAGACTAGACCAGCAGTTCTGGATTGTGATCCCTCTTCCTCTACCCATCTCTTCTTGTACCATAGTATTGGATGAGTTAGAAGTAGGTCTGTTTTATAAACATTACTCTTTTATGATATAGGAAGAGTCCTATTCTTTCAAGATAAAGTTATGAACTCCATCCCTGCTTCAGTAAGAAATGTAATATATACAGTTTATTGCTTTGACCAAGTTCTTTCTTTAGCATCTCCTCCTTTTATGTGAATTATTTCAATTCTTACACTTTTACTTGGATTTTTTAGCTAAAATCTTATCACTTATTTATAATTTCCCCTTTTTTCAGTTTTTTTTTTTTTACATATTTGAAAGGCAGAGTTACTAGGGTGGGAAGAGGAGGTCTTTCATCTGCTGGTTCACTCCCCAAATTCCCACAATAGCTGTGAGCTGTGCCTGGACCAGGTTGAAGTTAGGATCCAGGAACACCATACAGTTCTCCCAAGTGGGTGGCAGGGGCCCAGGTTCAGAAGCAGAGACAGCACTTGAACCAGGCGGTATGATATGGGAGGTGGGCATACTAAGTAGCAACTTAACTTGCTGCATCACAATGCCTGCCCTTCCAGGAACACACTTTTGAATCAGAATCTGAAGAATAATGAATAGGATATTATATCTGGAAATTGAAGGAGGGCTTTAATAACTCTGCTCAATGATACATTTTAAAAACATTGTATGTATTTTTTATTTATTTGAAAGCAGAGAGATAGGGAGATTTTCCAGCCACCGGTTCACACCCCAAATACCTGCAACTTCTGGGCTGGACCAGGACAAAGCCAGGAGTGCCTAACGCAATATCTCCCTTGTGGGTAGAAAGGACCAAACTACTTGAGCCATCACCTGTTGCTTTCTAGGGTGTGCATTAGCAGGAAGCTGGAGTCAGGAGTGGAATTGCGATTCATTTCCAGGCAATTTGATAAGAGATACAGGCATGCCAAGTGACATCTTAACCACTGAGCAAAAAGCCCAGCCCATTAACAATTTTTGGTCTCATTATCCCATCCATGAGGAAAAATAACAGTTAAAGTACCACTTTAATAGAAACACACTCATGAATGACAAACAGAAGATACAAGCAAGACATATTGAAACAAAAGGGAAGATGGAGTCAGCTAAAACAACATATTCAAATGTTATCAATAGAATATGTAAAATATATATGAACATTTTGTGAATTTTAAAAACATAGATCTAGGCTTAAGCCAGGAATTCCATCCTGGTCAGCCATGCAGCAGAAAGACAGAGAGATGGATTGAGAGGGGAGCATCTAGAATTCCAAACAGCACTCCAAAATGGAATACAGGTGTCCCAAGCAGTGGCGTACCCTGCTTTGCCAGAATGCCCACCCTCATTCTGTAGGTTTTTGAAGTGTATTTTGCAGTTCTGAATTTAGGTGTATACACAAATTTGCTAGGTTTTAAAGCAATGGCTGCCTAATCATTAAGTAATCTTCCTGTTTGTCTCTGATAATTTTCCTTGTTCTGAATTCCATTTATCTGAAATTAGTGTAGTACCTCCAGCTTTCTTTCAATTAGTTTTAACATATCTTTTGCTATCGCTTTATTTGAACTTGTCTGAATCAGTATATTTAGTGAATGTCCAAAAGACAAGATGTAGCCGAATATTGTTATTATACTCACTTTGTCAATCTTTATCTTTTAATGAATATATTTAAACCAGTCACATTTAAGCCTTTAAATAAGAAGATGGTTTTCATCCTATTTCACAATGGTTACTGTTCCTCTTCCCTGTCATAGCTAATAAATGATGTTTCTAAGCCCTCTACTGTGAAAAGTTGGTGGGATTCCTCAAGATAAAGCAAAGTATTGGATCCCTAAGTCCATGTTGCCTGGGAGTTTCCCATTCATGGTAGGAATGGCCTCCAGCCACTGGGTAAAATTGCCTTCACACAAAGTTACCCTCTAAGTGCTTCAGCCAGGGCTCTGTTCCAGATAAGCAGGTCCCAGCTGTGATTCCAGCTTTATGACCTTTGATTCCTGGGTGCTCATTGCATTGTAACTGCAACTCCTTAGTGTGCCCAGAGAAGCTGTTGATATTTGTTTTGTTTAGCTTACTATTGTTGTAATGAGGAGAGTAATGACTTTCAAGTCTTTTCATTTCGGAAAGGATACTTGAAAGAACTTCCACTTTGACTATGACATTGTCTAAATAAGATCGGCGTTGGAGCCTCGGGTGATTACTGACGCCATAAACAAGAGTGTCAATTGTTAAATCAACAACAGGAGTCACTGTGCATCTACTCCCCATGTAGGATCTCTGTCCTTAATGTGTTGTACTATGTGAATTAGCGGTATAACTAATACTCAAACAGTACTTTACACTTTGTGTTTCTGTGTGGGTGCAAACTGTTGAAAACCTTACTTAGTATATACTAAATTGATCTTCTGTATATAAAGATAATTAAAAATGAATTTTGATGTGAATGGGATGGGAGAGGGAGCGGGAGATGGGATGGTTGCGGGTGGGAGGGAGGTTATGGGGAGAAAAAGCTGCTATAATCCAAAAGCTATACTTTGGAAATTTATATTTATTAAATAAAAGTTAAAAAAAAAACATAGATCTAAACTTCAGCTCAAGAAAGTCAATTCTAGAGGAAGTAGAATAAATAATGAAGACCAGTTTTACAGTTGGAAAATCACTTTGGCCATCTTTCTAACATTAATTAAATAATCCAGATCTATTCCTAGAAATTCTCAATATGCGTGCCTTTGAGAAATGTATTATTTTATTATCTTATTGTATCCAAACAATTAAAAGGTGTCTTTATACACTATCCTCTCTAGTGGTTACTTTGAACACGTAATCTACCCTTACTGACCTTTGTACTAGAATACCTAATTATGGTAATACCAAAGAATCCTGAAGGTAGGCAAATTTAAATAAAGATATAACATAATTTAAATATAAATAGCACATATGAATAAAATATATAAGATATATCTAATATAATATAAGCATATATATGTATATAATGATACTTATATGGCAGTATGTGGATATACAAAACCCTGTCCCATGTACTCCATCTACAGTGGAATGTAGACTTCATTAGCAGTTGCCTTTGACTTTCTTTGCATTATTTAATGGAGACCATTGCAAAAATAAGAAAGAAGCTAAGGTGAATTGCATGTAATGTGTATGTAAGAATGAGATAGAACTACAAGTAAGAGTTTGGAGTGTTAGGAATCAGGACAACCAACAGAAACTGGAATGGGGAAGAAACAGGGTAAGAAGGATTGGCTGATTCTTGGGGAGAATTTCATTGACAAAGTTTTAGTGAATCAGGTAGATGGGAAAACATTTTAGGGCATTTTGCTCACTGTCATACAAAACATTTCTCTATTTTTCCTCCTAACTGTAAAATTTATTTCCCTTTCAACACTTCTATATTTAATATTCCATTTATATACTTTGGTATAACATTCTGTTGCAACAGGCCATGAGTCAATATGGATGAATTAAAAGTGGAGATTGGAGCTGGCGCTGTGGCTCACTTGGTTAATCCTCCACCTGTGGTGTCTGCATCCCATATCAGCACTGGGTTCTGGTCCTGGTTGCTCCTCTTCCAGTCCAACTCTCTGCTGTGGCCCCGGAGTGCAGTGGAGGATGGCCCAAGTGCTTGGGCCCTGTACCCCATGGGAGACCAGGAAAAGCACCTGGATCCTGGCTCCTGCCATTGGATCAGCGGGGTGCGCCGGCCGCAGTGCGCTGACCGCGGTGGCCATTGGAGGGTGAACCAACGGCAAAGGAAGACCTTTCTCTCTGTCTCTCTCTCTCACTGTCCACTCTGCCTGTCAAAAAAAAGCAAAAAAAAAAAAGAAAAAAGAAATTATATGTATTTATGAAAGGGGGGTTGCCTAAAGCACAGAAAATGCAATGATAGTCTGAAATCTTTAATGCTTCATTTCCCAGTGTTAAACATTTTAAATCTGTTAGGACTTTGGTTAAACTAAGATATTTGTAGGTGATATTAAGCAGAGAATGGTTGAGCCCAAAATGAATTAGTTCATCAGAGCATTTAGCAGGTCCCTATACACATGGCTGGACAACACATAGGTCATAATATGGAGTGGTCAATCGGGATGGTAGCCACTTGTCTACATCAGGCCTCCCGAAGCCTAAGGGGTTATTGTTATGCATATCAACCATAATGAACTTGGCATCAAGGGGAATTTGGTCACTGTGCCCTGTATTATATATTCTTGCTTGTACTTTTCTGCTGCAATTGTCACTACTGTCTGTTTTTCATTTGTGTTAAGACGATAGTTTCCTAACTTAAGAATTATTCTGTCCCTGGTCCCATCTCCCTATTATACTCCCTTTTCCAGAATACTCTGTCTAAAATACCGATTGTATCATATTATTACAAAAACATGTGTATTTCTTTGTACGACAGAGAATAGTCATAGTTTAGCAAGTCCTCATTCTCATTCTTGCCATTCTTTTACAACATCTTTATGCTAGCTATCTTCAATTATTGGAGTTTCTTCAAAGAGAATCCCTGCCACTGCCTTTGGAACTTCGTACGTGGTATTACAGTTACAGAATTATTCTTCTACACTTTCCTTTTCTACCTCATGAAACATTTGCTTATTTTCACAGTTACAGTTAAGGCATCATCTCTTATGTAAGTTTTCTTTGGATTCACAAAAGCCAAATAATCATACTTCTTTGTCTCATTTCTTTATCTGATACCTTCTTCTGTGTCTTTATTGCCAAGTGTATTGCAAATTATTGATTAAATATTTACTCTTATGACAGGGCTTATGTAATATTTGTCTTCACTTTATTTGTTCTATGCATTACAGAGGGCACATAGATGATTCAATAAATATTTTCCTAACTTAAGTGATTAGGTTCTAAAACTCTCCACAATCAAAAAATTATTATTCTTATTTTAATGATAAGAAATAATTGAATAGAAATTAAAATATCTCAAGTAATTGTTTTCTTTAATCTTCTGATCTCTATTTAAAACATTATTAAAATTTAGATACTTTGGCTGGCGCCGCGGCTCAACAGGCTAATCCTCCACCTAGCGGCACCGGCACACCGGGTTCTAGTTAGTCCCGGTCGGGGCGCTGGATTCTGTCCCGGTTGCCCCTCTTCCAGGCCAGCTCTCTGCTGTGGCCAGGGAGTGCAGTGGAGGATGGCCCAGGTGCTTGGGCCCTGCACCCCATGGGAGGCCAGGAGAAGCACCTGGCTCCTGCCTTCGGATCAGCGCAGTGCGCCGGCCGCAGTGGCCATTGGAGGGTGAACCAACGGCAAAAGGAAGACCTTTCTCTCTGTCTCTCTCTCACTGTCCACTCTGCCTGTCAAGAAAAAAAAATTTTTAGATACTTTATGGGGCCAGTGCTGTGGTGTAGCAGGTAAAGCTGCTGCCTACAGTGCTGGCATCCCATATGGGCACCATTTTGAGTCCTGGCAGCTGCACTTCCCATCCAGATCTCTGCTATGGCCTGGGAAAGCAGTAGAAGATGGCCCTAGTCCTTGAGCCCCTGCACCTGCATGGAAGACCTGGAAGAAGCTCCTGGCTCCTGGCTTCAGATCTACAGAGCTCTGGCCATTGCCACCAATTGGGAAGTGAACCAGCAGATGGAAGATCTCTCTCTCTCTCTCTCTCTGCTTCTCCTTCTCTCTCTATGTAACTCTGACTTTCCAATAAATACATAAATCTTTAAAAAAATTTAGATACTTTAGAATATTCATATACATTTCTGAAGTTGCAATAAGACAACAATTACATTGTACTGACCAACTCTATGCTATAGACTCGATTTCCTTGGAAACAAACTTTAGATTTGGAATTTATATTTGGGATTTATTGGAAAATTCTCTTGAGAACAATTTCTGAGTGGAATAAGAAAAGTAGAATTGTGTAGAGAAAGAAGCTGAACTCTGATGATGTGATGAAAACAAAGGTCTTTACCAATCTCACAGAAAGGTGTGGAGCTCTTATGATATTCAGAAATATCTCAAATTGAGGCAAAGAGCCAGTCCTACAGCTATACCAGACATTTGATGTGGAATGTGACAGGAAATGGATGGGATTCATTGCCCATACTCTAAGAGCAATCCCCAGAGAGGTCTACGTTGTGACCCGTCAGAAGCCAGCTCTACCAGCAGCTGGAAGAATATATGCCTCAGCTGTGAGAGGCATGTCTAGTTAATGTAACGGAGCAACAAATACATGCGAATTTTAGAAGTTTTCTAATGAACAAATTCTCTCACAAGTCATTTCCTTGGGTCTCAGCTTCTGATGAGGTTGATGATTTGGCAGGTAGGACTACCCAGTATTTAAATTTCATTCTGTTTCTCTTACAACACAAGTATATGCGTGTATTAATGTACCCTTCACCGCTTCTCTGCTATAGCTATTGGTTTTTATCTTATTTTTATGAGCAGCAGCTTCACAAAAATAATTGGAAAAGGTAATCATTTAGAACCACATTAGAACACATAGCTCACAAATGAGTACAATTAAGCTATTGCGTTTATTTACAGGGCTGCTGTTAAGATAATTAAAGAGAGAAAGTAATACCGTATTTAGACAGAAACAGTGGGAGGAAGAGCTTGGGCTTGTAGAACAAAATAAGTCACAAGAATATGCTTTACTGCAAACTATGAATCTTATCAACATATGTTTGTGCTTAACTGCACTGACAGAAGCAATTTTCAACCATGGTGACTCCTTCTGGATTGTTATATCCATCAATATCTTGTTTGCACTGTAGCATTTTTAATAAAGAGACATTCAATGACGGCTTTAGGAAAGCATCATGTGGAAGCCAAAGCAAACAACAAACTGAAGGGATCAAAATCATTGTAAAGTGACTCAAATTATGAGTTTGGGGTATAGCTTATTATAAACAGTACATTTGGGACCCTGAGAGTTCTGTACATGAAGGGTCACACTGGTAGCTAGAGACATAAAAGGGAAAATTTCCCATATAAATATCCCCCTCTTTAAAAAGAGGGGAAACTAAAATTAAGGACAAGTTTTATGATATTGTCATAGGAGCTGAATTTTTTAAGTGATTTGTTACATTTATTTCGCTCCAGGCAAAGTTTCCATTTGACCCTTCCATTTCACTACAAAACTAGAACAGCCCTGGCCTGTCAGGGCTGAACTCTAATTGGTGATCAGAGTCACTGTGCACTTAATCTTCATGTAGGATCTCTGTCCTTAATGTGCTGTACATTGAGGCTTAATGCTATAACGAGTACTCAAACAGTATATTTCACTTTGTGTTTCTATGGGGGTGCAAACGATTGAAATCTTTACTTAATGTACACTAAACTGATCTTCTGTAAAAAAAAAAAAAAAAAAAGAAAGAAATTATCAATTCCCAACTTGACTCTCACTGGGATTAAACATGACAATAGGTCTGATCTGATTTCATCATCATTTAAAAAAAATCATCTATTATTTTTCACTTTATGTTTCTGTGTGGGAGCAAACTGTTGAAATCCTTACTTAAGGTATACTAAGCTGATCTTCGGTATATTAAGATAATCGAAAATGAATCTTGATGTGAATGGAAGGGGAGAGGGAGTGGGAAAGGGGAGGGTTGTGGGTGGGAGGGACGGTATGGGGGGGGAGCCATTGTAACCCATGAGTCGTACTTTGGAAATTTATATTCATTAAATAAAAGATAAAAAAAAATAAAGCTCCATGGAATTAAAATATATGGGGCTTCTAAAACCTTTGTTTCAAATGCAAGTCAGTTTTTATTTTTTTCCTGAATTCAACTTTCCACCACTGTTACATTCCGTATGTATGTATACTAATTTCACTTAAAACTCTTATGCAAGCAATCTCCACTTTTATTTTTTATTTGACAGGTAGAGTTATAGACAGTGAGAGAGACAGAGACAGAGAGAAAGGTCTTCCTTCCATTGGTTCACTCCCCAAATATTCACTATGGCCGGCGCTGCGCCGATCCAAAGCCAGGAGCCAGGTGCTTCTTTCTGGTCTCCCATGTGGGTGCAGGAGCCCAAACACTTGAGCCATCCTCCACTGCACTCTGGGGCCACAGCAGAGAGCTGGCCTGGAAGAGGGGCAACCGGGACAGAATCTTGCGCCCCGACCGGGACTAGAACCCGGTGTGCCGGCCCCGCAAGGTGGAGGATTAGCCTAGTGAGCCGCGGCACCGGCCTATAATTTCTTTTTGATAACAAAATGGAGTATGAGTTAGATTATAGAATACCTATTTACAACTCAACCACATTTGCCACTTTGGAAGGCTTTTTTATTCCTTTGTTGACAGAATTATGTATGGTTTACCAGTACCACATTTGGAAACAGTAATAAAAAAATTGAATATCACTATACTGCCAATTTCAGATGAAAAGAGATGGCTAAATTTTGGGAAAAAATAAAAAATTCAGAAATACTCAAGTTTATGTTAAAATTTTAGAACACAGTATTAGGATCTCAACATTCCCACTTTGGAAATTGATAGAAAAGTCAATAGATTCCATAAGAGTTAAGGTAACATGCCAAAGATTAAATAATTTTCTCACATTAGTGAAAGAGCCACTGTGATAACTCAGGCCACATGCATTCAATATTTCAATTTAGTGTTGTCCCCACTACTAAATGCCTATCAAAGCCACCACAATTCTGCTACATTCCAGAAGGTGAGGATACATACTGGTGACTAGATTTGGATGACTTAGTCATCAGCTTAGTCATTTACTTTCATTGCCTTTTAGTAGAAATCTAAAGGAATTCTTCACTCTCCATTCAATTCCAATTTTATAAAACAGGAATAAGTATTTCAGTCTTTATAAATTTGTTCCTAAGGTGTTTTTGTCAAAATTGTTCCCTCTGAGCAGCCTGAGCTGGGCAGAGGTCTCTCCATTTCTCACCACAGAGATGTTTGTTCATCCATTTCTGGAAATTAGTCCTTCAGAGAGGAGCCACTATAAGGGCTGGCTACATAGGGTAAAAATAGATTTGACTCAATAAAGCTGAGTTTTTAGGCTTGTTCCTTCTTATGCCTAACAATTCTGGTTACATAAAGGCATTGAGACCAACTGCTCAACAAGCTCTCCAGTTGCAGACTCTTCAAAGGCAAGTGGAGGAAGATAATGGAGGTTAGGTCTGCTGAGAGCTCTGGCACGTCTCACACCAAAAAAGGGCAGCAGTAAATGGAAATAAATGATTATGGGTGCTCAAACCCCTAAATGCAGTTAGACAAATAGATGATAGAGGATATTTAGATAGATAGGTAGATAGATAGATAGATAGATAGATACAGATAGAGATATACACACTTCATTTTTAAAATTAAACTGTTGGCATGATGAACTCACTGTAACAAATATATAAGCTATCAGAGTGATTTATGATGACACAGAGGAAAATAAAGAATAATTAGCAAGAAAAAACACTGATGCATTAGCAAGAGATGACAGGGTCATACTGACTAGTGAAGAATCCTTCAACTGAATGATTTCAGATTGTTAATGTTTGTAAGATTTTATTGCAGAAGTTAAGTACACCCAAAATTTTAATATAGAACTTGCAGCAATATTTTCTGCCCAATCAACAAATTTTGAAATTGTTACACTTGAGTTGTATCTAAAATACTTGTAACATTTGAAATGCCTTTAAAGAATAGATTTACAGTGATTTTTTAATTCATAAAAAGAGTTCTAAGTTGGTCACCAGTTCCTATGTTTTCTTGTTTTGAAGAGGTGGAAAAATGAAAGGGTTAGGGAAGAATCCGCATCTGTCAATCTACCTCCCTTACACCCTGAATGCTCAAAATGAATGTATGGGGTCAGGATGGGGTGGAAGTGAGGAGCTGGGAACTCAGTCTAGGTCTGCCATGTGGGTGGCAAGAACCCAAGCAGTTGAGTGATCACCACTGTTTCTCTGGGTTTCAAACCCAGGTACTCTGATGTGAGCTGTATTTTAACAAACATCTTAAACACTAGGCTACATGCATGCTCTATCACTACTTTCTAATATATATCTGTTAGCTAGCATAGTGATATATAGTTTATAAATTGTGACCTAGGAATTGAGAATAACCTCATGGTCTTTAATACAATTGCAGCTGCTTTAATTCTGGTTCAAGTATATTGATTAATTTAATTAACTTTACATAGAAGTTTTACTCCTTTCTGAGAATCAAAAATTTTAAATATTGTATTTTTTCTTAATATATTAGCTACCACAAGCCAGGGAAAACATATTATATTTGTCTTTTTGGGATTGGCCTGTTTCACTAAGCATAATGATGTCCAATTGCAACCATTTTATTAAAAAATGTAATGAACATGAGCAAAATTGACATTTTGAGATTTTATTATTGTTAATAGCCCTTGTCTACACTCTTGAGGGACAGTGGTTTTTCTAGTTATTACTTACTGAATTCTTTATTTAGGGGAAGGTTAATCCTTTGATTATAAAGAAAATTGAAAGTATGTCATTGTAAACATTAAAAGAAAAATAGGAAAAGGAGAGAGAGAGAGGGTGAGAGGGTAGGGTGGGAAGTATCATTATGCTCTTAAAACCGTATATATGAAATACATGAAATTTGTTCCCTTTTTATGAATTAAAAATCTTAAAATTTTAAGTATAATATGGGGCTGGCACCATGGCGCACTAGGTTATTCCTCTGCCTACAGTGCCTGCATCCCATATGAGCGTTGCTTCTAGTCCCAGCTGCTCCTCTTCCCATCCAGCTTTCTGCTATATGCCTGGGAAAGCGGTAGAAGATGGCCCAAGTGCTTGGGCCCCTGCACCCACAAGGGAGACCAGGAAGAAGCTCCTGGCTCCTGGCTTCAGGTCAGCGTAGCTCCAGCCATTGCAGTCATTTGGGGAGTGAACCAGAGGAAGGAAGACCTTTCTCTCTGTCTCTCTCTCTCTTTCACTGTCTGTAACTCTACCTGCCGATAAATAAAGTCTTAAAATAAAGTATAATAGATATGTACTCTTAGTTGGACAAAAGATTTATGCTTAAATATAACAAAGCTAAAGGGGCCAGCACTGCAGTACAGTAGGTTAAAGCCCCATCCTGCAGCACCAGCATCCCATATGGGCACCGGTTCGAGTCCCAGCCACTCCTTTCCAGTTCAGCTCTTTGCTATGGCCTGGAAAAGCAGAAGATTGCCCAAGTCCTTGGGCCCCTGCACCCACATGGGAGACATGGAAGAAGCTCCTGGCTCCTGGCTTCGGATCAGGTCAGCACTGGCTGTTACAGTCATTTGGGGAATGAACCAGTGGAATGGAAGACCTCTTTCTCTCTGGTCTACCTCTCTCTGTAACTCTCTTTCAAATAAATAAAATAATTCTTAAAAAAAAAAAGCAAAGCTTAAAAGCAATGCAGCTATAGACTATGTAAAATTTTAAAGAGAAGTTATGTAAATATTTTCATGATTAGTTTTAAAATTATCAAAAAATATGTTCTAGTTGTCAACAAGAAAACTACAAAAAATTGAAAAATAGATGGAAAATTTTAGATGTTAACTAGTTAGTATTTTTCCATCACAAGATAGGAAAGATTGAAGAGGATGAGATATCAATTTGTTATTATAAAATGATTCAGGCAGGATTATACAAAATAGAATGGTGAACATGTGTGATTTTTTAAAAAAGATTTTTATTTATTTATTTGACAGGTAGAGTTACAGACAGTGAGAGAGAGAGAGAGAAAGGTCTTCCTTCCATTGGTTCACTCCCCAAATGGCCGCCATGGCCAGAGCTGCGCTGATCCGAAGCCAGGAGCCAGGTGCTTCCTCCTGGTCTCCCATGCGGGTGCAGGGGCCCACGCACTTGGGCCATCCTCCACTGCACTCCCGGGCCACAGCAGAGAGCTGGGCTGGAAGAGGAGCAACGGGGACCAGAACCCAGTGCCCATATGGGATGCCAGTGCTGCAGGCTGAGGATCAACTTAGTGTGCCACCGTGGCAGCCCCTATGTGATTTTTTTTAATGCTATGTTGTAAAGTCTAACATAATTTTCCTTAAAAATAAGCAAACATATTCAATTCATCAAGTGTTGCATTTCACCACACCATTAAGAATTTAATGTTAACAGGAAGGTAGTGTGTGTGTGTGTGTGTGTGTGTGTGGCAGGAGGAATATAATTTATTATGTCTTTGAAAAGCATACCTTTTGAAAGCTATTTACATATGAGCTACATTTGAAGTTATACAAAAACTATACAAACCATGCAAAGACCAAAGAATAAAGCAAGCTACTCATAGCAAAAACTTGTTCTAAAATGACATAGCAAGATATATGCAGATGCTTCCTTTGTAGAAACTATCACTACACAAAGAAAATGAAAAGGAATATAAAAGTTCCTTTAACTTTGTAAATAGGTTTTCAGAAACAAGGTGAACTTTATCAGGGGAAAAATGTAGGAAGGGGGAAGCCCCAGTTCTGGTCAAATGACAAAGGCAGATAAGTTATTCACAGCGTATTGTGAGTGATGGAGTAGCTGAAAGAACAAAAAAGACCAGGGATCGCGTTGCCTCCATCCATTCTAGGTTTCTTCTGTTCGCTTCAGAATCTCGACCTCAGAGAAACACTATGCATTTTGACATATTTATTACAAGATGGGAAAGCTATGCTCAAATGGGGAACATTTTAAGTACTTAGAAGCACTCTTCAAATACTAACAACTACTAAGTGTATGGATGATGTTGAAATTAATTTCAACATTTCAAGAGTTTCCAAGACAGCAATTAAAGCCACTAAAAAAGTATAGTAGGAAGATGAGGAAAAGGAAGAAGAGGAAAAAGAAAATTAATAAATAAAGTAGGCTGGTGCTGCCGCTCACTAGGTTAATCCTCCGCCTGCGGCACCAGTACCCTAAGTTCTAGTCCCGGTTGGGGCACCAGTTCTGTCCCGGTTGCTCCTCTTCCTGTCCAGCTCTCTGCTGTGGCCCGGGAGTGCAGTGCAGGATGGCCCAGGTCCTTGGGCCCCTGCACCCGCATGGGAGACCAGGAGGAAGCACCTGGCTCCTGGCTTCAGATCGGCACAGTGCACCAGCCGTGGCAGCCATTTGGGGAGTGAACCAATGGAAGGAAGACCTTTCTCTCTCTCTCTCACTGTCTAACTCTGCCTGTCAAAAAAATAAAGTAAAATAAAATAAAATAGACTCATATCTCACTGTATATGAATGCCTTGGAACATGAGAAATATCACAAATGAAGCATATTAGATTTGAGATGTTATCTATTGATCTTAATGAATATACTTACAACATGATTATACTATAATTGTTGAAGATGCTTTAAATGGTATGATTTTTATATATAAATGGCTTTACAAAAAAATTTTGTGTATTCTAAAAATTTTTAATTATAACATTTTGTTTTCTTCATTTTATGATTCTTTTCTTTTGAAGAACATATTTAAAATGTTTTATCTTGGGGCTGGCTTTATGGTGTATTGGGAAAAGCTGCCACCTGTGACACCAGCATCCCATATGGACATCAGTTCCAGTCCTTGCTTCTCCAATTCTGATTCAGTTCCTTTCTAATGCACCTGGGAAAATAGTAGAAAATGGCCCAAGTGCTTGTGCCCCAGCACCCATGTGGGAGAAGAGATGGAAACTTCTGGCTCCTGGCTTCATTGTGGCCCAGCCCTAGCCATTGCAGCCATTTGGGGAGTGAACCAGTAGATGGAAGAGATCTCTCTCTTTCTCCATATATATATAATATTATATATATTATATATTATAATATATAATTATATAATAATATATTGTATTATATATTATAACATATAATATAATATATAATAATATGATATAGCATAATATAATATAATTAATATAATGTATTTTTTTTTGACAGGCAGAGTGGACAGTGAGAGAGAGAGACAGAGAGAAAGGTCTTCCTTTTGCCATTGGTTCACCCTCCAATGGCCGCCGCGGCTGGCACCCTGCGCTGATCCGATGGCAGGAGCCAGGTGCTTCTCCTGGTCTCCCATGGGGTGCAGGGCCCAAGCACTTGGGCCATCCTCCACTGCACTCCTGGGCCATAGCAGAGAGCTGGCCTGGAAGAGGGGCAACCGGGACAGAATCTGGCACCCCGATCGGGACTAGAACCTGGTGTGCCGGTGCCGCAAGGCGGAGGATTAGCCTAGTGAGCCGCGGCGCCAGCCAATATAATGTATTATAATATATAATATAATATAAAATAATATAAAATCTGCCTTCCAGACAAATAAGTAAAATAAACAAAAATGTAGAAAACAAAATATTTTATATCGAAAAAATTTAGATATCTTGCAGTAAATTCTCTGATGCAATTTTTAACAACTAGAAATATTCTTGGAAGCATAGTTTTGAATTTAATAAATTAAAAGAGGAAAATTGCTTTGATGTTTATAGCTTCCACAAAGTAACATTGCCCTGAGAATAAATTAGATGTAATTATGCTGCAGTGAGCATTCATTGAGTTTAGAGTCATTATTCTGTATACAGAAGATCAGAATTTTACTTTCTTTCTTAGCTTTGGGAAGAGGTTCATCTAACATAATAATTTACTTGATTTATTTAGTCAAGTGTAGTAATTTTAAAATTAAAATGATAGACCTTCTTTAGAAAATAAATAGGCAAATCTGCCACTAAAATTTCTATGAAAAAATTGTATTTAAAACAATATCTATAATGATAATTTTGTACATGAAAAATGTAGAAATGTTTTAACTGTGAAAAATGGAGCTACATTAAAAATATATTATATTCTTCAATCATCAGTATGAGCAAATTACAAAATGGTAGAAAATATTTGCAAGCTATCAGACAAGGGGTTAATAAATACAGTACATAAGAAACTCAACTCCCACAAGAACACATAATTAAATTTTAAAATAGGCATTGGACCTGAATAGACACTTTACAAAGGAAGAAATCCAAATGTCCAACAGGTTCATGTAAACATAACTAATCATCAGGGAAAAGCAAATCAAAACCAAGAGATATTAGCTCGTTTCAATTAGAGTGGCTTTTCTCAAAAACAGAACACATGATGAGATTTGATGGGGAAATAGAGAAAAAGTAACTCTTTCACTCTGTTGTTGGGAATGTGGATTATTGGTGGGAATGTAGATTAATGCAGCCACATTAAGCATAATGGAGCTTCCTCAGTAAATTGGGAATGTAACCTCCATGTGTTCCAGCAATCCCAGTACTGAGTATGTGTCCAAAGGAAATGAGATGTAGCTGTTGATAGACATTTGTACATTCATGTTTATTTTGGCACTACTTAATTTGGCAAGAGGTAGAAGCAATTGAAGTGTCCATTAAGTGATAAAAGAAGAAAAGAAATGTGATGCGTACAGAGAGAAATGCTATTCAGGCATGAAACTGTTGAAATCCTGTCATTTGCAACAATATGGAAGTCATCTTATAGGGTGAATTGGGCCCAGAGCAGAAAAACAGGTAATTCATGATCTCACTCATAGGTGGAAATTTAAGAAAAAACAGATCTCATAGAAGGCGAGGGTACAACGGTGGTTACTGGAGGCTGAGGAGAGTAGGGGAAAGGGAAAGGTTTATTAACAGGAAGTAAGTTATAGGTGAGTAGGAGAAAAACATTCTGATGATCTATAGCACAGTAGAGTGACTATAGATAATAAACTACATGTATTTGTAAAAGAAAGCTAATGAGAGAATTGAGAATGTTTTCAACAAAAAGAGGTGATGAATATTTGAGGAGTTAGTTATGCTACCTTAAATTGAATGTTGCACTATGTACAGATGTAGTGAAACATCACATGGTACCCCGTAAGTATGTAAAATTGTTATATAAATCAGGTATGAACTGGGAAGGAAAAGAAAGTCAGTGAGGTTCTCTGTCAATATAGAAGACTGGGAGGTAATGTCTCATTGTCTTTCTCTGAAACACTGCCTTTCAAATCAATAAAATGAATCTAAGAAAATGGGCAGAGGGGAGCTGCATTGCATTGTAGTGTAGAGGGTTAAGCTGCTGCCTGCTGTGCCCAGGGTATCCAATATGGGCACCAGTTGGAGTCCAGGCTGATACATTTCTGACCCTGCTCCCTGCTAACAGCCTAGGAAAGCAGTGGACGATGGTCCAAGGTCTTGAGGCCCTGGGCAGACCCAAAGGAAGCTGCTGGTTCCTGGTGTTTGATGAGTCAACCAGTGGATGGGAGATCCCTCCCCCCATCTCTATCTCTCTTTCTCTTTCTCTCTTTCTCTCTCTCTCTCCAGAGATTGGAATATATATACACATACACACACACACACACACACACACACATATATATATATATGTATTTGCTTCTCCCTCTCTCTCTCTGTAACTCTGCCTTTCAAATAAATAAAAATAAACCTTTAAAAAATGGGAATCGGAAAAATAATGAATTAAACCAATAATTTGATTCCTTAAAATACAGAAGATAAATATTTATGGTAACTCTTAGGTTAGGATTGTGGATTGGGGATGGTTTTTTTTTTTTTTTTAATTGTAATTGTGTTTTTGCAAATGTAAAGAGAAAGAAAAATTTTAAAAAAGAAAAAGTATTCTTTAACCTTTCACAGTAGCTGCAGGCTTCAACATAAGTATTCATTTAGGCTAGAAATACAATAACAGTCCAGACTACCTTAGAAAATTCAAGCAATTGGTAATGAGTGTATAGAAGAATTTTATGATTACTTTTATTCAGCAAATATGACTTGTGTTCCCAAATTCAAGTTCAGTATTCAGTTGAGTTTCCTTCCTTGTTGCAGCCAATGTATAGGCTCCTTTCCTTTCTTGATAGTGTTATCATGTGACATGTTTCTTGACATGTAAACTTAAAATGTCTTTTCTTTAGAATTCTGAAAGGAGATTATGAAGGAGGTCACTCCTAACCACCACCCACATTGCAATGTTGAAAATAGCTCCTTACATACCAAATAAACCCAGCAGGGAAAGAAACAAGAGCCTATGCTCAATGTGTATCCTTGGACATTTCTGACAAGAAAGAAACTCAAACACTAGCAGAGTGCATTTCCACAAACTGTCTCCATGCAGATATTTCTGCTCAAGAACAAAGCTACACCCCTTGTGAAGAGTCTACTTGTGCCAATAACTGTGTACAATTTGTTCTTCAGAAAATATTATCTCTATAACTCTACTGAGTTATCGAATCCTTGAATACTTTGTTTTCTAGGAGTCAGTCGTAAAAATTAAACCAACTGCCTTTCTAGAATATTTTTTGTAAGAAGTTGATAGGTCAGGAAAAACAGCAAACCAACTTTTTCTTGTTTATATCTTTGTTTTGTTCACTGACACTTACAGGAGAACTGGATAACATTGCCCATTGGCAAAACCAAGTATCAGTTTACTCTTTGCTTCCTGTCATAGTTTCTTACTTGTAGACTGAAAACACCCAGTTCAGATGTGCCCTCTCAGTAAGTTATAATAATACCCACAGGGAAGCTACATAGTTTCAATTACTAATAATAATATCCTGAGAGAGAAGGAATTTAATTTTTGAAGTTAGACTCTTTATGTTCTCAGTTTCTACCCACACATTTTGGGGGGTTGGGTTTGGGGGATATATTTTATTTTTGTTTCTTTGGGAAGAAAACTTGTTTGTGAAACTGAAATTGTTAAAAAATATAGAACTCAGCATTTTCAGAAGCCATATTTAATAGTCATAATTCAAGGATGAAATACACTTATCTACCCACAAAACATAGCAATCTTCTTACCAAAACATATTTCATCAGATATAAATGTGTTTATATACCGTAATCCTTATCAAAACCACAACGATTTCATTGTCAGTTACTGTTCTGCCCACCTCTGCTTTCCTCCACTTTTATGATTAGGCCTTTTTTTTTTTTTTTAAAGTACATAGTTTATCACTGATGTTCTTCATTTGCTTTGCACCTTTTAACAAAGCAAACAGAAAGTTTCTGGAACAGCTCCTCTCATCACTCTTCACCTCAGGCCAAGCCCTGGGAATGTTCTTCTCAGAGGGGAGCAGCCACTCCTTCTCCTGGGAAACACAAGCTAAGGGTATGAATAAACTGAGGGAACTTCAGTCTGCTGAGACAACAAATACCAGTGAATCATTTATTTGGCGGCAGGTTCTCTTTCACCTCCCACTCTCTTCCTGATAAAAGAAGATAGTCATTGTGGTTTCACAGATCCAAATCTGTGGTAACAAAGATAGGCCTTCTGACCCAGGATAGCTGATCCAAAAACCAAAGGACTCCTCAATAGGGCAGGAAGACAGCAGTCCAGAGTGAGATCCATGGATTGATACAGCTTTTCGACTTTACATGCATTCTGCTCATGTTAGTGATTGTAATGTTATACACCATACTGTCTAAGCAATAATAGAAAGGTGAAGCGTATCTGCCTGGATAATCTCTCACAGTTCAGTTTGTCAGTACAAATTTTTCTAAATTAATTATCCTGCATACAAGACCTCACCTCACTGAAAACAAGAAACTGCACTAAAGTTTTTTTAATTGAAATTCACAATTATCCTCATAGGAGTATTTCTTTAGCATCACCTCATATTTCTGATATAATTGACAAGCCACAATTACTCAAATGTACATATTTTTCTATTGCTGAATGAAGCAAATATATTACAACATTTATAACTTAGAAATATTTAAATTAGATACTAAAGCTATATTGGAATACTTTGGAAATTAGTAGTATCCTAGAAAATAACACATTAGAGATGCTGGTATTTCAATTGAACTGTTCTCACATACTTCTTTGCACTTTAATGAAACAAATAATTATCTTGTTTTTAGCAGATAAAAATGTATGGGAAGATGGCTGTTAAGTACCAACTCTGGCAGCTATATTCTGGCAGAGACACCAATTTGAATAGCTAAACAAATACCAAGTCACCTTCAAAAAAAGCTACAGAAATCAAGTGAGATACCCTACTACATTGCCTTATTTCAATCATAAGAAATGTCACATGAAGCCGGCGCCGCGGCTCACTAGGCTAATCCTCCGCCTAGCGGCGCCGGCACACAGGGTTCTAGTCCCGGTCGGGGCGCCGGATTCTGTCCCGGTTGCCCCTCTTCCAGGCCAGCTCTCTGCTGTGGCCAGGGAGTGCAGTGGAGGATGGCCCAGGTGCTTGGGCCCTGCACCCCATGGGAGACCAGGAAAAGCACCTGGCTCCTGGCTCCTGCCATCAGATCAGCGCGGTGCGCCAGCCGCAGCGCGCCGGCCGCGGCGGCCATTGGAGGGTGAACCAACGGCAAAGGAAGACCTTTCTCTCTGTCTCTCTCTCTCACTGTCCACTCTGCCTGTCAAAAAATAAATAAATAAATTAAAAAAAAAAAAAGAAATGTCACATGAAATAAACGAGAAGGAAAGAGCTGCCTTTATCTTCTCTCTGCTTGCTCCAAGCACTGTGGTAAGCCAAGCCACTTCCTACTTGGAAGAGGGAAAGTGAACTGAATCCCAATGATTAGGCCTGTTGTGAAAATATCCAAGGATTTTTTGGGTCAGACCCCGAAATTATAGGAAAAAAAGGGAAAAATAGACAAATGGGATTTCACCAAATAAAGAGCTTTTGGGCAGCAAAAGAAATAATCATCAGCGCAAAGAGACATATTTGCAAGCTATACATCTGACAAGGAGTTAATATCTAGAATATAGAGAGACCAAAGAACTCAGTAACAGAAAAGCAATAATCCAATTTAAAAATGGGCAATAGATCTACATAGCTATTTTTCCAAGGAAGATGTACAAATGACCAAAAGGTACATGAAAAATTATTCAAAATCATTAATCATCAAGTAAATGCAAATTGAAAACACAATGAGATACCATTTCACTTTGGTTAGATTGGTTGGTTGATTATTAACACAAGCCAAAAGATACCAAATGTGATCAATAATGGAGAGAAAAGTGAACTCTTATACATTGTTGGTGGGAATATAAATCAGTTTAGCCATTGTAGAAAATAGTATGGAGGTTCCTCAAAAAAATAAAACTTTAGTATATGATCCAACAATCTCACTTCTGGGTATATATCCAAAAGAAATCTATCAATCAAAGAGACATCTGGGCTCTCATGTTTATTTCAGCACTTATCACAATAGCCAGAAAATGGAAACAAAACAAGTAGCCATAAACATGAATAAATAAATAAAGTCTGGTACATACACACAATGAAATATTACTCAGCAACAAGGTTGAAAATTTGTTCTATGCAACAACATGAGTGTTGTAACATTATGTTAAGTGAAATAAACAAAGCACAGAATGACAAATATGCTCTTTCTCATATGTGGAGTCTTATAAAAAGTGTTAGGTGATGTCATAGAAGTTAAAAATATAATGGTGGTTACCAGAGGCTGGAGAAGGAGGTAGGGGGGGATTGTGGAAGGTTGATTCATAGATACTAAGGTATAGTTGAGATGTTCAGAGTTCTATATTTTTTTTTTTTACTTTTTTTTTTTTGACAGGCAGAGTGGACAGTGAAAGAGACAGAGAGACAGAGAGAAAGGTCTTCCTTTTCTGTTGGTTCACCCCACAATGGCGCTGTATATCTCTCTGTTAAAAAAAGAAAGAAAGAATTTTTGGATGTTTTCACTTGAAGGAAGGTTAAGTGCTTGAAAGAATAAATCTTTTTACCCTGATTGGACAATGTATTACAGAATGTATACACGCAAAAAAATCACATATTACCCCAGACATTTATACAGCTGTGTTTTTAAGACTTATTTATATGAAAGTCAGAGTTACCAAGAGGGAGAGACAGAGAGAGAGTGATATATTGTATCCCTTGATTCCCTCCTCAGATGGTCCCAACAGCCAGGGCTGAGCTAGGCTGAAATCAGGAGCCAGGAGCTTCATACAGGTCTCCTACATGAGTGGCTGGGGTCCAAACACTTGCAACATCTTCCGCTGCTTTTTCCCAGGTGGTAATCAGGGAGCTGTATAGGAATTAGAGTAGCAGAGACACAAACTGGCACCTTTATGTCATGTCAGCATTGTAGGTGGCATATTTACCCACTTCAGCAAAATGCTGGCCCCAAATATACACAACTTATATATGCCTGTTAAAAAAATGTGTTAATAAAATTTCTAAAAATATATAGAAGATTTGAAAATGCATATCCACTTGAGATGTATTCTAATAGCATGCAATAACTTGGGTACAAATGTTTGTATTAATTTTATTCATAGTCTCCAAATATGAGAGTATTGAAGATGTTCTTCAATAAATGAGTGGTTAAGAAGACTGTGATATGTTTGCCCAGTGGAGCATTATACAGTGTCAAAGAATAATTAGCATAATGGAACTGGAAACAATGACATCCCATAGCAATGAACACACCAGGTGCTACCACCATTGTACAAGAAACCAGGGCTTGGGGCCAGCGTGGTGGCATAGCGGGTAAAGCTGCCACCTACAGTGCCAGCGTCCCATATTGGCAACGGTTCGAGTTCCTGCTGCTCCACTTCCAATCCAGCTCTCTTCTATGGCCTGGAAAAGCAGTAGAAGATGGCCCAAGGCCTTGAGCCCCTGCACCTGCATGGGAGACCTGGAAGAAGCTCCTGGATCTTGGCTTCGGATGGTCCCAGCTCTGGCTGTTGAGGCAAATTGAGGAGTGAAACAACGTATGGAAGACCTCTCTCTCTCTCTCTCTGCCTTTGCCTGTCTGTGTAACTCTGACTTTCAAATAAATAAATAAATCTTAAAAAATACAAACAGTGCTCCTTGGGAGATATAGCTGATTCCAGGGTCAGGGAAGGAAATACACAACATAAACCTGGGATATCATAACAGAAAATAAGGACATAAAAATATAGGGAAAAAAGAAAGAAAAAATAAAAAAAGTATTTGTTATGTATCCAAGGGGATACAGAAGCCAACTGAAAGAGCTCCCAACATCCAAAACTGGAACAATCTAGACAACAACACAAAGTATTATTAGGATATAAATCAAAGTACAAAAAATTTTTTTGGATTGGCATAGATAAATAAATGGGAGAGAATAAAAAATTTCCTAAGTAGAACATTTTCACAATAAAGTTTTATGAATACTTGACTCTTGTTTGAATATGTTTCCTCTAAAATTATATTTAAATTAATCTCATTGCAAGATATTAGAGGGTGGTAAATTAACCTGACTGAGGTGTTCAGGGGTCAAAGCTGTAGGAAGGATAAGGATTAAACAAGGTCATTAGCATGGAGTCCCCAAGGTCAAACCTTGGAGGTTTATGAGAAGAGGATGAGAGACCGCACAGACACAGTATGCATTCTCTATCTCTTCCATGTGATGCTGTGTACCATTTGGACACAGACACGAGTGATGCTGTCACTAGATAAGACCCATAGACCTTGCACCTACAGAACCATAAGTCAAAATAAACCTCTTTTCTCCAAAAAATAGCCTGCCCTAGGCATTTCATTGCAACAATAAAAAATTAACAGCTAATAAAACTTTTAAGGAAGAAGAATATAATCCCTCATACCTTAAGAGGGGGATGTACATAGTAACTTCCATATAAAGAGTACAGTATAGAAAAAGGGGGGATATAACTTTAAATCCAGAAGACCAAAGTAGCATCAATATAGATATCCTATTAACAGTATATATGTCCTTGATATGAGTGATCTCAATGATGTTTTACCTCTGTGTGTGTTTTTACCCCAAAACACACAGCGCCATTATAATCATGGAGGAAGGGAAAAAAGGAAAAGTCCTAATTGAGGGACATTGTGCTAAATACCTAACCAGTACTCCTCAAAAGCACTATCCTTTGGGATGGTACTGTGGTTTAGGAAGTAAATCCTCCACCTGCAACATCAGCATCCCATGTGAGCTCCAGTTCAATTTCAGATCTGTCACATCCAAAAGATGACTGAAGAGAGATAAGGACTAACTGTAAAGTAGAAGTCAGGATAGAATTCTGGAGTATAAGAAGGTCAGTAGATGAAGCCAAGGAAAATGTAAATAGTCATCTTTATTGAGAAATAGTAAAGAATCTTGTTAACCTTTTCATGTCTTATATTCTGTTACCCACACAGACACATACATACATATTACTCACATTAGTGACTCACATAAGAAACAGAGTCTTATAGCATTGTTGTTCATTTGCCTTCCTTATCCCATACTTACTTCAACTCAAAGAAGATATAAGCAAGAAGCATTAGTTAAGCTACTGCCTGCAATGCCAGCATCCCACATGGGTGCCTGTTTGTGGCCCAACTGGTCCACTTCCAATCCAGCTCTGTGCTAATGCACCTGGGAAAATAGTGAAAGATGCTTCAAGTGATTGGACTCCTGCACCCATATGGGAGACTCTGAGGAAGCTCCTGGCTCTTGGTTCCTGGCTCCTGGCTCCCGGCTTTGGCCTGGCCCAGCCCTGGCCATTCTATTTGGGGACTGAACCAAGTGATGGAAGATTCCTCTCTCTCTCTGTCTCCATCCCACCGAAAGTCTGCTATTCAAATGAATAAATAAATGTTTAAAAACAAGAAAGGAGAATTTTGTGTTGCCATGTAGTATCTATCCTATAATAATGATCACATTAAACTACTTTCAAATGTTTGAATATTAAATAAAAAAGATTCAAAAAAATCCAAAAATGTTTATTTTTATGTCTTTTTTAATAAAATTTTTGAGTTATTGGGAACCTGTATGATTACTTAAAACAATAATAGCAATCAGAAGTAACATTTTCCGGGATTATCTTCCTTTTCAGTGGTAGATTTCAGTATTAACTATACCATTCTTTATAAGTTTCTTCCCTTAGTAGATGACCATTTATATATGATTATATATTCTTTTTTATTTTCATTTTTATTTATTAGGATATATACTACAAAATTCATTCTTCCAAAGTATAGTTCTGTGTTTTCTAATATAGTCACAAAGTTGCATAATCATTACCACTAATTCCAGAAAGCTTTCATCACCCCAAGAAGAAACACCCTACATTTGCAGTCACATCTCTGTTTTCTGTTCTTCAGCCCTTGGCCACCACTAATCTACTTTTTGGTTCCATGGATTTGGCCATTAGTGGACACATTATATAAATGGAGTCACACAAAAAGAGCTCTTTTGTGTCTGGCTTCCTTCACTCAGCACTTTTCTCAGGGTTCATCTGTGAGGTAGCAGGTGTCAGTAATTCCTTCCTTTTAATGGCCAAAAAATATTCCACTGTGTGGGTATTCCACATTTTGTTTATCCATTCATCCATTGATGGACACATCAATGATTTCCACTTTTATTTGGTCACTCTTTGATTTTTTTTAATTTTTAATTAGTTTTTAGAAGATTCAATATGATTTGTAGGTACAATTTTAAAAACATAAAGATATTCTCTTCCTCCTGTCCTCTCACCCTCCTCCATCTTCTTCTCAACCTCTTTTATCCTCCTTTTTTGTTTCTTTTTTTGTTTTTGAGATAGCATATTTTAAAATTTTATTACAGTAAAAAGGATTAATACATGCCAAATAAGAAGGTTCATCAGCAGAAAGCAAAAGGACCCTAGTTTAGTTGGAATATAGACAATGGCAATAAACAATGACTGAATGGGAAAATGACCATTTTTCATCCATACATAGTACATTTTAAAGCAATCACAGATCATTAAAACTTTAGTAGCATAACATTCTTAACCAATGGTTTCACAAAGATTATAAAACAAAGTTTTACAAAACTATAATTGCAGCAATACACACAACCAGTTTTTAATTTTTTTTCTTTCTTAATTTTTGTTTGGTTTTTAAATTTTGGCTTCCATTTATAAGGGAGAACTTGGTGGTATTTATCTTTCTGGGCCTGGCTTATTTCACTTATCATAATGTTCTCCAGTTGTGTTCATTTTGCCACAAATAGTACTATTTCATTATTTGTTTTTTATAGCTGAATAATGTTCCATTGTATATATTTACCACATTTTCTTTATCCATTCATCTGATGATGGAAACCTTGATTGGTTCTAAATGTTGGCTATTGTGAACAGTGTTACTTTAAATATGGTGGTGTAGGAATCTCTTTGGTACATTGTGTTCAAGTCTTTTGAATATATACCCAATAGTGGGATTGCTAGATCATATGGAAGTCTGTTTTTAGTTTCTGAAGACATCTCCACAGTGTTTTCTGCAGTGGTTGCACTAATTTATATTCCCACCAACAATCTATAAGTGTTCTCCTTTGTCCACATCTTCAGCAGTATTTATTACTCTCTGTGTTCTGGATTTTAGCCATTCTGATGGGGGTGAAGGGACACACCTTTGTGGTTTTGGTTTGCATTTACCTAATGGCTAGTGGTGTTGAGCATTTTTTCATATATTTGTTGGCCATTTATATTCCTCTTTTGATAACTGTCTGTTGAAGTCCTTTGTTCATTTCTCAACAGAACTTCTTGGTTTGTTGTTGTTGTTTCAGTTGGTGACTTATTCAGGATATTAATCCTTTGTCTGATAGGTGGTTTGCAAATAATAAATAGGTGGTTTTTCCATTCTGTTGATGTTTCTTCACTATAATGATCATTTCTTTTGCTGTTCAAAAACTTCTGAGTTTGATATAGTCCCATTTGTTTACTTTTGCTATTGTTGCCTATGCTTTGAGGGTCTTGTCCAAGAAATTGTACCCTACACCAATGTCTTGGAGTGTTTCCCCTATGTTTTCTTCCAGCAATTTCACAGTCTCAGATCTTAAATTTAGGTCTTTGATCCATTTTGAATTGATTTTGTATATGGTGAGAGGTATAGACCCGATTTCATTCCTTTACATACATACATCCAGTTTTGCCAGCACCATTTGTTGAGAATATTATCCTTACTCCACTGTATTGTCTGAGCATTTGTGTCAAAAAAGTTGGCTGTATGTACACAGACGTACTTTTAAGGGTAAACCTAAAAACTTGCCATGAGATTCCAAGTTTCATAAAGCTGGGTGGTAATAATGCCATCTTACATGTTAAAGTGATCGTAGTAAGTGTTAAATTGATCATATAGATAGGAATAAGTGTTAAAGGTACCAAATAAATAAGATCAAGTGTCTGGTAATAATAATAGACAGAATTAAAAGGGAGAGAGAACGTTCCAACATGGGAAACAGTCCACACAGGAGACTCAGAATGACAATCGCTTTAAGTAACACTCAGACCTCAGAATCAGTCCTTCAGTCTTCCTGGTATGCTGAAAAGCCTGCAAGAACATCTCAGGCATGGCAAGCCAAGAAACCGTGGCAAAAAAAGTGTTCTACATGAAGGACCTCTGTGAGTGAGACCCCAGCTGAAAGAAGTGGCTATCAAAGAAGGATGTACTTTTCTCTAAAGGGAGGAGAGATCTTCCACTTTGTTTACGGCCTTGTCCAAATACTGATGTAGTTTGTGGATTCAAAAGGCTTCCATAACCTAGACAGCTCATGTCAAGAGCCTCGGCTGGTCACTGATGTCATACGTAAGAGTGTTAATTGTTAAGTTAACAAAAGGAGTCATTGTGCACCAACTCCCCATGCAGGACCTCTGTCCTCAATGAGTTGTATTATGTGAGCTAACTGTAAAACTAGTTCTGAAACAGGTTTTTTTTGTGTGTGCATGTGTGTGCAAATTGTTGGAATGTTTACTTAGTATAGAGTTGGTCTTCTGTGAACAAAGTTAATTGAAAATGAATCTTAATGGAGAATGGTACTGGGAAGGGCAGAGGAAGGAGAAAGAAGGGTAGGACTGTGGGTGGGAGGACAGGCATGTTGGGAAGAATAACTATATTCTTAAAGTTTTACTTATGGGAGGAGGCAAGATGGCGGAATAGGAAGGGAGCACACTGATAGTCCGGAGAGAGACAGTTTAATAAAAGTGGAGATACTGCAGGTTCAAGGAAGAGTAGGGGAGGAAACAGCAGAAGAAACTCTTCCGGAACACGTGATTCACAGTGGAACTGCGTGGAGAGCGTGGGAGCCCACAGTTCGGGACACCAGTGGCAGACTCAACACACCAGTGCTGGAACGCGAGGTGAGCCAAACCTCAATAGCCCAAGACACCAGCAGGCAAGTGGAAAGAGGAGACTACAGGGAACGACCCCTGGGGGGGAAAAGTTCACCAGGCTAACTGGAAGAGAGAGAGAGAGAAAAAAAAGAAGGTGACTGGTACGGACACGGGTTTCTCTCTCTCCGCTCACCTCTCAAGGGCGAGCAAGACAAAGAGCAGGCGCCATCTTGGACATATGTCATAAGCAGAGCGACCTCAGGTCTGCACCAGCCCTGAGCCTAGCAGAAAAACCTGACTCTGGGTGGGACGAATTAACAGGAGATTAGGACCTAGTAAATTTGTGGTGCTACTGAACTGAGACTGAAAAAAGAGACGGTGGGGGAGAGAACTCACAGAATTCACGTGAGTACTCTCCAGAGACAGAACAATGGGTCATAGAAGAAATTAAAAGAGAAATCAAAAATTTTCTGGAAGTAAATGAGGATAACAGCACAACATACCAAAACCTATGGGACGCAGCAAAAGCAGTGTTAAGTGGAAAGTTTACATCAATAGGTGCCTACATCAAGAAATTGGAAAGGCACCAAATAGATGAGCTTTCAATTTACCTCAAGGATATAGAAAACCTACAGCAAACCAGACCCAAATCTAGTAGGAGAAGAGATATAATTAAAATCAGAGAAGAAATCAACAGGATTGAATCAAAAAAAATTACAAAAAATCAGCCAAACGAGGAGCTGCTTTTTTGAAAAAATAAACAAAATTGACACCCCATTGGCCCAACTAACTAAAAAAAGAAGAGAAAAGACCCAAATCAATAAAATCAGAGATGAAAAGGAAACATAACAACAGACACCACAGAAATAAAAAGAATCATCAGAAATTACTACAAGGACTTCTATGCCAGCAAACAGGGAAACCTATCAGAAATGGATAGATTCCTGGACACATGCAACCTACCTAAGTTGAACCAGCAAGACATCGAAAACCTAATCAGACCCATAACTGAGACAGAAATTGAAACAGTAATAAAGGCCCTCCCAACAAAGAAAAGCCCAGGACCAGATGGATTCACTGCTGAATTCTACCAGACATTTAAAGAAGAACTAACTCCAATTCTTCTCAAACTATTCAGAACAATCGAAAAAGAGGGAGTCCTCCCAAATTCTTTCTATGAAGCCAGCATCACTTTAATTCCTAAGCCGGAAAAAGATGCAGCACTGAAAGAGAATTACAGACCAATATCCCTGATGAACATAGATGCAAAAATCCTCAATAAAATTCTCGCCAATAGAATGCAACAACACATCAGAAAGATCATCCACCCAGACCAAGGGGGATTTATCCCTGGTATGCAGGGATGGCTTAATGTGCGCAAAACAATCAATGTGATACACCACATTAACAGACTGCAGAAGAAAAACCATATGATTATCTCAATAGATGCTGAGAAAGCATTTGATAAAATACAACACCCATTCATGATGAAAACTCTAAGCAAACTGGGTTTGGAAGGAACATTCCTCAATACAATCAAAGCAATCTATGAAAAACCCACAGCCAACATCCTATTGAATGGGGAAAAGTTGGAAGCATTTCCACTGAGATCTGGGACCAGACAGGGATGCCCACTCTCACCACTGCTATTCAATATAGTTCTGGAAGTTCTAACCAGAGCTATTAGGCAAGAAAAAGAAATTAAAGGGATACAAATTGGGAAGGAAGAACTCAAACTATCCCTCTTTGCAAATGACATGATTCTTTATTTAGGGGACCCAAAGAACTCTACTAAGAGACTATTGGAACTCATAGAAGAGTTTGGCAAAGTAGCAGGGTATAAAAACAATGCACAAAAATCGACAGCCTTTGTATACACAGACAATGCCATGGCTGAGGAAGAACTTCTAAGATCAATCCCATTCACAATAGCTACAAAAACAATCAAATACCTTGGAATAAACTTAACCAAGGACGTTAAAGATCTCTACGATGAAAATTACAAAACCTTAAAGAAAGAAATAGAAGAGGATACCAAGAAATGGAAAAATCTTCCATGCTCATGGATTGGAAGAATCAATATCATCAAAATGTCCATTCTCCCAAAAGCAATTTATAGATTCAATGCAATACCAATCAAGATACCGAAGACCTTCTTCTCAGATCTGCAAAAAATGATGCTGAAATTCATATGGAGACACAGGAGACCTCGAATAGCTAAAGCAATCTTGTACAACAAAAACAAAGCTGGAGGCATCACAATACCAGATTTCAGGACATACTACAGGGCAGTGGTAATCAAAACAGCATGGTACTGGTACAGAAACAGATGGATAGACCAATGGAACAGAATAGAAACACCAGAAATCAATCCAAACATCTACAGCCAACTCATAATTGATCAAGGATCCAAAACCAATCCCTGGAGTAAGGACAGTCTATTCAATAAATGGTGCTGGGAAAATTGGATTTCCACGTGCAGATTTATGAAGCAAGACCCCTACCTTACACCTTACACAAAAATCCACTCAACATGGATTAAAGACTTAAATCTACGGCCTGACACCATCAAAGTACTAGAGAGCATTGGAAAAACTCTTCAAGATATAGGTACCGGCAATGACTTCTTGGAAAACACCCCAGATGCACAGTCACTCAAAGCCAAAATCAACTATTGGGATTGCATCAAACTGAGAAGTTTTTGTACTGCAAAAGAAACAGTCAGGATAGTGAAGAGACAACCAACAGAATGGGAAAATATATTTGCAAACTCTGCAACTGATAAAGGGTTGATAACCAGAATCTACAAAGAAATCAAGAAACTCCACAACATCAAAACAAACAACCCAAGGACCTCAATAGACATTTTTCAAAAGAGGAAATCCAAATGGCCAACAGGCACATGAAAAAATGGTCAAGATCACTAGCCATCAGGGAAATGCAAATCAAAACCACAATGAAGTTCCACCTCACCCCAGTTAGAATGGCTCACATTCAGAAATCTACCAACAATAGATGCTGGAGAGGATGTGGGGAAAAAGGGACACTAACCCACTGTTGGTGGGAATGCAAACTGGTCAAGCCACTATGGAAGTCAGTCTGGAGATTCCTCAGAAACCTGAATATAACCCTACCATTCAACCCAGCCATCCCACTCCTTGGAATTTACCCAAAGGAAATGAAATTTGCAAACAAACAAGCAGTCTGCACATTAATGTTTATTGCAGCTCAATTCACAATAGCTAAGACCTGGAACCAACCCAAATGCCCATCAACAGTAGACTGGATAAAGAAATTATGGGACATGTACTCTATAGAATACTATACAGCAGTCAAAAACAATGAAACCCAGTCATTTGCAACAAGATGGAGGAATTTGGAAAACATCATGCTGAGTGAATTAAGCCAGTCCCAAAGGGACAAATATCATATGTTCTCCCTGATTGGCGACAATTAACTGAGCACCAAAGGGGAAACTTGTTGAAGTGAAATGGACACTATGAGAAACAGTGACTTGATCAGCTCTTGTCCTGATGGTTGATGTACAATGTAATACTTTATCCATTTTAATATTTTTTTTGTTCTAGTAACATTGGTTGAACTCTGTCATTAATACACAATTATTCTTAGGTGTTTAAATTTTAACTGAAAAGTGATCCCTGTTAGTAATTTGGAAAACATTATGTTGAGTAAATAAGCCAATCCCAAAGAGACAAATACCACTTGTTCTCCTTGATAGGTGACAACTAACTGAGCACCAAAAAGGAAACCTGTTAAAGTGAAATGAACACTATGAGAAACGGTGACTTGATCAGCCCTCACCCTGACTGTTGATGAGCAGCTTAATATGTTATCCCTCTTAGTATTTTTTTTGTTTGTTCTACTTAATACTTTTGGTTGAATACTGTAATAAATACACACTTCTTCTAAAGTGCTGAAACTTAACTGAAAAGTGATCACTGTTAAATATAAGAGTGGGAATAAGAGAGGGGAGAGATGTGCAATTCGGGACATGGCTCAAGCTGACTTACCTCAAACGGTAGAGTTAGAAACATACCAGGGGATTCGAATTCAATCCCATCGAGGTGGCATGTACCAATGCCATCTCACTAGTCCCAGTGATCAATTTCTGTTCACAATTGATCATAATGATAGGACTAAGAACCAAAGGGATCACATAAACAAGACTAGTGTCTGCAAATACTAGCTGATAGAATCAAAAAGGGAGAGAATGATCCAACATGGGAAGTGAGATACACAGCAGACCCATAGAATTGCAGATGTCCTAAACAGCACGCTGGCCACTGAATCAGCCCTTAAGGCATGCGGATCCGGCTGAAAAGCCCATGAGAGTATTTCAGGCATGGAAAGCCAAGACACTCTGGCAAAAAAAAAAAAAAAAAAAAAACCTAAATGAAAGATCTCTGTGAGTGAGATCCCAGTGGAAAGAATGGGTCATCAAAGAAGGAGGTACCTTTCTCTGAAGGGAGGAGAGAACTTCCACTTTGACCATGGCCTTGTCTAAATATGATCAGAGTTGTTGAACTCAGGGGGCTTCCATAGCCTTGGCAGCTCATGACAAGAGCCTAGGTGATTACTGATGCCATAAACAAGAGTGTCAATTTGTTAAGTCAACAACAGGAGTCACTGTGCACTTACTCCTCATGTAGGATCTTTGTCCTTAGTGTGGTGTACATTGAGATTTAATGCTATAACTAGTACTCAAACAGTATTTTTCACTTTATGTTTCTGTGTGGGAGCAAACTGTTGAAATCTTTACTTAATGTATGCTAAACTGATCTTCTGTATATAAAGAGAATCAAAAATGAATCTTGATGTGAATGGAAGGGGAGAGGGAGTGGGAAAGGGGAGGGTTGCGGGTTGGAGGGACATTATGAAGGGGAAGCCATTGTAATCCATAAAGTGTACTTTGGAAATTTATATTCATTAAATAAAAGTTAAAAAAATTAAAAAAAAAGAGTTTTACTTATGAAATTTCTATTCCTTAATAAATAAATAAATATTTTTAATAAAATAATAATAAACAAAAAATAAAAACTGTATTTAAGTCAGCCTAAAATTAATAACTAATTCAACTAATTGTGTAAGAATATTTAAGGCACCCTCCCAATTTGTTATTAACTGAATATTTTTAAAATCAAATTAGTTACATTTGTGTGTGTGTATGTGAGAGAGAGAGAGAGAGAGGAGAGGGAGAGAGAGAGAGTAAAAGCAAAGAGAGAGTTTGAATACTAAACACCATGTCTCTTCTCAAATTAAAGCTGCAAAATTCAGAAATTTCAAATAATATATTTTATACTTTTATTACCCCATTTCTTTTCACTATTAACAAGAGAAATTTAGAAGCCTTAGTTATAATTGATAAAGATCTGCCCAAATAATAAATAATCTTTACTATTTAATGATAAGATCTGGAAAGTATTTTTAAAAAGATTTTATTCATTTATTTTGGAGAGAGAGGAAGACACAGAGATAAAGGTCTTCCATCTGCTGGTTCACTCCCCAAATGGCCTCAATGGCCAGAGCTGAGCCGATCTGAAGCCAGTAGCCAGGAGCTTGTTCTGGATCTCCCACACTGGTGCAGGGACCCAAGCATTTGGGCCATCTTCCACTGCTTTTCTAGGCCATAGCAGAGGCCTGGATTGGAACAGGAGCATCCAGGATAGGAACCCATGCCAAATGGGATATCAGTACTACAGGCAGAAGCTTAGCCTACTATGCCATTTCACTGGACACCCCGGAAAGTATTTTTGTAATGAATTATATGCATGGGATAATGTCATTGTCCTCTAAATTATAAAAGCACGTATTTATTATCACATTTCTTAAACAAAAAACCGTTTGTCAAAATTGGAAACTCTGAAAAATTCTTTCATTTCTTGAACCAATATGACAACTCTGATCTTTGACAGTTGACTAAGAGAATTACAATTCTTCATTTAAGTCTATGAAGGTCTTGAAGAAAAGTTGCTGATTTATTTGATATTTTTCTTTCAAAATAAATAAAATAGGAGAAGACTATTTTAAAAGTTCCATGATACAAAAGAAATATGTAAATGCCTTATCAATTCATTGACAATACAATTATAACTGTTACTAAAAATGAAATTGAGTCATTCATACGATGGTAAAATTGTTGTAAATTTGCTAGGAATGCTAACTTTATGTTGCTTTGTTTTAGATTTTTATAAATTAAACATTTGTCTCTTGTGAGTCAGATATGGCTCACTTTTATGCATTTCTCCAAAGTAGAGACTATTGACTAATTTTTGCAGATAAAAATTGAGTCAAAGAAGGCCGGCGCCGTGGCTCAATAGGCTAATCCTCCGCCTTGCGGCACCGGCACACCAGGTTCTAGTCCCGGTTGGGGCGCCGGGTTCTGTCCCGGTTGCCCCTCTTCCAGGCCAGCTCTCTGCTGTGGCCAGAGAGTGCAGTGGAGGATGCCCCAAGTGCTTGGGTCCTGCACCCGCATGGGAGACCAGGAGAAGCACCTGGCTCCTGGCTTCGGATCAGCGCAATGTGCCAGCTGCAGCGTGCCGGCCGCGGTGGCCATTGGAGGGTGAACCAACGGCAAAAAGGAAGACCTTTCTCTCTGTCTCTCTCTCTCTCACTGTCCACTCTGCCTGTCAAAAAAAAATTGAGTCAAAAAAATAAGGTACCTCATCACATTGTACACTGATAAAAATGATGAAGCCAGAACTGAAATTTAATTGATCTGGATCTGGATTAATGTTTTAACAACCACATCACACTGCCTCAATTCATCCAGAGCCTTAGGTGTTGTAAATAAAATACAATTATTATATCAAATCAAATTATTACTCCATATGAAAATAAATAATAACTACGAGACAGTATACTCAGGAAAGTAACAACACCTAATGAACCATTTTGAAAACATAAGATACAAATGTTTGAAAAATGATAACAAAGACCATTTCTATTAGAAGGAACATGTTCTGTTTGAAATAAAAATATATTGGATTGTATATTATATTATCATTACTTTTCTAGTAATTCAAAGATTAAAAATGTTATATAGGAGCAAGCACTTGCTCAGATGTTAAGTCACCATTTGAGACATCCACATCTCATGTCTGAAGGCCTAGATAGGAATAGAATCCTGCTTGATTGTTCAAGTACTTTAGGTACCTCTCATCAGCATAACAGACTTAGATTGGTTTCCATTGGATTGATTTGTCAACAATAACATTAAGCAATTATTTAACAGTTTAATAACACTTACTGTTGATTAAATTTTGGAGTGATTGCAAGTATCTACTAATTGCTTTAGGGTTAGTGATCAGTGGCCATTCATAGAGAAATTAGGACCAATTAATTATATATCTATGATCTCTAAATATCTAGAATTACTTAAGCAAATAAATAAATGAGTGAAGAAAAATGACAAAATTCATTTTTTCAACCTACCTAAAACAGAACTACAGATAATTTTCTTTTCACAATGGATTTTGATCTTTTACCAACCAAAAACTGAGACAGTTTTAACTTTTGGGGATCTGAACTGTTATGCCTATCAGAATATAGAATAAGTGCCTCAATAAAGATTTTAAAAAATCTTTTACAATATAATCAAGCTTAATTTTTGAAAATAATGACCAATCTTTTCAAAAGTCCTTGAAACACAATAAACCAGTGAAAGACAGTTTTCCTTTCTAACTTATATAGTCTTCTTAAGTCCACTCCAATTTATACTCAATGTTTAAGAGTCAATGAATCCTAGAAAGTTCATTGGTGGTAAGTAGGCTCTATTGAAGAGGCACTAATAAATTAAACCTTTCAGGTATTTTTCCCACCATGACTTCTTGAAACCTAAAATTATTAAATTTGAGACATTTGAAAGAGAATAATTCCTACAAATATTTTCACATATTCTAGTTTTAAAACATACTGTTCCATAATTCAAGCACAGCATTCTCATTTCCATATAATTTCCTGTAATTTTTGATATTGAGAAATAAATGTTTTATTGGAAACCAGTGCAAATCAGGGAGGTCTGTGCTAAATCCCAATACAGATGGAGTGAATTTCTTTTAGTTCTCTTTTGATGTAGTATGACATATGAACGTATCTCAATATTATCGTGGAAAAGTGAGATCAAAGACTAATTTATTTTGATGCAAAATTTTTTGAACTCCATGCATTGTTTTCATAGTATGTATTTTCTATGAGCTTTATAAATATTCTACATGTCGATGATATATGAAGCATACAATGGAGTGGATGTTGTGGCATAGTGGGTTAAGATACCATCAGAGACTCTGGCATTCCATATGGGCAGCTCTTCAAGTCCCAGCTACTCCACTCACTATCCAGCTCCCTGGTAATGTGCCTGGGAAATCAGCGGAAGATGGACCAAAAGCTTGGGTCCCTGCAACCACTTGGGAAACCAGGAAGCAGCTCTGGCTCCTGGCTTTGGCTGGGCCTGGCACAGCCCCGGCCATTAAGGTCATCTGAGGAGTGAACAAGCAGATGGAAATCTCTCTCTCTCTCTCTCTCACTCTCTCTCTCTCTCTCTCTGCCTTTAAAACTTAAAAAAAAAAGCACACAAGAAGGCTTCTTAATAATTTTTTCTTCACTTTCTCAAATAACTTTACAAATTCCTTATTTCCTTATTAAAATACAAAAAAAAATCTTACATTGTGCTTAAGCAAACACTCATTTTAAGGGTTGTGTCCAATTATTTTTCTGTAAACTTCTGACCCTGTGAAGGAAGTAGGGCCTCTTTCCAACAAGAAGGTTTATTTGCTTGTCATTTTGAGATGAGGAAGCTTTGCAAACACAAATAAATGCAGGCTTTGGTTCATTTGTTTCTTTCCATGTGATTGAAGCCAAGAAGACAGCATGCTCCCAGAAAAAAGGAGTTGAAAATGTTACAAAGCAAGTTTCTACCCTTCTGCCTTTTTTTTTGGGGTGGGGGGTGAAAACTGTGAATTGTCTGCATTGTTGGTTGCCAAAGTCACCAAAAGATAACAAACGGCCCTGAAAATTCTTCCTGTCTAGATTAGCATTCTTAGAGGACTTGGAAATCACACTATAGACAGAGGCAATACTTAATAACATAAAGCTCCAAAACTGCATGGAACTATTGTTTCTACAAAGAGGCGAATTGGTCTTTCCAGATTTTCAGAAAACTTAAGAATAAGCCCTGAATATACCCTCCCCACACTGTTACTTTAACGAGCTTGTCCACCAGTCATAATGACACACTCATTAGAGTGCATCATTCAGTTAAATAGAATTCTGATTGTCTGGTTTTGTTTCACCAAAAAGAAAATTGACTTTGAACACACAAGTACATTGCAAGGGCATTTAGTCCATGGGAATTCATCAATACCCACCTGAGAACCAGTTGCTTGTATCATAACAATGTAACATCAGACCCATTCTCTGCTATATTATATGCCTAACAACTTCATAGTAATTTCTATCTCTGTGGAATTACTATTTTTTTGCAAAAGTACAATCAAAAGTGGGCATTAAATTATGGCTTCAAATTATAAAAGCAGGAAAGAGTTAAGATTTCTAATTCTACATGAATTTCTTAGTGGCCATATTTCCATGTGCCAAAATATATGGGGAAAATGATAGAAACATGGGTATTGTAAAAATCCATTTTAAACTATCTAGAAATAAAGAAAGCTGGAATCTCTTCAAGTAGCAATTCAAGATAGTCAATGATTCAAAATAAAATGCTTTAACATTAAATTTTCTCATCTCGTCTACAGGCAATATATAATACAATTTTTAATTCCAAAATAATTTGCCCCATATATTCTAATTCTTATTTTTGGCTGTAAATCTTATAATACTCTTCCAATAACTTACTCTACCATCCTTCATCATCCTCTTCACTCTTATTTCATAATACTTTATGTTTAATACTGTGATCATCTCTAATATTGCATCTGGTTTGCCTCCAGCTAAAATTAGCTTAGCATTGTTTTACCTCAGATCAGGTAAATTAAAGCTGATGGGCAGGTTCATCAACAGCACTGAACATAAGCAAAACTTTTGAGAATGTGGCAGAAAATAATTACAGATTAATTTACTAAGTAGTATAATTTCCTGTCAAAATATTTCTTCATTTTGGTACAATTCCATAATTTTAGAATTATAATTTTCTTTGTCTTATACTCATTGACGTTCAAAGAATAAAACAGTGGTGTAAGAAAAAACATCTAGAACTTTGCTCATTAGTTGCCTCTGACCACCCTTCCCATATTGCTGGAATTGAAAAGGTTTTAAGGAATATAGGACTGTGAGTGCAACATCCCAGAAAATTTCACACATTAAAAGTTGCTGAGTGTGTGTAGGTAGGTGTACATGTCAAGTACATGTCTGTGTCCCATGCTCAGTCAGAAAGGATGGCTGGGTTATATTTTGGTTAGTTTTGAAATAATGGAGCTTGCAGTGATGATAGAAAATGAGAAATATCTTAATAAGGAAAAATATATGACTCAAACTTTTTTAATATTTTGGGATTTGTCATTCTTTACTATATGGTAATTTTAATAAGAAATCTCATTTGTATTTAGTGATGAAAATTCTCCCTTTCTATCTACAAACTTAAAGTAAAGGTTTTGTTTCACATTTATTCTTTGTTTTCAAATATCCTCTTTGTAAACTGCCACACATACTAAAAGAATTACCATTTATATTTTCCAATTCTAATAAAATATGGACTTCAAAATTGCTGAAATACATGTAACACAACATATATTATCTTTTTATTAAGAAATATAATATATATATAAAGTTCACAGAATATAAATACACAGTTGAAAGAATTATCTAAATTGTGCAGCTTCACTCTGACCAGGAAATATAACAGCATCTCATATACCAATCTCAAACACTTCCCAAACATTTTCTCTTTTCCTCTAGAACAAACATCTATCCTCATTTTAGTGATAATCATTTTAATTTTTTAACTTGACTTCAAATATTAAATATATATCTGTGTATATACCTAACAACCACTGCTCCTTTTTATCTGTACTTGGAGAGTTTGTAATTGGAATGAAGCATTATTTTTCTGTTTATGTCAGTTTTATGTTTGTGAGCTAAATCATGGTGCTGTGTGTAGTAATTTGTTTCCATTGATGCACAGAATTCCATGATATAAATATAAGAAAATTTATGTTAGCCTTTTGATGTTCATGAATATTTGGCTTGTTTTCAAATTGCAGCTAAGTTGCTATACAATTGTACATATTTCTGTTGTGATATGCTTAGTAACACAATTGTCTGATTATTTCTTTGAATGATCTCTACTTTTAATATCTGCTACTAAACTACTTTTCCAAGTGATTTCAAAAGTCTGCACTCTACCCTTCGTATATGAGAGTTGTCTTGGCTTTACATTGTCTTCTACTCCAGGTATTGTTAGTTTTATTGATAATGGGCATTGCTAAGGGTGTCTAATGCTATTTTATTTTGGTTCAAATTATTTAGTTTTTAAATTAATTCATTATATAAAATGCAGAGAAATGGAAACAGAAAATCCAGCCAACAGAGAAAAGTCCAATTTGCTGGCTCATTCTATAAATGCCCACAATTGTTGGATGTGCTATGTAAATAGTAGCAACCAAACTATTTAAGCCATCACTGCTGCTTCCCAGGGTCCACAATGGAAGAAAGTTGAAAAGAGGAACAGAAGCCTAGGAATTGAACTCAGGTAGTTCAATGAATCTGGGTGTCTTAGCTGCTACACTAAACATCCAATCCCATTCACGGTTGTTGTAGTTTCTATTTTCCTGACTAGCTATGCTGTTGGATGCTCTTTCACATATTCTATTTGGAATTTTTTTGTGTGTGATGTGCAAGTTTAAGTCTCTTGCACATTTCTTTTTTAAAAAATTATTTTTATTTATTTATTTATTTATTTGAGAGGCAGAGTTAAAGACAGCGAGAGGGAGAAACAGAGAGAAATGTCTTCCATCTGTTGATTCACTCCCCAAATGGCTGCAACAGACTGGAGCTGCGCTGATCTGAAGCCAGGAGCCAGGTGCTTCCTCTAGGTCTCCCATATGGTTGCAGGGGCCCAAAGACTTGGGCCATCCTCTATTGCTTTCCCAGGCCAAGCAGAGAGCTGGATTGGAAGAGGATCAACTGCGACTAGAATTGGCACCCAATATAGGATGCCGGCACTGCAGTTAGAGGATTAACCCACTGCACCACAGCGCCGGCCCCTGCAGGTTTCTTGGATTGTATATTTTTCCATATAATTCATAAAAATTTAATATATTCTTTCATGAATCTTTTGTAATTTATGCATTGCAAATATTATCTCCCATATTACAACACGTTAGAAAAAAAGATTGGACAAATTTTCATTTCCTTCAAAGTTAGTTCTTTTTATGTCACTATATTGTCTAAATTATTGTAGCTTTAAAATGATTCATGAAATCTGTTGCAACAAGTTCTCCTTCTGAGTTATTTTTCTTTAAGGTGTTTTTTTTTACTCTTAACATTTTCATGTGAATTTTAACAAACTTCCATGCACAATTAAACACAAGATTGATAAGGATTGCTTTGAAATGGTAAATCAGGTTGGGAATAATAGACATCTTTATAAGTTAGATTACTCAAAATATAAATATGGATTGTCTGCTTGATTTTCATCTCATTGCTCATTATAATAAAATATAATATTAATTTTTCCTGTAAGATTTTGAAGATCTTTGACTATAATAATTTGTAGGTTTTCATATTTTATATGGTTAAGTAACATCTTTCCATTTCACTTTTTGTTTGGTGCTGTTCACAAAAGTACAGTTGATTTTTATATATGGACTTCCTACACACCAGCTATAAAACTGGTTTGAATTTCAATAATATATCCATAAGTCATTTGAATTTTCTATATACACCATCATATTGTCTAAATATTCACAATTTTTTACCATTCTATTTCTTAAAATCTTCTTCTCACTAGTACACACTTATATGTAATTCCTAATTTAATTGGGGTTAAATATACAATATTCAATTGTCTTTCAACTTGTTCTGCCTCTTCTGTGTTTTTTCTCTTTTCCTGAATTCATGTTTTCCCCATTTCCTGTAAAAAAATAACTTTGCCTGACTCAATATTACAGTAAATATTTTCTCTTTTCTTCTAGAAGTTTATTTAAACTCTTTTTTTAAGACCATAATGTGCTCTAAGATAATATTTGCATATCATATGGGTTAAAGACTGAGGTTCAATAGTTCATATATATAAATTTGCCTGTAACTATTTGTTGAAAAAAATCACCCTTTCTCCATAGATTTAAGAAGGCACTTTTGTCTAAAATCAACTGGCAATATGAACCATGTCCACTACTTGAGCTTGTTCTTCTATTTATATAATCTATGCCTGTATTTCTGTCTAGTCTTGATTAATATTTTATAGTAAGTCAGGAAATTATTTAGTGAAAATCCCCTAAAACTTGTTCATTTTTTACAGATATGCTTCTTTCTATTCTAACTCATTTTTTATTTCATATCTATTTTAATCAACATCACAATTTTTGATTTTCTTGAGAATCTTTCATTTGCTTGATTATGTCTAATGTGAATGTTTCCCATTGGAATGTCTTTTATTTTTTTCACCTGCCTAGTAATACTGAACATGACTTCTAAAGGAATGTTAAAGTTTTAGAAGTAGACATTCTTACCTTATTCCTAACGTTAGGTAGAAAACATTGTCTTTAATAATTGAAACAATGTTAACTGTAGAATTTTCATAGATGCTGTTGATCAGGTAAAAAATTTTGCTTTTATTTATAGTGTGTTACGAGATTACTGATAAATGTATTGCATCTTTAAAGATCTTTGAAATTATTACTTTTTTCTTTAATCTATTCATAGATTGAATTATGCTGATTTTTTATCACATGTTAAACAAATGTTGGCTTTTCCAAAATTAATTCTAGTGATTATGAGTAGTTTTTGAAAAATATAGTTTTATTTAATATGCACATACTTTTCTGAGGAATTTTGCATTTATGTTTTGAGTAATATTGGTTTGATTATGTTGTCATTGTTCAATATTGGGAAAAACCATTTAACTACAACTCAATTTGTCCATTACTTAAGTGGATACAAATTTTATATTTATTTTGGAGCTGATTTTCTTCATTTGTGTTTATCTAGAAATTGAAATCCATTTTATATTTGTTTTGAAATATATTGGCCTGAAGGTTTTCATAATAGTCCCTTAAAACTTTAAAGTCCAAAGAGTCTGTGGCGATATCCTCTCTTTCTTTCCTGATACTGGTAATTTTGTCTTCTCTTTTTTTCAACCAATCTGGCAAGGAGTTTATCAATTTTATTGATATTTTCAAGAATCAAACACCTGGGGCCAGAACTGTGGCACAGTGGGTTAAGCCACTCCCTGCAGGGCTGGCATCCCAAGTGAGTTCCAGCTGCCCCACGTGGGATCCTGCTCTCACCTAATGTGCTGGGAATGCACAGAACCCTGCCCGGACATGAGAGAGCTGGATGAAGTTCCTGGTTGCTAGCTTTGGCCTGGCCCAGGCCTGGCCACAGCAGTCATTTGGAGAGTGAACCAATGGATGGAAGACTTCTCTCTCTCTGCTTCTGCTTCTGCCTCTCTGTAACTTCATCTTTCAAATAAATAAATCAATCTTAAAAAATAATCTAGTATTTTCATTGACATTTTCTCTTGTTTTCTGTTTTTTTTTTAATTTTTCTTTGATTTCTGATTTTTTTCCCACTATTTACATTCATCTGTCTGCTCTGGATTTCGTTTGATATTGTGTCTCCATTTTCTTAAGATGGAAGACTAAATTATTGAGTTGAGATTGTTCTTCCTAATAACAGAATTACAAAATCTTGTCTCCTTTCACGATATTGTCTGAGTCACACATATTTTGATATATTATCATTACTATTCATTTCATAACATTCTGTAATTCTGTTTTTTTGAAATCTAAATTCTGATTTCTTAGTTGGTCCCCTAATTATTTATAGATATGAGGTTTAGTGATATGATTTCTATTTGAATCCCACTCCAAAAATTTCCCATATACTTTTAAAGCTTTGAAATTTATTGCAACTTTTCTTGGATAACATATAATGTGTACTGAAGGGGAAAGTGATGTCCACTTCCATTTATTTTGTCTCCAAAGTCAGGATTTCATTTTTTATGGCTGAGAGTATTCCATTGTGTATATTTATACCACATTTTCTTTAGTTGTAGTGAAATAAGCTGGTCACCAAAACACAAATACTATGTTTTCTCTGATATGTGATAGCTTATAAAGAATACAAGTTTAGTGGCCGGCACCGTGGCTCACTTGGTTAATCCTCCGCCTGCAGCACCGGCATCCCATATGGGCACCGGGTTTTAGTCTCGGTTGCTCCTCTTCCAGTCCAGCTCTCTGCTGTGGCCAGGGAGGGCAGTGGATGATGGCTCAAGTGCTTGGGCCCTGCACCCTCATGGAAGACCAGGAAGAAGCACCTGGCTCCTGGCTTTGGATCGGCACAGCCATAGCCATTTGGGGAGTGAACCAACTGAAGGAAGACCTTTCTCTCTGTCTCTGTCTCTCACTGTCTGTCAAATAAAAAAAAATTTAAAAATTAAAATTTATAGATAAGAATAAAACTGACATTTCTTGATTTGATTACTGTTTTTAGCCCTTCTTTATAGTCCTGCAGAACAGTGGTCTTTATACTTTTCAACTGTTGAACATTATGGTCAATGGTGCATTAAGTCTGTAATTATAAAATAAATTAAAATATGTTATTGCAAAAATTAAAGGAAAAAAGGAAAGAAGGAAGGAGTTTTTTTTTTTTTTAAGATTTTATTTATTTATTTGAGAGATAGAGTTACAGACAGTGAGAGGGAGAAACAGAGAGAAAGGTCTTCCTTCCATTGATTCACTCCCCAGATGGCTGCAAGGGCCAGAGCTGCACCGATCCAAAGCCAGGAGCCAGGTGCTTCTTCCGGGTCTCCCACGTGGGTGCAGAGGCCCAAGCACTTGGGCCATCTTCTACTGCTTTCCCAGGCCATAGCAGAGAGCTGGATTGGGAGAGGAGCAGCTGGGACTAGAACGAGTGCACCATATGGGATGCAGGCACCGCAGGCAGGGGATTAACCTACTGCGCCAAGGAGCTGACTCCAGGAGGAGTTTTTGAAGGAGAGAGGGAAGTAATGGTTAAATTCTTAGAATTGTATCTATTTAATATGTGAAATCTGTTACATTTATATTTATAAAAAATTTAAAGTTAAATTAAAAGGAGGAGAGTGAATCCCATTGCTGCATGATACATTTAAATACAAATAATATTAATTAAATCATAGATTTTGATAGTGCTAATTAGACTTTCAGCTTTACCCTTTAATTGTATCAATGTTTGCTCCATGAATTTTAAAAAATAGTTACTGAAAATATACACATTTACACTTGTTGTGTGTTACTATATTGACATTTTGCCATTATAAAATATATCGTATGCCTCCTATTTTATTTTAAGTCTATTTTAACTGATACTGGTATTGTTCCTTCAGCTGTTTTTGGATTACACTTTGAATGATATATATTTCTTATTAATTCACCTTCATTCTATTTTTATCTTTATAATTAAACTATGTATAATGGATATAGCAAATAGTCACATCTTTTTATTTGTTCATTTTACATTTGGGCACTCTCTTTCTTTTAACTGCAGGATTCAGCAATTAACATTTAACATAATTGTTAGAGGTGTTGGGTATTGGCATGCCATTTCACCTTTTGTTTCCTGTTTACCTTTTGTTTCATTGATAACAGTTAAAAGAATCTCTTAAAAATTCGTATCTTCTAGTTAAAGCATTTGGCTTTAACTCAATTTTTCTTATTCTTAAAATTCTGTCTAATTTTAGTGGTTATTTCTATGTCTAATAAGTTTTAACTTTATCCTGGATATTATCAATGTTAAATTGTAAAGAATCTGTATTTTGGGAGCGGTGCTGTGGCATAGTGGGAAAAGCCACCACCTGCAGTGCTGGTATTTCATATGGGCACCAGTTCCTGTCTCAGGTGCTCCTCTTCTGATCCAGCTCTCTGCTAAAGGCCTGGGAAAGCAGTAGAAGATGGCCCAGGTCCTTGGACCCCCAGGCCTGTGTGAAAGACCCTGAAGAAGCTTCTGGCTCCTGGCTTTAGATCAACTCAGCTCCAGCTGTAATAGCTATCTGGGCAGTGAATCAGCAGATGGTAGACTTCTCTCTCCCTGTCTGCCTCTGTCTCTCTGTAACTCTGCCTTTCAAATAAATAAATAAATATTCAAAAAAACTGTATGTTGTTGCTTTATGCCATTGCATAATTTTGTTTCATTTGAGAGATAAATGTCTTGTCTGAGTTTGGACTAATAAACCTTGTTAAACCTACAATAACCCTGCTCTTTGTCCTCATAATTTTCCATTTGCTGATCTCAGAATCTGTTCCACACGTTTTGGGTATCAATTAGAATGTGAATAAACAGACTTAGAGATTCCTCTCTTTAGCTCTTTTCTCTTCTGATATCCCCTATTCTCTTCAGTAGCCATGGTTCCTTGGAAGCCATGATTTTCTGATTCCACAGCCAATTGTATGACAAGGGGTTTTTAGGGGATTCTCCTTATCCACTGTCACTCTGTTGTGGATGCTGCAAGAACCATACTTATCCAAAGTCTAAAGTTATAAGGATGAAAAACTACTCATACTGCTTCTGATTCAAGATCTCCTAGTAAATGTGCACACCTCATTAGAGTCTGCTTTTGTTCATAAGCTTATATATGCAGGGCAATAGTTCAGGTCTAATTTCAGAGTTTTCTCTTTGCATCAATTACTCTGTTTTACATGTCATAAATGCCACAAGACAGTGTTATAATTTAGTTTTCCAATAATCATATGGTTTATACACAAATTAACCAAAAAAGCAAAAAAGTGAACAAGTTTTTTTTCTTGTATTCAGATCACAGCCTGTTAAACAATATGCAGAGCCTGAGAAAATGCCAAAATGGTGATTTTTAGTATTCAAAAGTCAGGAAAAATATTGGCTATCTAACATAATCTCTCTCTTCTAAACTATCATGTTGTTCTTTGTTGGCTGTTTAAGATTGGACTCCCTATGGCTTGAAGATAGTCATGGACTGAATGTAGATCCTCATAAGTGCCCCAAATACAATCCATTTCAATGTGCAATGTACGCACACTTGACCCTGACCCTTCTTGCATCAACCTCAGCCAGTTTTAGGGGAAGAGGGTAGCTATGTTACTCCAGATGTAGATGCAGGTACAGGCAGCTGAGATATTGGGAAATGGAACCACTTGGAGCTGAAACTCAAGTACCTAAGACTTCACATAAAACAGGAAAATAATTTCATAATTAAAATTAGTAAGAATTTCTATATGATCATAGTTCATTAAACCCAGAACAGAGGGCACCTTTCTGAACTTACTTTGGGAGGGTGACTTGTGTAATTGCATTGGTCACATGTCCATGAATCTGACCCTGACCTGCATTTTGACCATTTTTAATACATTCCATTTTGGAGGAGTTAATTTTTCATCCACTGTTACTTCTCTTCCTCCTGAAGAGCTGTTAGAATCTATCATTGTACAGGGTTGTTGGCAGTAGATGTTTCTTATTTACAAAGTTCACCAGTTCTCTTCTCAGGCAATGTTAACTGCCCCTCTCTTTTCTGGTTTATCTACTTTTGTTCACCTGTTGTGTTTCTAGGATATGACTTTTGTACGTGTCTATGTTGTTTTCTTCAGAGAAAACTTCTGGTATGGCCTTAGTATATTATACATGGAAAAAGAACTTGATCATTCTTATTAGTTAGACAAATCTCCTAGGTAATTTCCATAAGAATGCCATGTCAATTACATGGTTTCCTGATTTCAGAATTTGAAAAATTATATATTTTATTTACTGTAAATAGATTTCATATATACAGATTTAGGAACACAGTGATACTCCCCATCCTACCCTCCCTCCCACATACAGTCCCACCCTTCCTCCTACTTCCTCTCTTATTCCCTCTCTTAATTTTTACAATCATCTACTTTCAATTTATTTTATAGGCATAAAATTAACCCTACACTAATTAAGGAGTTCTACAAATAGTATTAAAAAAAAACTACTCCTCAACTGTAGATACAAGGGTTGTGAACAATCATCAACTCTCAAAATGTCAATTTCACTCTTATACATTACATTTTTTGGTTATCTAATAGTTATCCACAAATTAGTAAAACTTAACAGTATTTGTCTTTTTGGGACTGGCTTATTTCACTAAGTATAATGGTTTCCACTTCCATCCATTTTGCTGCAAAAGCCAAGATTTTATTCATTTTTACAGCTGAGTAATATTCCATTCTCTCTCTCTCTCTGTCTCTTTCTCTCTCTCTCTCTCTTCATATATACATATGCCTTGATTCTATGTCTTAGCTATTGTAAATTCAGCTGCAATAAACATAGAGGTGCAGATGACTCTTTTATATACTGATGTCATTCCATTTGCATGCATTCCAAGGAATGAAATTGCTGGGTTACATGGTATATCTGTTTTCAGCTTTCTGAGATATCTCCATATTGTCATCCACATTGACTGTACTAGTTTACATTTCCACCAAAAGTGGATTAGGGTTCCTTTTTCACCACATCCTCTCCAGCATTTATTGCTTGTTGATTTCTATATGAAAGCCATTTTAACCAGGGTGAGGTGAAAACTCATAGTGGGTTTGATGCATTTTCCTGATGCCTAAGGATCCCATACATTTTTAAGTGTGTCTGTTGGCCATTTGAAATTCTTCTTTTGAAAAATACCTGTTCAAGTCCTTTGCTCATTTCTTGATTGTTTGTTTTGTTGTTGTTGAGTTTCTTGAGATCTCTATAAAATCTGGATATTAATCCTTTATCAGTTTCGTGTTTGCAAATATTTTCTCCCATTTTGTCAATTGCCTCTTAGAGCAACAACAATAGTAAATGAAGAAACAAAAACAAAAACAACAAAAAAGTATTGCATTGATTGCTTGCCTTCCACAAAATAATGTTTATCTATATTCTTTCTATTTTATTTTCCTACTGTAGTGATTTTCTTTACTGAAACTATCCATTTGTGTCTTTAGGTAATGACTGAAAATATTTTACAGAAACTGAGAAAATTATAGATTCAAGCCTGTTCATCAAATTTTTCTAATCACCTGGGTATATCCATTGATTAAGATACTGATCGATGAACCAAACTAACACAACTTCAGATAATGAAAACCTTTCTTTTTCTGCCAGGATCAACAGCTGAAAAAGTCATTTTTGACTTGAACTAAGGTAGCTAGTACTGCTCACACTTGGTGAGGGGATGCCTATGAATGATGTCAGTAGTGAGGGAAATAAATCTCATGTGGATTTTTAAAATAGTTTCAATGACTGCAAGATAAATTCTTATTACTTGAAGTCTTCTCTACAGCAATGCCAAAGTCAGTATCATAGCCACAATCTCTCAAATATATGAACAGCAAATTGATTTATTTGTTTAAGGCAGACATATAGATTTCTCTCATTTAAAACAAAATGAGCTCTGACTAATGAATTTTTGTTACTGATCAATACATGTGGAAACTTCTATTATGTGGAAAGTTATGCCATGCTGAAAGATGTAATCAAGGCAATTAGAATTTCAGGATGTGTTTTTTAGGGATTTTTCCTTCCACACATATTTTAATGAAATGACACTATGTATAAGCTAACTTGTCATCTGTTTTTTACCTAATAGATGGTGGATATTTTATAGTTGATGCTTTTCAGATAGAAAATATGAAATTTTCATATATGCACCAATCTTGATAACCAAAGTTCAACAACCATGTTATGAAACAAATAGCTATAGTTTCTCTGAAGTCCTATAATAATGTAGATTCATGAAAAACAAACATACAATGTTTACACAATAATTAATAAATTTTAAAATACTTATGTGCATATACTATACACACAAAGTATAAACAAAGCTTAATTAATACCCTAAAACAATTCCATGTTAGATTATATGTTTAGTATCTAAGGAGAAGTAATAGATGGTCATATATTAAGTAAAGAAAATTCATTTTCTACTGGTATTTAGAACATAATAAGGCAAGTAGAATCTCTCCCTTTTTTTACTAGTACTTTGAAATTTGTATATGAGATCAGGAAGAGTCTAGTTTATATTTTGATCATATCTCATGATTTTTATTATTTAATAAGCATAGTTTAATTATCTCTTTTTTAGACTTAAAGGCTACATTATATCACCCCCACCCAATATAAGTGTTCTGAATAACCATTAGTTAATAATTCTTTAGTACCATGATGAGTTATTTAAAAAGACAGTATTTAACTTGTTTTGACATATTGCATTAAGCATGCTAATTGGAAGAATAACTGGGAAATTATGTGTTGCCATAGGAATGCTGACTTATTCTCATGGCAGAAATATACATTATATATTTAAATGGATTTTCTTTTTTTAAAGATATATTATTATTATTTTGAAAGGCAGAATTACAGAGAGATGGAGAGAGAGAGAGAGAATCTTCCATCTGATGGTTCACCCCACAAATGGTCGTCACGGCTGGAGCTGAGCTAATCTGAAGCCAGATGCCAGGAGCTTCTTCTGAGTCTCCCATATGGGTGCAAGGTCCTAAGGACTTGGCCATCTTCTGCTGCTTTCCCAAACACATTAACAGGGAGCTGGATGGGAAGTGGAGCAGCTGGGACTTGAACTGGCCCATATGGATGTTGGCACTGCAGGCCAGGGCTTTAACCCACTATGCCACGCTGTCGGCCCCATGGATTTTCTTTTAAAAAAAAGTCACATCCTTCTAGAGTTCAGCAAGCTGTGCCTTTCACAGAATATTTCTTATGTCCTCAATTAAAACATATAAAACAAAAGGACAGGTAAAAAAAACTTAATTAAACTTCCTCAAACATATAAATCTAGGCATGGAAACTCATGTTCTTTCCCATAATATTTGGATCAAGAAATGACTGCTAGTCCTCATCACATCTATTGAAAACAGTAGTGGTGGTTCCAGCTAAGAAAATTTTTCAGTGTGTTCCAGTATTGAGAGAAAAAATAAAAGAAACTCTGTCTGCAAAGACATACCCCCTACATAGAAAAAAAAAAAAAAACAGGTAAATGCAAACACACATATACAGAAACACACCAAAAAACTGTAAAAAAGGAATCATGAACTCAGCAAAGTTAAACAAGATCAATTAAAAAAAAAAAACTATATTTCTACATTACATCAGGCAACAATCAAAATAACATTTAAAAACAATTCTATTTACAATAGCATCTAAAATAACAACATTCTTAGAAATAAGTCTACCAAAAGAAGTTAGAAACTATTGATGAACACAGTAAAAGAGGACCTAAATCAATGGAAAACCTTTCACACTCCTGGATAAGAAGATTTAATACTGTTGACATCACAGTACTTCTGGAATTAATCTGTATCTTTGAACCAATTGTTATCAGAATTCCAGCAAAAATTCTATAGAAATTACAAGAGTATCTAAAATTCATTTGGTAATATAAGGAATTTCAAATACCCAATACAATCCTGGAAAAGAATGAATTTGGAGTACTCGAACTTCTTGATTTAAAAATCCAAAGGCAACACTATATAATCAAGACTGAGTGGTATTGACAAAATGGTAAATTAACTAATGTATAGAATAGAATTAAGTCTGTAAATAAACATTCAGATTTAGGTTCAGTTGATTTTCAACAAGTTGTCATGATCAACCAATGGGGAAAGAAAGAATCTTCTAATCAGATGGTTCTGAGACAACTGGATATACCTATACAAAAAAGTTAAGTTGTCCGTTCCCCTCAGACCATAAACAAAAATTAACTCGAATAGACTGAAGAAAAATCAACTTGAATAGGTCTTCAGTCCTAAGTGCAATGGTTAGAATCCTAAAACTCTTAGAAGACAAAGGACTAAGCCTTTCCTACCATAGATTCAGCAACGATCTCTTAGAGGTCTTAGATAGATTTGACTGCATCAAATTAAAAACTTTTTAACTTCAAATGACACTATAAAGAAAATGAAAAGTATTTGCAAACGCTATATATGATGAGAGACTTATATTCATAAAATATGAGTGTAAAGAACATGTAAAACTCAATAATAGGGGCCGGAGCTGTGGCATAGCAGGTAAAGCCGCCACCTGCAGGGCCCGCATCCCATATGGGTGCCGGTTTGGAGTCCAGCTGCTCCACTTCTGATCCAGCTCTCTGCTATGGCCTGGGAAAGCAGTGGAAGATGGCCCAAGCACTTGGGCCCCTGCACCCACGTGGGACACCTGGAAGAAACTTCTGTCTCCTGGCTTCGGATCAGCGCAGCTCTGGCTTCTCTCTCTGCTTCTCCTTTCTCTGTGTAACTTTCTCTCTGAATTTCAAGTAAATAAATAAATCTTTTTAAAAAACTCAATAATAACAGACAACTAAACTAAAAATATATGTAAAGGATTTAGGTAGTTCTTTAAAGACAATATACACTAGGACACCTCAAAAAATGGTGGAAAATGGAATTAAAAAGATTTTATTCTAATGCAAAACATTTTTTGAAATTCATGTATAGCTTTATCATAATACACATTTTAATAAGTTTTGAAACTCTCATACATAACTAATAAGCACATTAAAACATGTACAATATTGTTAATTATCATGGAAATTTAAATCAAAATCACATTATGTTAATACTTTGCATTTTTCTAAATGACTTCTACCATAAAAATGTGGGGAAATTGCGACTTTCATAGACAGGTGTTGGAACTCTCATAGATTTTGTGGAATGCAAAAAAAAAAGTTGCAAAACATTTGCAAGACATTTTGAAGGTTCTTGAAAACGTTACATAAAGAGTTGCCATATAATCTACTAGTTCTGCTCTGAGCTATATGCTCTAGAGAACTGAAAATTTGTGTGTACTCAAACACTTGCATAAAAATATAATAATAGCATTATTCATAAAAATGGGAAGTTGGAAAAACTATCCACTCACTGATGAATGAACAAATTGTGGCATATTCATACAATAAGCTAGCATTTGATCATAAAAAGTCATAAATTACAAAAGCTCCCACTCACTTCTCTGTAGAGGACTTGTTCCAAAATCCCAAATGGGTGCCTGAAACCATAGGAAATACTGAACCATATATAAATTGTGCTTTCTTTTACATTCAGTTTTATGATAAAATTTAATTTACAAATTAGGCATAGTAAAAGATTAAGAACAAAATTACTAATAAAATGGAAAAATTGTAACAATGTGCTGTAGTATTACTCACCTGAATACAATTTTTCCCTCTCAAATCATCTTCCTATACTTCCACCTTTGCACTTAAAGGTAGAACTTTGAAGTATCTCTGACATATCTGAATGGCCATCATCGCTGCTCTTGAAAATAGCAAACTGTTTGAATAAAACAAGTTTGACTTGAATGAAAGTATTGTGATACCATGTGTTGATTGAAAACAGAAATGGCTATTAAGTGTAAAAGGTGGGGAGAATACACAGCAGAGATTCTCTGGACAAAGGAATGATTCATATACCTCATTGAAATTTCATTATGCTACCCAGAATGATGAATAATTTATAATTGATTAACTGTTTACGTCTGGAAATTTTCTGTTCCATATTCTAGACTGCAGTTGAGTACCTCAGAAAGGAAAATTGCAGAGAATGGTTTCCTTCTGTATGATTTATGCTATATAGATCAAACTTAAAAATTATGCTAAGTGAAAGAAGTCTGACACAAAAAGCCACACGTAATATCTGACTACCATTCAGTTTTTTTGTAAAATTTTAGTTATTCGAAAGGTAGAGAGAGACAGTGACACACACACACACACATACAGAGAGAGAGAGAGAGAGAGAGAGAGAGAGGTCTTCCATCTGCTGGTTCATACCCCAGATAACTGCAACGGCCAGTGCTGAAACAGGCTGAAGCCAGGAGCCAGGAACTACATCCAGGCTTCTCACCTGGCTGCAGGAGTCCAAGCACTTGGGCCATCTTCCACTGCTTTTCCAGCTGCATTAGCAGGGAGTGTGTTCTAGACTAGAACCAGAACCCTTGTGCGATGTGAGTATTGCAGGTGGTGACTGAGCGTGCTGCACCACAATGTGACCCCAGTATCATCCAATTTACGTGACTTGTCCAGAATAGGCCATTTCACAGAGACAAAAAAGTAAGTTAGTGATTTCCAGATACTGATAGCAGGTGAAAGGGAGCAGTGAGTGCCTCTAAGGGCTTCTTTCGGGGCAATGAACTGTTCTGGAATTAGAGAGTGGAGCAGCTGCAGAATTTTGTGAACATACAAGAAGATTCTGAATTGCACACCATGAAGTGTGTTTTAATAGTATGTGAATACTTTTAAAAGCTGTTTATTTTATAAAATGGATGAACAAAATGATAGGATGAAAGTATTCCATGTTGTTTTCGACATTGGACAATTATCACAAATTCTTTCTTTGGATACCTGAAAATCATGTACAGCCCCTTGGGAGTGGTGGCAGAGATGGTTGGCCACTTGATAACCCAATTCCCTCTCATTTAGAGATGAAATAAACAAATTATTACTAGTTTTGGTCATATAAATGAGTTTTGGGTGCTCATGGAATGTACAGTAGTGATGTGTACAAGTTCCCAAGATGGCCCACACCAACCTCCTGTACATGATCCTCCTTTGTCTTTATATTCGTCACCAGAAGACAGATGAGCACAAATCAAAGGACATAGTGGCAGGGAAAGGAGCCAGCCCTACAAAATTCTTACTAGAACAGGGCCTCTTAGACAATTATTAACGTCTATGTTGATATTTAAATAAGGATGAAGCAAATACTTATTAGCTTTCCCACTAAGATATTGGAATTTATTTGTTACTTCAAAGAGCAGTTTTTGAACATTTTATTTTGGTTTGCTGTAAAACTATTCTTGCTAGGGAGATTCCAAAATCAGTAAAACAACTATAGGAAAATCAAAATAAGAAGAATATCCCATGAGGACAATTATTTTACTTCAGATGAAAGAATGTGTATTCCAGAAAGAAAAAGAGACAGACTGAAGAGTCACAGAATCATCAACTAGCCTTCATTACAGAAGCTAGCAATCTAAAAACAATTGGCCATTTATATGTGGAAACTATAAATGATGCTTCTTGGGAAAACATTCAAATATAATTTCTTATATATATTTATTGGTAGTAATATGAGATTTTTTTATTATCTTAGTTTCATGATAAGGGTAATTCTGAAAATTCTAATGTGAAACTACTTCAAGCCAGTGTTACAATTTGTTTCTTCCTAAATTTTGTGTTCTTTCAAAATTTAAAGGCTTTATGCTTAGTTCTATAAGTTCAATCTATAAAAAGCAAAGATAAATTGCTACACCTATTTCCTTCACACAGGCAATTTTCAAAATTACCATTCAATATATTTAATTACTTAAAATTACTCTCAAATTATTCTTCTAAAATAAAATGCATTATTATAATAGAAAATAATACTTCAAATTTGAGGAGGAAAATTGCATTTAAAAATGTCTACAGTTTATATTTGATTTATTTGAGTACTAAACTGCTAAATTGCACTTCACATATTATAAAAACTGAAGTCCATTTGTCTAATTCTATTCAAATGTTTTGAATGGTGATCATAAGGAAATGGATAAATTTTCTGCAATTTCAAATATGAATATGTCATTTCAAGGGTGGACAAAAAACTTGACTTGGTCATTTTCATATAGCTTTATCAATACTTTAAAAATAATCACTGAAGAAAAAAAAAGTGTGTTCATTATTAAAGTGTGTAAACCTCAAACTTATGTGATCTACTTTCAGTCAGTGACTCTCCCTTAACCCTAACCTTAGGTAAACTTAACTATTGATGTAGTGCTGTGCTCAGTGTGGAGCAGAGGGTCAGCTATAGGGTAAAGATGCGATTTATTCTCATTTGTGGTGGCCCAGTGATATCTAGAAACTAATCGTGGAAGCTTTACTTTACAAAATTTATCTCCAAGTGGATTTCTCTTCACCATCCTGTATTATATTGTTTTTTTTTTCTTTTTTTCACATTTTCTTGCCTCAATTCCTGGAGAAACCCCTTAATTCATTTTCTTGTTTCAATTTTCTCTCCTAAAGGGTATTGACATATAGTATCCTTTAAATATATAAATTAATTCCAGTTTTTCTATACTTAAAACTGTTTTCTGACTTTCTATAAACATTTAAATGTGTCCAAATTCTGATGCCAAGGCATGGTATGTGATAGGACTTTTGACTACACCTCTGATTGCACTTTCTGTGGCTCTTTTTCTTCCTTACCCCACCAAAGCTCCACTGGCCTGCTCACTGTTTCTTTTCTCTTTCCTCTCTTAAAATGGCTTTATTGATAATTACGTGCCACACATTCCTCCTACTTTAAGATGCATTTTTGGGGCCGGCACTGTGGCGTAGTGGGTTAATGCCCTGGCCTGAAGCACCACCATCCCATATGGGCACCAGTTTGAGACCCAGCTGCTCCACTTTCGATCCAACTCTCTGCTATGGCCTGGGAAAGCAGTAGAAGGTTCAAGTCCTTGGGCCCCTGCACCCATGTGGGAGACCTGAAAGAAGCTCCTGGATCCTGGCTTTGGATAGGCACATAGGGGAGTGAACCATAGGATGGAAGATCTCTCTCTCTCACTCTCTCTCTCCTGCTTCTCCTCTCTCTGTGAAACTCTGACTTTCAAATAAATAAATAAATCTTTAAAAAGAGATGCATTTGATTTGTATTAATAAATTTATATCATTCTGAAACTGTCAACATTGACTGTTCTTAAACAATTTCCTTTGTATCAGCAAAGCTATCTTGTGCCCATTTGCAGTCCCTTCCTTCTTCCTAGTTTCAAGAGACGACTGATTTGCTTTCCATTTTTATAGCTTTCCCACTTCAGGTAGTTATATATAAATGGAATCCAAATTTTAAAAAAGCTTTCATCACATAGAATAATGTTAGAGGTTCATGTAGGTTGTAGCATGTAGCACTAGTTCATTCCTTTTTATGACTGACTAATACTCCCTTTTACAGCTATACTCATTTGTATATCCATTCACCACTTCAAGAACATTCGAGTAGTCACTAATTTGGGTATATTTTGAATAATGTTGTTATACACATTAAAGCCCAAGTCTTTAAACATATATGAGGGGACTTCAAAATGTTTGTGGAAAGATGGAATTAAAGGACAAGTTTATTTTGGTACAAGAATTTTTGAAATCCATGCATGGTTTTTCATAATATATATATTCTCTATGAGCTTTCTGAAACGCCTTAATTATTTTCATTCTTCTTTGCTAAATAACTGGATTTTATGTTAAGGTTACGCTTAACCCTTCAAGAAATTGCCCAGTTGTTTTCCAAAGTAGCATTACTGTTTGAAATTTCCACCAGCATTGTGTGGGATTCAGTTTCACTATTTGCTTATATTTTTTGGTATTGTCAGTGGTTTTCTTTTATAGCTATTCTAGTTGATTGTGTATAGTATCTAATAATTGTTTAATTTACATTTCTGTAATGGTCAATTATATTTAAATTATTTTTGTGTATTCCATTACCATTTCCATATCTTTGCTCATATTTGGAAAATTGAGCTTTCTTCTTATTATTAACTCATAAGTGTTCTTTGTGTATGGTAGAAACATGTCCTTTATTAGATATATAATTTGCAATGATATTCTTTCAATTTATAGCTTCTCTTCATATTCTTACATTCTTACATTTTTTTCTTTTTCTATATTCTGTTTAATGCATTTTTTATTTTGAGGAAATTTCTATTAACTTTTGAACAAACCAAATATGCTTTAACGTCTTGTATCTATCTCCTCTTTGTCTCTCTTTTTGCTACAAATGTTCTTACCCCAGTTTTCATTTCATCATTAACCTCATACCTCAGCTCAAATATCACCTTCTTAGAGAGCTTTCTATGGGACATGTTTTCTTGAATGCTCATTAATTTTATCTAACCATTGTATTTAGATCTCCTACTTGCTGGCTATGCTGTGGTTGAGCAAGAGCAAGGCACAAGACTACTTTTGGCCAATGGGTTATAAGTTGAAGTCAGATATCACATATGCTGGTTCCAGTTCCTCTCAAATTCCCCATTTAATTATGCACAATGCCAGCAGCATCCGTGATGGTGCCTTCTTCAGTCTGTGTCCCTGAACAACTTCAAGAAGCAGAGAATGGTGCCAACCCACAATGTATATACAGCATTCAGAGGAAAGAAACTCTTGTTTTTATTTACTTAATTTTTTTTTTTTGCTTTGTATAACTCTTTATTCTAACCTGAGCACCTCAATATAAAACTGAACACCGGTGAACTGTTTTCCTTACTAATTCTGAATTACTGGATTACTGTAATGTACAAATTCTGCTAGTTGTTCAACACTTAAATAGATCAAGTCATTTGACATATTGTAGATTTCATAGAGTGAAAGTATCTAAAATTAGTGCAATATACTGAACCAATCAGCACAAAATGAACTGTGGGAAACAAGACTGCTACTAACATCATAATCCTTACGTTACAAATTAAAATAATAGTTTTTGTTGTGGTTCTTCCCATGTAAGAACAACTAAATCCCCTTGATTTCAAAGGGGGAATTAAAGCTAATTAGATGTTTTAGCAATTGCACATTTTGTATACTTTAAGCAAAATCTTTAATGTTACAAAAAAGTAATAAATATATACAGAGACAACAGTGCAGTACCCTATTTACAGTAGGGCTAAAGATTAAATTTAAAATAATTAAGTTTAAGTGTACATAAGTGTTAGTGCATTCATTATATTATGGTCAAAGGAAACAAAGGGTCTCTCTCTGTCTCCAAACAAGACCTATGTAATAGCCAGCAGTGATTAAATAGAAGCCACAGACACCTAAGAAACATTTGGTCTTAAAGCCACTAAATGTTCAAGGTTTGCTACTGCAGCATATTCTGATTGATGCAGCTTCCCTAACAATAATCCCATGGAGCCTTTGATCTATATACCTCACTTTATTTTTCTTTCCAGAACTTAATAACAGACATGCCTTTCCTGCTCTTCCATAGACACTGTGGAAGGTTGGGATGAACTTGATTCATAACTATACTTGTACCTAGAACACAACCTTGCATATAAGGTGCAGTTGGTGAATTATATGTTGAATGAAGAATATGGCCCACATAAAGAAAGATGTGCTACGCTGGGCATATCAAAATATAACATACTCTTTCAAACAATGCCTGAAGATGTTTCTAGGTTTTATTTTATTCTAGCTGTTTGTTCAAAACAACAAAGTTTAAGTGTACTTATAATTGGATTTCCATTGCTAAAAGTGCCTGTCATTGAAGAAACTTATAAATAAAATACTAAATCAATGGAGAAATATTTAATTCCTTTAAGACTGCTACTCTGTATGCTGTATACACTGCTTATTAAGCAGAGAACTCGTGCCAATGCTTTCAAATGTAAATACGAATTCATGTTGGTCTGCATTATCTTTTAATCACCTCTCCCTAAGGAATTATATCCTTACCTAGAAATGGCAAGGCACAGTATTTAACCCTGATGTCTCAGCATCTTTATTTCTTATCTTGGTGCTCTGTGATCTGCTGAAACACATCTTGTCTTATATTAATCTTCATATTGATTATGTACATTAGCTTTTTTTTTTTTCATTTTAAAAGAGCTTTGTGACTAGGCCAGAGAAGGGACAGAGAAGTTACTCTTCTATGGAGTTAAGATTTGAGCCTTTAGGATATTCCTGCCATTGTCACCCATAACACTTTCTGCTCAGAGGTGCACATTTTTTTAAATTTATTGTTATTTACTTGAAAGGAACTGTTACAGAGAGAGAGAGAGACAGAGAGAGAGAGAGAAGAAAGAGAGAAAATCTTCCATCTGCTGGTTTACTATCCAAATGGCTGCAACAGCTAGGGCTGGGCCAGGTCAAAGCCAGAAGCCAGTTTATTCCTTGTATCCCACGTGAGTGCAGGGTCCCAAGGACTTGGGCCATCTTCTACAGCTTTTCCCAGGCCATTAGCAAGGAGCAGAATTGGAAGTAGAACAGCCGGGATAGGAACTGGCATCCAAATGGGGTGTAGTGTTCCAGGCAGTGGCTTTACCTCCTATGCCACAGAACAAGCCTCAGAAATGCACATTTTTGGCAAAACTCTTCCTGCACTGATCACTTCCCAAATAACTTGACACTTCTTCAGTTTCTTCAAGTACTTTCTCAAATGTGTTTTTCATATGCCGGCAATCCTTTATTACCCTTTGCAACATTGAAAATCATCCAACCCCTGTTGTATCCTAGCCTTACTTCCTTATTTAATTTTCCTTTTAGCACTTACTACCATATGAAATGTTACTTTTACTAATTATTTATGCTATTTGTCACTATGGAGAGGAAATTACATGAGTTCATAAATATTGTGTCTTTTTTTTTAACTCTATGCCCATATCATTTCTGGCACATGGTTAATAACGTATACACATATTTGGAATGAATGATTCACTGTAGTCAAATAAGAACAGATAAGTCTTCTGAACTGCTGGGCCGAGAAGAGGAGGCATCAAAGGCTTTCTACATGATGTCCAGATATACAGAAGCCAGTACAATAGACTGACATGCATGGACAGAAGAAAAGTCACAGTATCTCCTGGGAGAACACTCATAAGCAGAAAGACAGTTGGAAGTACCAAGAACATGATTTCATGACAAAGACAGAGTGACCAGGAATAGTACTTCTGCTCCAGCATAATATTCACCCTTGAGTAAAATTAGTAGCACATGGATACTGAAGTTTTACATCATACTTATGTCTGTAACACTCCCAGAACTTAGAAAACATTGCCTTGAGAGCTGAAGCCTCTCTTTTAGTTCTTTAGAGCAATTATGAGTAAGTAAGGACTTCCTACATAAAGGTGGCATTGAATGTGGCAGGTGGCTGAAGTTAAACTCTCCCAGCACCAGCTCTGAAGGGATACAGTAGATTTACATGCCATCACTACTTGGGTTTTGGTTCATAAAAATAGGGATGTTATGGCTTGCAGTTGAACTTGTAGAAAATTGAGATTGCAGAGTACACATCTGATTAACTGTGAAAGAGGCTGAGAAAAATCCGTCATTGACCACTGACACATTGAAAGTTAAGCCATCTTGCAGTGCAAGCCCCCAAGAAAGAATAATAACAACAAAAGCAGATTCTCCTTTCCACTTCTCTGAAACGAGACTATAAATATATGTGAGGAAAACACAACAGTCTACATCTGGTTCCACTGCACTGGGAATGGTTTACTTCAAGGCCCATCTATATATACAAGATGTGAAAGTAGGGGGTAGGCCGGCGCCAGGCTCAATAGGCTAATCCTCCGCCTAGCGGTGCCGGCACACCGGGTTCTAGTCCCAGTCGGGGCCCCGGATTCTGTCCCGGTTGCCCCTCTTCCAGGCCAGCTCTCTGCTGTGGCCAGGGAGTGCAGTGGAGGATGGCCCAAGTCCTTGGGCCCTGCACCCCATGGGAGACCAGGAAAAGTACCTAGCTCCTGCCTTCAGATCAGCACGATGCACCAGCCACAGCGCGCTGGCCGCGGCGGCCATTGGAGGGTGAACCAACGGCAATAGGAAGACCTTTCTCTCTGTCTCTCTCTCTCACTGTCCATTCTGCTTGTAAAAAAAATAATAATAATAAAAAGAAAGCAGGGGGCAATACTGTTCATCTTCATGATGGCAATAATGTTCTTGCTAAGAGAGCACCTCTGTGGAAATGTTAGAGACTCTTGGCATCATCGTCTATACTCAACAGCAATAGACAACAATCAAAATAGAATTGCAGGGACTTGGGAATCCTGAAATTACCTGGAGCTGAAGGGGATGATGCAAAAAACAAAACAGCACTCTTCAGTCATAGAGGAAATATCAAAGCAATTTGTATTTGGGAGTCAAAAAAGTAAACAACCAACTGGTAAAGACATTGATAGTTAAAACAATAGAAATCACAATATGAATTTACTGGATCAACAGTGGATCAACATCTTATTTCAGTAGTTTGTATTTTAATCACAGAGTTTTAATTGACTGAATTCCCGTAACTGGGCCACTGCTGATGCTTACTCTTCATTGTAAGCATAAGGTAACGCAAACCTTCAGGAAGTGTGCTCTTCGGTTTAGTGCTGAAAAAATGGCTGCAAAATCTTATCACAAGAGGTCGGGGTATGGTGTTTTCAAAATACCCTGGAGGTTTTGCTTGGAAAGTTAAACCTTTCAAAATGCAACATTACTTAGTCTTCCTCCCTGAAAACAAAGTATTACAGCAATAGTTTGTACGTCACACACTATTAAATGACATTGCTAAGTGTTACAGTCCACAGTGTGTTTTTCAGTTAATCATTTAATACTTGTCCCACTCTTTTGGCCTCTCTTGATAACAGACAGCAATTGACATCACAATGTCAGGAGCCTGGGAGGCAGAAATTGCATTGTAAAGCAAGAATTCAGGGTGAGCGTAGTTTCCTCAGTTCCTTCATGGGACTCGCATGCCCATGTTGATCTACCGACTTCTCACAGAGCATGTCATCCTGGTGATGAAACTGCCAACACAGCAAACTTTGTGGATAGCTGCATTCAGGTCAACTAACAGGATCAGAATGGGACACAAATGTAGGCTGCACAAATTGTCAAATTCAAATTATTAGCTAAATCCACAGGCTATTAAAAGAAATATGAAATCTAAAATGCAAAATCTGATTCACTCACAAGGAAAGAAACTAGAATATTTGGCAAAGTTTTCTTAGAAATTCAAATAAAGAGTGAACACACTTTTAACAAAAATTGTGTTTCCAGTTGAATGTGATTTTATTTCAGGTTTTGGGCTATGAATGTGCATAAGAGTTATAATCATACTGAAGCCAACTTAAGAAAAAGAAATATGATTAAGAAACTTAAAAAAATCACAGATTTGAAATTTTGAATGTGTTCCTTTTTTTTCATACTGAAGTGAATCATCAAGAACTGATTTGTTGTACCTGTTCTACACTACTACACCATTACAAAGGAAATGTTTCTATGTGATTAGATAATGTAAATATCCCTATTTGCAGAATGCAATTCAACTTAATAGAGAAATGTTAAATACATATCATGAAAGTTAATATATTTTTAAAAATTCATTTTGATTTTAAAATGCTTCCATCAGTAATAATTTTAAATGGAAAAATTTTAAGGCATTTAAAATATTTAGCTATACTTGGGTTTAAAAAGGCATGGTCTTTTCTTACCCCTAAAAAGGTAAATTATTCTGCTCTAAATAAAGTTAGTACCAGGGATTAAATAATGATTCATTTTACTTTACATAATTAAAATAGGCATTTCTTTGATCCTGACATGTTCTCAGTTCAGTTGCAAATATCACCTATGAACTTATCCCCCACTGCTTTCATTTTACCAAATTCAGCTCTATTTACCCCTTCAAATGTTCATCATGTTGGTGTGGAAGAGTGGGTACACAGCAAAGGGATGTAATGAGTGTCAAAGATCACTCTGCCCTTTAAAAACAGAAATATGAAGGTATAGCACATTAGATAGTCACCAAATGCCATGCACATCCCAGGAGCATTTACATCAGCACTTTAGTGTGACATTAGCCCTTCTTTTCCTAAATTCCTTAGGATGATTACTCAAGAAGGGATCTCCTCAGCAAGCCAGATTGCTGCTTTCATCCCAGTTAGATTGCTGCTTTCATCCCAGTAATTTTATAATAACCCACTTTAATGAATTCACAGTAAAGATTCATAAGAAATGCATAGCAGCTGTCTTATCAACCTTAAAAGCACCACTTTAAAAAATTTCTACCCTATTAATATGATAGAATTATGTCTTTACCAAACATTATGAAGTGTATGGTCTATATTGATAAAATAAGCACTTTCTTGACAAACATTTAAAGTAAATTATAATTTTAAGGGAGACAAAAGCCCATCTTTGATGTTGATTCATTTAACATGAACTCATCTAAATGTTAAATTACAGAAACATTTGATGTTTTATGAAATCTCTGTTTTCTCTTTATTTCTTGGAATCAAAACCATCTACCTTTTCTTGAGCAAAACTGATTTTAATTCTATACTGACAGCTACAAAAGATACTTCATAATACCTTTGAGGCTTAAAAAGCCTTAATTTTAATAATTCATCTTAATATTAATCACTGCAAAAGAATTTATGTATGAAGCCTTTGAAATATTGTCACAGAAATTACTATTTGGGCAGGAAGTAGGATTTTTTCCCTAAAAGAACATAGATTATCGAATAGAATCTTTGGAGGTCAAAGAGGAATTTTAACCTTGGGTCAGTGATTTTTAATTTTTTAAGTTTTTTGATTTATATATGAGGAATAAGTTGTATGTACTTTTTTACAGTTTTAAGAACATAATGACATTTTCCACTCTAGCTTCCCTCCACCATCACTCCCATTTTCTCTCCTCCTTCTTTTCTTATTTTTATTTTAATTTTTTTTTTTTTTTTTTTTTTTTTTTTTTTTTTTTTGACAGGCAGAGTGGATAGTGGGAGAGAGAGACGCAGAGAGAAAGGTCTTCCTTTGCCGTTGGTTCACCCTCCAATGGCCGCCGCTGCAGCCGGCGCACCGCGCTGATCCTGGCAGGAGCCAGGATCCAGGTGCTTTTCCTGGTCTCCCATGGGGTGCAGGGCCCAAGCACCTGGGCCATCCTCCACTGCACTCCCTGGCCATAGCAGAGAGCTGGCCTGGAAGAGGGGCAACCGGGACAGAATCCGGCGCCCCAACCGGGACTAGAACCCGGTGTGCCGGCGCCGCAAGGTGGAGGATTAGCCTATTGAGCCACGGCGCCGGCTTTTTTATTTTAATTTTTACAATGAGGTACTTTATTTTGCTCTATAGTTACAATATTAACCCTTCACTAAATAAATAATTCAACAAGTGGTAAATAGAAAAAATATTATTCCTCAGGATTATAGATGAGGGTTATAAACCATAATCAAGTCTCAAAATGTCAATTTCATTCATATATATTACACTTTTTATACTCTGTTTATTAGTTACCACATAACAAGGAAAATATCTGATATTTGTCTTTTGGGGACTGGATTTTTTAACAAAGTTTAATGGTCTCCAGTTGTGTCTATTTTATTGCTAAAGAAAGGATTTCATTCATTTTTATGGCTGAGTAGTATTCCAACATGTTTATATAACACAATTTCTTTATCCAGTCATCAGTTGATAGACATCTGGTTGATTCCAGATCTTAGTTATTGTGTATTGAGCTGCAGTAAACACGGGGGTACAGATAACTGATTCATATGTTGATTTCATTTCCCTTGACTAAATTATCAGGAGTGAAATGGCTGGGTCATAAGGTAGACCTATGTTCAGGTTTCTGAGAAATCTCCATACTGTCTTCCAAAATGATTGTACTTGCTCACATTCCCATCAACAAAAGAGAGACTGTGAATCTGAAGGGATAGTATGGCTGCACAGCCATTATGGGGACACTGCCAATGACTCATGCAGCCAGTGGCTGCTAGGGACACCATCTTCTCTCAGTGAGGTGAGAGGAAGTCACAGAAGCCCACCAATGCCATTGGTAATATTACCTGAGAGAGAAACTCTCAGTCTCCACTGACTTTGTTTCTGGCCTGAAGAAGCAGCAGGAAGTGGGGTGCCCCTCTAACACCATGATAGGAGAGCACATTTCTTCCTCCCTTCCCTACCAAAACACCCAGCAACCAGCAGGCAGGAAGCACCATCTTGATAAGGCAAGTGGAGGCTGCTGTGGCTCATGTGTGACTGGAGGACTTTGCAAGAGAGGTAAATCCACAGTCCCAACTGACTTTGAGTCAGGCCTTGGAGGGCTGGTTGGTGGAGGGGGGAGGTGACTGCCCATTTAGGTCTGTGAAGTGAGAGCATGTTGTTTCCCTCCTTTCACTCTATTAAGGCGTAAAATTCAACTTGCAAAGCAGAGGCCAACCAACCTGCTTTGCACAGGCAGCTGGCTCTAGGGCATGCTGAAGCTCTCTCAGTAGACAGTAAGGCTAGCATGCTATGAATGTGGGAATCCTGTGACTGTGCAAGAGGGCCCAGAATGTGGTTGGGTCTATGGGAAATCACTGGGGCTGGGCCCAGAGGCTCTGAGTTCCCTGAGTGCCTGGGGTGAGTCATCACAAAAAGCTCTGTACTTACAATGAGGAATGCACAGATCCTTTGTGTTCTTGGTGTACCTGAGTGGGTGGCATGCATAGTACTGTGTGCTCAGCCTGGACAGCTGGTTCATCTTGGCAGAGAGGGGGACATGGGATCATATCAGCCTATGTAATCATATCCTTTCACATGCTGAAGATAGAGGAGATATGCCATGCCCAATTTGGGTGTCACCTAGACTCTTGCCCCGCCCTCAAGCACTGGCCTGAGCTCCCTGGCTACACTCAACATATCCCCTGTATATCCACGGAAGGAGCACACAAAAGCATATTTTCAGAAATAAAAGCCTTCAGAGGATAAAACCAACAAGTCTTTACACCAATTGCTAAAAAATAAAAGCAGAAATGCAATAAACATGAAGAAAGAAAATAGGACTCCCTAAAAGGAAGACATAGATTTTCAGATTCCGTGATTCAGATTCTATGATTGCTTACAGCCCTGTCTCTTGCGTTGATGAAGAGTGTTTTTTTTTTCTTGTCTTTCTTCTTCATACTATTTGCTGAAGTCTTTTACTCAGTGTAGGGTTAAGAATATGATCATTAAGTAAACTGAAAATAGATGTTTGCGAAAATTAAGAGTGGGAATGTGAGAGGGAGGAGGAAGAAGTGTTGTAGCGTGGATGGGAAGGAGATTGGGGGCGGGGAGGTCATTCTGTCCCATCAAGGTGGCATGTACCAATGCCATCTCACTATTCCAAGTGATCAATTTCAGTTCACAATTGATCATAATGAAAGGACTAAGAGTCAAAGGGAGCACATAAACAAGTCTAGTACCTGCTAACAGCAGGTACTAGAATAGATAGAATAAATAAAGGGGAGAGTGATCCAACATGGGAAGTGAGATACTCAGCAGACTCACAGAATGGCAGATGTCTTAAATAGCACTCTGGCCTCAGAATCAGCCCTAAAGGCATTCGGATCTGGCTGAAAAGCCCATGAGAGTATTTCATGCATGGAAAGCCAAGACACTCTGGCAAAAAGATCTCTGTGAGTGAGATCCCAGTGGAAAGAACAGGTCTTCAAAGAAGGAGGTACCTTTCTCTGAAGGGAGGAGAGAACCTCCACTTTGACTATGACCTTGTCTAAACAAGATAAGAATCGGAGAACTCAGAGGGCTTCCATAGCCTTGGAAACTCATGACTGAAGCATAGGGAGATTACTGATGCCATAGACAGGAGTGTCAATTGGTAAAGTCAACAACAGGAGTCACTGTGCACTTACTCCTCATGTAGGATCTCTGTCCTTAATGTGCTGTGCATTGAGATTTAATGCTATAATGAGTACTCAAACAATGTATTTCACTTTGTGTTTCTATGGGGGTGCAAACTGTTGAAATCTTTACTTAATGCATACTAAACTGATCTTCTGTAAAAAAAAAAAAAAAAAAAAAAAGAAATTATCAACTCCCAACTTGACTCTCACTGGGATTAAACATGACAATAGGTCTGCTCTGATTTCATCATCATTTAAAAAAAATCATCTATTATTTTTCACTTTATGTTTCTGTGTGGGAGCAAACTGTTGAAATCCTTACTTAATGTATACTAAGCTGATCTTCTGTATATTAAGATAATCGAAAATGAATCTTGATGTGAATGGAAGGGGAGAGGGAGTGGGAAAGGGGAGGGTTGTGGGTGGGAGGGATGGTATGGGGGGGAAGCCATTGTAATCCATAAGTCTTACTTTGGAAATTTATATTCATTAAATAAAAGTTTAAAAAAAATATATGTGAAGTACATGAAACTAGTATAACTTAAATAAAATTTTTAAAAAAGCCTATGAGAAACTAGTTTAAATATTTTTATGTATTCTTTAGAAACAGGAAACAGCTGAATGTATAGTAAAGCCCTCCAGACCTTTGACTAGCGGGGAAAATTAGCATATGAAATAAAAAATCTTAACAGCTTCAAATTCACTTGGAAAGGGTAAAGTAGATAGTGAGAAATAATTTTATCAAATAAGAGACTCACAAAGTATGAGGCATATAAGGTGGTTTTCAAACTATCCATACTTTCATAGATTATACCTTGTATCCTGCATACAAAGTTTAGAATTTTATGTCAGCAAATTAACAAACTTGATAGAATATAACATCTTTGCATTTCTGTTACATTGTTTCAAAGAGGCACAGAACATAAAATAATATGTTGTTCTAGTGATAAAAGATGTGTTCCTTAAACTTAATATAATTGAGGTAATGATTACAGTCATAAGGTATGTGAAATGTTTAAATCATTAGGTATGAAAAAACTTCAGACAGTCATAAGACTTAAGCTTGTCAAATGTGGATTTAAATGTGAATTAAAATGTCAAAATTAAGGCATATATGAAAGTCTGGATGCATCATCAAAGATCCTAGGAGGTGAGGTATAATTAAGGAAATTATTATATTTTTAGTACTCTCAGTAAAGAGTCTTCTTTGTATAAGATGTAAACATCTTTTCTGGCTTATATTTAAATCTCCATAGCATTTGCAAATAGACTTAAGGAAAGCCTGCTGTATAGAGTCTGATGAGCATTAAATTATTTCACTACTGTCTTACAGGTTGGGCAAGAGTTTGTCAATTTTACAAATAAGAAATCTGAAGAGACTGGCTCAGGACACATAGTAAGAGACACAAATCAAAAATGCTCTTTCCATTATACCATTTTTTCTAAGAAACAACTAAAAAGCATCATTCAAGTGCCAAATTCAAGGCTGTAGCCAATTTCAAAAAAAATCACTGAAATTAATAGTGAACATATAGAATGTCAAATCTAAAGGTATCTTGATATATTAATTCATATATCTCACTGGGTGATTAAAGAATTGAAAGTCTTGTCTAAAACATAAGGATATAAAGGATGGGGTAATATCTTTTTACAATCAATCTGGAAGCTTATAGCAACCGTGTGGTTTTGTTCCCAGCATGAAGGTAAAATTGGAATGTGATGTACTTTCAAGTCTTCATTTTCTTCTCTTTTACATTCTTTCCATCCTTTGCATCCAGGGAATAACGCATCTGTTGCCAATTAGGCTCATCAGCTTTCTACCAGGATTCCCTGCTGATCCACTAACAAGCGTGAGTGAATCAGCAGGGCATATGGCTTCTTGGGATGGGATTTTAACCTACGCCCTGCCAGCGTCCACAATGGTTCCATTCATCCCACCACAGTGATGTGTGAGACTAAACACACAGGCACATCAAGGCTCTGATGCCATGGTAACCAGTGAAAAAGTCATTAAGAGCACAGAACAGTACTTGGAACTTTTCACATTTTCATGACTGCCAACTGAGAGATGCAAATACTGTTTTCCAAACACCACCTATCACCTTAGGAGACATGAGGATGTAGCATTTCATTAGGACATAGCATGCTTCATGGAGATGGAAAAGACCTTCTAGTTTGAAGTTTTATGAATTTAAGAGTTGCCCTTTATTATATATCCTGATTCTTGTCATATGTGCTCCCCACCACATGTAGACATTATCATTTAATTATATTTGGATTTGTATATTATAGGTTGAATGTATTACCAACTTGTCAGTACTCTGTAGGTTCATATATCAGATGACAAACAATATTCACACTTGGAAATATTTTTAAAAGGTTCACACATTCTTAAATTCAGTTCTAGATTATCCATCTTACTTGGCTATGAACATTTGAAACTACTTTTTAATTGACATAAAAGTTTATGAAATGTTAAATAAATTATATCCATAATTTCTCTGAAACTCATATAAGGCGTACCTTTACCTGGATTTTTTTTAGAGATTTATTTTATTTATTTGAAAGACAGAGTTACAGAGAGAGGTAGAGACAGAGGGAATGGTCTTCCATCCACTGGTTCACTCCCAAATGGCTGCAACAGCCAGAGCTGAGCCTATCTGAAGTCAGGAGCATCCTCCGGGTCCCCTACATGGGTGCAGGGGCCCAAGGATGTGGGCCATCCTCTACTGCCTTCCCAGGCCATAGCAGACAGCTGGATCAGAAGTGGAGCAGAAAGGACTAGAACCGGAATCCATATGGGATGCCAGTGCTTCAGGCCAGGGCTTTAACCCACTGCACCACAGTGCCTACCCCAATCTTTACCTGTGTAGAGTCAAAATCAAAATGGAATGAGTGTGGCTAAAAGCTAATTGCAGATCTCTTGCTTCTGTATGTAATAGCTTTGCTTGCTAATGGCTACGGGTGTATCTTGTGAAACTATGTGGGCCCAAATTCCCAGGAACTAGGTTGACCGAAATGTGTCCTTCACTATTATCTCATATCTTGGATTTGATATTGTTATCTTAAAACCATATTCTTTTTTTTTTTTTTTTTTTTTTTTTTTTTTTTTTTTTTTAGTGTTCACTGCATACCAGGGGTCCGGTTCAAAGTTGTGAGCCCCAGTGGACAGAATAATATAAAAAGCTGTGTAACTCGTTTTTGGGGGCCACACTCTGGTAAGGAGTGTTAATCCCGATCGGTTACTGGTCCAGATCCGTTGCCTTGCCTCTCATTTGTCTGTCAGTTGCCTCTCATTTTCAATAAAATTTATGTGTGACTGTCACTAGTTTTTGTAACATTCTATTTTAGCTGACGAGTGGATGCAACACCTGGATTTTAACAGTGTATACTCAATATGATCTTGCAAACACATACTCAATATCTATCAGTTTGAAAATATATATATAGGGGCCAGTGTTGTGATGCCTACATTCCATATGAGCATCAGTCCAAGAAAAGGCTGTTCTGCTTCTAATTCAGCTGCTAATGTGCCTGGTGAAGCAGCAGAGGATGGCATAGGTGCTTGGGACTTTGCCATTCATTACCTGGCTCCTGACATAGGCATGGTCCAGTCCTGGCCATTGTGGCCATTTAGAAAGTGAACCAAAGGATGGGAGACCTCTTTTTCTTTCTCTCCCTCTCTCTCTTTCTCTGTAATTCCATCTTTCAAATAAGCAAATATATCTTTTTTAACAAAAGAGGGAAGGTGCTGTGGCATAGTGGGTATAGCACTTTCTGCAGTGCTGGCATCCCATATGGGTGCTGATTCAAGCCCTGGCTGCTCCACTTCCAATCCAGCTCTCTGCTATGGCGTGGAGAAACAGTAGAAGATAGCCCAAGTCTCTGGGACCCTGCACGTACCTGGGAAGACCTGGGAAGACCTGGAGGAAGCTCTTGGCTCCTGGCTTTGGACTGGCCCAGCTCCAGCCATTGAGGCCATCTGGGGAGTGAACCAGCAGATAGAAGACCTCTCTCTCTCTCTGCCACTGTCTCTCTGTAACTAACTCTGCCTTTCAAATATATAAATAAATAAATCTTAAAAAAAGAAAATGTGTATATTCAGGTGTAATTCAACTGTAAATTATATTAAATACATTTGTGCACATAAAATAATTAAATTTAATATCATAATGAATAAAATATAAAAGGTTTGAAGATAATGAAGCTAAAAGTAGAGAAAATATGTGTGTGCACACATAAATAATGTTAATGGATGTCAGAATTATTTTTTTCGTGGATTTCTCATTTGAGAGGGTTAAATAGCACATTCATGTTTCTTTCATCAACTTTTTTTATGATGATGAAAATATATAGAACTTTTATTGTATAAAAAGAAATAAATACATAAGAGCATAATAGTTTATTTCAGCATTAATTATTAAAGGGGCATAGCATGATACTGAGGAACTTGACAAAATATTCTAAAATAACAATACACAGTTAAATATATATTTAAATATATATTTATATATTTAAATTATATATAGTTTATATATATTTAAATTATATATATAGTTAAATAACATATTTAACTATAAAAATGATACAGAATACAATGGAATTAGATACTAAAAATAAGCCAGTAAGAAAATACAACTCTCCAATATCGACTAAAAATTTTTGCTGAGAAACTTCACCAGTGTAGGAAACATTTAGGAAATAAATCATTGTTTAATGTTTTATGATGACTTTTGTACTGATATTTTAGAGAGAATCACTTGAAATTTAGTTTCATACCAGACAGCTATAACCTATATCTGAAGAGCCTTCTGCAAGCTTTTAAAAAATCCTATTGGAATGAAGCATTTAATAAATAAGTATATCAATATAATACTTGACATGATTACTAATTCAATAAATACTTGACTGTAAAAGGAAAACAGTGGAATCTCATTTATGCTGAAAAATGTTTATTATTAAAAATTAAGTGCAGCTCTAATAAACTAATCATTATCAGGGAAAAAATCATGCATTTTGAAATATTTATTTATTTGAGAGGGGTAATATAAATAAAATCACTAAAGATAAACTGAAGGATCCATTGCTATTTTACTCTATGAAATGTAATTATCTTATAGATCCATACTGATGAGTTTTTAATGATTTAAGGTAGCTTAATAAGCCCTGAATTTAAATTCTGATATCTGCACTGAGTGATTACCTTAAGTGTTTGAGATAAAACAGCATTCAAGTTCTGAAAAGCTTGACCCTGTTTTGGTCTCATCTATTGTTCAAACTCATGTAGATTTTGGATGTTTTCTCCATCATAGCACAAAGCAGTGTTGTCATGTTAATATCTAGCTTTTAGAATACATGATCCTTTTTAACCAGTTTCCCACAGGCCAGTGCCAAAGAATTCAATTCAACAATACAATGAGTGACATTCACTGCATGCCCTCTATGATATTTGAGAGTCCATTTAAGATATGTTAGCTTTCCATTTCTCTAAGCCTGAGCTAGATTCTTATATTATTACACCTGGTCTGTATTATCTTGCCTCCTCTACAGTTATGCTTTCACGGTTAAGTTATGAAGCTGTGTCTTTAGCTTTTCTTTCATTCTCTTTTGCTAGAAACATCAATTTAGAGTGTGCATATATTTCACAATCCTGCTGTCAAAGATACATGGATAATAAATTATGTTATATTTCTTGTAGAACCAGCCTTGTCATTGATTTCTCTTGAAACAGTACTAGGTAGAAGTCCATCTCTGCAAATGGAATTATATTTCTTTACTGTACAAAAATTATAGCATCTGGGAGTGTATTTTCATTTGTTTTTCTCAACTCCCAGAATTTTGAGAGTGAATTCCATCCTCAATGAATGTGACTAACCATTCTGGGTTACTGGTTTAGTGACTTTTCTTGTCTTTATACAGAAGTGGTCTCTTACATTCCTGGGATAATTATTCCTTGAGGACATGAAGCCACTCCTCAAATAAATGAACACATACACATAAAATAGAACATACACTTGCAGGGATTTCAATGATTCCAAACATGAATATTAGGTTAAGAATTCTTAAAGAGCCACCTGCTTGTTTTTAACTCTACAGTGCTGGTGTTTAATCTTAGGTTATTTAGAACTTTCTTACCAGACAATAAGCTATGAAATAAATTTCAATTTTATTAAAATAAATAATAAATAGAAATAATAATGTAGCTGTACTACTAATAAAATAGGTAATGCTAACTTCTTATTAAGGCACCAATTTTCACAAACAAAATTTGTAAATTTAAGTCTATCCCATTTTTCACTTCTTTAAGAATGAATAATGATAGGGCAAGGAAATAAACAGAATCAAGGTTTCATATGCTACACCCTGAATATGAATATTCTATCTCTTCACATTCCCTTTCTACAAAACTTATTTCAAACTGCAGAACTCTAATTATATCACACAATAGGCTTTGAATTTCCTTGACTGTTTGCTGTGCACCTTGACAAGGCAGGAAATTTAAGAATTATTTTGAGTTATTTCCCTGGGCCCAGTGTTAGAAAACCATAGAATTACTTATGAATTAAAAATAATATGTAGGGAATAATCTCTCAGAAATGATCATCAGTTCTTATGTTGTCCTTCGTTATTCCACCCCATACACTTTTTTGCTCTAAAGTCCATCCCAAATTTGCCTTACAACCCTCTGGCTCTTACTTGGAAGTACGGGAAGCAGTGACTTTTAAAAAGCAACTTCCTGATTTACATATTTCACCCAAAGCCAAATTCCCATCTTAGGGAATATTTGAAAAAATATAATTCCCCATTTGGGATCAAGAAAAGAAGAAAAAATATATCATTTAAATGATCAAACAAAACCAAAACAGCTCACCCATTAACGTTTGCAACACAACATGTGAGGGCTCAATACAAGAGTACAGACAACATCCTTTGAGATATCATTTTGATGTCATATTTCTCCCTCGGTTATCTTTGCACACCCAACACAATGATAACAAAGCAAACATTTCCATGTGTCCCTGTTTAATCATAATTATTCAATCATGATATTTGGTAGTGTTAGCATTCATATTTTTGAAAATCACATTAGATGTTGTGAAGTAACGTCAAAATAAGGTCTGTTCATCCAGTAGAAATGATTTTGGCTTTTACGCACTCTGTTAGTTTCCTAAGGCTGCTGTAGCAAGTCAACACAAGATGGGAGGCTTAAAACAGCATTTATTTATTCCCTCACAGTTCTAGATGACATATGTTCCAAATCAAGGTATCAGCAGAGTTGGTTCTATCTGGAGGCTCTGAAGAGAATTGGCTTCTCCAACAACCCTCAATGTTCCTTGGTTTGATGCTCAATAATTTCAATCCCTGCCTGCATCTTCACAACACTTTCTCTTTGTGTCTTCACATGCCTCACATCTATGTCCTTTGTTGAATAAGGAAAACAATTACTAAATTGAGTACACACTTGAATCCAGGAGATTTTGATCCAGAGGTATTTACCTTAATTACATCTGTAAAGTTTCTTAAAAATAAAGGCACATGCTTAGTGTTTGGGTGAAGACAAATTTGGGAAAGACATTATTCAATCATCTACAAAATCTTAGATTTTGCCTCTAAAGTAAGTTTTAGCCTCATCTGTTCTCTGCCTTTCTAGTGCTGTTACTGCCTCCATCAGACATTGCTAAACTAGTCACCTTTTAGGGTCTGGTATGGTGGTGCCATACCTGCAATGCTGGCATCCCATGTCAGTGCCAGTTTCTCGGTTTGAGTCCTAGCTACTCCACTTCCAATCCAGCTCCCTGCTTATGTGCCTGGGAAAGCAGCGAAAGAAGGCCCAGTTGCTTGGATCTCTGCCACCCATATTGGAGATGTGGATGGAGTTCTAGACTCCTGTACTGGCCTGACACCAATACATTTGTGGAGTATTGCGAGCATTGCAGCCATTTGGGGACAAGAAGATGGAAGACCTCTCTCCTCTCTCTCTCTCTCTCTCTCTCCTTGTCCCTCCATCTTTCTGTAACTCTGCCTTTCATATAAATAAATTCTTCTTTAAAAATGTCAATTTTCTTAGTTGCCTTTAAGATTTCTTAAATGTTATTTTTTAGAAAGCACTCATTTTTATTCTTTTTACCAAAACAGAAAAATATTCACTGCAGGAAATTAGGAAAACATGACAAAATACAAAGAATAAAACAAAAATTTCTTGTAATCCCATTCAGATCTAAACTGTTACTATATTCATATAAACACTTTTACGGGTTTATGCAAGCATCCATATATAGTTCTTATAATACTGAAACCATACTGGACATATTTTTCACATAATAGTGTACTTTTAGTTTGCAATTAGTATTTCATTGTGCAACAAGAATATATCATTTTCTGATGCTAGAATTATATAGTCAACTTTAACAGGCTACAAATAATATTGTGGTCACTCACCTTAAGGGAATTGGCTACCAAGGCAAGCGATGTAAGAAAAAAGTTTCTTTAGGGCACCCTGTATGTGTGCAGGGGGTCAAGACTTTACAGGAATTGAGTCGCAAAGTCTATCATTCCTGCAAAATATGTACTATGGGAATCCCAAATGAGGAAGCTCACGGAAGACTCAACAAAAGACACTTACTGTATGGGCACATTCCACAAAAAGGATGCTTACTGCAACATTTCAAAACCACCATTACAACGTGTTCCTTCTTCTTCTTCTTCTTTTTTTTTTTTTTTTTCAACCTGTTCCTTCTAATACTTCTTATTCTTGCCAGATCCTGGAGACATCAGAAGCAGTTATTAGAAAAGTCTAGCAATTGGGCTAAAGTAGAACAAATAATATTCCTTTCATCATTGTGAGTGTGGAAGTAGAAGTAGGGTGAGTTGAATTGGTGAGAGATGTGAAAAGTTTGACTTATGTAGGACTAGATATTTTAAACTATATGTAAATGAGATGGTTCTGGCATTGCAATTGCTGATAAAATACTGGGATCAGCAAGAGATTTGCCAAAGGACAGAAAAAAAAAAGGTCTGGAAGAAGTTATTGAAAGCATTTTTTTTTTGGTTTTGTTTGTTTGTTTTTTGTTTAGTTTGGTTTTGGTTTTGGTTTATGCTTTATTTCTCTCCAGTTATGGGATAATTGGGCAAGTCACTTTAGCTATCTATTGAGTAGAATATAATGTGTCTTTTTTCAAATGTTTTTATTCACATAAACAGAACAGATTCTATGCATTCCATAGGTACAGTTCCAAGAAGACAGCCATATCTCTTTCTCTCCCTGTCCCCCTGTTCAATTCCTTTCCCTCCCTCCCCCTCTTCAGTTTTTGCAAAGCCATAATTTTAATTCACTCTATATTCATGGGCTTAATTTGCCCCTAATCATAATATTCATCTAGTTCAAAAGTAAAAAGACCACAGTTCTACAGGAGTATAAACAAGTGTTAAAAACGACAGTCATTCTGACCCAGATAGGGGTGTTGTAGCCATTTGGAGAGTGAACCCACAGATCTAAGATCTCTCTCCTCTCCAACACTCTCTATCATTCCACCTTTTAAGTAAATGAATAAAAAATAAATCTATCTATTTAAAGTCATTAGAGTTTAAAAATAAAGCTAGATAAAGAATCAAGTCATCTACAATAAAATAATAGCAATTACCACAAAAACACTATGCCTCTTATTTCTCCTCCAACATCATGGTCATATTCAGTTCAATCTCTAACTTTTAAAATACCCCACATGCTTCTAGTCTTGAGAGCAAGGATCACCACCATAAGTAATCCATCACCAAAGTGTTAAGGAATGTTCTTTGCAAATATTGACTAATAAAGTATTACTACTTTTTAAAAAAAATTAAAGCAGATTATGGAAATATTTTTCTGACTAGATTTTACTCATTTTCCAGTTAATAGATATTTTGTGCTTCCTGTGAATCACTGTGCAATGAGATTTTAATGGATTCTGAGGCTATTAAACTCTGACCCTGAAAAGTTTATAATCCAATAAGGGAAGGTAATATATAAACAACTAAATGTAGTTAAAAAAAAAAAAAAAGAAGAAGAAGGAATTGAGCATGTTTGACATAAAAACAAAGTTTCCTGAAGAAGAAACGGAGAAAATTATTAATTCTGAAGGAGGTCCATCTAAGAACTTCAATATGAAGTAGTTATGTTGAAGACTATGAAAATTGCCTTCTGAGGCTATGTAAATGTATGACTTACAGTTTGAAAGACATAATCATTTTTATAATCTCCGGCTGTGATTAAGAGACATTCTGGAATGATATGCTCTTTTACTTTTAAATTTATCTATAGTCCCGAATATACAGTGCGTTCCCTTCAGAGACATTTCTTCACCTTATCTGCTCATTCTCTGTTTGGTTAAATCTTCATGTTTCATGATGCATCATTCCTTTTGATATTTACCTTGAGTCCAGATTAGTAGACAAAATAAATATTTTCTCCAACATAACTTTGCAAAAGACATAATTTTTACATAGTTTTTATTTAAAGAATTCAAGCACAGTGTACATTATTCCCAAAGCTATGAAAATAAAATCTCTGTGTATCACTGTGTTCTCCAAGGGTATTAAGGATGCCAAAGCTATTTTTAAGGACATCTATATCCAACTGATTTTGAACATAAAAAAGAAACTCTAAAGATTCTAGTATACTAAAAAATATAATTAGTGGGGAAAAATACTAGTAAATTTTCAGAAAAAGGAAATGCTTTAATGGTGAGGAATACTAAAATATTAAAAATGCTACAGAATAGTACCATTTTTTGCCTTGAAATTACATTTCTAAAGATAAAAGCTTTTGGAAGCTACATCTACTCCATTATAAGAGGTCAAATTTTCTTAGCATACATGGTATATTCCAATAGATTAATCTGAGTTTACAAAACAGATAAATTAGGAGGTGATTATTCACACTACAAATGATTCACTGTAGGGTCCCTTTAGTGATTTTAAATAATTGTTAACAGCTCATTGAGTACTTCATAGTTTAGAGGGTGTTGAGAGACTTAAAACTGAACAAATTCTATAGACCATAAAACAAAATGATATTCTGGGAATTGGAGGAACCTAAAGTATCAGGTACAAATTATCTTATTTTTGCAGATAAAGAGCTAAGAGAAAGTAAATGGATAGCCCTATGTCATCCACCTTATTTACTTACAGGAGCAAACCAAAAACTTAGCCTTTTGTATCCATTCTGTCTGTTTCGCCAAAGCCAGCTAAAAATGGCTTAGTTTGCAAAAAAGTGATCATCAAGACTTTTCAATAAAATATCTATCGAAATGTGAAGACTTTTCACTTCTAATTATAAGTAAAGAATTTTCAGTTTTAATCACACGACTTCCCAGGTCAATATCTGCGAACAGAAAGTTGAGAAGCAAGGATACATAAACATTGTTTCATAGTTCAGCAGTGAAGCACCTCTTCTACTAAAATGAGCTGGGAAACCAAGAAAAATCCAAATGATATAATATACCATTCTCTGACTCACTGTGTTGCAGGTTGAATTCTCCAGGAAACAGATCTCAGATTGACTTTAGTGTCTATGATATTTAGGAAGCATTTTTGCATCAACTCTTCTGGTAGATTGGAGGAGAACATGAGATTGGGCTGTGAAAGAAGTAAAGCCGTAATACAGACAGACCAGACCCACAATCAAGCTCACAAGGAGGTCTACAACTAAAATAGTCATCAGATTTGACTTGTCATGGCTAAAATAGTGGAGTTAGCTTTGTTCCCCTCAGTTATCAGATATGGGCCATTATGGAAAGGACATGGCCTTGTTTAAAGAATTCTCATCTTCTGAGGAACTCTTGCAGAAGTTCGTAGGTAAAGTCTGAGCCCTAGTGGCAGCCAGGACAGCTAGCCTTTCATTAAAGAGCGATGCTGACTCTTGTTTATCAAATCTTCCAACACATACTTTCCTGTATAACCTTTGAAGATAGTTAAAGCCAAGTTCAAACTATCTTCAAAGGTTATACAGGAAAGTATGAGTTGGAAGATATGATAACAAAGAGTCAGCATCGCTCTTTAATGAAAGGCTAGCTGGAGGAGTTAGAGAATCTTTAAATGAATGTTTTTTACAGTGTTGCATTAAATATCCAAAAGTAAATTGAGATTTTTTTTTTTCAAAAATAAACTACTTTTTTATTTTAGGTCAATTGGGTCTCTTTGTTTCCAAGGTCAATTTAAGCTGAAAATTACACAGTCAAAATAATTTTGGAAGACAACAAATATCTCAGTTGTATGCATCTTTCCTAGGATTCCAATCTATCATATTTTGTTAACTATTATATTTCCTTGTGTTGCCTTTCTTGGCTATACATTTGTGTTGATACTTATGCAATTCATTTCTAAAGAAACCAGTATCAAGCATCTTGCAGAAATTATCAACTATTTGATATGATTCTACAGCATTTCTATTTTATGAACCACTATATATTATATGTTTGGAACAATGCCTTGTGCACTGTAGATAGTCAATAAAATAATCATCATTTTCATTTGATCATAAATGTGTCCCACCATTGCAAGCACATTTTTAATTCCTAAAGGCAATATTCATATTTTAAGCAATAATTTTTAAGATTTATTTACTCATTTGAAAAGCAGGATTACAGAGAGAGAGAGCAGAAGGAGAGAGAGAGAGAGAGAGAGAGAGAGAGAGAGAGGTCTTCCATCTCTTGGTTCACTTCTCAAATGGCTGCAATGGCTGAAGCTAGGTCGATCTGAAGCCAGGAGTCAGGAGCTTCTTCTGAGTCTCCCACATGGGTGCAAGGAGCCAAGCACTTGGACCATCTTCTGCTCTTTTCCCTGGCACATTAGCATGGAGCTGGATCAGAAATAGAGCAGCCAGGACTCAAACCAGTGCCCATAAGGGATGCTGGCATTCCAGGTGGCAACTTAACCTTCTGTGCCACAGCACCAGCTCCCCAATAGTCATATCTAACACTGTTCTGGCCCTTAGGCTGATGCCTTAGGGGTGCTTATTTTTTTTCAGGGGTTCTTATTTTTGACGAAAATTTCTGAGCAGCTACATTATACTACTCTGTAATACCAAGAATATCCTCTGAAATACAACAAAGTATAAAAGACCATTATTGAGTATAATAACAGGTGGCCCTCTGTCTGCCGTGCCAGCATCCCATGTGGGCACCGGTGGATGCCGGTTCTGGTCCCGGCTGCTCCTCTTCCAATCCAGCTCTCTGCTATGGCCTAGGGAAGCAGTGGAAGATGACCCACATTCTTGGGCCCCTGCACCCATGTAGGAGACCCAGAATTATCTCCTGGCTCCTGGCTTCAGATCGGCACAGCTCTGGCTGTTGTGGCCAACTGGGGAGTGAACCAGTGGATGGAAGACCTCTCTCTCTCTCACCTCTCTCTCTCTCTCTCTGCCTCTCCTTCTCTCTGTGTGTGACTCTGACTTTCAAATAAAATAAATAAATCTTTAAAAAAAGGAAAGTTAGTCAGAGATATTATGTAGCAGATTCTAGCAAAAGCTCCTCAACAATTCATAGTAAATCCAGTATTGGAACACTGTATTTTGAAAAGCCTTAATTTGCCTAAAATATAAAATATAAAATTGCCTAAAATGTAAAATAGATGTAAGATCATTAAATTTTCAACTTTACTTTCTTTAGGGTCTTTTCATATTTTCAAAAATCTATTAATTTTATTCATTTTGATTTTTGTGTTCTCCAAAGTGACTTTATACATTACATTATAGTGGTCTTCAGTCCGAGAGCACTCTTATTCTAATTTTTACGTTTGTTTACTTGGGAAGATTGAGATGAGCTAATAAAAATATATAACTTTTATCCTTATGGATGTAGACCATATACAGACTTTCCTTGACTTATGATTATATCATGTTTTTTAGGACTCATCATAAGTTGAAAATATCACATCAAAAATGCATTTAACATGAAACACAATTGCTTAGCCTACCCTGCTTGAAAGGTTCTCTTTTTTTTTCTTTGACAGGTTCTCATAACTCCTACCTTAGCTTACAGTTGGACAAACCCATCTGACAGAAAACTTACTTCATAATACTGTGTCATATCTCAGAAAATTTATGGAAAAATTAAAATTAAAATTACAGTTTGTACTCAATGTGTATTGTATTCACAACAACATAAGTCAAAAAAATCATTCCCTAGTAACTCAGAACTGATCTGCATTATCACAGGGAAGTTGTATAAACTTGAGAAATTACGTAGAAATAACATAACACTATAGAAATTATAAACAAAATATTTAACAAAATATATTAATTATAGGTTATCATTGAGTTACATCAAAAACAAAAAGAAAATTCCAAATGAACACGGGGAGGAAATATTTGTTAAGTGGAGAATAGACTCCTGCAATTACAACAAAACCATAACCAAAATTGTTATTCCTCTTCTGGCTCATGCATTGCACAACAGAAACCAGCTCTATTTAATATTTTGAACAAGGGCATCATGATATACAACTGCATTCCATAAAAATCTTTGATTTTTGTATTTGTATGCTTCTCTAAAACTAGATTATCAATTTTGACTTACAGCAAAGACTGAGTAAGAGGGTCCAGATTTAAATTTTTCCTAAAAAATCCATTAAGACAATAAACATCAGTCAATAAAAGACAGTGATAATTTAGGAGTAAGAAACAAATGAGCCAAGTCCTGCTTACTGTTTGTTGAGAATTCCCTCATGGAGATGTGAAACCCACAGAGAATCAGGAGATCTCTCTGAGTTGAAGGTGCAAGTGACGGTTCAGAGAAGCCAAGGAATCATCTGTCTGCAAAAGCATAACCCCACAGAATATTCCTACTACAGATGAGCATTATCACTTTGCTTCTTCATAGTCTCCATTGTGGTTGCAACACAATTCTCTAATGTATTGTGTGCTTTTGTATCAATGTCAAGAAACAATGTTCAAACTTTCAGGATTGGACAACACAATTACTTTCCCTATGGGCCAGACTTTTGGCTTACATGCTTTTTTAAATTTTATTATCATGCATTAATTCTGGACAGTCAACATAGCAAGTGTCTCCTAAAGACATGAAATACAGATAGAGCAAATATTATTGAATGTTTCTTACATAAAACCACTATGTATTTTATATAGCTGACCTCATTAAGTCCTTCAAAACACTGTGAGGTAGGTATGGTTATCACACATTTTTTGCAGAGCAGAAATAATTTAGAGAAGTCATATAATTTATATCTATCTAGTAAACAGTGATGTCAGAATGTAACTCCATAAATTTAACTATTGTCTAGAAAGTAAGCAACTGACTGGGACCAGTATCATGGCTGAAAGAATTCGTCAGAGCAGTCAGAATGAGCAGACTTAGATTTATTGACCACGTTGCAGGGGAGCAGCAGGCAGGTGGAACAGCCAGAGGCTGGCTGCTGCCACATGGACTATAATCTGTATACTTGTAACTGCAGTGTTTTCTTAGAATGAGTTTTCTTGTGGCCCAACAGGTTTTCTCAGTTGGATAATTTGCATTTCTGAGTTTACACTACCTTTAGCTTAGGGACTTTTCCAGTCGGTCAAGTACACTGGGGCAACCCTTCACATTATTTACTGTCTATATCACCTCTCAGGCAACTTCAGCACTGGTTACAAAGTTGACAAGGGGAATGAATGTGTATCCAGCAGCCAAAATACATCTCCATTCTTGGAAATACAACTAAAAAATAAAAGAGACAGTGTTCTCACTAATATTTCTAGCATTTGACTTGTTGCCTTATACATACTACATATTCATAAATCATTTAACACAACTTTTTAAGAAATTCAGAATGCATTTTAATCTAGAAAAGATAGAATTGAGAGAGAACAATTTCTTATTCATCAAAGAACTCTTCAATCAGCTTTTATTGAAGGATTCTGGTCCTCCAAACAAAGCCTCAATCAAACCATAGGAATAAGTACAGGTTTATGAAATAACCTGTATTTCCTTATGAAGACCAATGGAGTTTTAGCCTGAGGAAAAGACACAATCTTGAATAGCTTTGGAATGTGAGTTTGGGCACTCAAACTATCTCCTGAGTATCACTGGCATTACAGAGAAAGAAAAACACACAGCTGGTAGAGTCACAATGCAAGCACTGGATGATAAAGGAGCTTCATGACAGATGAATAGCAAAGGCCACCTAGTCCTAGTGTGACAATCAAAAGGGATATTGTGGTGCAGAGCAAGCCCCTGCAGGTTAATGAAAGGGATAGAAAAATCTGCAGGGGAAAAGGTAGCAGCAGAACTGACAAAAAGGTTGAAGGATAAAATATAGAGAAATACTGGGAGGGCAGCCTATCTCTCTGGGAGGCCACAAAAAAGATCACTAGTAGACAGTTGATCAGTCTAACTTCCAAGTTAAAAATATAAATAAAGTCAGGGAGTTATTCACAATCTCCAAATAAAGTAAGGAAAAGATCAGTGCCCTAAAGCTAAAGAAAAAAATTTTTGAACTTACATGGGGGTGAGGGACAGAAGAGTTTTTTCTTTATTAATACTTTGAACAATTTGACAATAGGCTTACCTTCCATGGGGTAGTCTATGAATGGATCTAACTAAAGACAACTTATGAAAGGTCAGAGAAGTCATCAGCCAGCCCCAAGAACTAAGTTGCTGCCACTGTGGTAGGAGTGGTTGAGATCATCTTTTTACCAATAACAAAAATTCTAAAACTTTTGAAAAAACACTTTCAAATATTTTGTTTGCTTGATCAAATATAATTCTTCTTTTGATGCCTTTTGAAGATTCCTAGGTCACAATGCATGTTCAATTTTAAATGAATGGGATCAATACATGATCATGAAGTGGATATTAAATACACATCTAGAGGATTCTACAGAGTTGGTTGTGCTTGGTTGAAGTGGATATTTAGACTGAGGGAGGATGTTAGGTATTTGGGCTATCATTGCTCCTTTGTAGACTACTGTGTAATGATATGACTGGACTCCAGTGTATACTCCCACTTCCTCCACTGAAATGTGTAGTAATTATGTACTGCCCAGGAGGCAGAGGCTGGATCTACTGAAGACTACTGACTTGCAATTTCTCCCAGAATGTATATCAACCTCCATAGCTCAGTATATCTGACATATAGCATACAATAAACAATTGATTAATAAATGATCACTGATAAAGTTTGAATGATTTTGTCCCTCCCAAACCACTTGTTGGAAATGATCCCCAAAGCAGCAGAATTGGAAGTTAGAGCCTACAAGGAAGCTTGAAAGCTATAGGGGCTCTGCTCTCATGAACGGATTAATGTCACCTTTAAGGACTGGAAAACGTGAGTCCTGTCTCTCCTGCTCCTCTGCTATGTGAAGACATAGTTGTTCAATCCCTTTTCCCCTTCCCCCTTCCACCATATGAGGGTGTAGGAACTGTGAAAATAAATTTGTTCTCTACAAATTACCTAGACTCGGTATACTGTCATAAAAGTGAAAAGAGACTAGACAGGATGGATGTAGAACAGAAAATTCCTTTTTATTTCATCGTATTACAGATAAATTGTCACTTCCTTGTGATTATTATGTGTCTTTGCCTTTCAGAAAGTTTCCAGCTCTGTTTTAATCACAGCTCTCTCAACCTTAACCCAATCCTTTGTGTCTGGCCACAGCTTATGCAGTTAAATATTGTCTTTGGAAGGAAAAAATTGATCGTTTCAGTGCTCATTCATTAGGGATTTTTTGAAACTGAGCAGTTTTCTATACCATGCTGAGTACAAACATTCTAATATAAAAAACAAGGGTGTAAATGCAGATGTAATTTGAATAATTATTTCAAAAATAATGCAAATAATAGGTACTAAATAATGTAATAGGTAATATCCTATTACCAAAAAAAACTTAATTACAGCTTGGTATTAGAAATATCCAATTTTAAAACCTCAGAAACTGAATATTAGAATTGGATGCTGGTCTATTACCATAAAAGAATACCCGTCCTTGATGTCAGGAGACTCCAAGGCTAGTGAGAAAGGCAGAAATGTACGCAGATAATTGCAAGGCAATGTGTTCTGTGCAATGAGAATGGGGTGAACAAAGTAGGATGAGAACACAGAGAAAGAAACAACTAACTTTCCAAGGACAGAGTAACCTCAGTTAGGCTAATTTAGAACAATTAATAAAATGCCCATAATTTTCCAAAGAGCAGATAACATCTCCTGTGAGCTCATTAGACAAAGAGAATACTAAAAACTCACAATTCTCCATCAGCTAGAATATAACTAGCTTTCACAGATGCCCAGAAGCACAAGAGCATTTTTCTTTAGAATTAATTTAGTATTAATTTTATATTGTAATTTACAGGCAAACAAGTCCTCAGGCACACAGGCCACATTTCATGAAAAACGTAACTGAACCTGCAGGATGAAAGGCCAATATTGCTGACTTGAAAACCACCAACGCCTCATCACAGAACAAGGATTTTGACTAAATGCTCTGTGGGTGGATCCCAGGAGTCTTCACTTTATGAAATGTCTCAAATTTTGGCTTAGTGCCACAACTGCTTCTTTTTTGAATTCTCATTAAAATAACATAAATGTAAATATCATCAAAGGGAGAAAGAAAGGAGATTGATAGTGAACAAGAGGCCAAATTTCAAACATCACAAAAACATAAGCAACTGGTATGAAAGTGTCACTGGAATTCAGTGTATTGCATAGATTTACCTCAGCTCTTCCTCGGTTTATGCTTTGTGGTTTTTAAGAGAATTGCATGAAATTTGACAAATGTCTAAAAAGTATTGATAAAAAAATATACTTTTTCTTTTAAATTTTAAATTATGGAAAGTATTTGGAACAAAAATCCATCAAACCTATATATATATGTGTGTGCGTGTGTGTGTGTGTGTATATATATATATATATATATCTCAACAAACCTGATATAAAGTATGGATGGTGGATGATGAATTTGTGTCAGTGTCAGTTAAGCGACTGTAACAAACATCTCACTTGGTAGAGAAAGCTCTGCATGTGTGGAGCTGAGGATATAAGGGAAATCACCGTAATTCCTTCTCAATTTTGCTGTACATCTACAACTGCTTTAAAAAAAGCAGTACATTAAAAAAATGCCTTCAGCATACTTCATTTCTTACCTCTTTGCTTATTTTCCCATCTCTGAAATAAGGTGGTTTTCCTACCAGTCCAACCCATCATTTATTTTATACAGAAAATTGAGACTTTCAGCATCACCAGGCACTTAGTTTACATAGCTGCTTCTTCTAAATTACAGATTCAGTGATCCATGATGGTGGATTACTTTTTAACAAATTTCTTGCAGTGATTTGAGTTTTTCCACAAATTTGACACAAAGAAAATGTCCGGAAAAATATCTGTTGAGTTGAGGTAGGTATATCTGGGTGTTTCATATGCTAAATGAGTTACTTAAGGTCATTCACACAGTATTACATTTTTAACAGCTACTGATTATTAAACGTTCACTATGTGGTAGGCACTGCTATTCTCTTTACAAATATTATTTAACCTCATTACATCCCACTCAGCAAATTTATGAGGTAGGCATTATAATTGCCTCTATTATAAGACAACGAAACTAAGACAGTGTAAGAAAATGGCTTGCTGAGAACATAAAGTTAATATGTGTCCCAGGAAATCATTTTATTGTAGTCTTTTTTTGATTCTGTACCTTCAAATCCTGCCCTTTCAGGCTGGCATTGTGGCACAGCAGGTTAAATCGCTGCCTAAGAGGCCCTGAAATCCTATATGGGCATCATTTCAAGTCCAGGTTGCTCCACTTCCAATCCAGCTCCCTGCTAATGGTCTGTGGAAGATGGCCCGAGTGCTTGAGCCCCTGCATCCAGGAGATCCTGATGAAACTCCAGGCTCCTGGCTTTGACATGGTCCAGCTCTACCTGTTGCAGCCATTTGGGGAGTGAACCAGCAGATGTAAGATATTTATCTGTGTATCTCTTTCTCTCTGTGTAACTCTTTCAAATAAATAAATAAATCTTTAAAAAAAGAAAACTGTACTTTCACTCATTGTTGTGTGTTCTTTGGATGTTGCCCTAGGACCTTATCACGTGTCTGTACAGTAAAAATAACAAAGATTCCCATTCTTAAGCTATTTAAATATGTGTTAATATATGTATAATAAGTCCACAAAGGTAGAACCATTGTCATTCTACTATTAAATGTACACCACAAACAACAAATACCTGCTTTGTAGTGAACCCATAATATGCCCAAAATATATACATTGGCCAAACTATTGCACTTGACTGGACAAATAACAGCTAAAAAGAAAGTATTATAAAACTCACTTTGTATTCTACATGAATTGTGCTAGTAGAGAGAAGCATTGGGTTTATAACACAAATCAAAATGGCTTAGCAATACAACAGTGAAATCCAACCAGACTGTTGCCTGTGGGGGACGTGTGAGTGGTAAAATTCGCTGCCCTTCCATTCAAGCACATTCATTATAGACTTTGCACCTAGCAATGACTCAGAAGTCTTTATGCCCTAAATGGATAGTTTTACTATAAAAAATCAAACAATGAAACTTAAAAAAATCTTAGACCCCAATAGATCCAGACATTTGGTTCCTAGTTAATCTCCACCCTTCCCTCCTTGACCCTGATACTCTACTGGGGCTGTGTAGAAACTCTCAGATGTTAGAATTTGACTTTAAAAACACTCTTTATTAAACAACTGAAATAGGGATAAGACCTTTTGCCACAAAATATTTATACATATAACTCATTTGATTTTATAACTAAAGCAAAATTGTTATTAAAAAATTCTGGATTTGGTTTTCCATTTCCACAAACCAATTTGTTCCTTCCACCAAAGTCCACATTTTCAAATTGTATGTTTTACACACCAGAGTTCCCTATGAAGTTTCATCTAATGGAAATCCTGGTCTTCCAGTTCTGTGAGACACTCCTTTCTCCTCTGTATATCAAGGAAGCAAGTGGTGCCTGTATGATGTTCCCAGACTTGCCAGCTCTGGGTGGAAGTGACTTATTAAATATCCCTTACTGGCTTGTAGTAATATAAATTAGTAGGTAGAGAATGTAATCCAACACTAAGTACAAATTTTTATTCAAATAATTCTTTTAGCATAATTATATTTTTGAGGAAATTAAATGTACATTATTATGCTTTATGTGCCACAAATTATAAAAGCAAAAATTTCACTTGTAAGTTTCTGCAGTTCTCCAGTAATTAGCCATATTGCACCTTGGAAACTAAAATTAAATACATAAATTAAATCAGTGGGGGAGATAATAACACTGTAAAGGGGGGTCTGTGTTTAGTACAGAATATCGAACCTGAGGCTCAGCCATGGAAGAGCCATTACAGGCTTGGTCACATAGGAGTCAAATCAGATTTCCTGCAGATCTGAGCTTGTGCCTGAAGAGACCACTTGGCAGTCCATTAAAGGAAAACTCCATCTCTGATCAAACAATACATATCAAATAGGTCTCTTTTACCTGCTTTCTGAACATTGTTTAGCCTCTTAATCTCTGTGATACTGAGGATGTGAATTCAGCAGCAAGGTGTTGCATAAATTCACAGCTGAGTTCATATCCTTTTCATTTATACAAATGAAACTCAGCTCTTAGTTCTCTGAAGATGCACACATAGAGACTTAATGAGGACATTCACAATTCCCCTTATTGGAAGTAGCTTCCAGTTGAACTTATAATATTTGTATTAGCTACATTTGGTGATAATTGCTCCCCAGTGGAAAAAAAAAAGAGACTTCTATTTCTACTAGCTAATGTTAGCTACTTATATGGGAAAATCTATCTGATAGCTAAGCTTAAAAAAAGACATAAAGAAAAAATAAACAAAATCCCTATAATATTTTATTGCACTGTATATAGTCTTTTTTTCTGATCACATAGGAAGTAGGAAACACAATTAACAGCATATAATGAGTTTCTCCTGTTTGATTTCCAGGCACAGAGTGAAATCCAACTTAAACATAGATTCTCTTACTCCAAAGATCAAATGGGAAGGGGTGGGAGGTTATGTCACTGGTCATTTTGGTACCATGGTCTCATTCAATATTCTCCAAATATAATTGACTACCAAGTCACAGATGCTCATTTCAACCTCTTATTCCTTTCATATAAAATCTGCAATACTGGAGTAGAAGAGATTTTATGGTAAAAGATCCTTCCCAACCTTTTATCATAGCAATATAAAAAACTCATGGGAATAGATACCCAACATTAAGATTTTTTATCTCATTTTAATATCCATCAGTATGTACCTTCATTAAGGAGGCAACGACAACTAGTCCTAACGTAATGGATGCATGGTAGCAGGTACAGTCTCAGTAAAAGCATCTCCAACATCATAGGTTCAGACTCATCAAGTCGGAGCTAATTACTGTTGCTACTTAATGCTCAACAGAGATTTATGCTGAGTCCTTGAGATAGCACAGTACATCAAGGTAACCAAGCAGCCAATCAACATTAAATTGACCTTTTTTGACATTGTCAATCCCAGAGGAGCTAGAGATTCATCTTGATTGGAACCAATATATATTCTTTTTATCAATTTATTTGACTTTCCTGAACACAGAATCATTATTTGATAAATTTAAGAGTATTTTATCCAACAACATTGAATCTTACAAAATGTAACACTGCACCAATAAAAAGGTATTCTTCACAGAAAAGGAGGTTTGGCACTGGTGTTGTGAGCCTAGTGTTCACTTATCCTAACAAGTATGTACCACTAAAGCTGTTGGCCTGATAAAGATAAGAAATATAATTTTAAGGCACATGTGATGTATTGTATCATCTTCCAAGAGGTAGTGAAAATTCTAAGTCAATGATCTTTACATGGTGTGGTATCTTTCATGGGTAGGGTGTCAATATGACCTGAAAATTTGTGTCACCTGAAAAAATACATATTGAAATTTAATCACTAATATGATACTACTGAGGAATGGATCTTTTGGAAGATGACTATGTCTTGAGGGAAGAAGATCTATAAATAGAATTAGTACCTTTATAAAAGGTGCCACTGCCTGCCACCACTTCACTTTGAGGACACAGTGAGAATGTGCTCTTTATGAAACAGGAAACATGAGTTTATCAAACACGGACTATTCTAGCACTTTCATCCTGGAAATTCCAGCCTCCTGAACTATGACAAATAAATTTGTTTGTAAACTACAGAGTCTGTATTTTGTTATAGCTGCTAAAATGGAATAAAACTTAAAATTGATATTGAAAAGCAGAGATACTATTACAGCAAACATGTAAGAATGAGGAAACAGATTTGCAACTAGGTAATGGATAGAGGCTGGAAGAATTTTGAGTTCCATGCTGGAAACACCCTACATGGCTGTGAATGAAGCGGTATCGGTGGTTCTGGTGAGAGTTCCGATGGAGAGGAGGAAAGCTGTAGAGAGAGTCTCAATCTTCTTGGAGAATACAACTGATCATAAACAGAATGTTGGTATAAACATGAGCAATGAAGTCCATTCTGATGAGATCTTAGATGGAAAGGAAGAACAGATTGGAAACTGGAGGAAAGGCAATCTCTGTTATAAAAAAAAAAAAGAACTTGACTAATTGTATACATATCCTAGTGTATTTGCATGGTCGAACTTGTTAAGTTATAAAATAAGATATTTGGTTGAAGAAATTTCTAAGCAAAGTAATGAAGGCATGGCATTACTTCACCTGAATATTTATAGTAAATGGTAAGAAGACAGAAATTATTTAAAGATGTACTTTCTAGGGGCCAGTGTTGTGGCTTAGCAGATAAAGCTGCCGCCTGCAGTGCTGGCATCCCATATGGGCACCGGTTCCAGTATTGGCTGCTTCACTTCTGATCTAGCTCTCTGCTAGGGTCTGGGAAAGCAGTGGAAGATGGCCCAAGTTCTTGGGCACCTGCACTCACATGGAAGACCCAGAAGAAGCTCCAGGCTCCTGGCTCCTGGCTTTGGATCAGCCCAGTTCCAGCCTTTGCAACCATTTGGGGAGTGAACCCGTGGATGAAAGACCTTCCTCTCTCTCTCTCTCTGACTCTGCTAACTGCCTCTCTGTAACTCTGCCCTTCAAATAAATAAATCAGGGCTGGTGCTGTGGCTTAGTGGATAAAGTCACCACCTCCAACACTGGCATCCTATATAGGTGCCAGTTCTAGCCCCAGATGCTCCTCTTCTGATCCAGCTCTCTGCTATGGCCTGGGAAAGCAGTAGAAGATGGCTCAAGTCCTTGGGCCCCTGTACCCACGTGGGAGACCAGGAAGAAACTCCTGGCTCCTGGCTTTGGATTGGCACAACTCCAGCCGTTGCAGCCAACTGGGGAGTGAACCAGCAGATAGAAGACCTCTCTTTCTCTCTCTCTCTCTCTCTACCTCTCTCTCTTTTTGCCTCTCCTCCTCTCTCTGTGTAACTCTGCCTTTCAAACAAATAAATCTTTAAAAAAATAAATCTTTTTTTTTAAAAAAGATGGACTTTTTGAAAGAACAGGAAGCAGAACTGAAAATTTGGAAAATTCTCTGCAGATGTGTATATAGAAAATATTGAAAAAAAACATGTGTATCAAGGATAAAACTACAATGGCATGGCCAAACAGCTATCTGATAAGGAGATTGTTCATCCATCTAAATAAACGTCAGAACCCAAATTAAGGAAGTGAAACAGTGACTCTGAAGATCTTCAGAGATTTTCAGGGTGGTCTCTCAAACACGGACTCACAGGGCAAGGGTCTTAGAGGAAGATGATGCAAAGGGGTTGCTGCAGGTATCCTAGTACCTCAGTGTCTGCTGAGCACCGTCTCAAGGTTCTGCTGCCTGCCATGCTCCTGGGCATGAGGTTTTACCAAACAGAATTTCAATTCCAAAAAGCAGCCAGCATGTGAGTTCAGCCTGGGAGAGCTGCAGGCACACAACTCCAGTGCTTGAGACTTAACATGGTGAACTGCACCCAGAAATGCTATCAGGAAGGTGGAAACACAAGTCCCACCACAATGTTTCTGGCAGAAGGGATACTGAGTCAAAGTCAAGTCTTAATGTTATATGTTACTTACTATGTTGCCTCTGGGACATAGTTGGACCCTATTACTCCTTTTTTTTTTTTTTTCCCAATTTCTCCTTTGTAGAATAAGAATACCTATTCCATGTTTGTCCTGTCATTGATTTTGGAAACACATAGCATGTTTGACTTCATGGGTTCACAGCAGGAAAGCAATGTTACTTAGGAGTATACTTTGAGTCACAGGTATATCTAATCTGGTTGATATTAAGATGACATTTTGTAATTAGATATTAAAGTTTTTGCTAAAATTGGTTAAGAATATTGGAGCTATTGACATGAATTGACTGTATTTTTAATGTAAGAAGGATGTGAATTTTGATAGGACCGGGGCATAATGCAATGGTCTAAATGTTACTGTTTTGGAGGTACAACCTTTGGAAGGTCATTAGGTCATGAGAGCATAGCTATTATGAATAAAATCAGTGCCCTACAAAAGAGGACCCAAAAAGCTGACGTCCATTTGTACCACCACGTAAGGACAATGAGAAAGGGCCATTCATCAATCAGGAGATGAAACCTAACCAGACACTGACCCTATTGTGCTTTAACCTTGGATTTCCCAGTCTCCAGAGCTACTAGATGCCATACAGTTGTGGTAGTCTGTTATAGCACTCTGAACAGACTAGCCAGGCATTTAGGGCACAACGGGTGGAATCAGACACGACCCCACTTAACTATCATTTTGTGTGACCCACATGAGTGGTTGCCTTTCCTAAGGTACAACTCCAGGCTCTATGAATTTAGAGAAATCTGGAAAAAACAGTTCCATCAGGAAACATGGTAGCGCAGTTCATCACATATCAGCCTATGGCTGGCTCCTGAGCACATTAGTCTCTGTGCTGAGACTTTTTGGACCTGTCAGAAAAGGAGTCACTATATGGCACATGAAGCTGGCTCTGTACATCAAGACAGCCATGACTGCTCTTACATAATGGGAAAAATTAAACCTGTGTTTGAGAGCTGGGTAACCCACTGAGAACTCCTTTTCCTTTTTTTTTTTTTTTTTTTTTTTTTTTACTCTTACTGAAGTGGTATAAGGAGCAGTGCAATAGCAACAACCCACAAAGGACACACTGCAGGGCAGGTGTTTGGGTTAGCAGTTCATATGCCAGCTGGGAAATCATATCCCATACTGGAATGTCTGGATTCAAGTCCTGGCTCAACTTGCTCCCAAGTCAATTAGCTTTCACTAATGCACACTGTGGGAGGTAGAAGATGATGGCTCAAGTACTCTGGTCCCTATTCCCAAAATGGGAGAACTGGATTAAGCCTTGGTTTCCTGGCAACAGCATGGCCACACTTCTCCAGCTAACGTGAGTATTTGAGTAGTGAATCAACACTTGCAGATCTTTTCCATCTATCTCTCTTTCTGTCATCGCACCTACATTTTTCTTTGCTTTTAAAACAAAATGAAAAATGATAAGTTAAAAAATCAAAAAGCAACAGATTAAAAAAAAAACAACAACAGGATGTTGTGACCAAGGACTAATATATCTCTTGGATTCTGGCCTAATTGGTTCAATTGTCAAGGAGATAACCATGAATGAAAGAACTCTAGGATGAAGAGTAAAGAAATCATGGGTCATGTGTATCAGCTGTAGTCTCTGTGTTTGCTGCAATTCAAAGAGACTAATTTTTCCCACTTAAAGTCCTCTTTAAAATTTCTCCCAGGAAAACGGGCCCACCAAAATCATCAGGGAACTAATCCCAGGAATAATACAAACAGCTGAATCTATGTAGTGCCAAATTTAGACATTAGTGGATACTGTGGTACTGTTAGGGTGCCCTAACCTCCTAAGACTTGAAGAACTCATTCCCTCAAGCTAAGGTATTGATATAAGAGTATCAAAATTCAGCCTATTTTCCCTGTCTGAGATAATTCTAAAGGCCACCATACTCCAGAGCTACTTGTGGGTGGGAGGAAGGGAAAACTTGATGTAACTGCACCAAAGCCCATTTTTTTTTCTGATCAGTACTACTTCTCTTAATCTTCCACAAGTGTTAATTCATAAACAGCAAACAAAAAATTCTGTATAAATATCTAGATGTTTTCTTCCCAAAGGAATTTCTTTATTGAAATGGTGTTACTAAAAAGTAATGCCAAAATCTGTATTAGTTTCCTAGCATTTTCATTACAATTTCTCACAGGATGACTTAAAAGCAAAATTCAACTTCTTTAAGTTCTGCAGCCTAGAAATTGAAATCCAAAATGTCAGCAGGTTTGGTTACTACTGGAAGCTCTGAGAAAGAATCTCTCCATAATTCTTTCCTAATTTCTGGTGGTTGCAAGAAACTCCTGGAATCACTTGGCTTACAGATGTGTTATTCCAATCTCTAGCTCCATTTTCACACAAAATTCTCCTCTATCTGCTTCTATGCCAAAATTTCCCTCTGCTTTTAAGGATATTGCTTTTTGCATTAGAGCTAACTGTATGTTAGTATGTCCTCATGTTTACTTGGTTGCATCTATAAAGATTCTATTTCCAAAGAGGTCACATTCTGGTGACCAGTCTTGTGGCACAGTAGGTTTAGCCATCAACTTTTTAGTGTATGCTTATCTTTTGTTTTAAAATTTAATAATTTTAAAATTTTGTCAATTCATTTTATATATAATTGTATATATGTATGTATATCCATGTTTAAACTTTTTTTTGAAAACAGAGCTATTAATATCACAAAATAATGGACTCACGACAAAGATCAAAACATGGGGAAATAAGGGCCTATTGTCAGGTACATGCAATGATTCAGGAAAGCAATAAAACTATATGCTATCCATCAAGTTTTTAGACTCTATATATGTTAACTTTCACAAAGATGAGAAAACTTGTGGTATTTTTATTCTCAAGCTGTAAGCTGCCATGTTCAACACCAGCATTCCATATCAGAGTATTGATTTCAGCCTTGGCCATGGCAGTCATCTGGGGAGTGAACCAGTGGATGTAAGATTTCTCTCTCTCACTATGCACTTAAAATAAAAAATAAACCACTATATCTTCAAAAGAAAAAAGAGATCACAGTCTCAGGTTTCAGATTACTATGGAAATTTTAAGGACATATTTAACCTAGCACACTATAACAGAATAATAGATAAATCTATATGATATTTTCGATCAAAACCAGAAATTGTATTTGAAAAATTCAGCATGTATTGATTAGTTCATAAAACTTCTCAGAAAATTAGGATAGAAAACAAAGTTCTTTGGCTTGATAAATGTGTTTTAGGGAAAACTTATAGCTATTATCATATTTATTGACTAAATATTAAGTACTGCTTCATAAAATAGAATATAGTGAAAAAAAGAACAAAAACTCCCTTCATTATTATTGTTTGCTTTGAAAATCATAAGTCTGCAAAATCCTAGAATTAATGAATGAATATAGCACTTTTCAGTTAACATTTATATTTATATATAGTTATATTTCTATATAATCACAGGAAAAGATGGAAGCATTTATTGAATTTAAAATAAAAACATGAACGTTATAGGATAGACTTAACAATTTTGGTGTAATAATTTTACACCAAACTGAAACTAATATATGTAGAGCTAAAATGAATTTCATACACACACACACACACTTTAATGTGGAGATGCAGCCTTAATAAATGTAGAAATGCATCATGTTTTTAATTAAGATACTCAGTGTTGTGAAGCTATGAATTCTCCTCTAAATGATACTTAGATTGAATACAATCCCAATTAATATGCCAGAAGGCTTTTAGCTTATTTTTTTAAAAGATGAGTTAAATGCAATAAAGTTGAAGCTTCATACTACTTGATGTAATGGGGTTCCTCAGAAAAACAGACCCAATTAGATACATGTAAATTCACATATATAACACAAGGGATTTACGTAAATGGAGGCTGAGAAGTCATACAACATGTTACCTGCAAGCTGGAGAAACAGGAAAACCATTGGTAGAATTAAGTCTGAGTTCAATAGCCCAAGAAAAAGGGATTTTAATGGTGTAAGACTCCATTTGAACCCCAAGGGCCATTAAATGGGGGAGATGATAACACTGTTGCTCTAAGTTCCACAATCCAAACGTCTCAGAACCTGGAGTCCCGATATCTGAGGACTTAGGAAAGTGAAGCTACCCTCCCTGTACAAGTCAGAGCAAATTCTCCCTTCCTCCACCTTTTTATTCAACCTGGACCCTCAAGGGACTGCATGATGCCCTGAGGGTGGATCTTCTTTATGAAGTTTATTAGTTCAAAGGCTAATCTCTCCCAAAAAAGGCCTCATAGACACATCAGAAATAACAGTTTACCATCTATCTAGGTATCCTTTAACCCAGTTATCTTGACACAGAAAATTAACTGAAAATATTACTATAAATCTATAACACTCATACGATGGATGTGATTATACAAAAGACAAATAGAATAAGATGAAACAGAGATTACAGAAATAAGTCTACATAGATATCAAATCATTCAGTGGGAGAAATGAAAGTTGCTTTCAGCAAATGTCTTTAATGATGTTACACATTTTTAAAATAAGATTAAATTTAATTCATATCCTACAGCATGCACAAAAATTAATTCCTTAGGAACCATAGGCCTAAACTGAACACAGAAAATATAGTTATTGTCTTATATAAGCAAGAAATAAAGTATGCTGTGGTTTCTAAACTGGGCCTAAAAAGAAAATAATGAATAATTGAAGTTCACCAAAACTGAAAGCTCTTTTCTTCAAAATTGTCATTAAGAAAAAGAAAACTAAGAGACTAGGGAAAATATATACATAATGTTTTGCAAAATAACTTGTATGCAGAATATATAAAGAATTAACACTAATAAATAACAAAAATATAAATAATTGGCACCAGCTCTGAGGCATGGTAGGTAAAGCTGCTGCCTGTGGTGCTGACATCCCACATGGGCACTGGTTCAAATCCCAGCTGCTCTGCTTCTGATCCAGCTCCCTGCTAATGCACCTCAGACAGCAGCAGAAGATGGCCTAAAGCACTGGGTCCTTGCACTCATGTGGGAGACCTGGAAGAAACCCTGGCTCCTGGCTTCAAATTGGGCCAGTTCCTACAGTTGTGGCCATTTGGGGAGTGAACTAGCAGATAGAAGATCTCTCTCTTTCTCCCCCTCACCTCTCTAACTTTACCTTTAAAATAAATAAAATAAATCTTTTAAATAAGTATAAACAGTCAAAATGTACAAAAATTTAAACAGATAACCCATAAAAGTTACAAAAACTAATTAAAATCATATTAAAAATTTCTCAACATTATTAATCATCAGGGAAATGGAAAAATTGGGTTAAAGTAAATGAAAATTAAATACCAAGAGATTCACTGAAAAGAATTAGAAAAACTTAATGATGACAATATTCAATGTTGATTAAGAGATTAATATGAACAGTTAAAGGAGGTACATCATTTAAAAATATTATTTGGCATTTTCTTATAAAGTTTATGTATATGTGTGTGTGTATATATATATATATATATATTTACCTGTGGCACAAAAATTCTACTTATTTATGAAGGAGAAATTAAAAATATATCCATTGGTATTTGTACAAGAATGTTTATAGAAGTTCTACTTACAAAATAATCAAGACAGTGTGAGATAGTGGTATGGATGACAAATAATTAAGTGACCAATAGATTATCTAAAATATACAAAGTCCTTTCAATGGAAAAATCTTTTCTTTCTTGTTTTTTTGGGAGGCTGCTTAGAATAACCTTATTTCCTCAAAGCTAAAAGTGGATTACAGGAACATAAAAAACACAAGATACAAAAACATCATCCACAACCACAAACAGTTGAGTCCAGCATTTCCTTCTGGGTCTCTGTGCACACACACGGCATCCACTTTTACATGACTGAGATCGTGCGGAGGGTATGGATTATGCTTTCTCACACTTCATGAAGACCTTCCAATTCAAAATCCCAATGCTGTGTGAGTATTTTGGTAACCAAGAATACACTACACCAATTCAATTTGTAGGAAAAAGTGTAATTATGAAATTCTTGGGAACAAAAATTTTGTAAAAGACAATGGAAGTAACAGGCCTCTAAATACAAGTTTTGGCCAAGTGACAACGAAGATGCTCTGTCCCATTACTGCCTGATTCAAAGTGACACATACAACAATGGCATGTACTAAGTGTACTGTTTCTATGACAATTCGTGATCAGATTGGTATTATTGAATAATTAGCAAGAAGGCATGTAGGCATTCAAGTATTTAATGTACTCCGATAGCAGAGCCAAAAGAAATGCACACCCACCTATGTTCAAAATGTAAATACACCACCTCTGCATGCACCTCTCCCTTTATGCTTCCTTCGTTTCTTCTGCCGCCATCCTAGTGAGGAAGTTCTGATACACTCTGCTCAGAGGTGGTTTAACGATTCCAGGTTCAAGATGCATATTTCATATCAATTTTAACAAAAAGATACAGACAAATTGCCTAATTCACCAGCTTTACTGTTTACCACCGCAGGACATCTATAAAGCACAGATGCTGTAAAGAATGAACTTTGTCCACAATAAACATAGGTACTTTACCAAAAAATTGCATATATACGCCCATTGGTCTAATCTAAATCTTCTAGATGTGGAGACACTAGTGAGGAGCCTTTCCCTTCACCCCCCCTTTCCACTATTCCAGCGACCAAGCCCAGGACTGTGATATCTCCCTCCAAGAGGAGCGTTAGCAATGGTCACTCCCAGAAGATAGCCCTTCCTAAAATCTACCAAAATGGGTGCTTAAATAGGGATTATTTTATTACCTCTACTTCTAACATATTTTGGGCATTAGGGCATATTTATCTTTAATACACAGCAATATTAACTAAAATGTACGTATAGAACAATGGGTAGACAATCTGAACCATCTAACAGGAATGCAGTCTTTCTATGCATACTTTCTCCTCCTCCTTTTCACCACCACCCATTGACAGTAGCATTGTCTTCAAGCCACGGAGTTTAACAAAATCTTTAAAACAAATAGTAGTGGAACAACTTCATAGATATAGTCATCATAACTTATAGCTGAAAACAATTAGAGCTACCTTTAGAAGAAGATAAATTGTCACATGCGATGAAGTTCTACTCATGAATATTTTTAAACAGTTTTAAACAATGAAATTTTATTACCTGTGAAAACATAAATGACCACTCCAAACATTATTTTAAATGAAGCAAACAAATAAGTGAAAATATTTTGTAACAACATTTACACAGTGTACAAAACTACATGAAACTAACCCATGGTGATCAAAATGAGCAGAATGGTTGCCTACAAGGGATTGAGGGTAGGGACTGACCAGAAAGACACAAAAGTGAAATTCTTGGGCTCATGGAAGTTATGTGTAACTCAACTAAGATGTCTGTTGCATGAATATGTGTTTGTCAGAACTGACTTGTTCATGCACTTGTTGCATGCATTGTATGTACATTTTCTTCTCAATGAAAAATAAATAAAATAAAAAATTCCGATTTGGGGGGATTGAATTATAACAATAGAAAATCTCAAATTATACAAAAGCAGTCATTAAGTGGAGGATAAAATTTCAAATAGAAATAATATATTTTAGAATTTTTACAAGCACTCTAAACAATGAAAGAATGAGACATTGGAAAAATAATTAAATTTCTTACTGCTGTGACATGAAAATTTGTGTTAGTGAAGGGAACAAAATGTGCCAAAACAAAAGCATTGATAACACTGATGACAGGATGGTTTATCAATGTCAAGAATTTAAGAAATATTTAAGATTACTTATTGCCTAAAAGAAAATTTAATTTTTGATCACATCTAGAAGATTATTCAAGGATCTCTCAAATTTGACAATAATCCTGAAATATTTGTAGTGCATTATGAAGCAGAAAGAAATTTTCTAAGCTATCAATAATAAAGAATGACTTCAGATCAACAGGATTTAATTATCTTTCTATTCTCCATGGAAGATATTACAAAATGTTTATCATGCAAAAACATCAGTTGAAGAGTGTTGTTCCAAAAAGGTAGGAAAATGATTATAGTTTCTCTCAGGCCATTAATTAATGAGTATATTATTATTTCCTGGATGTTAGATGATTGTCATCTATTTTAGTAGCTTATCATTCATAACCTGTGATTTCTCATTTTAAATATTTGCTTTATTACCCAAATTTATTAATTTTAAGATATTTTTCTTAATGAGGGAATACAAAATAATAGAACACAATTTCCATGAAAACTTCATATGCCACTGCTGTAATTCCTTGCAAACGTCAGTCTTCCAGATGATACCAACCCATTTGTACAGTGGTGTAAAGTGCTCTATCAAAACTCGAATTGTGCTCTTTCCACTCTCAACCTCACGCCCCTCACTCTTACTTTCATTCCTTATCAGTTTTCCAATTCCATGATTTTCCTATTGTATTAATATAATAATTTTATGAAACAGTTGAATGGAAATGTTAAGAATAGCATTATGGGGAGCCAGCACTGTACGTTAAGCCTCTGCCTGCAGTGCCGGAATCCTTTATGGGCGCTGGTTCTAGTCCCAGCTGCTCCTCTTCTGATCCAGCTCTTTGCTATGGACTGGGAATGTAGTAGAAGATGGCCCAGGTTCTTGGGCCACTGCACCTGTATGGGAGATCTGGAGGAAGCTCCTGGCTGTTGGCTTTAGTTCGGCACAGCTCTGGCTGTTTTGGCCATTTGGGTGGAGAACCAGCAGAACCTTTCTCTCTGTCTCTCCCCCTCACTGTCTACAATGCTACCTCTCAAATAAATAAATAAAATCTTAAAAAAAGAATATCATTATGGTTTTCTTCCCAGCTTGTCTCCCACAAAGGACATAATCCACATTATATAGTATTACAATTTGTTGCAAACTGTGATATACTTGGCTTCTCAGCTCTACTGCTGGGAAATCTCTCAGGTGACTCAGCACCCCATTCGGTGAACATCACTCATCATTTGAGCCCCTCAGGAGGACGCTTGGGCATCTCAGAAGACAGGGAACAAGATAGATGAATAGAGAAAATCACAATCACCTCAGCAAAGGAAAATTATCCTAGCATCAAAGGAAGGTTCTTGTTTCCATGGGATCTATTGAGAGAAAATTTCAATAAAGTAGTGATGGAAAGTACAGAGAGTCCATCAGCCAGTGGAGAGAGAAAATAGATCACCACTACTACCACCACTGGCATCTGCAGATTCTAAATCACTAACTCCAGGCTAGAAATACCACCTAGCAAAGGACAAGGTGTAATGACCACTGCCAGCAACACTGACCAGTAGTCCTGGCTATGGGAGAATTTCACCGGCTTCAAGTGTAGCCTAGACTTCTGAGCAGGGTTTGAGAGACCACTTTTGTCCAGAAAGAGAACCAGCATGATTTCACTCTCCCCAAAGTGACAGACTCCAATTTGCTGTGGAAGAGCTGCTGCTGAACCTAGTACTGATTTAAGGGACAACCAAAAGATCCACTGCTACCAGAAGCTAACAGAACCAGAGGAAGACTAGGCACTTTTCTCTGGATAGAGAATCAACAGTCACAGCGACTGTGGGAGCCATGGGCATAAGCCTGTGTGTGATCTTCCTCTGCTCATCATGGGGCTAGCAGCAATAGCAGCCAATAAATATCTGATAAGACCAGTCCTATGGAAAGTGTTATACACCTCCTAGCTCATGGTGCTGGGAACCTAAGGTACAAGACCCAGAATCACCTTAGCACGCTGTGTGGGAACAGGGGGAAGTTCTGTGCTTGCAGATCTAGGACTGTTGATGTTGGTGTTACAGTCTCTGGAGTGACTCACACTCATTTAGGATATCTAGAGTTCTAGCTGTATTCCTCTGCATCAAGCTGATTGCTATCGGTCTACAATTCCCAACACAACAGGTCCTCGTACTGAGATATGGGGACTGACCCCACTTCATCCTGCAGTACCAGAACTGTGAATATTAGTAGCAGATTCTTCAGACTCACTGAATTATACCCTATGGGATTTTAGGAAGAACCTGCTTGCCTTTCACCTCTAAAGACCCACACCTGCCAGTACAGGCGAACTTGTAGGAGTGGAGTGTGGTCTCCTTCACACTTTCCAGCTCTGTTACTAGGGATTTTGGTGCCTTGAGGCCCTGAAACAGTCACATTCTTCAAGAAGGAGCTGTAGAAGGATCCATTCACACCACAGAGTCATAGAACCACACTACTGTTCCCCAGTTCCTTCAGCCATTCAGACTTGCCCAGTGGGACAAGGCAACAGCCTCCTCTGTGCCAGTACCAAGGACAAGGCTCTGATTATCACAATCACTACAGGGACTCATATCCAACTCTGTGGGGGCTGAAGATACTCACCCTGAGAAGCTCACATTCACTTCAAAGTCAGACTTCTACCTCCACAAACTGATGCATATTAGATCTCTGTGGCACTTAAAGACACAACTGACACTGATTAAAACCAAAGATGTCATCTTTGGGGCCAGCACTGTGGCATAGTGGGTAAGCCACAGCCTGCAGTGCCAGCATCCCAAATGGGCACCGATTTGTGTCCTGGCTGCTCCACTTTTGATTCAGCTCTCTGCTATGGCCTGGGAAAACAATGAAAGATGGCCCAAGTCCTTATGCTACTGCACCAGTGTGGGAGACCCGGAAGAAGCTCCTGGCTCCTGGCTTTGAATCAGCATAGCTCCAGCCATTGCAGTCAATTGGGGAGTGAACCAATGGATGGAAAATTTATCTCTCTCTCTCTCTCTCTCTCTCTCTCTCTTTCTCCATCTCTGTGTAAATCTTTCAAATAAATAAATAAATCTTTTCTTTAAAAAAAAGAAATCATCCAGAATTTACACTTCTGGGCTTAACCAGAAACAAAGCCATAGCTTGGTTCACTCATCAGATGGCTGCAGTAGCCAGGGCTGGACCAGGTGGAAACCAGGAGCCAGGTGCTTCTTCCAGGTCTCCCAGATTGGTAGCAAGGGCCCAAGCATTTGGTCCATCTTCCACTGCTTTTACCAGGTGCATGAGTAGGGAGCCGGATAAGAAAAGGAGCAACAAGGACACAAACCAGTTCCCAAATAAACACTGGCAGAGCAGGCAGTGGCTTTACCTGCTACTTCACAATGCTGGCCCCAGTTTCCCCAGTCTTAAAAGAGATATGCCTATCCACTTACAGGAAGCTCAAAGGACTTCAACTACACAAAACCAAAAGCTCTTCCACATAGAATATTGTGTTCAAATTGTCAACACTTAATGTCAAGAAGGTAATCCTTGGCCGGCGCCGCGGCTCACTGGGCTAATCCTCCGCCTAGCGGCGCCGGCACACCGGGTTCTAGTCCCGGTCGGGGCGCCGGATTCTGTCCCGGTTGCCCCTCTTCCAGACCAGCTCTCTGCTGTGGCCAGGGAGTGCAGTGGAGGATGGCCCAGGTGCTTGGGCCCTGCACCCCATGGGAGACCAGGAAAAGCACCTGGCTCCTGGCTCCTTCCATTGGATCAACGCGGTGCGCCGGCCGCAGTGCGCCGGCCAAGGCGGCCATTGGAGGGTGAACCAATGGCAAAAGGAAGACCTTTCTCTCTGTCTCTCTCTCTCACTGTCCACTCTGCCTGTCAAAAAAAAAAAAAAAAAAAAAAAAAAAAAGGTAATCCTAAAATAGGAAGAGAAAAGCATCAAGTTATATCTAAAGGAAAACCAATTAGACTAACTGGAGTTTTCTCAAAAGAAACCATATAAGTAGAAGAGCATGAGACAATATATTCAAGGTCTTAGAAGAAAAAGCTTACAACTAAGAAAATTATATCCAGCAAGGCTATCCTTTATAAGTGAAGGAGAAGCAAAATATTTCCCAAACATAAAAAAACTAAGAGAGGGGCTGGCACTGTGGCATAGTGGGCTCGGCACTTGCATCCCATATGTGTGCAGGTTTGAATCCTGGCTGCTCCTCTTTCTATCCAGCTCCCTGCTATGGCCTGGTAAAGCAATGGGAGATGGCCCAAGTCCTTGAACTCCTGCATCCACATGCAAGTCCTGGAGGAAACTCCTTGCTTCCCGCTTAAGATTGCCTCCGCTCTGGCCTTTGCAGCCATTTAGGGAGTGTACCAATGGATGGAAGACCTTTCTCTCTGTCTCTCCACCTCTCTGTCTATAGCTCTCCCTCTCAAATAGATAAAGAAATCTTTAAAAAGCTAAGATAATTCATCATTGACAGAATAAACATATGAAATTTTACAGGGTGTCCAATATTAGAAGCAAACATGAAAACATATGACACTACCAAATTCACTAGCAGAGCAGATATAATCAGTAAATAATCCATAAGATGAAGGAGTTAGTTTGTATGTATATATACTAACCTTTTATGAAAATATATTAAATTTTTCAGTCAAAAGGGATAGATTTGTAGAATGAATAAACAAAAATAAACCTAACTATACGCTGCCTCCAAAGAACTCATTTCATAAGAAATGTTCCCATATACTAAAAGTGAGAAGGCTCAAAAAAAGATGTACCAGGCAGAAGAAAACAAAACATGGATGGGATTACCTATATTCATATCATATAAAATAGACATTAAATTAGAAACTAAAAAGAGAGACATTGAAGGGCATTATTTACTGATAAAATGATCGCTTTAGTAAGCAGATGTAATAATCATAAATAAATATGCATTTAACATGAAACTACTCAGATAAATGCAGCATATACTATTAGACCTAAAGACAGAAATAGACTCCAATACTATAATAGTGGTTAATTTCAATACCCCACCATCCTCAATGGAAAGATCATTCAGGGGCCAACACCGTGGCTCACTTGGTTAATCCTCCACCTATGGCGCAGGCATCCCATATGGGCTCCAGGTTCTAGTCCCGGTTGCTCCTCTTCCAGTCCAGCTCTCTGCTGGGCTAGGGAGGGCAGTGGAGGATGGCCCAAGTGCTTGGGCCCCTGCACCCGCACGAGAGACCAGGAAGAAGCACCTGGCTCCTGGCTTCGGATCAGCGCAGCACCAGCCATAGTGGCCATTTGGGGAGTGAACCAATGGAAGGAAGACCTTTCTCTCCCTCTCTCTCTCTCTCTGTCTATAACTCTGCTTCTCAAATAAATAAAAAAAATTTAAAAAAAGAGAAAGATCATTCAGACAAAAATGTCAACAAAGATACACTGAAGTTGAATCATATATTGAGCAAATGCCCATTATAGATATTTACAGACTGTTTCACACAACTGCTACAGAATACACAATTTTCTCATCAGCACATGGAAGATTCTCTAGGATAGACGAAATAGTAGGCCACAAATCAAGTCTCAATAAATGCTAAAAGATTGAAACCATAACCTGTATCTTCTCAGACTACACAAGAATAAAACTAGAACTCAACACTAAGAACAATAGAACATTTGCAAGTGTGTGGAAATTCAACAGCATGCTACTGAATGATCAATTGATCGCTAAAGAAATTAAAAAGGAAATCAAACATTTTCTTGAAACAAAAGAAAATGAAAAATAGCATATCCAAACATATGTGGTACAGGAAAAGCAATATTAAGAGGGAGTTTATAACATTAAGTGATTAAATTAAAAAGTGGAAAGATCTGAATAAATGATAAAATAACACATCATAAAGACAGAAACCATGAAACAAACGAAACAAAAAAATCAACACAACAAAAAGCTGTATTTTTTTGAGAAGATAAGCAAAATAGACACACCTTTAGCCAGATTATCAAAGATAAAAAGAGAGAACTCTTAGAAATAAAATTAGAACATATGGTATTTGTCCCTTTGGGACTGGCTTATTTCACTCAGCATGATGTGTTCCAGATTCCTCCATTTTGTTGCAAATGACTGGATTTCGTTGTTTCTTACTGTGGTATAGTATTCTAAAGAGTACATATCCCATAATTTCTTTATCCAGTCTATCGTTGATGGGCATTTAGGTTGGTTCCAGGTCTTAGCTATTGTGAATTGAGCTGCAATAAACATTAGGGTGCAGACCTCTTTTTTGTTTGCCAATTTAAATCCCTTTGGGTAAATTCCAAGGAGTGGGATGGCTGGGTCGAACGGTAGGGTTATCTTCAGGTTTCTGAGGAATCTCCAGACTGACTTCCAAAGTGGCTTGACCAGTTTGCATTCCCACCAACAGTGGGTTAGTGTCCCTTTTTCCCCACATCCTCGCCAGCATCTGTTGTTGGTAGATTTCTGCATGTGAGCCATTCTAACCGGGGTGAGGTGAAACCTCATTGTGGTTTTGATTTGCATTTCTCTGATTGCTAATGACCTTGAACATTTTTTCATGTGCCTGTTGGCCATTTGGATTTCCTCTTTTGAAAAATGTCTATTGAGGTCCTTGGCCCATCTCTTAAGTGGGTTGTTGGTTTTGTTTTTGTGGAGTTTCTTGATCTCTTTGTAGATTCTGGTTATTAACCCTTTGTCTGTTGCATAGTTTGCAAATATTTTTTCCCATTCTGTCGGTTGTCTTTTCACTCTCCTGACTGTTTCTTTTGCAGTACAGAAACTTCTCAATTTGATGCAATCCCAATAGTTGATTTTGGCTTTGACTGCCTGTGCCTCCCGGGTCTTTTCCAGAAATTCTTTGCCTGTGCCAATATCTTGAAGGGTTTCTCCAATGTTCTCTAGTAACTTGATGGTGTCAGGTCGTAGATTTAGGTCTTTAATCCATGTTGAGTGGATTTTTGTGTAAGGTGTAAGGTAGGGGTCTTGCTTCATGATTCTGCACGTGGAAATCCAATTTTCCCAGCACCATTTATTGAATAGACTGTCCTTGCTCCAGGAATTAGTTTTAGATCCTTGATCAAATATAAGTTGGCTGTAGATGTTTGGGTTGATTTCTGGTGTTTCAATTCTGTTCCATTGGTCTATCCATCTGTTTCTGTACCAGTACCATGCTGTTTTAATTACAACTGCCCTGTAGTATGTCCTGAAATCTGGTATTGTGATGCCTCCAGCTTTGTTTTTGTTGTACAAGATTGCTTTAGCTATTCGAGGTCTCTTGTGTCTCCATATAAATTTCAGCACCATTTTTTCCAGATCTGAGAAGAAGGTCTTCGGTATCTTGATTGGTATTGCATTGAATCTGTAAATTGCTTTTGGGAGAATGGACATTTTGATGATATTGATTCTTCCAATCCATGAGCATGGAAGATTTTTCCATTTCTTGGTATCCTCTTCTATTTCTTTCTTTAAGGTTTTGTAATTTTCATCGTAGAGATCTTTAACGTCTTTGGTTAAGTTTATTCCAAGGTATTTGATTGTTTTTGTAGCTATTGTGAATGGGATTGATCTTAGAAGTTCTTCCTCAGCCATGGCATTGTCTGTGTATACAAAGGCTGTTGATTTTTGTGCATTGATTTTATACCCTGCTACTTTGCCAAACTCTTCTATGAGTTCCAATAGTCTCTTAGTAGAGTTCTTTGGGTCCCCTAAATAAAGAATTGTATCATCTGCAAAGAGGGATAGTTTGAGTTCTTCCTTCCCAATTTGTATCCCTTTAATTTCTTTTTCTTGCCTAATAGCTCTGGCTAGAACCTCCAGAACTATATTGAATAGCAGTGGTGAGAGTGGGCATCCCTGTCTGGTTCCAGATCTCAGTGGAAATGCTTCCAACTTTTCCCCATTCAATAGGATGTTGGCTGTGGGTTTTTCATAGATTGCTTTGATTGTATTGAGGAATGTTCCTTCCAAACCCAGTTTGCTTAGAGTTTTCATCATGAACGGGTGTTGTATTTTATCAAATGCTTTCTCGGCATCTATTGAGATAATCATATGGTTTTTCTTCTGCAGTCTGTTAATGTGGTGTATCACATTGATTGTCTTGCGCACATTAAACCATCCCTGCATACCAGGGATAAATCCCACTTTGTCTGGGTGGATGATCTTTCTGATGTGTTGTTGCATTCTATTGGCCAGAATTTTATTGAGGATTTTTGCATCTATGTTCATCAGGGATATTGGTCTGTAATTCTCTTTCAGTGCTGCATCTTTTTCCGGCTTAGGAATTAAGGTGATGCTGGCTTCATAGAAAGAATTTGGGAGGACTCCCTCTTCTTCGATTCCCTCTTAGTAGTTTTTTTATCTGTTCTACTTAATATGACTGGTTTAGATCTGTAATTGATGCACAGTTATTCTTAAGTGTTGAAAATTAACTTAAATGTGATCCCTGTTGAACATGGTGGTGGGAATGGGAGAAGGATGAGATGTATAATTTGGGACATGCTCAGGCTGACTTGCCCCAAGTGGTGGAGTTGGAAGCATACCAGGGGATTCCAATTCAATCCCATCGAGGTGGCATGTACCAATGCCCTCTCACTGTTCCAGGTGATCAGTTTCAGTTCACAGTTGGTCATGGTGGAGGGACTGGGAGTCAAAGGGAGCACATAGACAAGTCTAGTACCTGCTAACGCTAACCGATGGAGTAAATAAAGGGGAGAGTGATCCAACATGGGAAGTGAGATACTCAGCAGACTCATAGAATGGCAGATGTCCTAAATAGCACTCTGGCCTCAGAATCAGCCCTAAAGGCATTCGGAGCTGGCTGAAAAGCTCATGAGAGTATTTCAGGCATGGAAAGCCAAGACACTCTCGCAAAAGATCTCTGCGAGTGAGATCCCAGCGGAAAGAACAGGTCTTCAAAGAAGGAGGTACCTTTCTCTGAAGGGAGGAGAGAACCTCCACTTTGACTATGAGCTTGTCTAAACAAGATAAGAATCAGAGAGAACTCAGAGGGCTTCCATAGCCTTGGAAACTCATGACTGGAGCATAGGGAGATTACTGATGCCATAGACAGGAGTGTCAATTGGTAAAGTCAACAACAGGAGTCACTGTGCACTTATTCCTCATGTAGGATCTCTATCCTTAATGTGCTGTACATTGAGATTTAATGCTATAACGAGTACTCAAACAATATATTTCACTTTGTGTTTCAATGGGGGTGCAAACTGTTGAAATCTTTACTTAATGTACACTAAACTGATCTTCTGTAAAAAAAAAAAAAAAAAGAAATTATCAATTCCCAACTTGACTCTCACTGGGATTAAACATGACAATTGGTCTGCTCTGATTTCATCATCATTTAAAAAAATCAGCTATTATTTTTCACTTTATGTTTCTGTGTGGGAGCAAACTGTTGAAATCCATACTTAATGTATACTAAGCTGATCTTCTGTATATTAAGATAATCGAAAATGAATCTTGATGTGAATGGAAGGGGAGAGGGAGTGGGAAAGGGGAGGGTTGTGGGTGGGAGGGACGGTATGGGGGGGAAGCCATTGTAATCCATAAGTCGTACTTTGGAAATTTATATGCATTAAATAAAAGTTTAAAAAAAAAGAAATAAAATTAGAGATGAATAAAGAAATATTATAACTGAAACTACTGAAAAAAACAAAGATTTATTTATTTATTCGAAAGTTAGAGTTACACAGAGAAAGGAGAGGCAGAGAGAGGGAGAAAGAGGTCTTCCATCCGATGGTTCACTCCCCAATTGGCCGCAACAGCCGGAGCCGTGCCTATCTGAAACCAGGAGCCAGAAGCTTCCTCAAGGTCTCCCACACAGGTGCAGGGACCCAAGGACTTGGGCCATCTTCTACTACTTTTCCAGGCCAAAGCAGAGAGCTGGATCAGACGTGGAGCAGCCAGGTCTTGAACCGGTGCCCATTTGGGATGCCGCCTCTTCAGGCCAGGGTGTTAACCTGCTGTACCACTGCGCCGGCTCCATGGAGCATAAAAACTTCTATGAATAACTATATGGCAACAAATTGGAAAGCCTTGAAGAAATGGATACATTCAGGAATACATATAACCTACCAGGGTTAAGTTGAAAAGATTTAGAAAATATAAAAAAATCCAAAACAACCGATGAAATTGAAGCCATAGTTAAAAGTCTCGCATGAAAGAAAAGTTCAGGACCTGATGCCTTTACTACTGAATTTTACATAACATTCAAAGAGGAATTTACCACAGTGCTTATCAAACCATTCCAAAATATTGAATAGGATGAAATGCTGCCAAATTCTTTTTATGAGGCCGGTATCATATCAATTGGACACCAAAATCAAAGCAGAGTTGCAAAGATTTTCAACAAAATACTAACAGAATGAGCCTATACAAAATCAAAAATCAGTACATCATAATCAGGTAATCTTTATTCAAGAGATGCAAAGTGGATAAACATGAGGAAATAAACAAACATGATAAATCATATCAATAGAATGAAAAACAAAAGCAATATGTCATCCCAATTGATGCAAAGAAAATATTTGATAAGATTCAATAGCTCTTCATTATAAAGTACCTCAAGATTATAAAAGCTATATGTTACAGACCAACAGCCAATATCATTCTGAACAGGGAAAAGGTGAAGGCATTTCACCTCAGATCTGGAACATGACGAAGTTGTCCATTTTCTTTCATTTAGCAACAGCAGTTGAGGAACAGATAGAAATAATCGGCATCAAAATAATAAAGCAGAAAATCAAAATGTCCATGTTTACAGATGACATGGTGTTGTAAAACCTGAACATTCCACCAAAAAGCTATTAGGCATTTTACATTTCAGTAAAGTCACAGAATACAAAATCAGCATACAAATAACTTCAGAGTTTTTAATACCCCAATAATGAACTTGATGAAAGATAAATCAATAAATTCCATTCACGAAAGCCCTCAAAAATAAAATATTTAATAAGAAACTTAATCAAAGATGTAAAGAGCTCTACAATGAAAATTATATAACGTTGACAAAAATAAATCATCAAGGACACAAAAATGTAATATTTTTCCTGCTCATTGACAAGAAGAAATAATGTCATGAAAATGTCTATACTACCTAAACTAATCTATAGATTCCATGAAATTTCTACCAAAACACCAATGATATTCTTCACAGGTTGAGAAAAAGCAATTCTAAAATTCTTATGGAATCATGAACAACAAATAGCCAAATAGATACTGAGGGGGAAAAAATCAAGCTGGAGGCATCACAGTATCTAATTTTAAAGCATATCACAAAGTTACAGTGGATAAAAGAGTAATGTTCTGGCATTAATCCTGATACTTAGATCAATGGAACAGAACAATGAGAGCAGAAATTAGTCCTCATACATAGAGTCAAATGATTTTTAACAGAAGTATCCTGAACATACATTGGAGAAAGAATTCTCTTTCCAGAAATGGTGCTGGCAAAATTGGGTGATGTATAGATGAATGATCTATACATAAATAGATCTCTACCTCTCACCATATAGAAAAATCAATACAAAATGGATCAAAGAGCTAAATTTAAGACCTGAGCCTATGAAATCACTCAAAGAAAATGTATGGGGAATACTTCAAGACATTGGTATAGGTGATGACTACTTGAATAAGCCCCAAAACACAGGCAGCAAAAGCAAAACTAAGCAAATGGGATGATACCAAACTAAGAAGCTTCTGCACAGCAAAGGAAACAATCCATAGAGTGAAGAGATGTTCCACAGAATGGGAAAAAAATATTTGCAAGCTACTTATCCAACAAAGGATTTATATCCAGAATGTATCAGCAACTCACAAAACTCACCAGTTAAAAACCAACCAATTCAGTGAAGAAAATAACAAAACATCTGAAGAGATATTGGCTAAGAAATACATGAAAAAATGCTGTATATCGTTAGCTATTAGGGGAATGTAATTCAAACCACAATGAACTATCACTTCAACCTGGTCAGGGTTCCTGAAAAGACTGAGAATAGGCCAGTGCTGGGGCTCACTAGGCTAATCCTCTGCCTGCAGAGCGAGCACCCCGGGTTCTAGTCCCAATCGAGGCAATGGATTTGGTCCCGGTTGCTCTTCTTCCAGTCCAGCTCTCTGTTGTGGCCTAGGAAGGCAGTGGAGGATGGCCCAAGTGCTTGGGTCCCTGCACCCGCATGGGAGACCAAGAGGAAGCATCTGGATCCTGGCTTCGGATCAGCACAGTGCATGGCCTGAATGGCCATTTGGGGGGTGAACTAAAGGAAAGAAGCTTTCTCTCTCTCTCTCTCTCTCTCTCTCTCTCTCTGTCTATAACTCTACCTGTCAAAAAAAAAGGACTGAGAATAATAAATGCTGGTGAAGATATGGATAAAGGGGAACTCATATACTCTGAATGAAAATTAGTGCAGCCACTGTGGAAAACAGTATGAAAGTAACGACAAAAACAAAAACAAAACAAAAGAAAACAAAAAAACCCAAAGTCTCAAAATAGACTTGCCATATGATCTAGCAATCCCACTATTGGGTATATATCCAAAATACATGAACTCATTGTATCAATGAGATACCTGCACCACCATGTTTACCACAGCACTATTCTCTATGGCCAAAATATGGAATCAATCAAGGTGAATAGATAAAGAAAATGTGATAAATATACAAAAAATGGAATATTATTCAGCCCTAAGAAGAATGAAATTTTATCATTTGCAGCAAAATGGTTGGAATAGAACAGCAGTTGATTGAAATAAGCCAGACACAGAAATGGAAATATTACAAGTTCTCCCTTATGTATGGGAGTTAAAATTTAAAAAAAAAGAGAGAAATAAATGCCCATTTACTTCAGTTTGTTGAATATACGATGTTTTGTCAAACTTTATTATAAGCATTTGTCAAAAAAATTGACAAGAATTTTTATATTACTTTAGTATCAAAGATTTTGTGACTATTTTAAAGTTTATATCAATGAAGTTGAACTTTTTTTATTTGATTATTATTTATACCTCTTGCATTTATTCTTCACGGTCTATGACAATTTTTATTTGTTGAACTCTTTAGTAGAAACATTAAGCCTTTACCAACAACATAATGTTGTTTACCCAGATGCTCCTCAAATTATGATGAAATTATATTCCAAATACCCCCCTTAAATTGAAAACAACCTAAGTCCAGAATGCATTTAATATACCTGAGAACAATTGCGCCTGAAAAGCCTGAAAGATAATCCAGAAAAACACCTACTGAGACTATCTGAGGAGTAGCCAGACAGAACATTTTATCTTATCTATCAGGACAATTTGACTTGATATGCACTGTGTGTCTGTTTAGTTTTAGCCATCTGGAGCAACCATTTGTTGTTTACCTATATCTCACATATCCCTTCCCAGAAATGCCCTCCTTAAAATTAATCAGTAGCCTTCTTTTCAGTATCCTATTTCAGAAATAATACTCTCTCTGTATTTGAAGCTGTTTTTAACCAAAAATATTATAATCTACAACTAGTAAGAAATTTGCCCCTGCTTAACTAAAGCTCTCCTTTTGAGGCCAAGCCATTATATATGATCAAGTGTATGGCATAAATACAGAATTTGGAACACTTTTCAAAACATTGAAAGTCATTAGGTTTGGATCCACCAAGCCTCATATTGTTCCCTGAATGAACCTTGTATTAACATTTTATAGGTCATGTTTATTTGCATCAACACGCATAACTGAGAATCATAGCTTAGCCTAACTTAACCTAGAATGTACTTAAAACACAGCCTATGTGTAGACAAAGTCAACTAGGTCAGAACAACCTTTCAATAAAATGTTTAATAGTTCATGTAATTTATTGAATAACTCTATGCAAAAACGCTAATAGCACAGTGCTCTGTAGAGCATTAGTTGTTTACCTTTGGGATTGCATGGCTGACAGGGAACTACAGCTCACTGCCACTGCCAAGCATCATGAGAGAGAATCATATCACATGTCACTATCCTGGGAAAAGTTCAAAATTCAAAATTCAATGAGGTATGGTTGTACTGAATGCATGCCATTTTAGCGATATCAGAAGTTGAAAAACCATAACTCAAAATATCATAAATCAGGGACCATCTGTTTACTATTTCCAAAAATCTGTAAGTAAGGATTCCACTTGCAGGGGAAGGGATAAAATAGCAACAGTGAATTAATATCAATAGTTAATTCTGTAGGCTCAAATAAGTATTATAATACAAATGATACTAAGATTTTGTATTCGAATTTTTGGAAGGAAATAGAAGAAAATCTTCACAGTAAAAAATATTTCTAGATGCTATGAATGTCATTTCATTCATTACATTTGTCCATAGTTATCAAGCATTTACAATTAATATATTCCTTTTTCAGTGAAGATAATTTTATAATAACATTTATAAAGAAGTTTTAATGATGTATATGTTATAGTATAACTGATATATATATATATATACATTAACATCCTAGGTATGCAAATATATGTGTAAGTACATATATATATATAAAAGCACATGTATATGCAAATCTATTTTATTTAAATCAGAAGGCAATTGAGCAATAAATTAACAGAGGTTATTTCTAGGAGTTGAATATCTATTTGTGATTTTTATCTTATCATTTATACTTTTTTATACTTATTTTATATGATAAAAATATCCTTTTTAAATTAGAAACAAGATTAAGGCTCCAGCCCCATTATGGATACAAATAAATAACAACAAATTCCATGAGTGTCAAGTGAAAAGCAACAGCATGTGATGAGAGAAAATAACCAGACATGCAAGGTATGAGTGAAGATTTGTAATTATGTCAGCAGGTTCAGGAGTGCTTATGGTTGGAGTCTGAGTTGCAGAAAGTGCCCAAGGGACTCCACTATTCATATAACCTGAACAAAGACATTATAAGAAGCCATTATAAATTCAGCCAGTAGAATCAACCAAGACTGAAAACAAACACACTCACATACACCCACACCTATCGCCCACACACCCTCTAAAAAACCGCTGTAAATGATGAATCCAGACTCTGAAGCAAAGACTAGCTATAATACAGATCTGACAAATGACTACCAACTATTTAAACAGGTGAAGTGGCAAGGAAAAAAGGTATTATCAGATATTCCTGGTAAAATATAAAAGTCACACCAAAAATGTTTGGCAAAGATGCTATCAACTCCTAAATGAAGATAAAACTCTTTTAAAAACGTTTGATTTCTATAGTCTCCACCTTGTGCTTATTAAGTTATTCCCAGTTATCCTTGCTCAAATTTGGTAAGTGAAATTAGACATGGTTTATAAAAAAATACGCACTTGTTAACAATTTTAAGAACCATATTTAACATGCGGGTAGCGTCCAACTAAGGATCAGTTCTCCCAGGTTAAACTTGACTGAAACTCTTTCTTAAATTTCACATGAGTGAGATCATGCAGTAGTTGTCCTTATGTGCCTGGCTTATTTCACTTAATATAATGACTTCCAGTTCTATCAATGTTGATACAAATGAGAGGATTCATCCTTTTTTAAGACTGAATTGTATTGCATGGCATATATGTCCCACACTTCCTTTTTACATTAAATACTGAATAGATACTTAGGTTCTTTCCATTTCTTGGCTAATGTGAATTATGCTGCAATAAACATAGAGATGCCAATGTCTCAGACAGATTTCAATTCCATTTGATATATATGGCAGCAAACAGACTGAGGAGAGTAGGAATAGTGGAGACGGGGAAAGTTCAATTAAAGGAGCCTACGTTATCAATGGGAGAAATTAGTCCTGTGGTTGATTATAGATAACAAAATTGTTCTATCTATCTACATATTTATATTATATATAATTTTTAAAGCTAGGAGAAATGGTTTTGGCAATTTTCACCACAAATAAGTGATACTTGTTTGAGGATATGTGTGTGTGGGTGTGTGTGGGTGTGTGTGTGATGTGTATATTTACCCTGATTTAAACATTACATGTGTATCTTTGTATTTGTATTGAAATATCATAAAATACCCTCAATATCTACACACCAATTTTGTGTCAGCTGAAAACATTTAAAGTGCCAAGAAAATGGCTTTAACCTAACTTACCTTGTGAGGAAAGAGATATGAATCTGTCTGTCTGTCTGTCTATCTATCTATCTATCTATCTATCAATGTAGAAGGCTATTGCATCCTAAAAGCAAAACAGATCTGAAGCCAAGGTCCAATGCCCAGTGTCTTCCAAATAGAGCTTGCTCATCTGTTCGTGCTTTGCATATGATTGACAAGGAAGAATTTATTTAATGTAACTGAATTGAATCAAACCGAGGTCACATATTATAAAATTAAACAGAGTGCAAAAACATTTTCCAGCTGCACTTCTCTTCAGTTAAGATGTGCCCCTGGATTCCAATTCAATCCCATCAAGGTGGCATGTACCAATGCCATCTCACTAGTCCCAGTGATCAATTTCTGTTCACAATTGATCATAATGATAGGACTAAGAGCCAAAGGGATCACATAAACAAGACTAGTGTCTGCAAATACTAGCTGATAGAATAAAAAAGGGAGAGAACGATGCAACATGGGAAGTGAGATACACAGCAGACCCATAGAATGGCGGATGTCCTAAACAGCACTCTGGCCTCAGAATCAGCCCTTAAGGCATGCAGATCCAGCTGAAAAGCCCATGAGAGTATTTCAGGCATGGAAAGCCAAGACACTCTGGGGAAAAAAAAAAAACCGAAATGAAAGATCTCTGTGAGTGAGATCCCAGTGGAAAGAACGGGTCATCAAAGAAGGAGGTATCTCTCTCTGAAGGGAGGAGAGAACTTCCACTTTGACCATGGCCTTATCTAAATATGATCAGAGTCGGTGAACTCAGGGGGCTTCCATAGCCTTGGCAGCTCATGACAAGAGCCTAGGGTGATTACTGATGCCATAAACAAGAGTGTCAATTTGTTAAGTCAACAACAGGAGTCACTGTGCACTTACTCCTCATGTAGGATCTCTGTCCTTAGTGTGCTGTACATTGTGATTTAATGCTATAACTAGTACTCAAACAGTGTTTTTCACTTTATGTTTCTGTGTGGGAGCAAACTGTTGAAATCTTTGCTTAATGTATGCTAAACTGATCTTCTGTATATAAAGAGAATCGAAAATGAATCTTGATGTGAATGGAAGGGGAGAATGAGTGGGAAAGGGGAGGGTTGCGGGTGGGAGGGACGTTATGGGGGGGGGGGTCATTGTAATCCATAAGCTGTACTTTGGAAATTTATATTCATTAAATAAAAGTTAAAAAAAAAGATGCACCCCTGGTAGTAAGCCACAAGGACCATTCAAGTCTTATCTATCAGAGAAGGCTCCTATCAGAGTGCTAAATTAAGTATAATCGTTGAGGCTGGCCTTCAATTCATGGGGAAACTAGGAATTGGACGAAAATCACCACTTAATTTTTAGAAGATAATATATTTTTTTTTCCTGTATAACTTATTTTATGCTTGAACCAGTAATTTATTTCCTAAAAGCCTTTCGTAAAATATCATATTAACATGTACCCTTTGAGAAACATAAACAATCTTTTTAAATCTGCTCTTATAATAACATGTGTGAATTTTTCAAGTAAGTATTAAAGAGATAGTTCAAAGGTGCAGATACCATGCATGTATCGGTAATGTCAAACAGCATTTTGTTTTAGATAGCCTCATGCATCATAACTTCCCATTGCAAACTGAACAAGTAGAAGAAATGGGGTTAAAAAAAGACATAATGAATGTGGTGGAAAATATTTACAAGGATAGAGTCAAGTGAGTAGGCAGGTGTTAAAATGAGCCATTGTTTATGAGAGTTATTTATTGGGCATTTTGTGAATTTTCAAAGAAATAACCTCATGTTATACTATCTTCAAAGTTATCTTCATAAGAGTAGTGAGATATGGCCTACCTCTGCAACTAAAAACTCTAATTTCCAGTCCTTGAAACGTACTTAGACATCTGATAAAAAAGAAATAAATTACCCTGCTAAAAGAGCATATTTGTATATGCAAATACTTTAGATATGAAATAATTTATAAGAATTACTTCGAAGATTCTTTTGAAATATCTTTCTTGTAAGAATGGATTTTCCAGTCCTGGAAAAAAAGATTAAAAAGGATTGAATATTGGATTTTGTTGTAAAAATTTTGCAAATCACCATACCAATAATATAAGCAAATTTTTTTAAACTTTTATTAAATGAATATAAATTTCCAAAGTACAGCTTATGGATTACAATGGCTTCCCCCCCATAACGTCCCTCCCACCCGCAACCCTCCCCTTTCCCACTCATTCTCCCCTTCCATTCACATCAAGATTCATTTTCGATTCTCTTTATATACAGAAGATCAGTTTAGCATACATTAAGTATGGATTTCAACAGTTTGCTCCCACACAGAAACATAAAGTGAAAAACACTGTTTGAGTACTAGTTATAGCATTAAATCTCAATGTACAGCACACTAAGGACAGAGATCCTACATGAAGAGTAAGTGCACAGTGACTCCTGTTGTTGACTTAACAAATTGACACTCTTGTTTATGGCATCAGTAATCACCCTAGGCTCTTGTCATGAGCTGCCAAGGCTATGGAAGCCCCCTGAGTTCACCGACTCTGATCATATTTAGATAAGGCCATGGTCAAAGTGGAAGTTCTCTCCTCCCTTCAGAGAGAGATACCTCCTTCTTTGATGACCCGTTCTTTCCACTGGGATCTCACTCACAGAGATCTTTCATTTAGGTTTTTTTTTTCCCCAGAGTGTCTTGGCTTTCCATGCCTGAAATACTCTCATGGGCTTTTCAGCTGGATCTGCATGCCTTAAGGGCTGATTCTGAGGCCAGAGTGCTGTTTAGGACATCCGCCATTCTATGGGTCTGCTGTGTATCTCACTTCCCATGTTGCATCGTTCTCTCCCTTTTTTATTCTATCAGCTAGTATTTGCAGACACTAGTCTTGTTTATGTGATCCCTTTGGCTCTTAGTCCTATCATTATGATCAATTGTGAACAGAAATTGATCACTGGGACTAGTGAGATGGCATTGGTACATGCCACCTTGATGGGATTGAATTCGAATCCCCTGGTATGTTTCTAACTCTACCGTTTGAGGTAAGTCAGCTTGAGCATGGCCCGAATTGCACATCTCTTCCCTCTCTTATTCCCACTCTTATATTTAACAGTGATCACTTTTCAGTTAAGTTTCAGCACTTAAGAAGAAGTTTGTATTGATTACAGTATTCAACCAAAAGTATTAAGTAGAACAAACAAAAAAAATACTAAGAGGGATAACATATCAAGTTGCTCATCAACAGTCAGGGTGAGGGCTGATCAAGTCACCGTTTCTCATAGTGTTCATTTCACTTTAACAGGTTTCCTTTTTGGTGCTCAGTTAGTTGTCACCTATCAAGGAGAACAAGTGGTATTTGTCTCTTTGGGATTGGCTTATTTCACTCAGCATAATGTTTTCCAAATTCCTAACAGGGATCACTTTTCAGTTAAAATGTAAACACCTAAGAAAAATTGTGTGTTTATTACAGAGTTCAACCAATAGTACTAGAACAAAAAAAATACTAAAATGAATAAAGTATTACATTGTACATCAACCGTCAGCACAAATTTTGATATTATCTACCACTAGTTTAATGGAAACATTTTTCTTTCTTTACTAACTTCAGACCTATTTTTCAAATCAGGTATTTCCACAATTTTATAAAGCATAACCATAAATATAAAGGAAGAGATAATGCCAAAATTTCATCAAGAAGTGATTTTTTTTCTCTTCTGTTTTTTTTTTCTTATAGTTGAAATAAACATCTGTTTCACCTTAACAAAACTCAAGGCACAAGTAATACAATACATATCTTTCCTGTGTTGTTAAAATTCCTTTTTCAGAATTCAAATAAGAGAGATCAAACATGAGAGAACATCTCTTAGAGCTTCTTGCCCTTCTTTCTTGTTATTATTAATTGAGATAACAATGAACTGTTGTATCCAACATTAAATTCTTTCAATGCCACCCATCCACTCATTAATTTGTTCATGTAATTCGTTATGGAAACAGCCATAATCAGGGCATTAGTTTGCCTTCACAAAGTTTATAACGTAGTGGGGATCTAACCAAGTGAAAAGCCAGTTTTGCCAGATCAGTGCTATGATAAAGGAACCTGAGATTTGAGAAATTTGGGAAAGGATTTCCAGAGGTAATTGACATTTGAAGATTATGAAGTGTATATGCATGGCAGGGAAAGCAAAGAGCCCTGTTCCCTGTGCTCCACTCTCAAGAATGACCTTGCTCTATCAGCTTCTAAAGTATCTTAGGTCATAAAAATCTACAATCTACTTATTCTTTTGGTGCTTCTGGCCAATAGACAATTGATAAACAACTTGGTAATCCTATTGATGTAATTGAATGTTCCTTTAGAGTGCCACATTCACACAGAGAAAATGTTTTATGCAATGGGATTTTCAAAATGCAGAAGAATGGATGAAACTGTGCATTCAGTGATGCTTCTAGTCTATTCGTATTCAAGATTCACCCCATTTTACCAGAAGTATGATAAAGCCACATAATACCTTGCTCATAAAGTAGCTCATTCCTGATAGAGAGATTATACTAATACCATTCTCTAGATAAGAATATGTACGGGGTCAAAAATAATAGAAGCAAAAGCTCAGGATGAATTTTAATTCCTGGTCCTCAAGAAGTCCATTAAGCTATATGGTTTCCCACAACCATGATTCTAACGATCAATTACACTAATAGTCTAAAGGAAACAATCAAACCGCAGCATTAAAGTAACAAATAAGTGTTTCTGTTTAAGGAAATAAATGGAACACTTGGAAAAACAGAAACTGGTAGATAGGAAGGTATATGTCATGGAGTTTTCTGTGCAATACTGAAATTCATCCTCAACTGTTAATATAGTAAGGAGTTAATACTCTGATGTTGGAAAAAAGATGAATAGATGTGTGGGTGCATATTTATTTATTTATTTAATACTTATTGAAACTGTCTTCCAAGCACCAATTCAGTTTCAGCCAGTAATCTAAGGTGCCTGTCTCCAATGAAATGAGGTCTGTGGCAAATGAGAGGATCAGGAGGCCACAGTGCTTGGAATATTCTGGGAGATATAATATAGGTTGAGCTTGGGAATGTCAGCAGGTCCCAAGTAATGTGTGATTTTATGTGACATAGTGTTTATTTTACGAGTCATAACATATGATGCTGTTTGTTTTTAAGAGGGACAGGAAGGAAAGGAGACTATCCAGGAGTTTGTTACCAGCAGGCCATATTGGTAGCTTACACGGAGGTAGTAACTGAGAAAAAGGAAAGGAAAACAGGTCAACTGCTCTCATAGATATGGCAAAAGCACCATATGATGGAAAGCACATGAAAGAGAAAGGGAAGATAAAACAAGGAATAATTGATTTCATGACAATATCATTTGCTGAACTCAAAAAAGACATTGGAAAGGATGTTTGAAAACAATCAAGAGTTGCGTTCTGGACGGCTTAATGCTGAAATGCCTTACAGATTAGGCCAATGTTTAAACAACCTAAGCATATATATAACGTGATATCTGCAGTACCCTAAGCAAGGTGTGTATAGAAGATCTGAGAGATGAGTACTAAGTTTTAGATGTATCCCAATATTGTGAATTTTAGTAGAGGAGGATTCAGCAAAAAAACCTAACAGATACCCAAAAAAGCAGATGGACAGTGAAGTGAGCATAGCCCAGATACTCAGAATTCCATGGAGGCAGGAGTTGTCAACTAGGTTGGGTGTGCTGATGGGGCATTAAGTGAGCATCGGATTTGGCATTAAAGGGATTGTTTGGTACTTTAAGAAGCAGCTTCAGTGAGGGGCATGGACAATGTTGGAGTGGAGTGGGAAGCTGGAAGAAGGTGGAGAGCACAATTCAACAATTTTTGTTGTGAAAACAGCAGAGAAATGCAAAGTGACTAAGGGTGTGAGGTTAAAGTTTTCTGATTTGTGTGTGATTGTTGTTTGTCTGCATTAAAGTTAAAACAGTGTGACAGGCATGTTCATGTATTAGTGGGACTTACACAAGAGAGATGAAAATAATGAAGGCTTGATGAGTCAGATGAGTGAGAAGACAATTGCTAGTATGAGGTCCCTATTAACAAGAGTAGAGGATGTAGAATACAGGACAATAGATTGGTCCAGGATAGAAATAAGGACTCTTTTCTCAGGGTAAAATGTCAAAAGAGCAAAGTATGGTTACCACACAGAATATGGGTGCTTTTCTAATAGTTTTCAAATTAAATAAATTATGAGGCAAAGGGCCTGGGGTGTGGTGAAGTGGAGATATCTAGTATGAGCAGGAGTAGTTGCATACCTTATAGAGGCCAAGTGGAAAATGCAAATGCAGACCCCTATTAAAACTGCAGTAAAAATATTAAAAGTGCTAAACATAAACTTTTCCTTTCTTCTATCTCTAAACTTTCCATCGTGTATTTGTCATTTAATATTGTTCTAAGCAAATAAATATATTAAATTATCAGCACAAAATTAACTATTCATCTCCATATTGTACAATGCATTCTAACTGAAAATATAAGAGCGCTAACTCATTTTAAAAAAATAAATCCCAGCACACACAGTTCCACAAGTAGTCCCTCAAGGTTCCGCAAACTGGCTGCACTAGACAACGACTATACTTCAGAAGATTGGAAAGCAGAAGAGATGACCTTGCCAAGCCAGGAACCAGCAGGCTGAGGGCTATATTGGGAACTGAGATACGCTTAGACCAAGTACAGAATATTTTATATTGCCAGGGGTGCCCTTCTGTGAATAAAGCCATGTTGGCTTCTCTTCTTGCCAGCTGCCACACTGATGTACAGCACCCTGGCCAGGATGGAGTCTCTAGAGAAGTTAAGCCAGTTATCTCCTGTTCCCATGCACTTTTTGCCTTAGTTATGGTAAGTGGGCTATACTCAAGATCTGTAATCTCATGGCATGACAAGGTATACTCAGTACCTAGATCAGGCGTCAGTTAACAGCTTTTTCCCATCAATACATGGCTTCTGCCTGACCTGGATGCATGTGCAACTTCCAGCTCAGGGTGGAAACTCTGTCATCACATTCCACCAAAGGGGAGGAGGACAGTGAATAATGAGGGTTTATTCCAACGAATTCATTTCTCTTACTGCTCCAGACAGAGAGTTACAGCCTTCCTGGGATGAGGAACAGACTGAGAGGTTGGACAATATATGAGATGTCCAGGAATGAAGATGACCTGAAATCTTAGAAGGTAAAGATGCAGGAATGTGAAGATTCTAAGTGCCTTGCAACAATTTTGTTTTCCTAAAGGGCTTTACTTTCAAAACATAAGTTCTAAGCTATAATTAAAGGTTTTGAGTTAGAAACTATGGATAAACACTGACAATTAATCTGCAGTATCTGGTAAAGATAGAGGGGCTGTTAGTACCAGATGTTGTGTATTTTCACTGGTTGTGATCCATGAATATAGTTTTGTGAAAAGGTTTGAAAGTGATCATTTGGCTAGGTGCAGGGAATCTTTGCTAAGAGTTATCTACACACCCATGTTCACTGCAGCTCAATTCACAATAGCTAAGATATGGAAACAACCCAGATGTCCATCAACTGAAGATTGAATAAAGAAATTATGGTAAATATACAACACGAGTAGAACTCAGTTGTTAAAAAAAATGAAATCTGGGTTGGTTCCAAGTCTTAGCTATTGTGAATTGAGCTGCAATAAACATTAAGGTGCAGACAGCTTTTTTGTTTGCCAATTTAATTTCCTTTGGGTAAATTCCAAGGAGTGGGATGGCTGGGTTGAATGGTAGGGTTATATTCAGGTTTCTGAGGAATCTCCAGACTGACTTCCAAAGTGGCTTGACCAGTTTGCATTCCCACCAACAGTGGGTTAGTGTCCCTTTTTCTCCACATCCTCTCCAGCATCTGTTGTTGGTAGATTTCTGAATGTGAGCCATTCTAACTGGGGTGAGGTGAAACCTCATTGTGGTTTTGATTTGCATTTCCCTGATTGCTAGTGACCTTGAACATTTTTTCATGTGTGTGTTGGCCATTTGGATTTCCTCTTTTGAAAAATGTCTATCGAGGTCAATGGCCCATCTCTTAAGTGGGTTGTTTTGATCTTGTGGAGTTTCTTGATTTCTTTGTAGATTCTGGTTATCAACCCTTTATCAGTTGCATAGTTTGCAAATATTTTTTCCCATTCTTTCGGTTGCCTCTTCACTTTCCGGACTGTTTCTTCTGAAGTACAGAAACTTCTCAATTTGATGCAATCCCCAATGTTAATTTTGGTGATGACTGCCTGTGCTTCTGGGGTATTTTCCAAGAAGTCGTTTCCGGTACCTATATCTTGCAGGGTTTTTCCGATGCTCTCTAGTAATTTGATGGTGTCAGGTCGTAGATTTAAGTCTTTAATCCATGTTGAGTGAATTGAAAGGTAGGGGTCTTGCTTCATGATTCTGCATGTGGAAATCCAATTTTCCCAGCACCATTTATTGAATAGACTGTCCTTAATCCAGGGATTGGTTTTGGATCCTTGATCAATTATGAGTTGGCTGTAGATGTTTGGATTGATTTCTGGTGTTTCTATTCTGTTCCATTGGTCTATCCATCTGTTTCTGTACCAGTACCATGCTTTTTTGATAACAACTGCCCTGTAGTATATCCTGAAATCTGGTATTGTGATGCCTCCAGCTTTGTTTTTGTTGTACAAGATTGCTTTAGCTATTCGAGGTCTCCTGTGTCTCCATATGAATTTCAGCATCATTTTTTCCAGATCTGAGAAGAAGGTCTTCGGTATCTTGATTGGTATTGCATTGAATCTATAAATTGCTTTTGGGAGAATGGACATTTTGATGATATTGATTCTTCCAATCCATGAGCATGGAAGATTTTTCCATTTCTTGGTATCTTCTTCTATTTCTTTCTTTAAGGTTTTGTAATTTTCATCGTAGAGATCTTTAGCATCCTTGGTTAAATTTATTCCAAGGTATTTGATTGTTTTTGTAGCTATTGTGAATGGGATTGATCTTAGAAGTTCTTTCTCAGCCATGGTATTGCCTGTTTATACAAAGGCTGTTGACTTTTGTGCATTGATTTTATACCCTGCTACTTTGCCAAACTCTTCTATGCGTTCCAATAGTCTCTTAGTAGAGTTCTTTGGGTCCCCTAAATAAAGAATTGTATCATCTGCAAAGAGGGATAGTTTGAGTTCTTCCTTCCCAATTTGTATCCCTTTAATTTCTTTTTCTTGCCTAATAGCTCTGGCTAGAACCTCCAGAACTATATTGAATAGCAGTGGTGAGAGTGGGAATCCCTGTCTTGTACCAGATCTCAGTGGAAATGCTTCCAACTTTTCCCCATTCAATAGGATGTTGGCTGTGGGTTTTTCATAGATTGCTTTGATTGTATTGAGGAATGTTCCTTCCAAACCCAGTTTGCTTAGAGTTTTCATCATCAGCGGGTGCTGTATTTTATCAAATGCTTTCTTGGCATCTATTGAGATAATCATATGGTTTTTCTTCTGCAGTCTGTTAATGTGGTGTATCACATTGATTGTTTTGTGCACATTAAACCATCCCTGCATATCAGGTATAAATCCCACTTTGTCTGGGTGGATGATCTTTCTGATGTGTTGTTGCATTCTATTGGCCAGAATTTTATTGAGGATTTTTGCATCTATACCAACCCAAATGCCCATCAACAGTAGACTGGATAAAGAAATTAAGGGACATGTACTCTATAGAATACTATACAGCAGTCAAAAAACAATGAAACCTGGTCATTTGCAACAAGATGGAGAAATTTGGAAAACATCATGCTGAGTGAATTAAGCCAGTCCCGAAGGGACAAATATCATATGTTCTCCCTGATCGGCGACAACTAACTGAGCACCAAAGGGGACACTTGTTGAAGTGAAATTGACACTATGAGAAACAGTGACTTGATCAGCTCTTGTCCTGACTGTTGATGTACAATGTAATACTTTATTCATTTTAGTTTTTGTTTTGTTCTAGTACTATTGGTTGAACTCTGTAATTAACACACAATTATTCTAAGGGGTTTAAATTTTAACTGAAAAGTGATCCCTGTTAGGAATTTGGAAAGCATTATGCTGAGTGAAATAAGCCAGTCCCAAAGGGACAAATATCATATGTTCTCCCCGATCGGTGACAATTAACTGAGCACCAAAAAGGAAACCTGTTAAAGTGAAATGCACACTATGAGAAATGGTGACTTGATCAGCCCTTGTCCTGACTGTTGATGAACAACTTAATATGTTATCGTTCTTAGTATTTTTGTTTGTTTGTTCTACTTAATACTTCTGGTTGAATACTGTAATCAATACACACTTCTTCTTAAGTGCTGAAACTTAACTGAAAAGTAATTGATGTTAAATATAAGAGTGGGAACAAGAGAGGGAAGAGATGTGCAATTCGGGACATGCTCAAGCTGACTTACCTCAAACGGTGGATTTAGAAACATACCAGGGGATTCCAATTCAATCCCATCTAGGTGGCATGTACCAATGCCATCTCACTAGTCCAAGTGATCAACTGCAGTTCACAATTGATCATAATGATAGAACTAAGAGCCAAAGGGATCACATAAACAAGAATAGTGTATGCAAATACTAGCTGATAGAATCAAAAAGGGAGAGAAGGATCCAACATGGGAAGTGAGATGCACAGCAGACCCATAGAATGGCAAATGTCCTAAACAGCACTCAGAATCAGCCCTTAAGGCACGCAAATCTGGCTGAAATGCCCATGAGAGTATTACAGGAATGGAAAGCCAAAACACTCTGGGGAAAAAAAAAAAAAAAACTAAATGAAAGATCTCCGCGAGTGAGATCCCAGTGGAAAGAACGGGTCATCAAAGAAGGAGGTATCTCTCTCTGAAGGGAGGAGAGAACTTCCACTTTGACCATGGCCTTATCTAAATATGATCAGAGTCGGTGAACTCAGGGGGCTTCAATAGCCTTGGCAGCTCATGACAAGAGCCTAGGGTGATTACTGATGCCATATACAAGAGTGTCAATTTGTTAAGTCAACAACAGGAGTCACTGTGCACTTACTCCTCATGTAGGATCTCTGTCCTTAGTGTGCTGTACATTGTGATTTAATGCTATAACTAGTACTCAAACAGTATTTTTCACTTTATGTTTCTGTTTGGGAGCAAACTGTTGAAATCTTTACTTAATATATGCTAAACTGATCTTCTGTGTATAAAGAGAATTGAAAATGAATCTTGATGTGAATGGAAGGGGGGAGGGAGAGGGAAAAGGGGAGGGTTGCGGGTGGGAGGGAAGTTGTTGTTGGGAAAGCCATTGTAATCCATAAGTTGTACTTTGGAAATTTATATTCATTAAATAAAATTAAAAAAAATAAAAGAAAAACTTACTGTTTGCAACAAAATGGATGCAACTGGAAACCAATATACTTAGTGAAATAATCCATTCCCAAAAAGACAGATATCATATCTTTTTCCCTGATCAAGGATAACTAATGGAGTACCTAAAATGTAATGTATTGGAATGAAATGGACACTTTGAGATTTGATGATTGTTTGATGAATGTTTACAGCCCTTATCTCTTCTGTTGAACATCAGTGTTTTTTTTTCTTTCATACTATTTTTTTCTTCATATTGCTTATTGAATCTTTCACGTAGTGTAGGATTAACTAGATGATCATTAAGTTGACTGAAAGTAGATCCCTGTAAAAATTAAGATTTGGAATGGGAGAGAGAAGAGAAAGAAGGGTTGGAGCATGGGTAGGTTGGGAAATATAACTATGTACCTAAATCTGTATATATAAAATACATGAAACTTGTGTACACTAAATAAAATAAAAAAATATTTCGGGGTTTAATTCAGAGATATTTATCCATGAATCTTTCATTTCTGTATATCTTGTAATCTGGTGAACAGAGGCACTCACTGCATTTTTAATTCCAGACTATATTTTTTCAGATATTTGTATAACGAATGAAGATAGACACAGCATATGAAAAATCATCAGAAAGTTCATGGAAAATGCATATTATGAAACATCTATGAATGGATTTTGAAGTTTTAAAATTTTTATTTATTTGTTTTTCACTTCATTTGAAGAACAGAGAGACAAAAAAAGAGAGAAGCAGAGTCTGAAACAAGGAGCTATTCCATCTGGAAGTTCACGCTTCAAATGCTCACAACAGGAAGGGCTGGGCCAGGTCAAACCTAGGAGAACAGGGATCAGCCCAGGTGTCCCATGTGAATGGCAGATACTCAAGTAGTTGTGCCATCACCTGATGCCTCCTAGGGTGCTCATTAGTAAGAAACTGTAAAGAAGTAGAGCCAGGACTCAAACCAGGTACTCCAATATGGGATGCAGCGGTTCCAAGAAGCATTTTAACTGATGCAGCAAATGCCTGAGCCAAACATTTCAATTTTTTTGCATGAAAATAACATTTTAAATCCACATTTCTGTGAACTTTTTGAAGTACACCCACATACCCATCTGAAAGCATGCTTCTTTCCTATTAAAAAGACTCAGGTTCTCCATGCTCAGGTTTCCCCTCTTGTCAGGAGCTCACTATAGGTCCAACTGTGATGGCTGTCAGTGGTAACTGGGGTTTAAGAAATTAGCACAAACAAAACAAAACACAAACCTAATATTCTGGCCATGACTTAGGTTGTCATTTATGTCTGACAGCAACGTCATGTCTTCTATTTCTATCCATTAATCTGTGATAGTTTAACTTGTTAGCTTGCAACTGAAGTGAAAATTCCAGTTCTTGATGTTTTCCTTTAGTTTTGTGCTCTCTTACCAAGATTGTCCAGGAATAACTGAATTTGCAAGTCACACTCTAATATTCAGGACATTATCAATTCCCTTTAAAGATCCAGTAAATTTAGGCAAACTATCTGGAAGATAAATATCTGACTTGCAAAAAAGTGTTTCACAAAGAGTTTCACTTGATCCCAATTGATGATACATACATACACATGAGGAAGCCCATGATAATGTAAGTTCAAAGTGATGTTGCTTTACTGAGAAAATCCTATGATATTTTAATGAAGCAGTCCAAATTTTTATACACTTTGATAATAATAATTTAGTGCAACTCTTGTATTAAATACAGGTATATTCATTTAGAAATTAAATAATTGAATTATTCCACTAATGTTATATACATAGTAAGCAGAGAAAAAAGAAGTTTAAAAGGGTTTTTCTCTCTATCTAATTCTAAATCATCTGTGTACACTGTTGTATGCACATACTCTGTTCAGAGACCACTGCTTCAATATGTTGATGATCATTACAAAGCCGCAAAGGGAAAATATGTAGTTTCTCAGCACATCCAACCATGAAGATTTCTTTCCCCTAGTGGTCTTCTAAATGGGTATTTCTTAGAAGGTACCTGCAATAGATTGAGTACTCAGTTAGTATGTTGAAATCTGATTCCAGACATGATGGTACATGTAAGTAGGATCACTAGTGATGATGAGATCATGAAGATTGACCCCTCATAAGTAGGTTTAATGTCCTTGTATAAAAACCCTAGAGCATTCCCTTGCCTCTTCTACCATGTGATGACAGCAGGAACATGGCCTTCCATGCACAAGAAAATGGCCACTAGACACTGAATCTTCCAGGGCTTTGATCCTGGAATTCCCAGTCTCAAGAGCAATTAGAAAAATACTTCTTTTTTTAAGTTTTATTTATTTATTTGAAAATAAGAGTTACACAGAGAGAAGGAGAAGCAGAGAGAGAGAGAGAGAGAGAGAGAGAGAGAGAGAGGTTTTCCATCCATTGGTTCACTCCCCAATTGGCCACAAAGGCTGGAGCTATGCTGATCTGAAGTCAGGAGTCAGGAGTTTCCTCCAGGTCTCCCACGCGGGTGCAGGGTCCCAAGGACTTGGGCCATCTTCCACTGCTTTCCCAGGCCACAGCAGAGAGCTGGATCAGAAGCAGAGCAGGCAGGACGTGAACCGGCACCAATATGGGTTGCTGGCACTAGATGTGGTGGCTTTACCTGCTACGCCACAGTGCCAGCCCCATACTTCTACTGTTTATAATCCACCCAATCTCTGGTATTCTGTTATAGCAGTTTAAATAAACTAAGAAAATACCTTAAAAATATCGATATATTCTCCATCAGTTTAAAACTAGTTTCCCAGAGCAGTATCATTTATCATAATTGAATTTACTTGAATTTATTCAGCAATATAGCTAGTCTGAAGTTTACATAATTTACAGAAAAGAACTTATTTTTGTATTACAAATCTCATTTACTCATTGATCTACCCAGCATGTAAAATTATTTTATCTTTTTTCCTTCACTTGGATTGTTATTTTTTAAGATTTTATTTATTCATTTGAGAGTTACAGACAATGATAGAGAGATACAGAGAAAGGTCTTCTGTCCATTGGTTCACTCCCCAAATGGTGGCAATGGCCAGAGTTGAGCCAATCCGAATCCAGGAGCCAGGTGCTTCTTCCCGGTCTCCCATGTGGGTGCAGGGGCCCCAGGACCTGGGCCGTCTTCTACTGCCTCCCCGGGCCACAGCAGAGAGCTTGATTGGAAGAGGAGCAGCCAGGACTAGAACCAGTGTCCATATGGGATACAGGTGCCACAAGCGGAGGAGTAACCTACTGTGCGATGGTGCCACCCCCTGGATTGGTTTTAAATACCAAAGTTTAGTGGGAAGCATCATGACTACAGAGGAGCATAATTTCTTCAGAATGGACAGATAATTTTGCTCAAGGATAAGTAGGTGATAGCTTCCTTGACTTGGACCTACACCAAATGGCTATACAAGATAAGAGAATCTTTACTGTCCCTCGCCATTACTGTTTTAGGATTCCTTGTGCCAAAGGGTAGGATCCCTAGATAATTTATGATTTTCAGCTCAAGAGGGTTCTAGTGTAAGCCAACAGCCAAGTCTTGGGGGAGGAAGGATGTTGGCTGATGTAATAATTTTAAAAATGTGTTAATTTGCTGTTTTCCTTTCTTCTCTACCCCCATTAGCTAGAGAATCGATTTTTTCCACACCAATTAAAAACTTGAAGTTTATATAGAGTTATTCTATTGTATTTTAAAGCAGCCATGATACAAAAAATACTTTGTTTCTGAGATTCTTATCATGAGGATAAATTAAGTGTTTCAGAACAAGTAACTGACTCACATTAATCCATAAACATTGGCAATGTTTCTGTGGTACTCTGAAAGAAATGGGAGAAGAGAGAAAGAAATATGTAAACAACACAGTTGGTGTCTTCTTTTCCTTGAAACATTTTTAAATGTTAGCCAGAAAAGGGAGGCATTTTGCAAGGTGTTGTGCCAACTAGAATTGTATTGCCATTCATTCTATTCCCACAGGGAGAGAGTGGATGAGACAGTAATTGATTTCTTCCGAATGGAACCATCACCCGTGACTCTCACTGTTCTTATACATCATTAGTCAGACAAAAGAAAGTTTCCTAATGGGATTTTTGATTCTGTTGAACCTAAAAATGCATTTCTGCAAGTTTTAATTATTAAATTTCAAAAACTGTTTGACACAACTTGTTTTTGTATTCTCAACTAAGTGATAGAGATAGAAATAGTAGGAAGTAATATTGGACAGATTCAAAATTGAAGGGCTAGCAAATAAGTTTATCTAGGATTAAGTACTCTGCCACATATACAACACAGTTGTGAAGTTCTTATACTAATGTAACTTAATTGCAATAGAGCGAGGAATAAATTGCAGATGGATAAAAAGAAGACATTTAAATATTTGTGCAAGAGAGGGAAAGGATGAGATAAAAACTGTCCATGTTGAGTGTTTTTAATCCACATCGAAATCTACTCTTGAACACTTAAGAGTTAACAGGGTCTATTCAGTACTCCCTAATTTATCCTAATACTTGAAATGGAAAATTATGGTAAACAGCTGAAAAGAATCAGAACCAGAATGTAATGATAAACGTTCAGTTTTATATTCTAATAAGTGAATAGACTTGAATTTGGTTTCAAATATTTGCTATTATGCCCAGAAGAATTTTTCACAAAGCAGATTATCTTTCCAGCATTCTCTTATTGTTCCTCTCTCTCTCTCTCTTTCTATTATGCTTCAAAATAATTCTTGGAGAATTAAAAGAAATATTTTAGTGCAAAATGTTTCAGAAATCCATTCATATTTTTTCATAATGCACATCATCCATGAATTTTTGAAGACTCTGTTGTATGAATTAATTTAGAATCATGTTTGCAACAAAATAAACTCATCTTTTAATCCTATTTACCATAAAGTTTTTATAGTACCCTCATTCTTTCATGTGTGTATGTATTAATAAATACGTATAGGTAGGTAGGTAGATAGATCGATCGATCATTTGTGTGAGCAGAGGTAACTCTCTCTTTAAAATTGCCACCACACTGTATTTTTACAACATCCATTTTTGGCAAGGTTATATGGTCTAGGAAGAAGAATCATACATGCTAGAACCACTTGCCCATAGCAAAGTACAAAGGCAAAGGAAAGAAGTAAGTTATCAGTTGAACAATAGGGTTTTTTCTATCCCCAGGCACTGATAGTATAACTAACACTTTATAAGATCAAAGAAATATTTCTTGAAATGCTGAACACAGGCTGTCTGTTTTTCTTTTGTTTCACACTGCTAAGGAGGTAACTAAATTAGTAATTTGATTGCAAGGTATGAAGTTTATGAATAGCACAGGAGAAGCAAATAAGGGGAAAAAAAGGCAGTGTAGTGCTGATGGTAGTTACATCAAAAGTTAAAACCACTTCCTCTGCATGAGAAAGTTTAATGCTGAACATTTGGAAACAGAAATAATTAATAAATGTTCTCAGCTGTCCCAGTGTCAGATGCCTCTAACTCTATGGAATACTGTGAAAACGATGTGGGCAGAAGTCAGGGTAATGGACTCAAGAACAACCTGACGTGAAGACTCAGTGCTACAAGGCAGCGTTAACAGCCTCACTGGGCAGCCAAGAGGCTGCTCTGTTGATACAAATATCAAATAGTCTGAATTGAGTTTTTCACTGTGCTTCACAGGGAGAAATCAACTCATATTCTACCGATTTTTTTATTTAATAAATATAAATTTACAAAGTACAACTTTTGAATTGTTGCAGCTTCCCCCCCCATAACCTCCATCCCACTTGCAACCATCCCATCTCCCGCTCCCTCTCCCATCCCATTCACATCAAGATTCATTTTCAATTATCTTTATATACAGAAGATCAACTTAGTACATACTAAATAAAGATTTAAACAGACTGCACCCACACAGAAACACAAAATATAGAGTACTGTTCAAGTAGTAATTTTACCATTAATTCTCATAGTACAACACATTAAGGACAGAGATCCTACATGGAAAGCAGGTGCACAGTGATTCCTGTTGTTGATTTAACAATTGACACTCTTACTTATGATGTCAGTAATCACTCGAGGCTCTTGTCATGAGCTTCCAAGGCTATGGAAGCCTCTTGAGTTCACTAACTCTGATCTTATTCAGACAAAGCCATAGTCAAAGTGGAAGTTCCTTCTTCCCTTCAGAGTAGATACCTTCTTCTCCGATGGCCCGTTCTTTCCGCTGGGATCTCATTCACCAACATCTTTCCTTCAGGTGATTTTTGCCACAGTTCTACCGATGTTTTCTCATTTTCTCCACCCTACAGCCACAGACATAGATTCTTTCATGCCCAGAATGAATATTCCCAAATCAATGAATTTGGCTTTAGTTCTTTCTTACTTAAAACAGCATTTCAGGAACCTGTCCCTAATCACTGGCAATTCTGCATAGCCATGTTAACCTAGACACTTCTAACTTTATTTTATCTCAGCATAACTACTTTTCTGCTGATGAATTAAATAACAAAATGTTGTTGCAGGCTGTGTTTTAAGGTTGTGCCCTAGAGAGAGATTACAGAATCAGCTTAGTAGACAGAGCTGCATTTCCTAGCCTACATATGATTGAATGTGATCTGTCCAGAGTGCTTCAGAGAGAAGATCTTAGGTGATGTATAATAACTAAATAGACAAATTATTTTGGACACTTAGGGAGGGAAGCAGAAGAAACAATATGGCCATTTATTGATATTGCTATCAGGTTGTTCTAAAAGAACCTCATGCAAAATTGGCTGCCAATAAGCATATTCAATTACTTATTATTAACATAAGCATAAAATAACTACTTGTGGAAAATCATATTCAAATATTTATTTGATCAAATGTTACATAATTTATTACTTTCCTTCACATACATTAGTTTTTATGCCACTTTTAATAAATATCTATTTATTTATTTGAAAAAAAAAAAAGAGTTTCATGGAGAGAGAGAGAGAGACAGAAGAGAGAGAGAGATCTTCCATCACTGTCCACTCCTCAAATGTTTTTAATAGCCAGCACTGAGCCAAGCTAAAACTAAGAGCTAGGAACTCCTCTAGATCACCCACATGGGTGACAGTGGTCCAAGCATGCAGAACATCATGTGCTGCCTCCCGACGCATTAGCAGGAAGCTGAATCCAGTGTGGAATATCCAGTACTTGAACTGTCATTCCAAACAGCAGCTCAACCAGGTGTGCCACAACATCTACGCTTTACGCCATTTTGGCCTCCTGTATTACTATCGTAAAAGTACCCAAAACAGGGCTGGCGCTTTGGCTTAGCAGGTAAAACCACCGCCTGCAGTGCCAGCATCCCATATGAGCACTGGTTCAAGTCCTGGCTTCTCTACTTCTGATCCAGCTCTCTGCTACGGCCTGGGAAAGCAGTAGAAAATGGCCTAAGTCTTTGTGCCCCAGCACCCACGTGGGAGACCTGGAAGAAGCACCTGGCTCCTGGCTTCAGATAGGTGCAGTTACGGCCATTGGGGCCAATTGGGGAGTGAACCAGCAAATGGAAGACCTCTCTCTCTCTCTCTGCCTCTCCTTCTCTCTCTGTGTAACTCTGATCCTCATATAAATAAATAAGTCTTTTAAAAAGTACCTAATCATTTTCTTTCAAAAAATTTACATTGAATTCATCAATACCAATAACCTTAAAATGACCAGGGCTGGCAATATGACCACTGCCTGAAATGTAGGGTCACATATTGGAGTTCTGGTTAGTGTACCAGCTGCTCTACTTCCCATCCAGCTTTCTCCTAAGGTTGCTGGAAAGGCAATAGAAAACAGTCCAAGGGCTTGGGTCACTGTCATCTACAGGAGACCTGGATGGAGTTCCTGGCTTCTAACTTCAATGTTGGCCTGCCCCGGCTGTTCTGGACATTTGGGTAGTGAACCAGCAAATGAAAGATCTATGGAGGGCCAGTATTGGGGTGTGGCCAGTAAATCTGCCCATTGCAATGCCAGCATCCCATATGGGGACCGGTTCCTGTACCAGCTGCTCCACTTCCTATCCATCCCTCTGCTAATGGCCTGGGATGACCCAGGAGTTTAGGCCCCTGCTACCCACTTGGGAGAACTGAATGAAACTATTTTTTTTTTTTGACAGGCAGAGTGGACAGTGAGAGAGAGAGACAGAGAGAAAGGTCTTCATTTTGCCGTTGGTTCACTCTCCAATGGCTGTCACGGCAAATGCACCGTGCTGATCCGATAGCAGGAGCCAGGTACTTCTCCTGGTCTCCCATGGGGTGCAGGGCCCAAGCACTTGGGCCATCCTCCACTGTACTCCCTGGCCACAGCAGAGAGCTGGCCTGAAAGAGGGGCAACCAGGATAGAATGTGGCGCCCTGACCGGGGCTAGAACCCGGTGTGCCGGCGCTGCAAGGCGGAGGATTAGCCTAGTGAGCCGTGGCGCCGGCCTTGAATGAAACTCTTGACATGGCTGATCCCTGGCTTTTGTGGCTATCTGGGGAGTGAACCAGCACATGGAAGCAATCTCTCTCTCTCTCTCTCTCTCTCTCTCATTCTCACTCTCTTTCTGTGTGTGTGTCTGTGTGTGTAATTCTTGCTTTCAAATAAGTCAATACTGAAAAAAAAACTCTCTCTCTTGCTATGTTCTTCAAATAAATAAATACTTAAATCTTTTAGAAAAACCCCAAATGTTTAAATGAAAACACCAGGAAAAGAACCATCCTATTGAGAGCAGTGAACCCACAGACATATTTGATAAATAATAAATTGTTTTTCTATGTCACCAAGTTTTAGGGTGATTTGTTAAGTAGAAATACATTCCTAGAACAACTAGCATAAAATGTGATGAAATTTTTAGAATTTGTTCAAATCTTTCAACTTTTCCATATTGATATAAAGTGTTATCAAATATAATATTACTAGTCAGTCTCCCTGAAATATTGATGAAAAATCAAACACCTGCAAAGAAATATACTTGTTCCCATTCACACACACACAGTATTATCAAAGGGAAGTAAATCATACTTCAAAAGAATAATAAATGCAAATGAGTGATTCATCCTAGCAAACAGGGGATCATAATGTTAGGAAAATAACAAAGATGTAAGTAATCAGAATTTATTTGTAAACCTTTCATTATGGTAATGAGATATCTGACATAGACTATTTATGAAGGGAATAGAAGTTTGTTTTGGTCCACAATTCTGGAGTTTTACAGTTCAAGACTAGGCATGCCCCATTGGTTCAGCCTCCACTATGTTGATCTTGCAGGCAATGTCTTAAGATAGTACAGAGCACCCTATGGTAAAAGGGAGAGAGAGTGTGTGTCCTTTTTTGTCCTCCGTGTCTGTCTTTTATAAGGCCACCAGCATTTAGTCAATGGGGATCCATCCTGATAAGCCAATCCAACTCAATCATCTCCCAAAAGTTCCACCTTCAAACACCATAATTGGACAAAGTTTCTACACTTTCAGTATCACCAGTATAAGATTTGGGGGACTGGCTATTTAACACAAGGACCATTTTAGGAACATTCAACATCCAAACTAATATCCAAACCATAGCATCTGCCTTTGGCCCCAAAAGTTCATGTCCATCTCACAAATGCAAAAATGCATTTGTTCTATTCCTTCAATCCTAAAATTTCTATGTTCTAGCATCACCCAAAAGTTAGATTTAAAAATATTATAAACATATAAAAAGTTTGTTACCTAATTCCATGATACACTGACAGGACAGGTCCCATTCCAAAAGAGGGTAACATGCAATAAAAAGAAGTGTTTAAATCAAAGAGAAACTGAAACCCAGCAGGGCAAACATAAAATCTTAAAGCCATATGTCTATTTTCTGAGAAATACTGTGGCAGCTCCAGTATCCCAAAGACTTAGGCAGTTCCACCCATTGGGATAGCTCAAGACCCACACCTATTTGCTAGCACAGCCCACATCATTGCTCTTGCAGACTGTATGGGGCCATCTGTGGCTTTCCTAGGTGGCATCTTTAGTTTCCTGGGCCTTTATTTCCACAGCCTCACTATTCATTTCCCCTTAAGGAGCTCCATGAGGCTCCAAACCTGTACACACCAAATTTCTGCCTGACCTCCTAGGCTCTCCATTTAAATCTTGGTGGAAGCTGTCATTGTTAGACCATCACAAAACACACCAAACACTGGAGTAAGGAAAAGGGTTTATTGTGGAAAACCCAGTAGACCGGAGGGAAGAGGCAAAGAAGGAAAAAGAGAAAGAGAGTATAAGAAAGAGAGAGACAGAGAGGAGAGGAGCTAGCGAGGAGAGAAGAGAGAGAGCAGAGAGCAGAAGAGAGGGGGAGAGGAGAGGAGAGAGCACAGAGAAGAGAGAGGGAGAGAGCCACGTGTGAAAAGAGAGAGCGCATGTCTGGGAGGCGGGTCTAATATCCCTTTTCCAGGGGGCGGGCAGGGAAGCAGGAGCAGCAAATCCCATTAGGATGGGGGTGGAGCTTGACAGTGGTGGTTGGGCCATGTGGCCATCTGACTTCCAGCAATGGCGGCGGGGGCTAGAGCCTAGCATGGTGTCAGGGTGTAGATCATGCCATAGATAAAAGTGCGCCATTTTCCTAATCATTTCATGATTTCGTAGCTTTCATTCCATGTGCCTGCCAACCCAGAATCATGTGAACAATGCCAAAATCTTTTGTCAATATGAACTTGACTTGGACCTGTTTGAACCAAGGCTGCAACAGCCTTGGAACACTTTGCTAGACAGTCAGAATCTGATTCTGTTCTTGGGTGATCAGGGTGTCACAGAGCTTTTTCCTTGAAGACATTCTGTCCTGGTAGAACTGTGATAGCAAAGACTGCCTCAAAGTTCTATGAAAGGCCATGGGGGTCAACTCCCACTGTTTTTCTAATTTGCTCCCTTTTACCAGAGTTGATCTTTTAGCAAACTTGTCTACTCTGAACACTGCTTTCCCAAACGTGCTGTATCCTTCACTCCTTCTCTGGCTTGGCTATGAATTTTTCAAATCATTTTGCTCTGCTTCTCTTTTAATTATACATTCTGCCATCATGTCATGTCATTGCTCCCAAATCCTGCTATAAAATCAAGGAAACAGCAGCTTCAATGCTTTGTGATTCAGATATTTCTTCTGCCAGATATCCTAGTCCATCAATTCTAAATTTGGAGTTTCATAAAGTCTCTGGGCATGGACATAAAAGAAGCTAAGCTTTTTACCATGGTGTTATAAGTGTGGTCTCTGGTCCAACATAACCCTCATTTCCATCACAAACCTCATCTACATGGCCATTGTGATCCACATTCCTAATAGTATTCTGATCACAGTCACTCAGGCAATCTCCAAGATGTTCCAGCTCTTTCCTAGTTTCATCATATTCTAAGCCTTCATCAGAATTGGCTGTGTTGCTCTGCATATAGCTTTTTGTAGGCCAGTCTTCCAGTCTTTCTCAACATCTGCCAGTTACCCAATTCCAAACCTGCCTCCTCAGTACCAATTCCCTGTCTGTCAGACTGTCATCACAACAACTAAATTTTGGGGGCAGCCTAACTTTGTAACAAGAAGAGAATTGGGCCGGTGCCACAGCTCACTTGGCTAATCCTCCGCCTGCGACGCCTGCACACCGGGTTCTAGTCCCAGTCAGGGCGCCGGATTCTGTCCCGGTTGCTCCTCTTCCAGTCCAGCTCTCTGCTGTGGCCCGGGAGTGCAGTGGAGGATGGCCCAAGTGCTTGGGCCCTGCACCCACATGGGAGACTAGGAGAAGCACCTGGCTCCTGCCTTCGGATCAGCGCAAAGCGCCGGCCGCAGCGGCCACTTGGAGGGTGAACCTACGGAAAAAGGAAGACCTTTCTCTCTGACTCTCTCACTGTCTAACTCTGCCTGTTAAAAAAAAAAAAAAAAAAAAAAAAAAAAAAAGAGAGAGAGAGAATTACTTTGGGTCACAGCTCTGGAGGTTCATTTGCAAACAAGAACCACTGGAAGGACATAATGCTTTGGCATCTGATGATGATGTTCTCGCTGGCAGAGTCCCAAGGTAGCACGGAACACTACATGACAAGGAGTGTGTGTGTCTGTGTCTGTGTCCATGTGAACACTTAGAAAGTCACCAGTATCAAATCATGGGGATCTGTTGTAACAACTCAATCCAATCCATTCACCGTCTAAAGGCCCCCACCTTCAAATAAATATTTGAATTAAAGTTTCCACCTTTTAGCACAATTAACATAAGGCTCTATAAACTAAAACTTTAGTGCCTGGACCACTGGGGAATATTCAATACTTAAACCATGACAAATATTACCATATACAATTAGAAGAGAATAAGTAGGAACAACCCTTCAAGAGGCAATGTGCCAATATAAAACTTTATTATACATATACTCGGTATATAATAATTCCATTACTAGGTATTTTTCTGATAAAAAACTAAAGTATAAATATTGGCTAATATTTAATTAGACCTGATAGAGAATTATCTGACACAGATAAAAAACTGAAAAATAAAATCTAAATACTTACCATTAAAATTATTATATAATTTACCAAAAAGAATCCTTATTAGGCATAAGCTAATATATGAGTTAATATGTTCAATATCTCTAAGAGGATTAACTGAGAGAGACAAAAGTATGTTCTAAAACAATGTATAATAAAATGAGTACTTTATATTATCTGTAGTAAAAGTATATTTGCCTTTCCTTGAACATACATATACATTTTTAGAAGAAAATACAGGCAATTAACTTTGGTGAGTAGAATGGGGAAAGAGGAGAGAAAAGAGAAATTTATAAGTCATACTTTTCTGGCAGTTTTTAATTTCTATATGCATTAATTATCAAATATCATCTATACATATATTTCATATTTAGATATTGATCTCATCACTTTTCCATGTATTTAGTAACTTTCCTCACATCTGTCTTCTATTAATTTACTTAAACACTTAAAATGCTTCTACTTTAATAGACCATTAAAAAACATTTGTGAAATTTTATTAAAAGACAAACACTATGAAAAGCCCCTGTGTACAAATTCCAAGCACAGCTTCATATTGGCAGGATTCTTATTCTATTTTTCACAGGAGTGACATTTAAGTTAGCAGAACTGCCTGGGAGAGTGCCTTGCATCTAGTAGTCTAGAAAAAATATTTCTTGAATAAAGGAATAAATGAAATAGAAGGGTAAATATGTATATATTTCCCACTTGAAATTAATTTTGCACTTCCTTGTAAGGGAAATATTTCACATCTTATCTTACAGTTTTTACTATCATTTTTTCTCAACACATACAAAATAAGAATTACTGAACATGAATTTTAAATAGAAATTAACACCCCCCAAATTTATAATTGTCACAAAAGAAAACTTTTTGAAAACTCAGTAGACAAGGATTCTGCCCTCCACATGACTAAGACTTATTTACAGAGATTAAAAAACTTGAATATATTTAGAGCAGTTACAAATCGATTTGTGAGTCCACAGAGAACAATCTACTATAAAAATGAAATTCACGATATGAGGCTTATAGGGAGTGAATCCAGGGAGAATTCTAGGAAAGCTTTTTTTTTTTTTTTTTTTTTTTTTAATATATAAAACATTGAAAAATGCCTGGGAACATGGATTGTCAGTTCAGGAAGGAAGGATGTTCTCTAAAGATTAAAAAAAAAAAACTAACACTAAAGAAATTTTAATCAGATTTTGTTAGAATGAGCAAAATACTGGGGATGAAAACAAAAGAGAAAATGATAGATGTTGAATGCCAAGGCAAGAGTGTGAGGGAATTTACCAATAAATGCTAAGAGAAGTGGAATTACAACTTAGAATTGAATTAACAATATCTTCCAAGCAACATCTCCTAAAAACTTACTGTAAAATGGAAATATAACAGTTATGCACTGGTGAGTGGAAATGAGCTATGCATGGGCATGTTAGGCTCAGGCTCAGCTAAGTAATGGCAGGTGGGAATTCAGTTCTGCTACACATACAGGACAGGAAACAGATGTCAGCATTTAAAGAGCTCAGTTGAAGGAAATCTTCTTAGGTTCAACCCACACCCCCAAACCCATCATTAACTACTTATAAGGAGGTGTAGCTAGTTGAAGGGGGTGATAATTACCTCACAGGATTGTGTGAGGATAAATGGAATTGACATAGGTAGGGTACTCAGCAGAGTGTTAGACAGTTAGGGAAGTGTTGTAAAAGCCCATTCCATTTTGTTTATTTTGAGATTTGACTTCACCATTGCTCTACTTCTTTCTTACCAACTATGTGCTTCCTGTTGGATCATTCCTAACAACACAAATGTTTTGGCTTCCCTATCCTTAGCAGCTCTTACTCTATTCTCTTCCTTTCTTTATAAATTCCTAAAAGATATGTTCTATTAAAATCTCCAACTCATCTCCAATTATTTATTTTCTTTTAAGGCCAATCAACTATTTTTTTTTACCTGCAACAACTCTAGGTCACTAATGATGTCCTAGTTGCTCTATTCAAAAGTAAATTGCCAGTACCAATTAGACCTGATCAATCTTCAGCTGACCTATTCCTAACATTAATAAAATTTCCACCCTTGACTTCCAGGACTTTAACTTCTTGTACTTTTCCATTCCTACTTCATAGATTACTCCTTTAGAATGTCCATTATTGGTTATTTAGTGTTTTAGTAGAGCAGAGCTCAATCCTAGGCCCTCAAGTGTACTCTCATACTCATTCTTTTGGGATCTCATCTAGTCTATAGTTTTAAATATTTTCCATCTACCACAATCTCCAAAATTTATATGCCTTGTCTAATTTCTTGCTAATTTTGAAATCAAATTGCTTGCTAAGCATTTCCACTTGAATGTGTCTAGAAGACATCACAGTCAACAGGTCAAAGACAAAACAAAGTGAAACAAAACAAATCTCATATTATTTTCAGCCTCACACCCAGAAACTTGCCCTAGTGCAAACTTCAGCATTAAAGCACACGTCAAATATAAACTTTCAGCTTCCTCAGGGAAAGAAGACATTCAAAGAAGAGAAGAGAGGAGAAGGGAGAGGATGAGAGGAGGAGTGAGGTAAGGAAAGGAAAAGAAATGTCATTCTTTTCTAACATAACAAAATCTATGAGCACATTCTGTCAGATATATTTTCAAAATATATGATTGAATTTTGGATCTATAAGATAATTAAAATTTTATTACTTCCGACCATGATCATTATTTCCAATCTTGTGTGAAACACCTTGACAGGGGTCCATGCTAGGGCTCTAACTGGGTCTTCTTTCTGTTTTTGACATAAGAACAAGAACGACCCCTTCAAAGCTCAAGGCAGTTCATCTAATTTCTTACCACACTTCCTTCCAATCATTTTCTCTATTACTTAGAACAATCTAAAGATTATAAAATACCCTACAATGTTTTTATAATCTACTGTACTCCTTATCAATATGGCCTCATTTTCTACTGCTCTACTCCTCCCAACAAAGCTAGACATCTTGTTCATTCTCACGGGTGCCAAAAACCTGACTTATGGTTGACACTCAGGCAATTGCCAGAACATGCTCCTGATAGCTCTCCGTTAGACTAATCACTTCATTTGACTCAATTATTTGCTCAGATCTCAGATTCTAAATGATGTCTACCCTACCAGTTTATTTTACATCACAGCTTCTCTGTATCCCCAATCTACTAGTCTCTTTCTATATATCAATATCTTGAAAACATACTTACTATTAATAGGTTTATCATACATTATTTGATTCTCCCACTAAGATACAAATTTCTCAGGGACAAAAATCTCTCTGTATCCTATTATTAATGTACTCAAGTACAGAAAACACTGTTAGTCTCAGTAGTTAATGGTGAAACTATTAGAAGAATTTTCATTGATTGGAATTCATTATTCAGTCAAAGATACCCAATTTAAATGCTAAACTCAAACTAAAAGTAATAAGCAAAAGACTAGGATAAAAAATAATAATAGATGCTATGATATTTAGAAAGAAACTTATAAATTTGACATAACTTGCAAAATAATGTACATAAAAAATCCAACTTCATGCTTTCTATCAAAAGAATATTATAAGATTAATTTTTACATATACTAGTAGTGAACAAATAAGAAAATGTGATAGAAATTCCATTTGTAACTACTAAACGGAAAGAAAGTAAAAAATCTACAAATTACTTAACAAAAATAGAATTGTAAAATATTTATGAAGAAAATTACACAAGGCTATTGAAAGATATTTAAAAATACTGAAGTAAAATAACAATAATATCATGTTCATACATGGAAAATATTATCATATCCTGTGAACTAACCCTTAACTCAACCATATCCCACTAATTAATCCTTAAGCTCAAATATAACATTTTAAAAATCCAAATTTATTGAATGTGTGGGTGTTTATAATCAACAATAAATTTGTACGGAACAACAAAGTTCCTAATGGCCATGATTTTTAAAAATTAGCTTTACAGGTGCCAGTGCTGTTGCATAGCTGGTAAAGCCGCCACCTGCAATGCCAGCATCCTATATGGGCACTAGTTCTAGTCCCAGCTGCTCCATTTTCAATCTAACTCCCTGCTAACAGTATGAGATAAGCAATGGAAGGTGGCCCAAGAAATTGGGCTCACGCCACCCACATGAGAGACTCATTTGAAGCTCCTGACAACTGGCTTCGGCCTGGTTCAGCACTGGCTGTTATGGCAATCTGGCAAGTGAACCAGCAGAAGAAAAGCTATAAACTTGGATGAGTGAAAAAGAGTTTGAAGAACACAAACCAAAGCTCTGTAGTCTCAAGCGTTACTCAGTAAGGAAGGCTGGTTAACATTTTTTCAGGCAACATTAATAATCCCTTCACTTCCTGGGCCATTTAGAAGGCTAGAGCATTTCCATGACTCACCACACCCACCACTAATCTTTCGTTTCCAATGCCATTTCACTGAGAAGAATATTAATTCAATCAGTTATGTGGAGCTATCGTCTCATCAAGTGCAAAGGCAAACACATCAAGTACTCTCACTAAGACTGATAATAATTTCAGGTTCATCTTCAAAATCCCCTGAGTACTTGAAGAATACATATTTTAGGTTTTGAAAAATATTGGTTTCCAACATTTTAATTTATTCAAGTTTTTTTCATTTTCATAATCTGTTTTTATCCATTACTTTTTCACTTTAAAAAATGGGAGTGAGTTGAAATTAATTGTTCGGTTGCAAGAGCCCTAATAATTACAAAATTCTCACATGGTTTATAAAGCACACTCCATTTTAAGAGATACTTCTGAGTAAAAAACTGACTTTAATGTGGTTTTATGTATGAATGCCTCCAATGAAGAAAGTCTTCTGAAGTTTTAATTCATTATAATAAAGTTTTATATTTTTTCCATTGCATTATCGTGGATATTGTTTACTTTCAATTTTACTTCAATGCTCAAATAATCATAAAGGCCATATTGTATAGTCTTAAGGAAGCTCATTTTTTAACTAACTTATTTACCCAAAGTCATTTCTGAGATCCTTTAAAACATATGACTATGATCTTCAAATATCTCCTGCTTGTCACTTAATACCGCCTGCACTCATTTGGGGACAATGATGCTCCCAAAACCTGCAGGCCACATCCTGCCACAAACTCCTGTCATCACACAATACAAGCATTTCACCCCTCTAAACAAGGCTTAAAATCAGGCCATAATATTTTTGAAATATTTTTACTGAAGGGGAAAGAATACAACAGGGAGACTAGCTTATGCCCCTGCCTGGTTCCCAGCACAGTGACACAGGGAAAGCCAGTTCAGCCTTCACCAGAGTTATCACTTGAACATCACAGCACAACTGTGGTCACAACTCATACACAAACAAAATTATTTCTGCTACAATTTAAGACTTTGTCTCTTCTTGTCCCAGAATCAAATCTGTCTTAAGAGAGGCAGTTTTTAATTATTTTCAAGGGAAATTCTCATCTCAATCTAGAAAATAGAATCTGGGAATAAGAACAATCATACTACTTGACACTGTTTTGTGAATCTGGCTTTTAAATATTAAATTGCATTACACCCAGCACACCAATAGAATAGCACAAGTCACTACATGACAGCTTCTATCCAGACTGTCTTTCTTCTAACAGTGGATGAAGGCACTGTTGTCTCCCATGTCCTTTCTGGGATGATCTATTTTTTTCCAAAAAAATGCAAGTAAATATTTATATGTAAAGAAGACCTTCTAAGAGCAAACAATAGTTTTCAGTCATGGAATAGTATAAACTCAGATTTAAGAAAAAATGTTTATCTCAGTAGGATGAAGATTTGCATAAGATAAACAAGATTTATGTCATTAAACAGAACACATCTTGGTCGGAAACAGGTGCATTATAATTTCCTCCCCTTTACAAGATAACTCTACAAAGTGAGGGGAGATACTTGCTTTATGCATGCAATAGAGGAAAAGCAAACCAGCAGTAACTTTCTCAGTCAATGTGAACAAACACATACGCCAATACCTGCTCCCAGTCACAAGCACTCCTGGCAAACATCAAAATGGCAGTTTTACGCTTTGCTACTTTAAAAGTAAATCATCATTGCCTACACGTACAATTCTGAAAACCCAAGTCAGTGAATTTCTCTGCTTATCCCCTTGAGGAGAGCTGATGTACTGTAAACTTTCTCCAACTTCTATTACTTTCCTTCCTGGCCACCTCTAATTAACCTTCTTCCTCTTAAATCTTGTAAATCATTAAGCAATTAATCATGCACAGCCTTGGAAAATCTTTTCTATTGTTTTTCAGTATTGCTTTTAATCACACGTTTTTGTTTAATCTCCTCAGTTCAATTGTATACTTGGAGGGTACAACTGTGGGGGTGGGAGAAGATTTGTATGTCTTTCAAACTGCCTTGCACTGCTTCTGTGCACTCAATAAGTGACCAACAAACATTTGTCTACCTTATCCCATGAATTGTCCAAAATAATATGGTCTCCATCACTTTTAACTAATCATGCCATCTGCAGATTTTCTTCATTTCATTCCATTGCCTAAGTCAGAAATGACCACAAATTATAGTAACCCTCTCTTTCTTATTGCAAAGAAAGGTATCCAATAATTTGTCTAAAGTTTTCCTTTGGGAAAGACTGTGAAACTACCCTTCTCTTCAATTCCTCTCTTTCCTCTAGCTTAGAACACACTGGGAAAATTCAAAGGACTTCCCATGACTGCATGTTATCCTATCACACTCATCAACATACAGCCAAATTAAAAAAATATTTTTCCTCTTTTTTTTTAAATATTAGGTGTTTTCCTATTGCTACCTTAGCTTGACATCAAAGATCTTCACAATCTGACTTTGTTCTTCCCTTTGGTCTCATAACCAATAAACTATATTATATATACTATATTCTGCCAAACTAAAATGCTTTCATGTGTATACAGCACATGCATATTTTGTATATGCAAGTGTCTTGGAATAAACAAAGCATACTAGTGTGTTTTATTCCTGCAAAAATCCATTAGTCATTAAAAACCCAGGTTAATATTTAATTTGCTCATGTTTCTTCCATGTATAACTACTAATACACTCTAATATGTATTTTACAACACTTTCTTCATGTCTGTCCTACAGTATTCATAATGTCAAAATAGTTACCCCTTGTGCTTCAATGAAAATGACTATATATTCATATTCAAAACACATTTCCAGAAAAATTCATTAGTACTGTGACAATAAAATCATAAACTTCAAAATTTTAAGGAAACAAATTTAAATTCCAACTGTATCCTTGGATTTAAATCTATAACCCAACATTAACTAACTATAAGGAAATAATGCAATCTGCCCTTCCACACAACTATCTAAAACACAAGGCGATATCTATCTAATTGTGTGGCCGAAACTATCCATTGTCTTTACATCAATATGTGAAAAGCTCTCCTCAAATGAAAATTTTCAATATATCATCTTAGAAAATAGTTTAGTAAATGTATTATTTGAGTCCAATATTTTCATAATTTACTATGAATAGTTTAGCTTTTAGCCAATGAATCTTCATCTATTTGCAATAGATCAAGCAATAACAACTGCAACTAGTTCTTCTGTTTACACGTATTTCAAGGTGGGGTGGACCTTTGATCCAGTGGTTATGAAATCACTTGGGATGCTCACATCCCCTATCAGAGTGTTTGGGCTTGAGTACTGGCTCTGATTCTGATTCTACCTTCCATGTTCTGCAGCTACAAAGTGATGGCTCAAGTAGCTGAGTCCCTGCCACCCGTGGAGGATACTTTAATACTTTTCAGCCAAGGGATTTTTTCTCTCTCTCTCTCTCTCTCTCTCGCACTCGTTCTCTCTCTCTCTCCCTTGCTGTGCATGCGTATCTTTAAAAATAAAAAGCTGTGGCCAGTGGTGCTGCAGCTCATTTGGCTAATCCTCCACCTGCGGCGCCAGCACCCTGGGTTCTAGTACCGGTTGGGGTGCCAGATTCTGTTCCGGTTGCTCCTCTTCCAGTCCAGCTCTCTGCTGTGGCCCCGGAGTGCAGTGGAGGATGGCCCAAGTCCTTGGGCCCTGCACCCACATGGGAGAACAGGAGGAAGCACCTGGCTCCTGGCTTCGAATTGGAGCAGTGGGCCGGCTGCAACGCACCAGCCTTAGCAGCCACTTTGGGGATGAACCAACGGAAAAAGGAAGACCTTTCTCTCTGTCTCTCTCTCTCTCACTGTCTAACTCTGCCTGTCAAAAATAAAAAAAATAAGAAGCTGCAAGAAGAGTTGAAATAAACACACACTCCAATTTTTCAAAACCTATTGGAGAACAAAAATTACAAATAACAAAATTAACCAAATAATTTCTAAAGAAAAACAAATTTGCTGGCGCCGCGGCTCACTAGGCTAATCCTCCGCCTTGCTGCGCCAGCACACTGGGTTCTAGTCCCGGTGGGGGCGCCGGATTCTGTCCCGGTTGCCCCTCTTCCAGGCCAGCTCTCTGCTGTGGCCAGGGAGTGCAGTGGAGGATGGCCCAAGTGTTTGGGCCCTGCACCCCATGGGAGACCAGGATAAGCACCTGGCTCCTGCCATTGGATCAGCGCGGTGCGCCGGCCGAAGCACGTAGCTGCAGCGGCCATTGGAGGGTGAACCAGCGGCAAAGGAAGCCCTTTCTCTCTGTCTCTCTCTCTCACTGTCCACTCTGCCTGTCAAAAAAATAAATAAATAAATAAATAAATAAAATTAAAAAAAAGAAAAATTTTCCAATGATAGCTAAGGGACGGCTAAGGTACAAAAACTGTCATACCTGTGTCAGACGAAAGGATGTAGGGGCACTAGATACCACGCAAGCAAACAAGGAAAAAAATAGGTAAAATTTCATTAAGGTGACAAAGTATAAGTGAAGAAAAGCTTATCCCTTGAAATAGCTAAATCCTAGCCACAGGTGAAGCTTCCACTCTTTTTGAACATATTTCACGTAGGTCTGTAGCAAATACAGATTAGGAGCAGGGTACGAGCCAGGAGAGGGATGCTGGTATGTAGAAGGAAAATGGAACCTGCAAGGAAAAAACAAGTAAATACTGTCAATCTCTCTCTCTTCTCTCTTTTTCCCCTTGTTGAAGATAAATTCACATCTACTGATGTAAGGAAAATAAAGTATTGTACCAAGAATATAGGCAAAGTACAGAAGAAAAAACTCTTCGAAAGAAGACAGAGACCCAGCATGACCATAAAGGTGATCCTTTATTATATTGCAAATATATTTAGTATATTGCAAAAGTTGACAGCAATTTACAGCTGGAGGGGGGGGGGGCAAGAGCAAGGGAGAAAATTCACTATCTTCACATATGTATGAAGGAACAATTGAACGTTGAGAATGGAATATTTGCATTGAGAAAACTCACCCAGAATTCCAATCCAAATCTTAAATACAAGGTAAGAACAATCCAAACAAAAGACTTGAAGCAAGTGGTGCACTGAACACAACAGTTTTAATAGAATCCACAGCCAGCTCAACTTCTGATGAGATGGCCTCAAATCTGTATCTCAATATAAACTTGCAGAAGAGGCAGAATTTTTCAAGACATATGATGTTTTAGCCTCTACTTTTATACTTCTAACATGATGTTTGACATTCAGCCAAATACTTCAAGGCAACAAAACACAAAAAGAAAAGAAAAGAGAACAAGGAAAGAAGGAAGGAAGGAAGGGAGGGAGGGAGGGAGGGAGGGAGGGAGGGAGGGAAAGAAAAAGAAAAAAAAAAGAAAAAGAAGGAAGAAAAGATAAAAGAAAAATCAAGTTTAAAAGTGAATATAGGCCCATGCAGCGGCTCACTAGGCTAATCCTCTGCCTGCGGCGCCAGCACACCGGGTTCTAGTCCCGGTTGGGGTGCCGGATTCTGTCCCAGTTGCCCCTCTTCCAGGCCAGCTCTCTGCTGTGGCCCGGGAGTGCAGTGGAGGATGGCCCAAGTCCTTGGGCCCTGCACCCCATGGGAGACCAGGAGAAGCACCTGGCTCCTACCATCAGATCAGTGCGGTGTGCCGGCAGCAGCGCGCCTGCCGCGGCGGCCATTGGAGGGTGAACCAACGGCAAAGGAAGACCTTTCTCTCTGTCTCTCTCTCTCACTGTCCACTCTGCCTGTCAAAAAAAAAAAAAAAAAAAAAAAAGAGATTATCTTGAGGCTCTATGACATTTTAAAGGATCTAACATGTAATTTACTTACAGAAGGAGAAGGAAAAAATGTAGTGGAGGAAGTATTCAGGACCCACACACACACACACACCCCTATTCAAATGCATACAATGCAAAAATTTGAAAGAGAGGCAGAGGGCTGGGAGGGATATACAGAAGATCAAACATTTGAACTATAACAAACTTTTGACCAGGAATTAAGTGAAACAGAACATATCTCCAAATTACTCAGAGTCAAAACCTTTCATTGCAGAATCTTATGCCAATGAAAATATGTTTCATAAATGAAGATAGATAAGGACTTTTTTATAGCAACACAAGCTGAAAGAACATATTGCCAGAGACTTCTGAAGTGAGCATTCTTGAAAGAAGTTCTTCAGACAGAAGGCATATGTCACATTGAAACTTGTTTGAACTCATGCCATAGCAGATTAATACAGGTAAGTTTTAAAGGACAATTTTCTTATTTTTAATGACACTAAAAGATAATTTATACTGTAAAGGATAACTGATAAAATACAGTTGTGCTTATAATACATGAAAGTGAAATATATAATAAAAAGAATACAAAGGATATAAGGAAGGAATTGAAAACATAAACATTTTCACAGTATATGTAAAGTGCTATCATTTATGGTAAGGTTGGGGGGGCCTGTACAGATGCTCTGGCATCTCATATGGTCACTGCTTAGAGTCTTTGCTGCCACACTTCCAACTCAGTTCCCATATAATGAACCCAGGGAAGCAGCAGAAGATAGTCCAAGTAATTGGGCCCCTGAACTCCCATGCAAGACAAGATGAAACTCCTGGCTCCTGGTCCCTGGCTACAGCCTGGCCCAGCCATGGCTGTTGTGGCCATTTGGGTAGTAAACCAACAGGTAGAGGACTTCTCTATCTCTGTTTCAGCCTTTTCCTCTCTATAACTCCACCTTCCAAATAAATAAATCAATCTTTAAATGATAATGATAACACAAATATGGAAAAGTTGGGTTTGACATAGCAAAGAAATATGTTGTTAATCCTAGAGTAGTTGCTAAAAATTTGGGGAGAGGCATAATAATGAAAAAAATAAATCATAAAATAGTCATAATTTCTTGTTTAGGACACTTCCAAAATAATATTGCTCAACTATTTGGATTTCCCCAAAAATGGTTCTTTTGGATTAAATCTGCACTAAAATATATCATGATATAAGTATATTTTCCTTAGTGAAAAAAATAGTAACAATTAATCTAAAAACATAGAAAAATTATTAAAAATGAGACAAACACAAAGTAAATGGAAGACTACAGATTTTAATTCAACTGTGTATATTCTTTTTTATTTTTATTTTATTTAAGGTATGCAAATCTCATGTATTTTACATATACAGATTTGGGAACATTGTGATACTCCCCACCCTATCCTCTCTCCCACTCCCACTCCCACATTTCCTTCTCCTTCCTTTCTTATTCCCTATCTTAATTTTTACAATGACCAACTTTCAATTTACTTTATACTCATAAGATTAACCCTACACTAAGTAAAGAGTTCAACAAATAGTAAGAAGAAAAAACACTGGTCCTAAATAGTAAAGAGGAGTGCTGCAAATAATGTCAATTTCATTCCTATACATTACATTTTCTGTACTTTATTAGTTACCACGGATCAGGGAAAACATAGTATTTGTGTTTTGGGTGTTGGTTTATTTCACTAAGTGTATGGTTTCCAGTTGCATCCATTTTGTTGCAAAAGACAGGATTTCATTCCTTATTATGGCTGAGTAGTATTCCATACTTTCTTTTATCCAGTCATTAATCGATGGACATCTGGGTTGATTCCATATCTTAGCTATTGTGATTTGAGCTGCAATAAACCTGGAGGGCACAGATAACTCTTTTTTTTTTTTTTGACAGGCAGAGTGGACAGTGAGAGAGAGACAGAGAGAAAGGTCTCCCTTTTGCCGTTGGTTCACCCTCAAATGGCCGCCTCGGCCGGTGCATTGTGGTGATCCGAAGCCAGAGTCAGGTGCTTTTCCTGGTCTCCCATGTGGGTGCAGGGCCCAAGGACTTGGGCCATCCTCCACTGCCTTCCCAGGCCATAGCAGAGAGCTGGCCTGGAAGAAGGGCAACCGGGACAGAATCTGGTGCCCCGACCGGGACTAGAACCCGGTGTGCTGGCACCGCAAGGCAGAGGATTAGCCTATTGAGCCACGGTGCTGGCCGATAACTCTTTCATATGAATCTTAGCATCATTTTTTATAGTCCTGAGGATAATGTCCTTAGTATTTTGATTGGGATCACATTGAAACTGTAAATTACTTTTGGTAGTATGGACATTTTGATGGTATTAATTCTTCCAAACCAGGAACATGGAAGGTTTTTCTATTGTTGTGTATATTCTTACATTGACTTTAATAGATGCCCCAGATAAAAGTAGTGATTTTCAAACTGACATTATAAGTCAAATGAAATGTTACCTGTTCTAGAAGCCAGTGTTATGACACAGCAGGATAGCTGCCACTTGCAACGCTGGCATCCCACATGGAATATCAGTTTCAATCCTGCTACTCTGGTTCAGATCCAGATTCTTGCTAATGTGTTTGAGATGGCAGTGAATTATGAGCCAAGTACTTGGATCCTTGCCACTCATGTGGAAGATCAGGATGGAGTTGCTGGCACCAAGCTTTGGCTTGGCTCAGACCTGGTTGTTGTAATTATTTTGGCAATGAATCAGTATCTGGAAGATGGATCTGATCTCTCTCTCTCTCTCTCTCTCTCTCTCTCTCTATCTGCCTTCCAAATAATTAAATAAATAAATAAATAGATAAATTATTTTACAAAAATTCTAAATGCGAAAAATCCAAATTTGTTAAAATTAATGTGATATTTTAAAAGTAAAATGTTGGAAAAATATACCATGCAATCACTAAAAACAGTTAAGTGGATATATTAATATCAAACAAAATTAGTCAACCTTGTTTAAGAAAAACGATAAGTAACTTTGAGAGAAGGAATATTGCTTAATGATTAAAAGGGAAACAAACCATGATAATATAACAATCTTATGTTAGTGAAAGAATGAATTAATGAGTCAAACAAAACAGCTTCAAATACATTAAATAAAACAAATAGAATCTACGTAAACTGAAGCACAAATAAGAAAAAGAGGGGAAAGGGTAAAGAGATTATCTGGAAGTTGTACAAAACTGTAAATGGTCTAATGTGCAATCTGAATTCCAGAAAATGAAATAAGAGAATGTGGCATTTGCAACAACTTGAATAAAACAAGACAATTGTATGATAAATGAAATAATCCAGGGACAGAAAAAGGAAGTTGATTTCATAGTAGAGGGTATAATAACGATTGCTAGAAGCTCTGGAGCGGTTATGGGAGGTTGGCCTTGAAAACATTGATAAGGTGATATTTATTTACTGATAGATCAGAGAAATAAGTTCAAGAGATGTATTGTAAATCATGACGAATGATGCTATAAGCTGTTCTTCAAAAATGCTAACAATAGATGCTAAGTGTTGTCACTGTGAAAACTTTTTAAGGGAATGCATTTGTTAATGAGCTATATTTAACAATTCCACAATCATTGTACACTTGAAAACGTCACATTGTACAGGAAAAATCCATACAGTTCTATGTGTCCATATTGTGGTATAGCGGGTAAAGCCGCAACTTGCAGCACCGACATACCATATGGGTGCCAATTTGTGTCCCAGCCACTCCACTTCCCATCAAGCTCTCTGCTATGGCCTGGTAAAGCAGCAGAAGATGACCCAAGTCCTTGGGCCTTGTACCTGCATGGGAAACCCAGAAGAAGCTCCTGGCTCCCGGCTTCGGATCAGCTCAGCTCCAACCCTTGTGGCCATTTGGGAAGTGAATCAGCAGATGGAAGACCTCACTCTCTCTGCCTCTCCTTCTCTCTGTGTGTAACTCTGACTTTCAAATAAAATAAATAAATCTTTAAATAAATAAAATTTAAAATATATATAAAAATACATAAATTTGAAAAAACACAGGGAACAGACCAAAATAAAAAACAAATACAAATTTTTTTTGACAGGCAGAGTTAGACAGTGAGAGAGAGAGAAACAAAGGTCTTCTTTGTTCCATTGGTTCCCCTCCCCCAAGTGGCCGTTAAGGCCTGAGTGTTGCTGCTGGTGCACTGTGCTGATCCAAAGCCAGGAGCCAGGTGCTTCCTCCTGGTCTCCCATGCAGGTGCAGGACCCAAGGATTGGGCCATCCTCCACTGCCTTCCTGGGCCACAGCAGAGAGCTGGACTGGAAGAGGAGCAACTGGGACAGAACCGGCACCCCAACTGGGACTAGAACCCGGGGTGCAAGTGCCGCAGGTAGAGGATTAGCCCTAGTGAGCCGTGGCGCTGGCCCAACAAATATAAAATTAATGAGGATTGTTAAAATACAACTACATAATTAATTTAGTTAATCAAAACACTCAAAGGGACAGAAAAATTCAGCACACTTTTTTTGTGTTCTTTTGTTTTTAAGATTTGTTTATTTTATTTGAAAGTGAGAGTTACAGAGAGGCAGAGGCAGAGAGAGAGAGAGGTCTTCCATCAGCTGGTTCACTCCCCAGATGGCTGCAATGGCCAAAGCCGCGCCGATCCAAAGCCAGGAACCCGGAGCTTCTTCCAAGACTCCAACGTGGGTGCAGGGGCCCAAGCACTTGGGCCATCTTCTACTGCTTTTCCAGTCCGTAGCAGAGAGCTGGATCAGAAGAGGAGCAGCCGGGACTGGAACCAGAGCCCATATGGAAATGCGGGCACTGCAGGTGGTGGCTTTACCCACTATACCACAGTACTGGCCCCAGCACACATGAATCTTGATGTGAATGGGATGGGAGAGGGAGCTGGAGATGGGAGGGTTGCAGGTGGGAGGGAGTTTATGGAGGGAAAAAAGCCACTGTAATCCAAAAGCTGTACTTTGGAAATTTATATTTATTAAATAAAAGTTAAAAAAACAATAAAAGTTTTTTTAAAAAGAAAAAAAAGATATTTAATACTGTCTATATACAGTTTCAGGCTTTCTAAATGAAATTTACCATAAAAATAATATATGTTATGTAATATATAATGAATAACATAGATTTAAAAAGCATAAAAAGATTAAAGATTTGAAAAATAAGAGAAAACTTCACAAAGCAAGTATTGATGTATTAGCAACAAATAAAATAAACTTCAGAGAAATGAACATTGTCAGGTATATAAGAGGAAATTACAGACTGATGAACTGGTTTGTTTATTAAAAGAGCTTAACAGTTCTTATTGTGCATATATCTAGTAATAGTCTTCAAAATGTGTAAAGCAAAAACTATTGAATTTATAGGCAACATAGGCAAGGGTACAAATAAATATTAACAGTTTTTTCAGTCCGTGATACAGCAGAGTAAACATTATCATAGGGATATTGAGGATTTATTAATACTATCTATCTACTCAATCTAATTGGTATGAAATACAACACCAAACATCAGAAGAATACTTAATCTTTGCAAACACAAATGGAACTTTGACCAAGATAGAACAAAAATACTCTATAAAAAAAGAAAATGTGGAAAATTAAAAAAAAAGAAATAATTCATGTCAAAATGTACATGAGTCAACTAAAGCAGATCTTAGTGGAAACTATAGCATAAAATGCTCATATTAGAAATGAAAATTTTGTGTCTATGCTTTTGCAAAATATTGATTAACAGTTTTTTTTCCTCGTTATATCTTTGATTTGGTGTCAGGATAATGCTAGCCTTATAAAGAATTGTCAAATGCACCCACCCTTTCTCTATTCAGTCAGAGTATGTGAAGACATGCTAGTGTTTCTCCCTTTGATATTTGAAAGTGTTTAATAAAAATTGTTTAATAAATATATTTGAAATTGTTTAATAAAAAGTATTTAATAATAATTTGAAAGTGTTTAATAGCAAACCCATTTGGCTTTGGGCATGGTGTTTTAAATCTGGGAAATTTCAAACACAAAAGCCTTAGCAAAATATCAGAAAATGAAAGCCAGCTGCATGCACACACAGAAACGGACACACACACAAAATATAGCAAGACAATCTCAAAAAGACAAATACCACATTTTTTCTTTGATTTGTGGTAGCTAATATGTAGAGTACCCGAAAAAAAAAAAAAAACAGTATATGAAGTGAATCTGATGGTGAGATTTGATTATTGTGTCTACAATCCTGTGGAACTTACTCAGTTCTTCCCTTTTATTGGAGAATTAAGCTTGTGGTTATGAAGTAAATAAGCTTGCAATTATGAAGTACTTTGAAAGTATGCTATTGCAAAAATTAAAAGAAAAGAAAAAAAAAGAAAGAAGAGGGAGGATGGGAAGTATCATTATGTTCTTAAAATTGTATGCATGAAATACATGAAATCTGCTCTCTTATATAAATAAATAACGAATTTATTAAGAAAAGATCAAATTTGGTTTATTCAATGAAGGCAAATTTAGATTTATATTAAAATGTGGCTGAATGTTCACCATATCAGTACATAATAGAGAGTATATTATAGGAACCCTTTAAATACACAGGAAAAGATCTTGGCAAAATTTAACATCCATTCATGATTGAAATTCTCAGGAAACCTTGACCAGAAAGACCAACTGCGGAGGCGGCGCCGTGGCACAGTAGGTTAATCCTCTACCTGCAGCACTGGCATCTCATATGGGTGCTGGTCCAAGTACCGGTTGCTCCTCTTCCAATCCAGCTCTCTATTGGCCTGGGAAAGCAGTGGAAGATGGCCCAAGTCCTTGTGCCCCTGCACCCGTGTGGGAAACCTGGAAGAAGCTCCTGGCTCCTGGCTTCAGATCTGTGCAACTCTGGCCCTTGAGGCCAATTGAGGAGTGAACCAGCAGATGGAAAACCTCTCTCTCTTTCTCTCTCGCTGCCTCTGCTTCTCCTCTCTCTGTGTAACTCGACTTTCAAATAAATAAATCTTTAAAAAAGTAAAATAAACTATATACAGAAAAGAAAATTACATAGTAGAGGCAACTACCCTGAAAGATGAGTACCTCCTAACTTAGAGTGTGCTATAAGGCTGATGTAATCAATTACATTGATAAATTAACTGATATGAAGGTCAATGAAATAAAAGAGGGAGTCCATAAATATAGGTCTATATATAAGGACAATTTATTTCAATAAAAGTGAAAAGGTAGTTCAATGGAGAAATATTTTCAGCAACACTGAAAAAATACTGTCCATCCATATGTAAATAAACTGACTTGCATTGCCTCTCTTGTATCATATACAACATATACACATAAATTATTCATAAAAATGTAAAATTCAAAAAGAAACATTTCTCCACAAATCACAGAAGAGAGTATTTGGGGCCTTAGGTTCATCAAAGTTTTCTTGACACCAAAGCAAGAGCTTTGTAAGAAAAATATGATGCAATGAACTTCATCAAAATTAAAAACACTTGCTTTTTAAAATACATTATTAAGATCATATAAAGTAAAACTTGACATCACCCAATGCCAGCAGAGAGTAACTAGTCTCCCCATGCCAGCAGGAAGTAGATCTAAAGACAGATCATTGTCCCTCCATCACTCCTGGACTTTCGGGCTTATGTAATCCCATACAACATCTGCTTTATAAAAAACAAGGCAGAAATGTTAATAAAATGGCACAGTCTTATCTGTGGCACCATCTAAGTCTCGGAGGCCATCTTGGGCTCTGCCCCCCACCCCCCCGCGGTCATTGTGATTGTTGGAAGCCAGTGACCAGATGGCCCAACCACAGGTGTCAACTCCACCCCCACCTTAATGGGATTCACTGCTCCTACTTCCCTGCCCGCCTCCCTGGCAAGTTTTAAGAGGACCCATTCCTGAACAAGTACTCTCTCACCCTATACCCCTCGCCCATCAGGCTTCCCCCACCTAACAATAAACCTTTCCTCTAAAAAAAAACAACTACATATTCTAAGAAAATACTTGCAAATTACTTTGTTTGGAAAAGTTCTGGCATTCAGAAAATACAAAGGGGGTTGATGCTGTGGCATAGAAGGTTAAGCCTCTGCCTGCAGTTCTAGCATCCCATATGGGTGCCAGTTCCAGTCCCGTCTGCTCCATTTCTGATCCAGCTCCCTCCTAATGAGCCTGGGAATGCAGCAGAAGACAATCCAAGTACTTGGGCCCCTGCACTCACATGTGAGACCTGGAAGAAGCTCCTAGCTCCTGGCTCCAGCCTGCCCCAGTCCATTCCATTGTGGTTGTCTGGGTAGTAAACCAGCAGATGGCAGATATTTCTCTCTCCCTCTCTCTCTCTCTCTCTCTCTCTCTATATATATATATATATATATCTGTATATATATAAAATTTCTCCAGATATATATATATATATATATAAAATATTCCTTTCAAGTAAATAAATAAATATTTTAAAAAAAGAATATATAAAGAATATTATAAACTGAATAACACAAATGCAACAATATTTCACCAAACAAAAGGTGTAAGTAAGCAAAATTTTTCAACACAATTAATTATCAGGAAAATGCATAGAATTTAAAACCACTGTGAGACAACAACCCATATTATATGGAATGACTAAAACCTAAAACCTAGAATGCTAGGTGCTAGTGATGATTTTCATAACTTGAACTCTCATGAATTATTGATAAGTATGATAATTATACAATCATTTTGCAATACAACTTGGAGAATTTAAAAATAAATTTAGGGGGCCAGCTCTGTGGCATAGTGAGTAAAGCCAGCATCCCATATGGGCGCCGGTTCAAGACCTGGCTGTTCTACTTCTGATCCAGCTCTCAGCTATGGTCTGGGAAAGCAGTAGAAGATGGTCCAGAGTCTTGGACCCTTGCACCCTTGTGAGAAGACCCAGAGGAAGTTCCTGGCTTCTGGCTTCAGATTGGCACAGCTCAGGTCATTACGGCCAATTGGGAAGTGAACTATCAGATGGAAGACCTCTCTCTCTCTCTGTCTCTGCCTCTCTTTCTCTCTGTGTAACTCTCACTTTTTAATAAATAAATACATCTTTAAAAAATAAATAAACTTAGAGACATATTTACCAAACAACCCAGTAACTCACTCCCAGATGTTTAACAGAAGCAGTATAAATGGATGTTTATACCCCAAAAAAACTATACATGAAAGGTTACAGCATCTGTGTTGGTCAACTGAGACTTCCACTCAAAATACCATAGGCCAGGGGCTTAAATAATCAAAATTTGTTTTCTCAAAGTTCAGGAGGTTAGAACTTCAAGACCAGGCCGGCGCCATGGCTCTCTAGGCTAATCCTCCGCCTGCGGCACCGGCACCCCAGGTTGTCCCGGTTGGGGTGCCAGATTTTGTCCCGGTTGCCTCTCTTCCAGTCAAGCTCTCTGCAGTTGCCCAAGAGTACAGTAGAGGATGGCCCAAGTGCTTGGGCCCAGGACCCGCATGGGAGACCAGGAGGAAGCACCTGGCTCCTGGCTCTGTAGCAGCCATTTGGGGGGTGAACCAACGGAAGGAAGACCTTTCTCTCTGTCTCTCTCTCACTGTCTAATTCTGCCTGTCCAAAAAAAAAAAAAAAAGAAGTTCAAGACCTAGGTTCTTTCAGATTTCATTTCTGGTGAAGTTCCTCCTCTTGGTTGCAGACAGCAACAATTCTCTATGTTCTCATGTGACATTTCTTTGGTACATGTATGTGGAAGGAGGAATATCTCGTGAGTTTTCTTATAAGGACATTAACTCTGCTGGGTCAGGGCCCTGCCCTTATGAACTTATTTAACCTTATTTTCTACTTTAGTGGTCCCATTAAGAATACAAACCCAGTCTAGTGTTGTGGCACAGTGGGTTGAACTGTGGCTTGGGTTTCCCACATCACAAATCAGAATGCCACATTGAATCTCAGTGGCTTGGCTTCTGATCCAGTTCCCTACAATGTGCCTGGGAAGCCATGGATGATGACTCAATGTCTAGAGTTCCTGCCACCCACATGGGGGACTCATGAATTTCCACGTTCCTGATTTCAGTCTGGCCTAGCCTTAGCTGTTGCAGACTTTTGGGGAAGGAACCAGTGAAAAATCTCTCTCGCTCTCTCACTCAATTTGCCTTTCAAATAAATAAGCATATCTTTAAAAATAAGTAAACACATCACACTGGAGTAAGACTTCAACATAATGAATTTTGAGATGATGCAAATACTAAGTGCATGATATTCCACCATGATATTCTCCCTCAATATTCATGTCCTTCTCACATGCAAAATGCATTCATTCATTCAATGTTCTGAAGTGTTATCCCAGCATCAATGCTGAAATATAAACCCAAAGTCTTATCTAGACATCACCTAAATCAGATATGAGTGACAGTAGAGGTGTGATTCCTGCCCAACTGTGACCCTGTGAAACCAGATGTTATATGCTTCCAAAATGCAACATGAAACAGGAAAATGAGAGGCATTACCATTCCAAAAGAGAGAAATTACAAGGAATGAAAAGAGTGCTGTGTCTAAGCAAGTCAAATTCTATCAATACAACTTCCAATAGATATTAATTAGGCTTGAGAACAATCCTTTTTGGTTTGATGGTCTGCTCCTCAAACCCACTGGGATGATGCTGTCACATTCATAGATTTGTGGGGATGGCCAGCTTCGTCATCTTATAGGAGTCACCCGTCCCCCATGATACTCTGTGGTGGTCCCACACATGTAGCTCTTTGTGCTGGTTGCCTAGAATTCAGAAAGTGCAGAGGATAACTCACATTCCATAACAGAGAAGGAAGTATTTTCTTTTTCTTTCTTTCTTTCTTTCTTTTTTTTTTTTTTTTTTTACTTATTTACTTGAGAGGCAGCATTACAGAAAGAGGGAGAGACAGAAAGTGAGAGACCTTCTACCTGCTGGTTCACTCCCCAAATGGCCACAATGGTGGGAGATGGGCCAATTTGAAGCCAGGAACCAGGAACTTCTCTTGGGTGCCCCAAGTGGGTGTAGGGGCCCAAGTGCATGGGTTATCCTCTGCTGCTTTCCCAGGCACATTATCAGTGAACTGTATCGAAAGTAGAGCAGCCAGGGCTCAAACCAGCACCCATATAGGATCCCAGCACTGCAGGCAGTGGCTTAACCTACTACCCCATAGTGTCAGTTCCAAGGAAATATTCTAACCTCCTGAACTGATACTGAGAGAGGTAGTCCTGATAATTTTTGCAGCACTTTCATGGTCATTAATCTGTTTTCCTGAAACACAAAGCATGTCTGTAGTCCATTGCCTCTATTGTCTCATCCCATAGTATCCAGGAAACCTGACAACCTTTATTTCTTCTCATTTTCTCTTTCCTCTTTTGTTCAAATGGCAGTTTTTCTGATCATATAATCCAATATCTACTTTTTTTCTCCTGAGATGACTGATCAAGTCTATGAGTCATATTCATGATCTTTTTATCAAATGATTTTTTTCCATCACACTTTTCAAATTCTAATGAAAACGCACTTCCTGGGGCAAGCATTAGATACAGCAGTTGAAACACCACTTGGGACACATACCTCATGTATTAAAGTGCCTCATTCAAATCCCATCACGTTCCTCCTGATTCCAGCTTTCTACTGGTATGTACCCTGGGAGGCAGAACATGATGGTGTCATGAGTCGGATTCCTGCCACACATGGGAGACACAGCTTTAATTCCAACTCTTGGCATTGGCCATATCCAGTCCTTGCTATTGCATGCATTTGGAGAATAAAACAGCAAATGGGAGATATCTCTGTCTGTCCATTTGTCTCTTTCTATCTGCCTTTTGAATGAAATAGCTGAAAAAGTAAAATTCTAAAGTATATTCTTCCCCATTTTATGCAATTTGGAAGAGGTGAAAATTTTCCAAATCTTCTAGTCCTGGTTCTTTTGTGATTACCAATTTATCTCTCCTTTTTCATTCAATATATCCCTTCTCTATTATATTTTAATGTAAATAGTAAAGAAAAAACTTGTCAGTTCTTTAACATTTTTCTTAGAAATATCCTTAGCTAAACATCAAATTTCAGTGTTCAAAGCACCTTATAATCCCTGTTATAAGATGCTTTTCCCATCTTATTATAAGGATTGCCTTTTTATGGTTTCCAATAATGTGTTGCTTATTTTCATCTGAGACTTAAGCAGAATGGCCTTTAATGAGTATGCTTCTATCAATAATCTGTTCTTGACCATAGAAACTTTCTTTATAACTCTATTTTCTTTTTGAATCTTTGCCAGAATAAACTTTAATATTCATATTTATACCAATGATCCCTTCATATCAATCTACCCTTTTTTAGTACCCATCTCAACACTCTTCTGTCCATCATCCAATATAAATACACTTGCAAATTTTTAATTTTATGCTATAGCAGTATACCATTTTAGCATTTTTTTCATACTCAGGTCTAGAAATATCAAGTGTTCTTCAACTTGTGAAAGAATGAAAAAAGGTGTGCATTATATGTATATAATTGATCCCTACTTGATAATAAAGGAAATATTTACTAAAAAATGCAACTCATAGATGGATCTCAAAATACAATTCTAAATGAAATAAGCCAGTCTCAAATGGTTAGATATGAATACAGTATGGTTCCTTTTCTATGGCATACTGGAGAAGCTGCACCTATGAAAATAGAAAACAGATTTGTAGATATTGAATGCAGTGGGTAGGGAAATTGGATTGACTACAGAGACGTATAGGGATGTTTTGGGTAATGGAACCGTTCAATATCTTCAATGTGGTGTGATTGAACCACTACATATAATTTTCAAAGTTGTCTTAAATACTAACCTTGCCAAAGGACAGAATTATCAAAAAATAATTCTTGTCACCTTTCTTTTTCTAAAATTCCTGAAAAATCCATTTACAGGTATCTTAAGAGTGAAAAACAATTGCTGTTTAAAATGTAACCTCAAGGGACTTAAACTTTCCTAAATTTTAAGGAAGAGCAACCAATGATTTGGATATTATGATACTCCTAAATTCTAATAAATACATTATGCTATTCAATACAAAAACTCTTAAATATCACACAAAGTCCAACATTGATGTCTATGAAATACAATCAAATGCCTGTACCATAAACTGTGGGTTAATCTGCAAGTTGTTTTTATTTTTAAAACAGCCCTATTGGGTGAACCAACAGAAAAAAAAAGGAAGACTTTTCTCTCTGTCTCTCTCTTTCACTGTCCTTTCTGCCTGTCAAAAAAAAAAAAAAAAGCCTTATTATACACATACAGTTGAAACCATTTAGGTGTTAGTCCCAACTATCAGGATTTGTTTATGAAAACATGGCAGTGATCTGCCAAAAAAAGAAATAATATTTAAGGAAATCTTAGAAGCTCTTTATAGAGGGTCCATGTATCTTGAATGTTCTCTTTCAAATGCCCCCTGCTAAAAATTAGTTCTTTCTGCCAAATAATAGGAATTTGTCTTGGTATTATAAGAACTCTGGGTGTTATAAGAGTTTTCTGGGTATACAAGAGCTCATAAATGAAGCACAATCAACACCAGTACTGAAATCTCTGAGATGATAGTGAACTAGAAGTTAATATACTGAAAGTAGATGTTGTCAATTTAGAGGAGAAACTAATATAATCCAATTAAGGATTGATTTTTCCCTCCATTTTAATGGAAACATTGTATTCTCCCTGATTTTCCAGTGTTTTCTGTCTTACCATATTTATCTTATCAGTAAGTGTTAGAATGCACTATTTCTGAAATTTCTCCATCTTTTGACTGTGAAATCCTTCACAGTGCAATGATCTGGAAATAAATTCATAACTAATTTATTGCACAAACATTTATTGACCTATTCTTAATTACTATCCCCTTAAGGAGCTCAGCATCTCACAGAATGTAACCAAGTAATTACAATAAATTGTCGCAAGTGCAGGAACAGAAACCTGCACAAGATACAGATGTGGCCTCAGTGCATAACTAATTCTGAAGTACAACAGCCTTGCTGGACCCATCCAGATGGTTAATTATTGAACATTTATATGAGTTTGCCAGGAGGACAAGTGGTAAGTAGGACATTACAAGACGGACCAGCACGCGCAAAGGCAGCAGGCTAAAATCAGCATTGGTGCTTGGTATCTGATACATTATAAAGAATGATTATGATGTGTCAGGACATGTGGATCTGATTATACAAAAAGCACCACATAGCTTTTTCCAAGATTTTGGATTTAATACTATAGGAAACTTAATCAATATTGTGGAAGATGGCTAGAATGAGAGATATAAAAACAAGAAATTATTTAAACGGCAATGTAATAGACTCATCAGAAGCTGAAGGCCTGAAAACTGATAAAGAAAATGATTATGGGGGAGAGAGGAAAGGTAATCTTTGATGAGTAAGATTTGATGACTAAGTGGATAGACATTGAGCAAGGGTAGAATTCTAGAATGGCTCTTAAGTTTTGGCCTAAGACACTGCATTGCTAGTGAGTCATCGTTAACATGTTTGGTAAGGGAGAAAATCAGTTTAAGCTTAGAAATTCTGAATTTAAAGCGAACACAGAAATACAGCCAGAATGAAAACAGGACGAATGTGCTTGGAGTTTCCTCTAGCATTTGTGTGTCCTGTCTAATCATGTGCATTCTATAATTATGTTCTCTATAAAAGCATGCTCTCTGTGAGAAATTGCATATGGATATCACTAGCTGAGAATGTGGACTTAGACTCTAAATCCAAACCGCCAAGATCCCTATTCTTGTTCTTGTACTTTTGAGCTGTGTGGATTCAAGCAATTACTTAAACTCTCAATATCTGAGTTCATTAATTTGTAAAATGGAGATAATGATATCTATCTCATAAAGTTATTGTGAGAATTTAATGTTATACCAACACTGCCCCAACAGCTGTGCCTGACAGAGTGAGGATGATGTGTTCCCTAACAAGATAAAGAAAGTGTGAAAAGACAAGCAATGCATCCTAACATGAGATTTCTCTAGCCTAGAATAAACATATAAATGAAAGACTGTATTTTTATCTTGGTTGTATACAATAAAGGCACAAAGGAGTTTGGTTTGGTTTTGTATAACATTTGGATAAAAGTTGATAAAGCAATTGAATGTGTTGCTTCCAAAGGAATAAAGTAAAGTGCTTTAATTCTATTAGTTTATTTTTTTCTGTTGATTATAACCTGGTTTACAGGATTCAAAATAATTGTTCTGTTCTGACTTAATCTAGAGTTTTGGTGCTTTATGATTTTTCCTAGGGTGTCCTCAAACCTGAAAAGTAAATTTTCTACTAATTCAATGTCAGTCTAATTTAACATTAGAGCCAGGAAGGATAACACCCTAGTTTTAGGTCAATAATACTTTGTTGGGAAGAATATAATTTTCACCTCAGTGGAAATGTACCAGAGCATTTTCCTAGACAAAAGGATGTCTCACAAGCTTACTCCATTGCATAACCCAAAACAATGGTTCATGAGCCTGTCTTTCTGTCAGCATGTCTTTTCATCACCTTATTAAAGTTCAGTAATTCCTTTCAAAATCCCTGTTAACACCCACCCTTTTCACTTCTTGTCACCTCATTAATTGTGAACTTCTACTTCTTGCCCACCAGTATGTGGTTTTTGAATTTCACATTTCCTCCTCCTGTGTCAGGAATGAAGCATCTGCCTCCCCTGGAGCTAACATATGAACTTGGAAAATTATGAGGGGAAAAAAGCCTTTTGTAATAACGTCATTGTAAGTGCTAAAAGAACATAGATGAGTCTGAACACATGGGATAACTCCCAAATACCAACCTCAACCTTTGGAGAGTTAACCATGTAACTAGTTAACTTTCCACCTAATCACAACTCCAGAATATGCTTTGAGTTTAGTTAGGAGTGGTTAGCTCCAAGCAACCATCTTCCCATCTTCTTGGTACTTGAAGTAAAGAGAAACAGGGATCAGAAAAGACAGAAGGAAAACTATCTTTTTTTTTAAAAGCAACTTTTATGTATTTATATGAGAGAGAGAGAGAAAGAGAGAGAGAGAGAGAGAGAGAGAATATGCTACTTTCCAAGGTGCATATTTGAAGGAAGTGAAAGCCAGGTGCTGGAAACCTGGAAACAAACCTAGGCACTAAGATGTGGGACACAGGCATCCTGACTGGATGCTTCAGTTTTGAGAAAAATTGTACCCCCCAAGTCTTTTGAATACCATCTCAACTGCTTGATGGCCTCATCCTTTGCATAAAACTTATTTCCATAAAGAAATACATGTTTTATCATAGAATAATGTAGTAACTTAGCACTGCACTCCTGACAAATTCTCAATATAATATATAACAATAGATATAATGAACAAAATATCACTTTAAAAATCACCCTAGTTTAGATGACTAAAATAGTGACATATTTGCCAGATACTGGCTACACTTAGCACCTCAATCCTGTAGCATAGACAACTCTCCCATGTCATAAATTACAAATAGAATTAATGTTAGTTATATTAAAGAATAAATTTGTTTCCATTATCCAAATTTAACAGGCTTTTGGAGAATAATTTTTTGGCCCAGATCTCTTTTAAGAAGCTGTCCAAAGGAGCATGAAATCCTGCCATCTTTTTATAAATCTCCCTGTAGCGAGCAGAGGCATTCAAAATCATTTCATTTGTTTCGACAGTGAGGACTCTAAAGGGACGTAGACCTTTCCTGCAATCATCGGCACCTGCAAAATTTATTCTGGTGCTCAGCACACACCTGTGAGCCTTCATCCATCCACATCAGCAAGACTACTTAACACCACAGCAGATGGATTATAAGCCTCATCATGGGATTTGCTGTCATATTTCCATGGCACACATGAGTGAGGCCTCCGCCCACCCATTCAAAGGTTCTGAACATCTTCTCCCAATGCATTCTCTTCTTCCTTCAGGACTGCTGAAGTTCTGAACTCTGTCCTTAAACAATGTTGCAGCTTAAGCTGGCCTGCCTGATTTGCACAGCGTGACAGTGCCTTCACTCCTGACATCATGGAAGCATGTCAAGGACTGGTATTTTTACAGGAATGCTGATTTGCCCCAGGAGGTGTGCTTGATGATAGTAATTTACAAAGCATCTTTTATATATGTTGTTTAATTTGATCATCATAACCATCCGATGAGGTAGGCAATCAGTCTGTGTTATCACCCTTTGTTAATTTTAGTCTCCCTAATTTCCCACCAAACAATCCCGCCAATTGTGGGAGATGTATAAACATTTTGTTGAAGTATAGAATTTTTTTTTTTTTTTTTGCCTGAGAAAATCCCCAGAAAGCCTTGTCCCTAAAAAAAGTAGCCAAGAATCAATCTCATGCTTTCTTTTTTTAAGGCTTATTTATTTATTAATTAATTTATTTGAAAGAGTTACAGACAGAGAGGGAAAGACAGAGAGAATGGTCTTCCATCTGCTGGTTCACTCCGAAAATGTTTACAATGGCTGGAGCTTCCCTGATCCAAAATTAGGCACCAGGTGCTTCTTCTGGATCTCCCACGTGGGTGTAAGGGCCCAAGCACTTGGGCCATCCTCCACCGCTTTCCCAGGCCATAGCAGAGAGCTGGGTGGGAAGAAGAGGAGCCAGGGCCCATATGGGATGCTGGCACTGCAGGTGGCGGTTTTACCCCCTTTGCCGCAGCCTTGGCCCCCTGACATATATGTGTGATTGGGTTCCCCACTAATACGTCTGCCTGTTTTCTTGTTTCCATGCTTTAGAGTCCCAGACTGAGAAGATGGCCCTACACTTCAGACACTGACAATCAGCCACCTCCTGTCAGATCTCTCTCCAAGACATGGCTCTTTCTCTGTGTCCCCTCTGTGTGCTTCCCAGCAGGGTCCCTGCTAAAGATAGACGGATTTTTTGAAGCTGACAGATCCTGCCCAAATTTCAAATTGTAGCTATGCCTGAAATTCCTTGCTAACTTCGTATCAACCACAGCCAACAAAGTGCACCAAGGTGTATTATTATAATAATGAAAATAAACACCTTTTGAAGTGTTTACATGTGCTAGGCATAGCTCTAAGATGGTTACATATAGTAATCATTTAACATTCAAAATAATCATTCTCTATGCTACAAACTGTTTTTCTCTTCATTTTGCTGATGTGAAAATGGGGACACCAAAGACCTTCATTAGTGAGGAAGTAGCCACCTAGATTTTAACCCCCAGATGGTTTTGCTTCTGAAGCTCAATAGGGTTATCCAGGAAGATACACTGAGGTTTGCCTGGGTATAGGCTTAGCATATTCTATCTGCATCATGGGTTTTCCAATTCAGGTGGAGAGGAACCAGTCTCTGCCTCAGCACCGTTCCATGCTCAAGTCCAGCTTTTAGATAATTTCTTGTGGTCACAATAGTATCTTCTGTCTTCCATTTCACCTGCAAAGAAATTTTGTGATTCCTTCCATCAAGTGGAGAGACTGTTTCCTCCCTTTAATGTGGGTCAGCCTTGTGACCAACAAAATGTACAGTTCCCAACATTATCTTTTTTAGCTAAATACAAACAGCAAATAGTACATGAACGATCCGGGGCGATTCAAGGGAGAGTTACTCAGTCATCCCACCCAAAAGTGAGAAACAAATTGGTTTGTAAGACAAATGATGGCGTAGTTTTTAATGTAGTAATAAATAATGGAAACACGCCTCCTGAAGTGCCAGACTTCAGGCATACCTTGAGCTTGAACTTCCCTAAGCAGCACAGATGCAAATTTCAGAAAAGATGAAGTAAAGCTGATGCTTTAATTAATTGTTTGAAGTAGTATTTGCGATGTTCAAAGCATAAATTGTAACCCTAATCTTCTAAACTTTAAGTCTCCAGACTCTTAAATCCACTGACTCCCCAATGTTAGTATGTGATGTAGAACCACTCTGTCTTTAAAAAAAATATCTCCCTAGTAATCAACATCTCTAAACAGCTTATGGTAAGATCAGTGCAATCTACTGGAGATGTTTCACAGACTCAGCCTGCTTAGGAATCCCAGTACAGTGGCTGCTACCATCAATCCTATTCTACTCTTTAAAACTAAAGGGGATGCTTTTTATGAAAACCAGGAGGATACTTTTCCCCTTGACAACTCCTCTTTTTTTTTTTTTTTTACTCTTAAATTCTCCTAAGCCTTCTGGATAGTTAAACCTATTTAGCACCAGTTCATGAAAATTTAAGACCAACTAATTGATCATTTTTGTCCTTGTTTACAGCCTGTTTTATCATTTACTCACAACTATCAAAGGCTTTCAAATGTCTTTAAAAGGCCACTGAAAAACAACAATTCAGTCTTTAATCTAGGATTTTAAAGTAAACATCTGAGAGTGATTTTGTATTCTGGCCTTTCAGGGGTCTTTGGCTTATAATAGGCAAAATCTTGTGAGGAATGCATGCTAATTAAATCAGAATCATTAGTGAAACAAGAAGATTTACTATGTAACCATGCAAATCTGAAAGGAATAATTAAATTTCACTGAGTGCTTTTGTACAAGGCTGGATTATATTCTAAAACACTTTGATTTTCTAAGGAAAAAATATAGGAGAAAGTAATATATTGTCCTCATTTTTTCTATACTAACTTTTTCATAATATCATAATTCAAAATCTTTACTCCAATCAGCAACTGTTATTTGTACTAAATATTCTTTTGTAAAATTTTTAAGATTTAAATTTAATAGACTTAAAAATTGCATATATTTTCATTACATATATTCATTGTTAATGTCTAATCAGGATAAATATATTTATCTTTTCAAGTGTTTAACATTTCTTTGCAGGGAAAACATACAAAAATCCTACCTCTTTAATAGGGAGGTATATAGTAAATTATCATTATCTATCATCACCCATCTGTGCAATAGAAACCAAGAAATTCTTACTCCTATCTAATTAAAATCTAATAGTTGTCAATCAACCTTTCCCAACCCTTCCCTTCTCTCTCACTCCCTAGTCCCTGGTAACCACTATTATATTTTTAACTTCTATGAGATCATCCACGTTCTTTTTTTTAAGAATCCACATATAAGTGATATCTTATGATATTTGTCTTTCTGCACCTGGCTCATCTATTTTAGCATAAGAAAATCTTGTTCCATTCATGTTGTTGTAAATGAGGAAATTTCACTCATTTTTACGGCAGAGTAATAGTCCGTTGTCTATACCCATCATGTCTTATCTATCCACTCATCAGTGGATGAACATTTGCGTTGTTTCCATATCCTGGCTATTGTTAACAGTGCTGCATGAAACATGGGAAATACAGATGTGTCTTCAGTGGATGGATTTAATTTCCTTGGATATATACCCAGAAATTGGATTGTTGGATCAAGACGTGGCTCTATTTTTAAATCTTTGAGGTACTCCCATACTACTTTTCACAATGGCTGTACTAATTTACATTCCTACCAGTGGTGTGCGAATATCCCCTTTTCTGCACATCCTTGCCAACACTTGTTATCTTTGTCTTTTGTTGGACTGAAGGAAGTGATATTTCAATGTAATTTTGATTTGCATTTCACAAATCATTAGTGACACTGAGCCTTTTCTTTCACATGCCTGTTGGCCATTTGTATGTCTTCCTTTTAGAAATGTCTGTTTAGATCTACTGCCCATTTTTAGTTACATTATCAGTTCTTTCGCTATGGAGTTGTTTGAGTTTTTTATATGTCTGGATACTAATACCTTGTCAGATGTGGAGCTTGCAAATATTTTCTCCCATTCTGTAGGCTGTCTCTGTGTTCTGTTTATTTTTCCTTCTGCTGTGCAAAAGCTCTTTGGCTTGATGAATTCCCATTTGTCTATTTTTTTATTTTATTTCCCATCATTTTGGGGTCAGATCCAGAAAATCCTTTATTATTCCAATGTCCTGAAGTATTTTTCCTAGTTTTTTTTTTTTTTTTTTCTGATAGTATCAAAGTTTTGGGTCTCTTATTTAGGTTCTTAATACATTTTGACCTGGTTTTTGTAAATGGTTCTAGTTTCATTCTTCTTGATGTGTACATCCAGTTCTTCCAACACCATTAACTAAAAAGACTATCCTTTTTCCAATGCTTGTTCTTAGAAACTTTGTGAAAAATCAGTTGAATTTAGAAGTGTGAGTTTACTTCTAGGTCTCTATTCCCTTTCATTGGTCTATTGCTCTTGTTTTTATGGCAATACCATGTTGTTTTATTCACTATAGCTTTGTAATATATTTTAAAGCCAGGTAATTGAATGCTTCCTGCTTTATTCTTTATGCTCAAGATTGCTTTGACTTTTCATATTTTGTGGATCTTAACAATTTTTAGTAGTGCTTTTTCTAGTTTTGTGAAAAATATCATTGGGATTTTAAAAGGAATTACATTGAGTCTGCACATCAAGTTGGGATATACAAATTTTAATGATGTTGCTTTTTTCAATCCATAAACATGGCATTTCTTTCTATTTCCTTCAGTCCTCATTCATTCTTTACATCGGTGATTTATAGTTTTCATTATGGAAGTCTTTCACCTCCATGGTTATTTTATATTTTTTATCTTATAGCTATTAGAAATTGGGTTACTTTCTTGACTTCTTTTTCATATAATTCACTATTGATGTCTAACAACATTGCTCATTTTTGTACACTGATTTTGTATACTGCAACTTTGCTGAAAAGTTTTCTTTCTAGTTCTAACAACTTCTTGGTGTTTTGGGGGTGCTTTTATATATAATATAATATATAATATACAAATATAAAAATATATTATATTAGAATATATTATGAATATTATTATAAATATATAATGTATTATATATATGATCATGACATCTATAAATAGTGAAAATTTATTTCATCATTTACAATTTGGATTTTTTTTTGTTTCTGTTGTCTAACTACTCTAGCTAGGATTTTCAGTACTTATGCTACATGAAATTGGAAGATGGATATCCTTGGCTTGGTCCTGATCTTGGGGAGAAGGACTTCAGCTTTTCTCCCATTCAACATGATATTAGTCTTGGCCTGATATTTATGACATTGAGATATGATCCTATTATACATAGTTTTTTCAGAGTTTTTATCATTAGGGGATCTTGGATTTTATTGTATGCCTTTTACACATCTATTGGGATAATCATATGATTTTTGTCCTTCAATTTGTGGACTTGGTTTAAACATTATTGATTTGTTTAAGTTGATTCATCCTTGCATCCCTGGGATAAATCTCAGTTGATCATGGTGAATGATCTTTTTAATGTGTTGTTGGACTCAGTTTGTTAGTATTTTGCTGATTCTTTGCACTGATGTCCATGAAAGATATTAACCTGTAGTTTTCTTGTCTGATTTTGATATGAAGGTAATGTTTGCCTCATAGAGTAAATTTGGAAGAATTCATTACCCCCAAGTTTATAATAGCTCAAATCACAATATCTAAGGTACAGAATCTACTCAGATGTCCATCAACTGATGACTAGATAAAGAAATTGTGGTATATATAAATGATGGACTACCACTCAGTCACAAAAAAAGAATGAAATATGAATGAAATACGGTCTTTAACAAAAAAAAAATGGATGCTGTTAGAGGCAATTATGCTTAGTGAAATAAGCCAGTCCCCAAAGGACAAATATTTTATGTTTTCTATGACTTGTGGTAACTAATATGTACAGTACAAAAAATAGAATGTATATGAGTGGAATTGACATTTTGAGATTTGATTATTGTTTATAGCCCTTGTCTATACTCCTGTGGAACTTTGACTTTTCCACTCACTACTTTAATATTTAGTAGAGCTAAACTTTTGATTATAAAGTAAATTGAAAGTATATCATTGTAATCATTAAAAGAAAAAAATAAAAGGAAGGAATTTCATATTTATCTTTAACACTGGAGAGCTTGATTATACTGTCTTGGAATTAGACTTGGTTGGCTTTCACCGGTGATCTTTGACATTCCTGTACGTGGACAGTTCTATCTTTCTCTAGCTTTGGGAAATTTTATGTTATGTTAGTGACTCTTCAAATATACTTATTACAGCTTTGTCATTTGCAAGTTCCTCTTAAATTCCAGTAACTCAAATATTTGCTCTTTACATGCCATCTTACAGTTCCCATGGGATTTTTCTTTCCTTCTTCTCTGTTTTTCTCTCCTCCAACTCTGTATTTTTTAAATAGATTGCCTTCAGGCTTATTAGTTCATACTTCTGTTTGATCTATTCTGCTGTTGGTGTCCTCTATCACATTTTAAATTTCATTTAGTATATTTTTTAATATGAAGTATTTTTACTTGACATTCCTTAATTACTTCCATCTCTTTATCAAATCTCTCAGCTAGAATATTGAATCTTTTCTTTGTGTTTCTCTTGAATTTCAGTGAGTTTCCTTCAAATAGCTACTTGTAAATTTTCATCTCAGCATTTGGAAACTTCAATCCTGAAATGGTTGGTTTCCAGCACTATATATTACTCTTTAGATGAAGTTATGATTTCTCAAAGTTCCTGATGCTTGTTGGAGAACCACATCATCTGCACACTGAAGAATTAGTCTTAATAATCTTTCTTTTGTTTATGGTTGTCCAACAAATTCTAAGCACTTTGTTCTGGTGCTGAGGTGGGCTATCGTCTATATGCTGCTGAGGTGGACCCACTGCCTAATTTTGTAGCTATCAGCCCCCTATTGATGTTGGTGAATGTATAAGACTACTCACTCCACTGGGCACTGACATGACTCCAGAGGCTCTGTCTGCAGCAATTGACCTGAGGACAGGTACCATTAGAATCTGCTCAATGTTGTTTGGTTTTATTTGTTTGTTTTTGTTTTTGTTTCATCTTAGCACTTTGTTCCAAACTGTCCTGTGGTTCCTTGCTGTTTTCCCAAGATGGTAGAAGGTTAAAAGAGGCAGCTACCAAACCATTCATGCAGGTAAACAGCTATGTCACCTTCGAGCCTCACTGTACCTGGTCCTATAAATTCTTGTGAGTGTATACTAGGTAGGCCCAAGAGAGACTGGTGGTGCTGTATGCCTAAACAAGACTGTCTTGCCAGGGCACAAACCTCTGCCTGGTATTGTGGTAAGTCCAGAGACTTCATCCACAGTACTGGTTAAGTGATGGAAATCATTAGTATCTGCCCAGTGATGGGCTTTACCAACCCAGCACTGATTTCTAAGACATAGAGCCCTGGTCTCTTGCTGTCTGTTCAAGGTAAGAGAATAGTGATAAAGGCAGACTCTTCCATGCTAATGGGTGACAGACTCATCATAACTAGGTTCCACTGTCCTTGGGCCTCAAAAATTCTCAGGGGTGCCTCCAGGCCCATATAACGCTGGCACACAGTAGTTGAATTGGATCCACTGGAGCACATTTCTGCCTGATGTTGAGTCTAGAAGTTCAGTTTTAAACACTAGTTGGGAACTTAAGGCATAGAAGCCTTTGGGCTTTATCATTAATAGGTCTCAGGGAGGCAAACAATTTTTAAAAATTACATACTCAAATATAGTCATAGTGTTAAAGTTTTCATTAATGATTCATAAATTCTAAATATTGTAAGCTAATCAAAATAAAAATGCACATTTCACATGAATCTCTCCAATACAACTTCATATACATCATTTATTTAGTTGTAATTCAGTTCCTGAGTGTGATTTTTTTTCTCCAAAGCACTTGCTTTTAAAGTACTGTACACACATGTGTACTTGCTGTGTGTAGTATCAACCATTCCTCCTCAGATGGAAATATTTGCAATGAAATTGTAATTGGAAATGTAGCATGCACTGTGGCAGTGGCTAAGCATATTTGTTGTATCTGTTCATCTGTCTTAGTTACTCAGAACCCAACAATAACATTATCAGTCATGCATTAGGAAGCTAAATTTAAAAACTGCTATGGGCACTTCTGTAAATAACACCTTCTCCCTGACTGAAGCAGCAAAGTTGAGTAGGTTCTAACTTTAATAAATTACAAGGCAGACAATTTTTGTCTTTCTCCACTTTCAATTTTAAGTGACTTTCCCCTCCAAACTTCATCAACTCGATACCTATTTCATATTTGGTTTTACAGGTTTGAATCCTTAATTGGCTTTCAACTAGGGGATTGGCAGATATTGCCTAATAATTTTGAAGACAACTTGCAATTTAATAGCTGTACTTTTGAAGACCAATATGCTTTCACACTAAAGGAGTGAATCTATAATAGCAAAACGACAAGCTGTTGAGGCTTATTTCTGTAAAATGAATCTCACTTAGAATGTATCAGCTCCTGAAATATAGATAATATGCTGTTGTATTTTCCCTTGAGGGTAGCCCTGACAATGTACTGTGGTTTGAATACTTGTTCCCCTAAACTCACACATAATTTTAGTTCCTAAAGTCTTTTGTTAATGGCATTATGAAGGTGAAAACCTAATCCAATTATGGTATTTAGAGGTGATACTTTTGGGAAGTGATTCGATTTGATAGGGTCATCATGGTGGAACCCCATGATTAAATTCTGCTGGCTTTATATAGAGAGATGGGGAAAAAAAAGAGAGAGAGGCTTTCTCACCATGATGTTATGTTTTCAATGGGTGCCTTCACCAAAGTTTGATTTTGCTATTTTTATTTTCAATCTTCATAACCATAAGCCCAAGTAAACTCTTTTCCTCATGGCATCATCTATATCAGATATTCTGTGATAGTAATGAAAGGTGACTATCCAGAAAACTGGTGATGAAGATTTTAGATATAGTTCCTACAACTATATCTAAAAATGTGGAGGCAGCAGTGGGATTGGAAGAGTTTGAAGGAGCAGACTAGAAAAGCCTAGAATGCCATAAGTGTTGAGTGATGTTGATGAAGTTTCAGAAGACAAGAGCACTGAAAAAGAGCTGAAAGGTCTTAGAGACTAAATAGTGGTCTTGATTAGAATCCTGATGTAAGTGAGAGTTCTTTTGGAAATTGGACTAAAGGTCACCCTTGTTACACATGGTAAAATAAATGGACTGTGTTGCATCCATACCCTAAGACTTAAGGGAGGCTGAAATTAAAAGTGATGAACTGGGATATCTGGTAGAGGAAATATCTAAATAATAAAGCATTAACATTTCTGCATGGTTGCTTTTAATTGCATACAGTAGGATTCAGAGGCTGTGGCCTCACCTAAAGGTAGAATGCATCATTAAAAGGAAAAGAGAATGAAATATTTTGCAAATTTATAACCTGAAAAGAGAAAGAGCAAAAAAAAATGTGGCTTCAGGACAGGAGGATATAGTAGAGAAACCAAGATTTGCAAATTAAAATAGCTAAGAAAAAATAAAGCAAGTCTTCTCTGGTAAGACAATAAGAAAAATGCTCTGAGAGCATCATAGAAATCTTCAAGGCCATTTCCCATCTAAATCCCAGAGGCCAAACCCCAGGAGCATTTTCCACAGGATAGCCCAAAAACTTATGATTCTGCTCAGCAGTAGCTTATATAGGCGGCAGACTTCGGCATTGTGCCTATGATGCTGGTTTTGGAGATGTGCAGAATGCAAGAATTGTGAGGTCAGATCGACTTCACTCTTGGTTTCAAAGATGGAGACACAGAAGTTTACTGCATAGTCAGAGTCCCTGAAGTCAACTGTGTACTGGAGTTTGGGAAATGGAGCAAAGGTGGAGACTCCAGAAAAGCAGCCACATGCAGTAGCTTCTCAGGATAGCCATCAACATCAGCCGGAAGCATCAGGTCAGCCGTGTGGGAAGAGATCAACATTGCTATAAAAGCATGGAGAACTCTGTCTAGGCTTCAGAGAGTGTGCTGGACAAACTAAGAGCACCGGCAGAGACCTGTTCCTGAGTCAGAGCCAATACAGAAAGCCCCACAGGGCAATGCGCGAAGAAACATGGAGTTACTACAGAGAGTCTCCATCAGGACAATGTATAATGAAGCTGCACAGGACTGCCACCAAGACCTCAGGGCTATAGAGATATGAGCATGCAGTAGAAGAGAAGCCTGTGGAGATAAGACTTCAACCTGGGGGCTCAATGCCTGCCCTCTGTGCCAGAAATGAGGCTTTAGGCTTTAGGATCAGGCTGCCCTGCTGGGTTTCAGTCTTGCTACATAGGTCAATTACTCTTGCCAATCTTCTTTTTTTTTTTTTTTTTTTTTTGCAAATAAGGGTTCATAGCTGAAAAAACTTTTCCTAGAGTCTCAGATGAGATTTTGAAATTTTTAGTTAATGCTGAACTTAATCAAGACTTTGGAACTATTGGGAATGAAAGGATTTTGTGAGAATGACAGAAATTTCAAGGGGCCAAGGGGCCAGGATTAGAATGCCATGGTATGAAATCTGACCCCTAAACTCACGCAGGGGTTTAGCCCTTAAGTCTTACATTAATGACACTGAGGATGGAAACTTGGTCTAGTTATCGTGTTTAGAAGTGAGGTCTTGGCTAGATCTGATTAAATCATCAGAGTGAAACCCCCTTGACTGAATATGAGTAGCTTTATCTGAAGAGAGAGAGAGGGAGAGAGAGAAAGAAAGAAACATAAGACAGACAGAAGAGGACTTTCCCTAAAGCCTGTGTTATCCTATTTGGACTTTGAACTTCCAGAACCATGAGTTCAAATACATGTCTTTTCTGTACTGCCTCAGGTAGTTCACTGCAACACTGAAAAGCTGACTAATACACAAGGTTTCCATTAATATCTCTTACCACTGCTGTGGTTTCTAGCAGGAGAAGCATCTCTCCTTTTTTATTACTAGGAGGAGAGACAATCAAAAATTTAAGCAACCTCCTGCACTGCTTGTAAAAAATAAATATAGATAATTTTTAAATCATGCCAAGTAATGAAAAGCTGGAAAATTCTGTTGAAGTTTTATGATCCTGCAGAAATGTACACTTGACTTGAAGTTTCTTTCCCTTATTTTGTGTTCCATACCTGCCACCTATCAATTACTTCCCGATCAAACCAAACTAGTGTGGGCAGAAGGCAAAATGTGATGAGCTTTTGTGAAAGTTAATGATTCAGGACTTAAAGAAAGCTTAGCTTCAAAAAGGTCTTTGAGGGTCACATCTGATCACAACCAATATGAACAAGAGCAGATGGCCCGTCAGTAGCCGACAGGGCATTGGCACTGTGGGAGCAGCATGGCATCTCTTAAGTGTTCGGGAATGGGATTAAAAACTTCCAGGTTGGCAGATACGTTCCCTGCTCCTACACTTTAGATGTCATATAACTTCATCCTAGCTAAACATGACAGATGATGTTTCTATTCCCCTAAGATTTTTGCTTTGCAATATCGTTGCAAGAAATGTGGAAACAATCAAGATATCCTACCTTTCAACATCAGTTTCATCTAGAAGTAGGAGAAATTTAATAATGACTTGGAGCCAAAATATCCAAAAGGAGAAATTTGACAGCCCTCCTTAGGGTTACTCTTTGGAAATTATTCTCTACATACTCTCTAGATTCATCCCTCAACCATGAAAATAAACCCTAGGATGTAGGCATAGGAATGAGAGGGATCCGCCATAGCCAAATGGAAAACAGACAGGGACCAAAATGAAAACCAGGCTGTGTGGTTAGTTGATATGATGGTTCTCTGTCTTTTTACTCTTTTTTGGCCTCTCTTCCATGCATTTTTTGGTAGAATATATCAGTGTGTCTGCTATTGCCATAAGTTTGTTGTATAATAAATTTCGTATATACTATAAGGTGGACGTGGCCACGAACCAGGGAAGAAACTGAAGTAAATGCTTGACATTCACCTAGAAATGCTGGTAGTTAGGTAGAAAGTAGTCACTCAGGTTACTTATTAAAATCATACTTACTCCTCATGTAGGATCTCTGTCCTTAATGTGTTATACTATGCGAATTAATGCTATAACTAGTACTCAAACAGTATTTTATACTTTATGTTCTGTGTGGGTGCAAACTGTTGAAATATTTACTTAGTATATACTAAATTGATCTTCTGTATATAAAGATAATTGAAAATGAATCTTGATGTGAATAGAATGGGAGAGGGAGTGGGAGATGGGAGGGTTGCGGATGGGAGGGAAGTTATGGGGGGAAAAAGCCATTGTAATCCATAAACTATACTTTGGAAATTTATATTTACTAAATAAAAGTTAAAAAAAAATAAAATCATTTCCAAACTTGGCACAAACACAAATGTGAGTAGAGGGAAAGGGAAAGAAGCAATAAACAAATAAAATCAATTAACTCTACAAACCCTGAACACAGAAAAATAAAATGAGGATTAATGAGACAACAGCTAGATCAGGTGAAGAATCCTACATAGTCCTGTTGCTTTCTGAAATCTGGGCTACCATTCTGTTTCTTTGTCCACTTACAATCATTATGCTGGTAACAGCAGAGGTACAGCGTATCAGTAGCACAGCATCCCCTTATATTTGCAGTTTCACTTCCAAAGGTTTCAGTTCTTCATGGTCACTTGTGATCCAAAAATATTAAACTGAGAATTTCACAAATAAAATCTCATACTTTTTATATCATTTGTCATTCTGAGCAGCACAATGAAATGATACAGCATGCTGCTCCGTCTCACCTGGAATGTGAATCACCCTTTGTCCAGCATCTCCACATTGTCTGTGGTACCTGTCTGTTCATTGTTTAGTGGTCGCTTCAGTTACCAGATAAGTTGTCATTAAATCACAGTGCTTATGTTCTGATAACCGTTATCTTACAGGTTCCAAACTGTTGAGAGTAGTGATATTGACAATTCAGGTATGGCAAAGAGAAGCTATAAAGTACTTCCTTTAAGTGAAATGGTAAAAGTACAATAAGATATTTTTAATGAAAGACAACCTTCACAAAACTTTTATTAAAGTGTATTGTTATAATTTTCTTCTATTTTATTATTAGCTATTGTTAATTTCTCATTGTGCCTCATTTAAAAATTAAAGCTTGCCATTGGTATGTTTGTATAGGAAAAAATAGGATATGTGGGGTTTGGTAGTATCAGATTTCAGGCCTGCAATGCAGATCTTAAAAGCCATCTCCTTGGATAAGGTTAGGCTAATGCAGTCACTTGAAAGAACTTCATGGCGCAAAGGAAACTTTGAGAAGAACAGAACCATTCAAATGGAAAGTTAGTGTATCCATTTTTTTTTTTGAAATAACCTTTGCATCACCATCTTATATTGTCCTTAATTTCCAGGCTGTATTCAACACATCTGTAGCATATGCCAGCCTATGAAAGGAGACCGCTGTCAACATCACCTGCATAAGCATAGAAAACAACATGAGGTTCAATGCATGCTTTCTTGCCTGTGCTCATGGGCCTTAATCATAAGCTGCAAGTGCTGATCTATTCCCAGAAACAGAATACCAAATAGTTGTGTGACTTTGCGGAGTAAAGGTGATCCATGCGTTTTATCAGAATTCAAAATTATCTATGATCCTGACAATGCTGGAAAAAACTCTGAAGTTCCCTACATCTCTGTTTCTGAGCTTTATACTCTATTTCAAGTTAAAATTAATTAATATTATCTGCAAAGTGTAATTAGAAATTATAATAACAGTGAGATGAGTAAGTTATATTTTTGAGTATTTATAATAAGCATGACACTCATATTTAAAAATTGTCTCATTCATTGCAAAAACAGCCCCTTGACATAAGTAATTTTATTGCCATTTACTGTAGGAAGCAGGGTTTTATGTAAAATAGATGATTTGACAAAAATCAAACAACTAGAACTTGACAATTTATAGTTAATGCTATACAATGTGAATCCAAAGTTAATGCTTTGATGACTACACTTACAATATTTTCCTTGAAAGCCTAGGGCCACACGTGGAATACAGTATAGGAGAAGGGAAAAATGTTGCCTCCCAGCATTTTATTCATGCAATATTCACACTAAAACCAAATGAAATGGTAAAGGAAAGAAGGAAAAAGCACAAAGCAAGGTACGTGCAGCCAGGGCATGGTCCAGACAGTAAGAGTCAATGTAAGAGTCACAGTGTTTTGTGTGTTCAAGCTCATGGACCATACCACCATTTCACAGTCTATTCCACTTACTTTCTAAGGTGCAATGAAGGTTATACATTTGGCACAGCAGTTAAGATGCCAGGTGGGATGCCTAGATTCCATATAGGTGTGCCTAGCTCAAGTTCCAACTCTGCTTCTGATCCAGCTTCCTGCTAGTTCACACTCTGGGAAGCAACAAGTAGTTCAAGTAGTTGAGTCCATGACACCCATATGGGAAATCAAAAATGAGTTCAGGCTGCTTGCTTCAACCTGGACCAGAGTTGACTGTTGCCAGCATTCAGGAAGAAAACCAGCTGATGGAAGTCTCTCTTTCTGGATGTCTGTCTCTCTGCCTTTCAAATACAATGAAAACCACTTTTTAAAAATGTATTAAAGTGAAATGAAGCTGCAGGTCACTGAGTCACTAGTATTTATTCTACCCCATGGACAATTCTATTGCTGATATTTGAGATTGGAGGGGATGATGTTTGCAGGGGCAGATTCATGGTTAAAATCTGTGCAGTCACAAAGGGCTCCGTGCTCAAAATGTCCTTGCAGTTAACAGTCTGCTGTTGCTATTTTGAAATGTTTTGTAACTTTTATAAAAAGGGCTCTGCACTTTAATTTTACACTGTGCCCAGAAGATTATGTAGCTGGCCCCGGGCCTTGGTTCAAAGTTTGTGTGTTACAAATTTTCCGTTTCGTTTTAATTGAATTGTCAAGGTTTATTCACATGAAAACTTGAGGCTTAAAGATGGAATAGGGTTAGCGAGCAGAAAGGGTGACCCTCAGCAGTCTACATAATGCCCCACTATCCAACCATCCATACTATTTCATCCCCTTAATCCAATGCATGCTAAAGGTAGGAAAATGCCTTAATTTTCATCAGACTGATACTTTCATTTTTATAGTTAATCGATTCAGTTCAGTGAGGCTGATTCAAGCAATGAAAAGGGATATAATTAAGCCATTTCCCCTCCAGTCCTGAAAACTGTCTGTCATGTCCAGAAACAGCATCTGATGGGAGAGTCTTCATGCTTCATGTGTTACCTTCTGGAGAGGACCAGGGCTGGTACTTGCTGTCTAAATATGCCAAAGCTGCTTAATCTACCTATTTGTGTTTCAAAGCCCCTAACTTGCTCAAACACAGCACTATATGCCCAATTAAACATTATTTCCTGGATATTTTTAATTTACATGGCACTGGAAGCTTTTTTGTAATTTATGTTTTTTTTTTTTTCCCACTTTCCAAAAGAAGAACCATTTGGCAGAGCAAAAAGACATTTTACCTCTTCTTAACAAGACCACCTGAAGAGCCTGGGATGGTTTACTCTCACAGCCATTTGTAATTCAATTTAAACTATGATTAAAATAGATTTAATGTACTTTCTCTGGAAAATATACATTCCATTTTAAAAATACACTTTCCTTTGTGTCTTTATACTTGCCTTCTGAAAAGCTTAGGCATCTTTAGAAGAATTCAGGGAACACCTGTCAAAACAAGCTTACTATATTGCTTAGTTACTCTGGATTGAAACTCCGAAATGAAATGAGGCAGGGTCAAAAGATTAGTTATTGCCTCCGAGAGCTTCTCTCCACTGGACATGTAAGCAAATTACAGCAAAGGCTGCTGTATAAGGAGTAAAATATGCACCAGAAACTCCATGCACAGTGTAGGTAGGTATTCCCATGTGCAGTATACCCCAAGGTGACCCTTGGGAGTAAGGCTCTTGTATAATCTGCTCCATCTGATGGCATCAGAAATCTCTGACTTGCTTCTAACATACACAGTACTGTAGTCCTCTCTTATCTTCAGGCATATGTTCCAAGAACCCCAGTGAGTACCTGAAATCTCAGAGTATACACCTCCACATACAAATCACTATGACCATAACAGTGGATCTGATAACCAAGATATTTACTAAATGACTAACGGGTGACTAGCTCAGACAGTACGGATATTCCAGACAAAAGGATAATCAGCTTCCTGGGTGCGATGGCAGGAGGCTTCATCTTGCTTTTCAGAAAGGTATCCAATTTAAAAGTTATGAGTTGTGTATTTCTAGAATTTCCTGTTTAGTATTTTCAGAGCATGGGTAATTGAAACCATACAAAGTAAAACCATGCATAAGGGAGGATTACTGTTCCCTTATTCCCTTATCAAAAGGGAATGATTTAAAGTAAGTCAAATGTGTACTTATTAATTCATGAGTAAAGAATATATAGTATATATATATGTATGGCTTACAACTTTTAGAAAATGTTTAGGCATCTATTTTTCAAATATAATAATTGAAATTATCTTATACTTAAAAAAATAAATTATTTGAAATGTCCTATTCCATTGCAATATTGTTTTAGCCCCAGATAAAATACACATGGAAATTTTTCCTTTTCATGCTTATTTTACAAAGTGAATATGCTTGTACATTTAGCATTAAGGTACAGAGCCCTGGATTCAGGAAACTGAATAAGAAACAGATGTTGGGAAATTAGTTCTATCTAAAATGCTGCCTACCTTCATTTCTATTATAAAGAGACCCACATCAGGACTCCTGTTGTGGCTGTATTCTCTCAACAGAAGTTTCATTTGGATTTTTTTTTCCAGTAATGAAGCCCAAGTCAGAAGTTTTCAAGCTGGTATACTCTTAGAAAGACTATGAGTTCTTTCAGGCAAGTGTTATTTGAAAATACCTGCCCCATTCAAAAGATTGCTGCAGGGCTCAACGCAATAGAAAATTGCCAAGCCCTGGTGCCCGTATCATCCCACTTCTGGCACCCAGCATGACACTCCACAGCAACAGGAACACATGAGCTCCTTGCTCAAAAAGAAGTGCTTTAAATATATATATATATATATATATATAACGCATATACATATATATTTGCAGTATATATATATATTTGAAAATCAGAGAGAGAGAGAGAGGAAGACACACATACACACAGACACAGAGGGGGGGGGAGGGAGAGAGGGGAAGGGGGGAGGGGAGAGGGAGAGGGAGGGGGAGGGAGAGAGGGGGAGAGGGAGAGGGAGAGGGAGGGGGAGGGGATGGGGAAGGTGGGGAGAGGGAGAGGGAGGGGGAGGGAGAGGGAGTTTTCCATTTGCTAGTTACTCCCCAGATGCCCATAATAGTCAGGGCTGGGCCAGGCCAAAGCCAGGAGGCAAGAGCTTCTTCTGGGTCTCCCATATGGATGGCAGAGGCCCAAACAGTTGGAGTATCTTCCAGTACTTTTCCAAGGCCATTAGCAGGGTGCTGGATCAGAGGTGGAGCAGTCACACATGAACTGGCACCCATATGGGATGCTGGCGAAGCAAGCTGCGACTTTACACACTATGCTACAATGCTGGCCTCAGAAATAGCGCTGTTTTTAAAATTTATTGCTTACTAAATCCTAGGGCTTCTTGGAATCTTGCCTCCATTTACCATTCAGTTCTTCACTTTGTTGGAATCTCAGCTGAGAGGATGAACCACACAAATCCCAAGGAAAACCGACTTCACTGACACTCAACTTGCAGGACTCTTTCTCATAAAAAGGAAAGTGCTTGACCAGTTTGCATTCCCACCAACAGTGGGTTAGTGTCCCTTTTTCCCCACATCCTCGCCAGCATCTATTGTTGGTAGATTTCTGCATGTGAGCCATTCTAACCAGGGTAAGGTGAAACCTCATTGTGGTTTTGATTTGCATTTCCCTGATTGCTAATGACCTTGAACATTTTTTCAAGTGCCTGTTGGCCATTTGGATTTCCTCTTTTGAAAAATGTCTATTGAAGTCCTTGGCCCATCTCTTAAGTGGGTTGTTGGTTTTGTTTTTGTGGAGTTTCTTGATCTCTTTGTAGATTCTGGTTATTAACCCTTTATCTGTTGCATAGTTTGCAAATATTTTTTCCCATTCTGTCTGTTGTCTCTTCACTCTCCTGACTGTTTCTTTTGCAGTACAAAAACTTCTCAATTTGATTTTGGCTTTGACTACCTGTGCCTCCCGGGTCTTTTCCAGAAATTCTTTGCCTGTGCCAATATCTTGAAGGGTTTCTCCAATGTTCTCTAGTAATTTGATGGTGTCAGGTCATAGATTTAGGTGTTTAATCCATGTTGAGTGGATTTTTGTGTAAGGTGTAAGGTAGGGGTCTTGCTTCATGATTCTGCACGTGGAAATCCAATTTTCCCAGCACCATTTATTGAATAGACTGTCCTTACTCCAGGAATTAGTTTTAGATCCTTGGTCAAATATAAGTTGGCTATAGATGTTTGGGTTGATTTCTGGTGTTTCAATTCTGTTCCATTGGTCTATCCATCTGTTTCTGTACCAGTACCATGCTGTTTTGATTACAACTGCCCTGTAGTATGTCCTGAAATCTGGTATAGTGATGCCTCCGGCTTTGTTTTTGTTGTACAAGATTGCTTTAGCTATTCGAGGTCTCTTGTGTCTCCATATAAATTTCAGCACCATTTTTTCCAGATCTGAGAAGAAGGTCTTCGGTATCTTGATTGGTATTGCATTGAATCTATAAATTGCTTTTGGGAGAATGGACATTTTGATGATATTGATTCTTCCAATCCATGAGCATGGAAGATTTTTCCATTTCTTGGTATCCTCTTCTATTTCTTTCTTTAAGGTTTTGTAATTTTCATCGTAGAGATCTTTAGCATCCTTGGTTAAGTTTATTCCAAGGTATTTGATTGTTTTTGTAGCTATTTCGAATGGGATTGATCTTAGAAGTTCTTCCTCAGCCATGGCATTGTCTGTATATACAAAGGCTGTTGATTTTTGTGCATTGATTTTATACCCTGCTACTTTGCCAAAATCTTCTATGAGTTCAAATAATCTCTTAGTAGAGTTCTTTGGGTCCCCTAAATAAAGAATCATGTCATCTGCAAAGAGGGATATTTTGAGTTCTTCCTTCCCAATTTGTATCCCTTTAATTTCTTTTTCTTGCCTAATAGCTCTGGCTAGAACTTCCAGAACTATATTGAATAGCAGTGGTGAGAGTGGGCATCCCTGTCTGGTACCAGATCTCAGTGGAAATGCTTCCAACTTTTCCCCATTCAATAGGATGTTGGCTGTGGGTTTTTCATAGATTGCTTTGATTGTATTGAGGAATGTTCCTTCCAAACCCAGTTTGCTTAGAGTTTTCATCATGAACGGGTGTTGTATTTTATCAAATGCTTTCTCGGCATCTATTGAGATAATCATATGGTTTTTCTTCTGCAGTCTGTTAATGTGGTGTATCACATTGATTGTTTTGTGCACATTAAACCATCCCTGCATACCAGGGATAAATCCCACTTGGTCTGGGTGGATGATCTTTCTGATGTGTTGTTGCATTCTATTGGCGAGAATTTTATGAGGGGTTTTTGCATCTATGTTCATCAGGGATATTGGCCTGTAATTCTCTTTCAATGCTGCATCTTTTTCTGGCTTAGGAATTAAGGTGATGCTGGCTTCATAGAAAGAATTTGGGAGGATTCCCTCTTCTTCGATTGTTCTGAATAGTTTGAGAAGAATTGGAGTCAGTTCTTCTTTAAATGTCTGGTAGAATTCAGCAGTGAATCCAATGGTCCTGGGCTTTTCTTTGTTGGGAGGGCCTTTATTACTGTTTCAATTTCTGTCTCAGCAAACAAAAAAGCGGTCTGCACCCTAATGTTTATTGCAGCTCAATTCACAATAGCTAAGACCTGGAACCAACCTAAATGCCCATCAACGGTAGACTGGATAAAGAAATTATGGGACATGTACTCTTTAGAATACTATACCGCAGTAAGAAACAACGAAATCCAGTCATTTGCAACAAAATGGAGGAATCTGGAACACATCATGCTGAGTGAAATAACTCAGTCCCAAAGGGACAAATACCATATGTTCTCCCTGATTGGTGACAACTGACTGAACACCAAAAAGGAAACCTGTTGAAGTGAAATGGACACTATGGGAAACGGTGACTTGATCAGCATAGCCCTGACTGTTAATGAACAACTTAATACATTATCCCTCTTAGTAGTTTTTTTGTCTGTTCTACTTAATATGACTGGTTTAATTCTGTAATTAATAAACAGTTATTCTTAAGTGTTGAAATTTAACTGAAATGTGATCCCTGTTAAACATAAGAGTAGGAATAAGAGAGGGAAGAGATGTACAATTTGGGACATGCTCAAGCTGACTTGCCCCCAAATGGTAGAGTTAGAAACATACCAGGGGACTCCAATTTAATCCCAGCAAGGTGGCATGTACCAATGCCATCTCACCAGTCCAAGTGATCAATTTCAGTTCACAATTGATCATAATGAAAGGACTAAGAGTCAAAGGAAGCACATAAACAAGTCTAGTACCTGCTAATACTAACTGATAGAATAAATAAAGGGGAGAGTGATCCAACATGGGAAGCGAGATACTCAGCAGACTCATAGAATGGTGGATGTCCTAAACAGCACTCTGGCCTCAGAATCAGCCCTAAAGGCAGTCGGATCTGGCTGAAAAGCCCACGAGAGTATTTCAGGCATGGAAAGCCAAGACACTCTGGCAAAAAAAAAAAAAAAAAAAAACCAAACACCACAACACACACACACACAGTGATTACTGATGCCATAAACAAGAGTGTCAATTTGTAAAGTCAACAACAGGAGTCACTGTGCACTTACTCCTCATGTAGGATCTCTGTCCTTAATGTGCTGTACATTGAGACTTAATGTTATAATGAGTACTCAAACAGTATATTTCGCTTTGTGTTTCTATGGGGGTGCAAACTGTTGAAATCTTTACTTAATGTATACTAAACTGATCTTCTGTAAAAAAAAAAAAAAAGAAAGAAATTATCAATTCCCAACTTGACTCTCACTGGGATTAAACATGACAATAGGTCTGATCTGATTTCATCATCATTTAAAAAATCATCTATTATTTTTCGCTTTATGTTTGTGTGGGAGCAAACTGTTGAAATTTTTACTTAATGTATGCTAAACTGATCTTCTGTATATTAAGATAATCGAAAATGAATCTTGATGTGAATGGAAGGGGAGAGGGAGTGGGAAAGGGGAGGAATGCGGGTGGGAGAGACGATATGGGGGGGATGCCATTGTAATCCATAAGCTGTACTTTGGAAATTTCTATTCATTAAATAAAAGTTTAAAAAAAAAAGGCACATTGGCAGGGAGCTAGATCAGAAGTGGATCAACTAGGACATGAAATGGCACCACTAAGGGATGCAGACCTTGCAGGTGGTGACTTTACCTACTCTGCCACAACACCAGCCCCAATGAAACGTTTGAGAAATATATTAAAATTTTTTTAGAAATTGTCTGTAAAAGCCAGATGCAGTAAAGCCTGAAGGGATACCGCCTGTTGTCAGGGTGTATAGGAACTGAGTCTCCAGCTAGGAACCAAAATGCCCAGGGCATTTAAGGGAACAAAAAGAAGACAACTGTGCACCTGTATTACTATTACAATCAATAAAAAATACTAGGAAAAAAAGATACAGAACTTGAATTTAAATATATTTGAAGGAAAGGAACTAATTGCATATGAAATTTCAAATAAAATGATTAATCAGACAGAGAATTTTGATTATTTTTTCTTGTAATTTAAAATACAATAGAAGAAGAAGCAGACATCACAAATCTGCAAATAGGGTCCAGCATTGTGGTTTAGCTAGTAACGCCACTGCCTGCAATACCAGGGTCACAAACGGGTGCTGGTTCTTGTCCCAGCTGCTCTACTTCAGATTCAGCTCACTGCTAATGTCCTGGGAAAAGCAGCAGAAGATGGCCCTAATGCTTGGGCCCCTGCACACCCGTGGAAGACTTGCTGAAGCTCCCATCTTTGGCCTGATCCAGTGCTGGCTGTTATAGCCATCTGGGGGGTGAACTAATAAATGAAAGACCTCTCTGTCTGTCCCTCTCTCCCTGTACCTCTGACTTTCAAATAAATAAATAAATAAATAAATATGTACAAATAGATCTATCATAAGACCCAGCCATTCCATACCAGGGAATTTACCCAAAGGAAATTAAATCAGAGCATGAAAGAGTTATTTGTATCCCCATGTTTATAGCAGTTAAATTCATAATAGCAAAGATATAAGATCAATCCAGATGTCCATCAACTAGATAACGAAAATATGGTATACCTACATGAAGCCAAACTACTTGGAAGTAAAAAAGAATGCAATCTTGTCTTTTGCAACAAAATGGATGCAATTGGAGACCATTATGCTTAGTGAAATAAACCAGTTCCTAATATATGTGGTAGTTAAATAGAATACGAAAAATCTAAGAATGAGACTAACATCCTATGATTTGATTATTGCTTATAGCCTTATAGTCTACATAGGAATATAGACAGATCCCTCTACTTTTTACTTGTTGAACATTTTGGTTAGTGGTTCATCAAGCCAATGATTATAAATTCAAAGTGTAGTATTGTAAAAATTAAAGAAATAGAATAGAAGCAGGGTGAATTGAGGGGAGGAGGGAGAGAAGTATGGTTATCTTCTTAGAATTGTATCTATGAAATACATACAATCTGTTCTCCTTATATAAGTAAAATTTAAAAGTATAAAATACATCCTGAAGCCACTTATATATCTTGTTGTATAATTTCTACAGGTTACAGATAATCCCAAAAGAAACACTAAAATGATAATGTAAACACTTGGAATTAGGGGAGAGAACTTACCCTAGCAATTAAGAGGCCCACATCCCGCATAGAAGTCTCCGGGTTCTATTGCCAGCTATGGCTCCTATTTCCAGCTTCCCAGAAAACTCTAAAGCAGCAGGTTATAGCCTAGGTGATTTGAGTCCTTTCCATCCACTTGCGGGACTGAGTTTAATTCCTAGCTCCTGTCTCCTACCTCAGCCTAATGCCAGCCTTTGCAGGCATTTGAGGAGTAAACTCGTTGATGGAAGTTCCCTAGCTGACTCTCTGACTCAGATAAGAGGTTGGTGTTCAGAAGTTTGTAATAAATCAAACTTGAAAAACTCTTAAGTATATGAGAACATCCAAGCACTAACCTATACCAGTGTGAAATCTTTTCCTCTCATGAGTTCATCAATTCTTAGGGAATGCACACGGGATTGAGACCCTACCAGTCACTCAGTTATTTTTTAAAAGAACATACATAGAAAAAAACTTGTAGCCACATCCAAATTTGTTAATTGTCTGCCTACCAGAAATAATTTGTTTCATAGCTAACTAATATGATTATATAAGTGTGTATTATAGAAATGATCATTTTTCAAAGACAGGTTTTGAAAGATCATAGCATAAAAGTTTAAAAAGATAAACCCAGAACCATTTTTTCTCTCTGATCCTATCCAAGAGTTTCCATTTTAACAATAGTTTGTTCTAAAGAATCAATCCCTCCTTTATCAATGTTGAAATGATCAGAACAAAATATCTGAGAAGTTAAAGAAAACAACCATGGAATTGTGTTTGTGGCTTGTAAACACCACATTCCTACAAATAACATTAAATATTTTTATTTATATATTTAGTGAAACATAAATATAGTTCCTTTCTCAGAATTGATTTGAACATTAAGTTAAATCAAAACAGTAAAGTATAAAGAGATCAAACCAAGGAGAAAAGTAGGAGAAAATTGACACAAAACTAGGAACAAAGGAAATCTTCATATGATCAACATTTTCAAAAATGCAAGAGAAAATACAATATTCTGGGAACATGTATAAGATGCTACATTTTAAAAATGTATAATAAGATAAGTAAGCTTCTATAGAATATTTTAAAATTGAAACAGTAATTTAGAAGAAAGACAATAGATGAAATGTATACTAACATTAATATTATTGAAACAGCAAAGAAATAAAGGAAAACATACAGAAAGGATAATTAAATCTAAGGACCAGTCTAGAAGGCTTAGGACCCAGATAATAATATTTTAGAAAATGTAACCAAACAAAATCCAATAAAAGTAATGAAAGATACCATGTAAGGAAAACACCCAGAGTGTCCATCAAAAAAAGTAATCTTCCATTGCCCATCAGAACAGTAAATGAAGGGATAGCCTCGTGGCATAGCGTGTTAATCCCGTGAGTGCCAGTTGGAGTCCTGTGTGTTCTGCTTCTGATGCGGCTCCCTGCCAATGTGCCTGGAATGCAGCAGAAATTTGCCAAGTGCTTAGGCCTCTGACACTCACACAGAAGACCTGGACGGAGTTCCAAGCCCCTTCTGTTGCAGCCATCTGGGGAATTAACCAACAGATAGAAGACTGATCTCTTTCTCTCTCCCCCTCTCTCTGTCTCTCCCTCTTTCCCTGTTACTCTGCCTTTCAAATAAAAATTAACCTAAAAAGAACAGTGAGAAGAGAACTACAACAATGAATATAATAATATTTCAAAACATCATGGGTTAAGAAAGGAACGTAGAACTTCAAAACACCAAATCAGGGCACTTATACAGGTTATGATATCAATCATAGTAATACAGTATGAGAGGGAAAAAAAGAAAGTTTCAAAATGCAATTTTTTAAATAGTATCTCCACTACCTAAAGTTACTAGCTGTATCCATCTGAAAGCTACAGGACACTTCAAGAAACAAAGAAATGAAAAAGAACTAAAGTTTTCTCAAAAGCAGAAGATCCAAAACAAGAAAGAAGTGAACTTAAGACACTGGTCAGGGGTAAATGGCAATCCATGGGCAATCAAGCCAAGAAAACAGGAAGTCCAGATCAAAATCGGAAGTAGTCTTCTAGACTACTCTAGATTATTGTTTGTTCTAGAAGTCTCTAGAAGGAATGTGATTAACAGAAAATCAAATTGATTGAATATTTGATATATTAAACTACTAAGGGCAATATCGTTGTGTTTTAGTAATTTGCAGTAAATTAGTAATAGATAAAACAAATAACAAAAATGGTGAAAATGGACTGAATTATTGTTCCATGAAAGGGAAGATATATAATAGTGCAATATAATTGTATAATATTTCATGAATAACAAATAATGTTGCTGTAGTCACACCAGCAGAAATGGAGTGTTTATTTAACCAAAATCATGCTGAATTAATTTTAAGAGTATTGGATTTGCAGTGAGAGCTCTGGAGAGTGACACTGAAAATCTTAACAGTCAAGGTCAATTTTAAGAAGTCAAGATAATAGCAAATCTTGAAAAGCAAGATACAGCTGAACACATACACAGAAACATGTTATTTACACAATATACAAACTAATTTAAGGAGACAACTCTGAAAACTATATCTATAAATTACATATTAAGTATTTAATTTTTATATTTATAATATAAATATATATGTAATTTATAAGTATTTGATTTATATATAATATATATGTATCTAAATTAATTTTGAAAACAAAATGCTACTGTAATACAAAACATGCTGCATTATACTGTCCATTGAGACTGGGTTTCCCTTTAAAAACTCTATTTGAAACTTTAGTCTTTAAACTGTTTAAACCCAGAGGATATTTTTTATGGCACTCATAGCATTGATGGGACAGTTTCCCTTTCATCCATCAATATTTGATCAGGGAATATAGATTAATTTAACTCAAATGAAAGAACATTTTTAAGAATTACAGAAATGGGTATTGCCATATCTTCTTTTGTTACATTATCTACATATAATTTGAAATTTTATATTTTTATAAATCACTGTGGAATCTATGAAAGGACATGTGATTCAATAGATCTGAGATGCAGCTCTGGACTCTGCACTGCAGGCAAATTCTCAGGTGATAATGACACTGATCATCTAACCACTATGTTTTAACTGTGATGCACACAGTGCAACAGCATTTTTCTTCTCCATCACTGAAACTAAACGAGAGTCAAACATACAGGCTCCCTTTCAAAAGAAACTAATCATTAAATAAATTTTGGAAATTTTAGATTCAGTGTTATTGCTAGTCTCTTCTGAGTCTTAAAAATACTAAATTAGATTATTAGTCTCCCAGGAGAGAATAGAATACTCCATGGTTTCCAAGTTTTCTTGGCCACATTTTAGTTTTTATTTGGAGAAACAATAACATGTTAGATTTTGATGTTATATCCCTCATATGTATCCTCAAAATTTAATAATGTTAAATATAATTGCAGTTTATTTTCTTTGGAGAATACAGTGTGGGAGGTATTTTCTGATAATTAGCAAATTTTTAGGTAAAGAAGAAAAGTATAAGATTAACTCTTTCTATAATTAAAGCATTCACTTTACAAATAGTAATTGCATACTTCTTATTTTCCCCGTGAGTTATGTTAGGGTTACACAAAAGAAAATTAAAGAAGTCTTAAGAAAAATCTTAAACAATTTTTTAAAAGCTTGGAAACTGTGAGGCCATATTGTTCAGTTTTCATTTTCTCTAGAGCAAGAAGTAAGAAAAGGATTTCCTGCCTTGGGCAAACTTTGCCTCAATTTTAAGCAAGTTTTTCCCAGGTAATTTGCGTTTGTTGCAGTTTTTTTTTTCCTGCATTTGCATACAAGCTCTTTGACCTAACATATCCTTGCATCTGATGCACCTAGAAAAAAATTGATGAAACACAAGTTGCTGAGTCTCAGTTTAATTTAGTTACCAAAGGCAAGCACTAATTATTTATAGCTTTAGTATGCAAAACCATGCTGAGTAACGTTAAAGTAACCAGCCTGAGAGTACTTCTAGGGCCAGCATTTGGTTATCATTAATTAAACTTTCTGGACTCTCAGGAACATAGCTTCACAATGTTTGACACTCTCAAATGCTTTAAAAGTGTTGGGGCAGGGGCAAAGAGAAAGATTTAATAATTGGTGATTCCAAGTAAAGGCTACTTTTCATGCAACTATTTTCGTAGGTTTAAAATCTTTAAAATTAAGAAGATGAGACATTTCTCAACTGCTCCCTCCACCACTGCAAACCACAACCAGCCTTTTCACACTGAAGCCCCCTTGCTTTGCTCCATTTCTCTCTCCCACTGTTATTTTAACTCGCTGGTAAACTGTATGTACCGCCTGTTATCTCCAACTAGCAGGTAGGCTCCAGGAGGCTAAAGATTTTCTTCTCTTGTTTACTGATACATTCCAAAGTCTTAATTATAATGTGGCACAAAATGTCTATTGATCAACTTTCTTTATCAAAATACAGAAAAATTTATTGTGGTGACATAATGCAATAATCTATATTTACTTACAAGATTCTTGCTGTGCTATAATATCTCCTTAATATTAGTTACTCAATATCTTGATACATTTTCATGGATACATTTTTCATGGAATAACCTTACCTTAAGCAAAAATGTCTGTGAAGTTTTTGTATTTATGTTATAATTATGTTTCCAGTAAATATTAAAATTTAAGTTATTAAAATAGTCCTTAAAATTACCTAATGAGTCAGTCGTAGCACACTTTAGAAGCACAAAGTCTTGTACTTACACATATTATAGCCTACACATATTGATTGGTACATGGTTGAACCTCAAAAACTGTTTAAAGTGAATTAAAATCTCTTTTTTCAGAAAAATTGTTCTTCATTGCAAATAAATACATGATTTGGGTAATCACAAGAAAAATCAAAAATTTGTAAAACTTTGGATGAAAATTGTAATGAAGAAAAATTATTCAATTTAAAGACAGAAGGAAAAAGTATAAATGATTATTCATGTAAAACAGAAAAGCAAGGAAGATGATTAAACACAGTGGTTAACATATTACTTAAGAAGGCCACATTCCATATCAGAGTGCCTGGGTTCAGGTCTCCACTCAAACGATGGCTCAAGTACTTGGGCCCCTGAAACCCAAGTGTGAGACCTGGATGGAGTTCCTGGTTCCTGGATTCCTCCTGGCCCAGCCCTGACTGGTGTGGGCATTTGGGGAGTGAAACAGGAGATGAGAAACCTGTCTCTCTCTCTCTCTCTGCCTTTCAAATAAATTTAAATTAAATAAAAATAGAAAACTGTTAAAATACAACAAACACAAACACTAATATATTCATAACATATACGTAACATGTTTTTCACTGGAGATATTTTCGGTTTGAAGTGTTTTGCTTTGCTCATTTCTTAAAAAAATTGGCAGTAGACCATTTATAGTGAAAGAAAATGACAGAAATGTTTAAAATAAAGAGAAGGTTTAGCAGGTCAATGTCAACAAACAATTTTTTAATGCTTCTCAAATATAGTTTATTAATACTAGTAATTGAATATTGTGTTTTTAATGTCATTTTTTAACTTTTATTTAATGAATATAAATTTCCAAAGTACAGCTTATGGATTACAATGGCTTCCCCCCACCCATAACTTCCCTCCCATCCGCAACCCTCCCCTTTCCCGCTCCCTCTCCCCTTCCATTCATATCAAGATTCATTTTCGATTCTCTTTATATACAGAAGATCAGTTTAGCATACATTAAGTAAAGATTTCAACAGTTTGCACCCCCATAGAAACACAAAGTGAAAAATACTGTTTGAGTACTAGTTATAGCATTAAATCACAATGTACAGCACATTAAGGACAGAGATCCTACATGAGGAGTAAGTGCACAGTGACTCCTGTTGTTGACTTAACAATTTGACACTCTTGTTTATGGCATCAGTAATCACCCTAGGCTCTTGTCATGAGTTGCCAAGGCTATGGAAGCCTTTTGAGTTCACCGACTCTGATCATATTCAGACAAGGTCGTAGTCAAAGTGAAAGTTCTCGCCTCCCTTCAGAGAAAGGTACCTCCTTCAACAAACAGAATTTAAGTGCAAAAATGCTAATATAAGATGAAATGAAATTCAAAAATCTTAAATAGAGTTGAAGGTGAAGTTCACTGCAAAAACAAATAGTCGTGACCCAATATCCATCAAACAATGTAAGTACAATACTAGAAGCAATATTGATAGAACAATTGAATATCATCACACAATGTGAGATTTTAATATTTATCTCTGAAAAAATGCATAATTCAGTGAAACAAAGAAAATAAAAATAACTGGCAATATAGGCAGTTTGTGAATTCAATTAACAATTTTTTTAAACACACAGATATATTTTTCAAGGTGTAATGGAAGGACCAAGCATCTCAACAAGTTCCACAAAGAAGAAAGAAATTATGCTACATTCTTTGAGCAAAATGCAATAACATTAGAAATTAACAAGGAACAGCCAAAATATCAACTTTTCACTCAAAAATGTATTAACACTTGTACATGACTCTGGGAAAAAGAAGTAATTACCACAAAAATTCTCAAATTACATACAAATGAAGATTAATTAGAAATTTATATATAAAATATTATAGGATATGTTCAAAGACCTATGTAGAACAAACTATGCATATTATATATATAAATACAACACTCATTCATATAGTAAGGACAAAATAAAAGTCTTAATTTCTCTTAACTATACTTTCAAAACACTGATCTAGGAAGAAAAAAATTCCAAATAGTTACATTCTTGCTCATTCTGAAAAGTTTAGCTAAACCTCACTTCCCTAAACATCATTCTCACCTATTTTCAATCATGCCCCTTCCATGCCCCAAGTCTTCTGTAATATCTTTAACCCAAAATCCTGAATAGAGTGACTTCTGTGTCCCAGATCAAATATCATTAAGAGGGTGCCATAACAGGGGAACCTCTTAATAACCAAAGTAGCAAGTGAATAATCTCATTTTGTCACCTAGGCACAGTACTGCTTGTCAGCGGACAAATTATGACAGCAGCCTTGTTGCTAGAAAAGAAATTTGTGTATAAACTTAACAGAGAATTGCCCTTACTAAGGATGACCCAGCTGTCAGATCTCCAGAGTACCAAACAGTTCAGCCTTCCGCAACTAACCTCAAGGTGCTAATTCAGTACCAAATATTAATGTTTAGGAATCAGATAGACTTAATGAGAGTTTGACATTAAATACTTTCCATCTATCAGTGTGAATGAACTAAAGTAACTGAAATATACAATATCCTGTAATATCATGGTCAAAGGGATTTTTTATAGGAATTCAAGAGTGTTTTCTTCTTTTTGAATCTATTAGTATAATTAGTCACATACCTAGGTCAAAAGACAAAAACTTCTACTAGTAGTGCCCTAAATTTATCTAATAAATTCATCAGCATTATCATCCAATGTAATAAGCAAAAATATTATAATAAAGCCATCTAATGTAAAATATTTCTTCAAAATTTCTAGGGTAGACAAATTGAGACAAGTCCTCAATATGTCCACCCTTATTTATTATACTTCTGTAAATGCTAGCCTAAATAATTAAAATTAAGAAATTAAATTACAAAGAATGAATACCATGTAGGTTATAAATGATGAGAAAATATACACAAAACAGAAGAAAAATAACCAAAAAATTACAGTATTAGCAAGATTGGTGTGGAAACAAGAAAAAAATTAACAAAGATAAATGTCTCAGCTATTTAATGATTTCCAGCTTAAAATCTAATAGATGAACATATTGCGTTCAAAACAATAAAGAATAATATTCTAATTATAAGAATAAACATATTAGGGAATGGGCATTTAGACTAGCAGCTAAGGATCACACGTCAAAGTGCCTGGGTTGGATTCCTGCTTTTGGCTCCTGATTCCTACTTTCTGTCAGACTACATCCTGGGAGGCAGCAGTGATGACCCAAATAATTGAATTCTAGTACACATGTGGTAGACCTAGATGGAGTTCTTGGCTCCCAGCTACAGTGCAGCCCAGGCCTATTCCTTGTGAGTGATAGGGGAGTGAACCAGTAGATGGGATCTCTCTGTGTGTCCCTTTGTTTCTCTCCATTTCTCTGTCTCCCACAAGTAAATAAAATATTTTAAAAGAATAAATATATTTAAAGATGTATTAACCTTTTTGAAAACATTCAAAGATTAGCAAGGGCATCCTTCAAAAATACACAGGTGTCGGATGGGAATCAAAGGTCAAGCTTCAGCACAGGTTCTGGGTGTGAGGATGGATTTATGAGCAGTTGTGTAAATGAGACTAAAAGATGGATAAGAATGATAGAATCATGCATATATTGTATGAGCTTTGAAAATGTAAGAGTGACATTACTAACAAGAAATTGGAAGGAGAGAATGAAGAGACTTGGCAATTGCTCACTGACTGTCTTCCAAATATTGGCTGAGAATGTGAAGAAATCCTTTGAAGCTGAAAAATCAACTAACAGATAAGAACTAAAGGGGAACCACTTCGTAGCAGACAAGTTTCTAAACTCAGCGCAATAAATGCCTCCTATATCCATAAATGAATTTTTCAAACAGGGTATTACTTCCCTGATATTGACCATTCTCGGAACCGCAGTTGTCAGTGTGATCCCAAGGAGGCTGACGGCTATTGACAACAACATCAAGAGAAAGTTTACCTACTGACTTTGTAGAGACCATTGAATCCTCATAATGGATAGTTTTCAAAATCATAATTACAGCCAAACTTTAGGCCATAAAGTGCTGATTTTCATTACTCTCAATTTTCAATCCCTCCTGGCAAGGTATTAGTGACTACCCCAAAAAATCAGAGAATTGCTATGTCTAGTCAAGCCCAATTTTCTCTTCTTAGTTATCTTGTGATAACTGTCTGATGCTGTTCTTCAAAGAATGATTTCAAGCTTGTATCAAACTCCTTATTCAGCATCACGGAGAATTCCTTATTGCTGTTCAAATCTTTGTAGTTATTAGCGCTAAGAAGCTGTCTGTGCTGGAGGCTCACGCACCCTGCTACACAGAATGTTGAGCCCCAGCTCCAGCCCTGTTACATCCTAGGAAAGGGCCATGTGCTGTTCTTTGGCCACTGTCTCTGATTTCTTCCCCAGCTGTGGCAATGGGGAGTATAAACTCCTATCTTTTTTGTTTGGAAGAATAAAATGCTCCCACTGTATAAGGAAATGGGCACCATGAGTTATTAACCAACTTCCCTCCTTAAACTATGCTAATTCTAGAGTTACTATTTGCTTTTTAACCATTTCATTTCTAGTTCTGTGTGAACTTGAGGATAATGGATGGCTTTTACTAATGTGGTATATTTTTAATTTAGATAGATAACATTAATTCCTTATAAGAAAATTTGCTCTTTATTTTTTCCTCTTATAGCATCTCAAATCATATATCACTTTTAATAGAAAAAAGAAATATACCTCATCTGAAGCAAATTAATCATACCATCAGAACTGCTATAACAACTGCTTTTCAAAGTTTAAATTGCATAGCAATCACCCAAAGATCCTGTTAAAAGTCAGATTTTGACTGATCTGGAGTAAGGTGCAAGATTGTGCATTTCTGGGAATCTCCCAGGTGATGCCAATGCAGTGTCTCTGTGGACCACACTTTCATTTGCAAGGATTTGGCTAGATTTCTAAAAATTTATGTGCCTTACTATTAATTATTGTTGAAGAATTATGTGGGTGTACTGATACTCATATGCATAAAATTGCATACACGCAAAAATATATTTTTAAAATGAGCTTCTCTATAGAAAGGACCATTGTGCTTCTTATGGGGATCCTCTTTCTGATACTTAAAAGAAGAGGAACTAGTTATCTGCTTTCAGTACAGGAAAATAAAACCACATAAAACATCATCACATGAGGAGTTGATGATTTTCTCTTGTCATTTCTTACAGCCTTTCCCAAACATCAGAGTATTAAAAAAATAAAATCAAAGCTATTTTATATTGTAGATATCATGAGCCAATGTCCACTTTTAGCTGACAACTAACAGCAAAAAAGGGTATACACACGGTACCCCTCACATGAACATAAGCAGTCTTCTAAAACCTAAACAGATTTGGTAAACATTCATGAAACATTTTAATGAGGTCCCAGAGAATTTTTCTAAGTAATGTGTGTCCAGGATCACATGCTCCATTACAAAATATTTTTAATTACTTCTATGATATTTAATTTAGGTTTCGATCTAGTTACCGTATTCTAACATAGATTTAAATAAACTGAGAAGAGACTTACCATTTATTGAGTTCTTTGTGAGTATCACAAAAGTTACTGTGGAGTACAGTAATATAATGATGATGTTATCATTTGTTGCGCAGCAATTAATTGCCACTTACTATATAAAACAGTCTAGATGGAGTAATTAATTTATTTTTCTTAATATTTATTTATTTGAAAGACTGAATAACACAGAGAGAGGTAGACATAGAGATACAGAGATTTTTTTGTATGCTGGATCACTCCCTAAATGCCTGAAACAGTTGGGACTGAGCCAAGTCAAATCCGTGAGCCACTGAGTGGCAGAAACCAAGCATCTGAGCTATCACCTGTGGTTCTCTGAGGCATATTAGCAAGATGGCTGTATTAGAAGCACTGAGTAGCTGTGACTCAAAGCAAGCACTCCCATACGGGATGTGCGTGCCCCAAGCAGTAGTTTAACTTGCTGCACCACAATGTCTACCTCATAGGTTAGCCTGTTTAAAATTCAAAACCTCCCATTGAGATGAGTATCATTATTAGTCCATTCTTAGATGAGGAAACTCAGTACAGAGAAACTACACAAATTTCCCAAGGTTGTACATGTAGTTCATGGCAAAATTAGGATTCTAATTGAGGTTGGTATGATTCTAGATGATGACATCTTTAACGGTTTATAGCAGTTCCGTATACCATTCTATGTCAATGGTTCTCCAAGTTTTTTCCTGAAATCATAAATAACAGCATCACTTGGAGACATTTTATTTATTCATTTGTTTTTAAAGATTTATTTGAGAGTCAAAGTTACAGAGAGAGGGAAAGACAGAGGGAGGTCTAAAATCTGCTGGTTCACTCCACAAATGGCTGCAATGGCCGGAGCTGAGCTATTCAGAAGCCAGGAGCCAGGTGCGGGTTCAGAGTTCCAAGCACTTGGGCCATCTTCTACTGCTTTCCCAGATCATCAGCAGAGTTGAATTGGAAGAGGAGCAACCAGGACATGAACCGGTGCCCATATTGGATGCCGGCTCTGCAGGCAGAGGCTTAACCTATTAAGCCACGATGCCAGCCCCTTGGAGATATTTTAAAAGCGAAAATCCTTGGGCCCTGTCTATGATGTATGGGGTAAAAGTGTTAGAAGACCAGTGGAGTGATGTGTATGTGTGTTTAAAGACTTTTTATTTATTTGAAAGCAGAGTTACCAAGAGGCAGAGGCAGAGAGAGAAAGAGGTCTCTTGGACCTGCTGGTTTACTCCGTAAATGGCCACAATGGCTAGATTTGAGCCAATCCGAAGCCAGGAGCCAGGAGTTTCCCCCTGGTCCCCCTCTCAGATCCAGGGCCCCAAAGACCTGGACCACCTTGCACTACTTTTCCAGGCCATAGCAGAGAGCTGGATCAGAAGTGGTACCGCTGGAACTGGAACCGGTGTCTATTTGGGATGAGGGCACTGCAGGTGGCAGCTTTACCTGCTACTCCACAGCGCTGTCCTGCAATGTGTGTTTTAACAGTCCTCTAGGGAACTTTGATGAGTGAGAAGTAGTGGTGTATAGTAACACTAAGATAGAGATATTAGTAATTTTTCTATAGTGATGCATGATTGGCAATATATATTTGGACAAAATTAAAAATGTCTACTTGAAATGATATCAACAATTCTAAGGAGATGTGCCTAATTCAAAAGCATTTATCCTTAACATCTTGCCTCCTGGTAAAACTTCTTTAACAGGGAATAAATTATTTCATACAATTAAGGATAGGGTACAAATTGTAAGTCTTTGAGTAAGTTGACTAGAATTCACATTCCATGCTGACACTTAAGATACAGAATTTTAAGTACTTTTTGTTTGCCTCTTACTGTTTAGGAACCCAAGCTTCTTAAATTTGGTTGTATACAATTGAAATATTAGCTGCTGAAAAAAAAAGTGTATCCTTTGCAAAGAACCATGAAGGGTCTGAGATTTTACCCTATGTGTAGGCTAACAAGTTATCCAGCCATGGTTTCATAGATGCTGTAAGAAATCACATGACTGCTGAGGTCAGAGACAAAGGACTTTTTTACTCATAACAGTAACAATAACCAGATGATAGCTTTTTCTTACACAGGTTTTCCAAGCCAAAGCTCCAACAGAAGGAACACATCAACAGACACCCAGATGCACACACGGTGAACAGTATAACCTAAGAGGAGTACTGATTGTGGTGAACCAGTACTATTTTTGTGTGTGTATTTATGTATTTCCACCTATCTGAAAGGCAGAATGGCAAAGAGGGAAACAGAGATCTTCCATCTACTGGTTAACTCGCCAAATACTGACAATAGTCAAGCCTGGGGAAGGCCAAAATCAGGAATCTGGATCTGCATCCAGATCTCCCAGATGGTAGCAGGGGCCCAAGCACTAGGACATCATTTGCTGCCTCCCAGGCACATAGTAGGAAGTTGGATCAGAAGTGGAGTAGCTGAGACCTGAATTAGTGCACTGATATGGTATGTGAGCATTGAAAGTGGAGGTTTGATGGGTTACAACCTAATGCTCACCCTGTTAGTACCTTTCATAATGGAAAGCAGATATGCTTAGCCTTTACTCCTGAAGAAGCCATAAATTCTGTCTTTTAAAAATGTTAGCAAACATGTATTATTTATTCATGCATGCTTTGGAATGAGATACAACCTATTCATGATTATAATACAAAACTTCCTTGAAAAGATACCCTGGGAAGAAGTTGTCAATGCCCCTGCTTGGAAGACATATGGAAATGTGAAGGGCTCTTGGAGAATCATCTCCCATCACTTTCATTTTCTAAATGTTTGAAAACAACATCCCTTTTATTGAAAATGCCAGCTGGAGATAGCCAATAGATGTACTGCTTTATAACATTAAATTCATTCATAATGCAATTGCTTACTAAAATTTTTAAGGGGTGACATATGCTGTATAGCTCAACATCATTTATACCTTAAAAGAAATCACATCTAGATCAGGAAATTTTCAAGATTGTCTGAAATCAGTTCTGTTTAATGGAATTCAAACATCATATAGACATAAACATCTCATATTATTAAATAGTGGGTCAAAATTTTTTTTGGAATTTTCAACCAAAATATCTGGATTCAGCTTTTCTCACTGTATAGTGTTGCTTAGCAATGAAGTTTAACAACATGTTGCTTCTAGAGAAGAGCCAGCATTTTTAATTGAAGTGGCCTAATAATAGTCATTAAGAAAAATAGCAATTTTTTTCAATACAAGATATTATTTTCTTTTTTTTTTTTTCTAATACAATTAAGAGAAACACTTATTTTCTTCTTTGGAACCAATTTCCTGATTTAAGTGCTCACAAATTCTGGCTGAATTTGGAGAGAAGAAAAGAAGGTCTCAGTTGGCTTTGGAGTAAGGCTGTGTGACTTCTCATGGCTCCATTTATATTTCTTCCTTTGTAAATAACTTCTCTTTAATTCAAGACTGTAACCTATGAGTAACTACTTTGGATGTATTTATGATTTTGATATTGAGTGGTAATTATTGTTTCTTGCCCACATTTCCTGTTCCAACTTAATTACCTTAACACACTATCTAAGTTGATGCTAAGGAGACATGTGTTTACTAACACTAAGATTAATTGCAATACCCTGCTGCTCTTCGAATATCTTTCAGAGCAAGCGCAAATAAACTGATGGTAAACAAAAGGAAGTCAAGAAAGTGAGAGAGAGAAGGAGGAAAGGCATCAGGAAAACAAAAAGATTTAAAATATTTTAAAACCCATAACTATTTATGATTACAGTAAGCATTCAGAGAGAAATATTCATAATTAAAAACTTTCCCAAATTGAAAACAATTACTATCGCCCAAGAATACTTGTTTTGGGGTTTTGGCACACTTAACTGTAAAAACAGTGGCTCAAATATCAAAGAGCATAATAAAACTTCTATAAAGAACAATAATGATGAAAGATTAACAGAAACTTAATGTTATGGCTCTAATTTCTTATATCCCTTGACACTGTTTATTATCCAGAATTGTATTAGTCTATCAAAAAAAAAAAAAAAAACAGCTCCTATTCCTCTTTGGACATTCAGTTACTTCAAAGTGTTAAGAGTAAAAGATAAATTTCCCTATACATACTTTTTAAATTCCTTAATCTACAGTATCATATTACAATGTTAATATATAAAAACAAAAACTCTTCTAGTTATTTCCTTTTGTGGCACTCAAGAAGGTAGAATTCCCTTCTACACCACATGTAGAAAGTACTCAATACTTTAGCATTAACACGATGGCGATTTAAAGTGGAAATCAAGGAAAGATTGTTGTGTAGGGACCCACATGAATGATATTCAACAAATTGAGTACTAGGAATATGTTTCAATCATTTTTGCTTTATAAAACCACCACAGCTTGGAGCAAGAGAGCACCAAAATATTATAAAGCTGCATACAGCTTAAGGTCCCAGGAATCTTTCATCTTACAGTAGCCTAGACAGAGCTGGATCGGATCATACTAGCAGTGTTCAGAGACAGCAGTGGTAGAGGGTGTAGGGCCTTTTTTCGAGTAGCTTCAGAAAAGCTGCAGAATGTCACTTTTGCCATACTCCAGTGATCAAAGCAAGTCACAGATGAGTCCAGATTCCACTCTATTCTGGGGAAACAGACTCTGTTTTTGACTGGAGAAACGTTGAAGTTGTATTGCAAAGGGGCATGTTTTTATTGCAGTCATCTTTACAATTAATTTACCAAGAGAATGATTAAAAGCTGCATATAATATTTTAAACGATAACATTCTTAAAAATCAGAATAATCACACACAAGATACATACAGACATACACAACAAATATACATTAGTCTTCTAGATTTAGGAAATAAATACTATGTAGAATCACCATCGGGGGTGGTGCTGTGGCACAGAAGGCTAAGCCTCCACCTGAAGTGTCGGCTTCCCATATGGCAACAGTTCAAGTCCCAGCTGCTCCATTTCCAACCCAGCTCTCTGTTAATGCGCCTGGGAAGGCAGCAGAGGATGGCCCAAGTATTTGTGCCTCTGCATCCACGTAGGAAATCAGGATGAATCTCCTGGCTCTTGGCTTTGTCATGGCCCAGTCCAGGCCATTGCAGGCATTTGGGGAGTGAATCAGCGGATGGAAGATTTCTGTCTCTCCCTCTCTCTGTCTCTCCCTCTGCTAAGAGAAAGCATAGGCCTATAGGATGCAGTTTTTTTTTTTTTTTTTTTTTTTTTTTTTTTTTGACAGGCAGAGTTAGACAGTGAGAGAGACAGAAAGGTCTTCCTTCCATTGGTTCACCCCCCCTAAATGGCTGCTACGGCCGGTGCTGCATTGATCCAAAGCCAGGAGCCAGGTGCTTCCTCCTGGTCTCCTATGCGGGTGCAGGGCCCAAGCACTTGGGCCATCCTCCACTGCACTCCCGGGCCACAGCAGAGAGCTGGACTGGAAGAGGAGCAACTGGGACAGAATCCGGCACCCCAACCGGGACTAGAACCCGGTGTGCTGGCGCCGCAGGCAGAGGATTAGCCTAGTAAGCTGCGGCGCCAGCCAGGATGCAGATATTTTAAGCCCATCTTTAACCTTTGAAGCACACGGTTGGTGACATGTAAAGGACAACTATAGGCTGTAAAGCTCAATATAATTTATTCCCTCAACACCAACACAACCTTCCCCTAGCATTCTGCCTGCCCTGAGCTCAGAAAGTAGGTCATTCAAGAGAGTACTTACAGTGTAAAATACACTTATAAATATTTAAAGAACGAAATCTTGACTACCACCGTAAATTACATGTACCAGTAACAAGAAATCCGACCGTTTACCCATCCAACTATTCAACCAAGGCCAATCACCTGTTTTTAGTGAATGTTCGATCGTTTCTTCATGAAAAGATAGAGATTAGAAGTTCTGAAACTCATTCCAGAGAGCATCCTGCCTAATACATACACACTACATTTTTACTATTTTTTGTTTGTGATGGTGTCATAAGAGTCTAAGTGAAAATCTGTTTTCTTAAAGAAGAAACCTCAGTGTGAACAACCTTGAAAGAGACAGAGCAGATGATGCAGGAGCATTCTGCTCTGACAGGGCTTCCTTGGTCTCCGGTCGTTGCCATGACTCGAGTTTGAATGCTGCTTTTCGCCCTTTCCATATGGTGTCTGTTTTATCTTCAATCCAGGAATAATCACCAGTTTTCATAAAATGTGGTTTACTGAAATGGAAAGAAACCAAGTTCCACATTCTGTACTCCTCTGCTAAATATTACTTTTCCTGAGAGAAAATACTGAATTTAGATCTTCCCAAGTCTCAGAACACCAGAAAAATGGCTGAAGTGAAAGGTCAACTTTCCAGCAATGACCTTTAAAGGAGGCATAAATAATGACAAATAGGTCTTGATATCTCTTTCCACTCAAAATGATGCCATTTGCATGAAAATATTATTTATGAAATGACAGCATGTTCATTGATGCCCTGCGGAACATGACAGAAACAGTGCCTGGCCCATGACATCTGCTTCCAGTGACGCAAACAAATCCAGCACAAGACATGAAAACACAAATACAAATCTCTCTCTCTCATAATTAGTGTATTGTGTGTTTTGTAAAACACTTGATAAAATATGGTATTTTGGGGCTTCAGTGATTTAAAAATAAGAATTGGAATCTAACATGGCTTTTTCAATTTAAAAAGTTATAGATTTTTTTTCTTCAAATAAACCCTTACTTGGAAGACAAAACACTTACTAGGGAGAAAATTTATATACACTAATGAAACCCAAGTGCCTGAGAAGATGGACAAATATCCAAAAGCCTTACTGAAATTTCTAAGATCAATGTAAAAGAATAAGGAAATAGATGATGGAATCATTACTGATTCTAACCAAAATGAGTTGACTATGTGATTTTTCAGGTTTATCATTCTGCCAAGACTTCAACTTTACTTCTTTTCAGAAATGGAATCTAGGAAAGTTTTCAGATTTTATGTTTTGAGCTCAAATTTCTACCACATTTTAGATACCCCTGGTGCATAGTTCTAGGAGATACAGTCAGAAGGAACATAAGAGAACATGATTTTTTTTTAATTCTTTATCTAAATTTTTTTATGCAGAGAGAAAAGAAATTATGTGGCAGAAAATACAGAGGATCATGCAGCAAAGCGTTACACCAACTCCTCAAACCACTCCTCATTTTGATTTCTTTCTTCTAATCCTGCATTATCTTCTGGTTTTATTCTCAAAATGGTCCATGACTCAAGCTTGGAGCAAGAGAACACCAAAATAATACAAAACTACATATAGCTTTATGACTCATTGTAGTCACCTAGCCCTGGGTTGTTTTATTTATTTATACTGAATATATATGTTATATATATATATATATATATATATACACACACACATATATATATATATACTTTCTCTCCATATATATATACACCTATATATATATACTCTCTCTATATATTATATATATATATATACCAATAGATAGAACCTCTCTCTCTCTCTCTATATATATATATACACACATATGTATGTACATTATAGTATATATATAATGAAAAACAGTCATCATTGAGAGTTATTATGAAGATGTGAATGATATATACAGAGTAAAGAGATGGGAATATCAATATAACCACTAAATAGGTTTATATATTTATATTTGTAATTATATTCATGTCTATACTATGTGTCTAAAGTGCTTAATATGTGTTTGTTAGCCAATACCTGTTCAGCATTATCTTTTTTTTTGTATATTTTTAAGCCCTTATTCAGTGAGAGATGTTCAGTATTATCTTTATCTATATTGCTTAAAACCAAATAAGCTGGGGGCTGGCGTTGTGTGCAAAGGTTAAAGCCGCAGTCTTCAGTGCCAGCATCCCAAATGGGTGCTGGTTCGAGTCCTCTTCCAATCCAGCTCTCTGCTGTGGCCTGGGAAATCAGTAGAAGATGGCCCAAGTCTTTGGGCCCCTGCACCCACATGGGAGACCTGGAAGAAGCTCCTGGCTGCTGGCTTCGGATCAGTTCAGCTCTGGCTTTGTGGTCATTTGGGGAGTAAACCAGCAGATTGGAAGACCTCTCTCTCTTTGCCTCTACCTCTCTCTGTAACTCTGTCTTTCAAATAAATAAAATAATTCTTTAAAAAAAAAAAAAACAAATAAGTCACCTCTATCTATTATGTCCTTCTCCAGTGCAAAGGGTTGTGCTGTTACCTACCATAATCTTTGTCTTACTGACAACAGGTATAAAAAAAATCTTTAGGTTAAAAAAATTATTCTATACTGTGTGCTAACTGATGATTAAGATTTTTTTATTTATTTATTTGACAGGTAGAGTTATAGACAATGAGAGAGAGAGACAGAGATAAAGGTCTTCCATCCACTGGTTCACTCCCCAAATGGCCGCAATGGCCAGAACTGTACTGATCCGTAGCCAGAAACCAGGAGCTTTTTCCAGGTCTCCCATGCAAGTGCAGGAGCCCAAGCACTTGAGCCATCCTCCACTACTATCCCAGGCCACATCAGAGAGCTGAACTGGAAGAGGAACAACCGGGACTAGAACTGGCGCCCATATGGGATGCTGGCACCGCAGGTGGAGGATTAACCTAGTACACCATGGCGCTGGCCCCAAATGATGACTGCTTCTAAAAACCAGAGGTTGCACTTCACTGCCCACTCCACAGCTACAGAAGATCATATTATCCGTAATAATAATGCTATTATTATTATTATTATATCCAGGTAATTGTTTCCATTTATAAAGCACTTGTTATTGACAAACGGAATGCTTTGTGATGAATAACTATTATCTTGTTGATCTTGGCAGTAAATTAACTCATGGAGATTTTGTTATATAAACATAGGACAGAATTTAAGTTGAGGAACAGGGGATAATTAACATTTTAACTCTCATTAAATAATCTTGGATCTGAAGTTTTATGCAAAGGACTTTTGCTCATACCCTTGGATGGACCTGATTCTCCAAAGAAGCTTTTTTTCCCAAAATATCAGATCTTTTGTCCAGTAGAATAAGTACAATGTGCATTATGGTTCTTGAAGAGACACAAAATTCTTTTGTGTGAAGTTGATCTGACAACCATCCATATGAGAGATCTGCTCCAAAACTGTCCATCAGAATTGCACTCTGCTACTGGTCTTATTTTTTTTCTTTCAGGTTTCCTGGCTCAAGGAGAGAGAGAGAGAGAGAGAGAGACTGACTTGAGTTTTATTTTCTTTACAACCATCATACCAGAACTTTGGTTGTGGATCACATCTGAAGTGATAAACCAAGTTTAAGTGACATCACGAGATGCCTTATGCCATTTAAAAAATATTTTTATTTATCTGTTTGAAATGCAGCGTTAGAGTGGAAAAGAGCAAGAGCAAGAAATAGATCTTCCATCTGCTAGTTCACTCCCCAAATGACTGCAACTGGCAAAACTGGACTAGGCTGAAGCCTGGATCTAGAACCTTCATTCAGATCTCCTTTGTGGATGGCAGCATCCCAAATGCTTGGGCCACCTTCTGTTGTTTTCCCAGGACATTAGTAGGGAGCTGGATCAGTAGAGGAGCAGCCCAAACTTGAACTGGTACCCATATGGGATGCTGGCTTTGCAGATGGCAGCTTAAACCCACTAACCACATTGTTGCCACCCCTATGTGCTTTTGAAGGCTGCCTATTTCAAAACTTGTTAACACTGCTATTTGACACATTTGCCAAATCATAATCTTCCTTTCTACAACACCCTGTGATTGTTAAATTTATTAATCCTAATATATCTTTGTTAATTCAGCCTGAACTGCTTGATTCTTACTTGATAATAAAAAAAGTTATCTGTAAAACCTTAAACAGGAAGATTACTAAGGATCACCATTTCAGTGAAGAATAGCATCTAGTTTAAAGAGAAATGCATTTCCGTAAAGGGTGATACATCTATCATTTCCTAACTATGTGGAATTTGTAAAAGAGACTAAACAGGGCTGTTGAAGGAGTGGAAAAAAGGAAATAAAAAGAAAATTACGAAATATGCCACGCTGCTAGGGAATGATAAAAATGAGGAGCTAAAGTGTGGGACCCATGGGTGCAATGAATTAACAATGTCAAAATAAAGGGAAACTGTAATGTTAATTCCTAATGTTTAAAAACCCTGCCTAATGCGAACCCAAAAGTCCAGCAGATACCTCAGAAGCAAAGTAGAGTGGAAAGGAGAATTTATACATTATTTTTTCTAATGGACGTAAATAAAATGTGGAGTGCTGAGCATCACTTAAGGGATATTTTCTTCCTCTGATGTTAGCCAAAGTATCAAACACAGGTGAAATATTTTTCTCCCAATTTCTTTCCAAACATGTCTGTTTCCTCCTCAGGGTCCTCACAGAAATCATGATTCAATTCATAGCTGTGGTGTGAAAGCAAATCAAAGCAGCAGTAATTGAGCTCCAAGTTGCTCTTGCCAAGTTAGTGCTTTCAGAGAACTAGAAAAAATGGAAAAAGAAATGAGCAATTGGTAACTTAAAGATACAAGGACTGAAATATTTAAGTTCTATTTTTCATGATATTATGAATTATTTGTTGTTGGTGATATGTTGTTCTCAAATACAAATACTAGGAGAGTATGGAAGACGGTTTGTTTCAATATCAGAGGATTGTTAGGGAATCCTTTAGCTCCTCATAGATTGCATTAACTTCCATCAAGACATCAAGAGATTCTGTCAAGAAGCAGCAGATTCTGTTTGGTGCAGCAGTTAGATGCCTTATAAAAATGAATGTGGAGTGCCTGCCTTCAATACCCGGCTCTGGTTCCTGACCCCAACGCCCTGCTGATGCAAACCCTAAGGGGCAGTGGTGAAGGCTCAAGTAATCAGGTTCCTGCCACCCACGTGGGAGCCCCGGATTCAGTTCCCAGATCCTGAGTCATTGTGGGAATTTGGGAAATGAGCCAACACGTGGAAGATCTCTCTGCATCTTTGTCAGTCTCCCTCTCAAATACATAGTTATTTTTAGAAAGATTCTGTCACATTAGTTTAAATCTTTGCTCAATTTTATTTTCCTTCTGATTCTCAGCACAAATCAGTGATGAAGAAAACAGAAAAGTCAGAAATTTAACTGATTCTCTATTGACTTAGAGACAAATACTAAATTATATAAAATCATTTTGAACAACGATAGAAATCATGTCACTTGTTCATTTGATTATACGAAAAGTAATTTTAATTTCCTAAATGAAAAATATTACTGGAAATTATCTCATCCCTGAATTTGACTTTGTGTTCATTATTCAATTTATTATTGTTGTATTGAGTTACTACAAATTACCTGACAACACAGCAGAGAAAGAGAGGGTTAAGAGACTGTTGGTGAGTGTGTGTGTGTGTGTGTGTGTGTGTGATCTTTGTAGAGGTGACAGGACATAGACTGTTAATAAGTAAATAAATAGGAAAGATATCAAATTGCGAGAAGTGCTGAGGAGAGAATTTCGATACACTGGTTAAGATTTGATGGATGGGGAAACTTAGGTAATGTTTAAGTCAAGATATAAGAGGCAAAAGAAGTCAGTGATGCAGTTAAGGGGAACCATTAGATTCTGGGCTTCTAAGTGGGTGAGAGGGAGGAAAGTGCAGTGTGTCTTTATCATAGCAGGATATAGAAGGAAGGATATAGCAGGAAGAAGAAAGTACCACAAGAAGGAAAGGTCATGGGTTACCCAGGGGCTGAAGTCACAGAGAACTTTGGAGCTAGCCAAGGGAAGGGATTTAGATTCATTAAAACTGCACCAGGAAATCATGATGGTGTTAAGTAAGGAATTATATGACTTGATTGATAACTTTTAAAACATGCTAATGTCTTCTGAATGAATTGTTGAAGTACCACAACAGGTTTAAGATAAAGAAAACTGAATGGTTATTTCTCCAAGTATTCATTCTCTTTTGTTCATCCTAAAATACTTGAATGTCAGCTTAGGGACAAATATAATACTAGTTGCAGAAGACAGAAGATAAGCTAACTCAGACATAGGTCTTTACTCTTATGGAGCTGCCTGGGAGAGGGCACAGACATTAATTAATTAATCACAGTGAGGATTTATAATGATTATCTGCAAAAGTGCCAGGAAAAAGGGAAAAGAGGTATATCTTATCATGTAACAGTGGCTACAAATCTGACTTGAAACACTGAAGACTTGACATAGGCTGTGAGCAAAAGAATGAATAGCAGAAACCTGATGATATTTATCTTAAGAGCAATGAAAGCTTTAAGTGCTGTGGATGTGGGTTTATGAAAGAAATGTGAGTCAATGTGAGGAATATTTATGCTTGTTTTTTTAAAAAAAGTATTTATTTATTCATTTATTTGTTGATTTGAGAGCTAGAATGACAGACCACCCACCATCACCATCACCACACATACACAAACAGAAAGAGAGAGAGACAGAAAAAGAAAATTTTCCATCTGCTGGTTCACGCCCCAAGTGGCTATAGCAGCCAAGGCTTGGATAGACCAAGTTCAGGAGCCAGGAACTCCATTGGAGTGTCCCACATAGGCCCGGGGCCCAAGTGTGTGGGCCGTCATCTACTGCCCTCTAAAGGCACATTAGCAGCAAGCTGGATCAGAAGCAAAGAAGCTGAGACTTGAACCAGCACTCTGATAAGGGGATGCTGGTACTGGAAGTACCAGTCTAATCCACTGTGCCACAAGGTCAGCCCCTGCTTGTTTGTTTGTTTGGTTTTTGGTTTTTACAAATAAAAATAGTATTTACATATATGTTTATATTAAAACATGCTGTTTTAAAACATGTGTACTTTATGGAATGGCGAAGCAGAGGTACCTAACATATTAATTAATTCACATATTTATTTTTTGTGTGTGGTAAGAACACATAAAATTTACTCTTTTAGCAATTTTCAACTATAAAATATATTGTTGCTAACTATCATCACCATGTTCTAAAATGGATTTCTTGAACTTATTCCTGCTAACTGAACAATGTGAATTTTAAAGTGATCATTCATTTTGGCTGCAGTTGAAGAACAGATTGGAAAGAGATCAAAATGAATGTAGAGGAAGATATTAGGAGATCCATGATAGGGATAACAGTAGCTGGGGAAAGATTGAGGATAATGATAAGAGGTAAGCAGAGTTCAACCGTAGTGAGATGGTAAATGTAATTGATAGATTAAAGAGGAAGAGTTAGGAATACATAACAGGGGGTCTTGAGCAAGCAGATAAATGATTATTTTGTTAAGTGAGAAGCAATAGTGAAAAACGACAAACTTTGAGGACAAAGAACATGAATCTGGTTGTGCACATCAGGAATTAAAAACATCTTCAAAATACCCATGTTAGGAAAATAACTTTGGGAATCATGATAACCACAACTGTAAATGTGTTAAAATTTACAAGTAAGATGCTACAACGAAAAGCTCATCTCTGAGCATTAAGAAACACCAGGATATGATGATTCAATAGAAAAGGAACTGCTTGCAAAAAAAAAAAAAAAAAAAAAAAAAAAAAGACATGACCACAAAATAACAGAGAATGTCAAATAAAGCCCAATGATTATCAAGAACTGAGAAGGGGCTGCAGTTTTCTTATGTGCAATTTACTAAGTTAGTCAATTACTGTTTTATGGAAACATAAGACAGCTGACTTATAGTTTAGAGAAAAAGATTTCATTACTTACTCTTGGCAATAACAGGCCAGAGGGCAGCACGAGGCCTGAATTTCCCTGTGTCCTCCCAGTCCATTGAAGTGACAGAAGGTGGCCACAATCGATGCCCGCTTGCATGTGCAGTGAGTTGTGTAACAGGAGAGGATCCCTGAGTTTAGAAAATCCACCACCTTTATGATAAGGTGGAAGCAAGTATGCAGCTAATCTGCAAGAAAGTATTAGCTTTTACCTCAAGATTACTTGCTGAAAACAACTCTGAGCAACATCCTATGTGAAAAGTGGTCAGGGCCGGCATTCTTAGCCTAGCCAGGAAGGACACATTCACAGGATGTTGTCAATTGACTCATCCAATGGATAAGATAGATAAATTAAGAGTAGAAAAAAAATCGCAAATGGATTCAGGCAAATGGAATTCAATATTAACCTAATTAAGAACTGCTTTATCAGTGTGGCATAATGTGAAAACATACTGCAGAGGGTTGAAAAATGAATGTGAAGTAACAGAAGAGAGAATACAAGTATACAACAGTTTTCTTTAAGAAGTTTTACTATAAGAGGCTAAAAATTACAATGAAATTTTGATGTGGGGTATTAAATATATTTTAATCATAGACACTGAATATGTTTAAATACTGACAGGAATGACCAAGATGTCCACAAACATCAAAATATCTGATGCTGTTAAGTTTTACATAATCCTTCAGAGGATATTATTATGGATTGAATTATGCTCTCTCTAAAAAGACATTGAAGTCCTAAACCCCGATATCTGTCAAAGTGATTTTATTTGGAAATCGTTTTAGCATGCTATCAAGTTAAGATTAGGTTGTTATGGTTGGCTCTTATCCAATATGACTATCTCCTTAAGAAAAGGAGCATTTTGAGCACAGAGATGGATATCAGACATGCATAGAGGATGACATGAAAACATTGGGGGCAAGGAATCCCTGTGGTTTCCAGAAGCCAGGCGAGAGACATGGAACACGTTCTTCCTCATAGACTTACGTAGGAACTGACCTTGTGAGCATCTTGATATGAGGCGTAGCTTTCTGAATTAAAAAAGAACAAATTTCTATTGTTTAAATCATCTAGTATGTGATACTTTGTTCAAGCAACTCCAGGAAGCTAATGCAGCCATTATTTTCAGAAAGACAAAATTTTGATTACAAGAAACACAAAAGCAAAGATTAAAATCTTTTGAGCAGCCCTATTTCACTGCATTTATCTGGAAAATTGTCACAGCATATGTCCTTTTCAAGAGTGTCTCATGTTGAGAGCACTACTTGAATATTCATTCTTAGAAAAAACTCAAAAAGAGAAGTAAAAGAAGAAGAAAGAAAAATTCATATGAAAATTTCTCTGAGCAAAAATATAATTCAATGTACATTGGCCTGAATTAATGGACATTCAGTTACCAAATACTTTGCATCTGTTAATAGAATATTTTAAAATAAAATGGGAAACACAATTTCTTTTACAAGAAATTAATTAGGATGGTAGGAGTGGCTCTGAAATGATCTAAGCCAATTTGTAGGAACAGGAAGCTGAAGTAATGACTCTGAACTAAAAAAAAAATTACCTAACCACTAGAGTTTTACATCTCCTCATCTGCACATAAAGAGTTCTATTAGATCACCTGCCAGAATGACTATGGAAATTACTTAAAAAACCGTATGCTTCCAGTATAAGTGCCTCCTCTTGTACAAATTGAATTTAATGAACAATTGAGGCCTTCCACTGAAGAGTTTCTTTTTTATTTACCACTAACCTCTGTTCTTATAAAAATCCTTAATATTTGAGGCATGTGTCAAACTTTTCCTTGACATATTTGTTCTTTTATCCAGTTTCTCTGAGTGTGTATTTCTAGGGTTCACCCTGGACTTCACTTCTGTGCACCCTTTCATTCTTGCAGAGAGACCATTTATCCATTCACACTGGTCCAGCTACAAATTGTTTATAAAACCAGTATCACACTAAGGACTTCCAGCAGACCAGCTATGGTCAGTTTTCTACAACTGACCCCAAACACCTTTATTGTTTATTATTTTATTATTATTTCTTTGAGGAACTTAAAATATCTTACACTTCCTCTGGCTAAGTCATCTTTGGAACATTCCACATAGCTCTCTAAATGTCCATAGAAATGAATGAGTTTCTACTTGTACTGGAAATGAGACATGAGTTAAAGATTCTACCCTGGTGATCAGAGAAATACTCCAGCAAAATCAAAGGTAAACGGGGCTGTCATGAACAAGGTAGAGGAGCACATCTACTTGAGCAAATGGAGAAAGACAATTGATCCAACTTGCTGAAGCAACTTCAGATCATTGCCAAGAATCCCCAGAATGTTCTCAGAAGGCACGCGTCTGTGATAACAACGTATCTGGAGCGTCCTGGGGAATTTCATGAGTAGGCTTATTGTTTTCCCAGCTATTTAAAAAAGCATACCAGAGTAGGCCGTGAAGGCCACACCCTTTTGGTTCATGTTAGCACTGATAAAAACAAAAATGGTTCAATCACCTGAAAAAATTTCTTCATACAAAGAGCAAAATAGCAGGCATACCAACCTGGCTTTGCAGGCAGACTCAGTGCACACCATACCTTCAAAAACAGCCTCTGGCCATAATAGTTGTGGAAATACATTGTGGCCTTTTCAAGACAAATAAAACATGAAAAGTCAATGTATTTATAAAAACAAATCCATCTTAATTTTTCATTTATACAAGTATGCTTTTGAAAGATGTCTTACCCTTCAAAAAATCCAAGCTTACATGTAAGAACTATATAATATCAAGGTCATATGTTCCTAAGAGTTGGTTTTATTTTCATTATTGTTGTTATTTAAAAGCTATTCAGTATATTAGCAAATAAGAATTTAATTACAAATACACACACCTTTCAAGTAGAATTTTAGAGTCTCTACTTGTTTTAATTGCATACATTTAGGTACAAATAAAAACCAGAAACTAATTAAAATATTTTCCCCATATATCAGTAACTACGTTTTGAGGGCAGGAAAGAGAGCAAAAACAATCCATGTGAAAAATAGTTTATTTGGGGGGAAAAGCTTTTATGAGTTCAGCACCCAAGAGATCGTATTCCACATTCATACTTAATTTGAATCTCTATATACTAAACTCACATATTAAAGAAGTGTCCATTTTCAGCTATTTTCTAGTAGCTCATACATTCTCAAGAGAAAAAGCAACATTAAATTAAACAAGAGATTTGTCATGTTTACTAAAAGAAATGATTACCTAGTACTCCTTGTAAGTACATGAATTTTATACTTTATTGTGTTTATTTGTACTCCGAATATATTTTAAGTATATTCAAATAATTTTTACAATAAAACTCTACCACAAATATTTTGAGATATAACAGAGATAATAAGAGACCATTAAAATCTGCTATCACACTTTCTTAGGTGTCCCATATAATGAGGATTCAGAGATGATTATGCTTACATAGCTTCATGAGTATATTTCCTTTGGAATGATTTATCAGTTGAAAACGAGAAATCAGAACATAGGAGAATGAAAGGATTAGAGTATATTTGTATATCTGTAAATAACAGTGAAATTGAAACTATGGAAAAAGAGTAAAAGTTCCGATAGCAGATATCATAGAAGAAAAACATTAAGGCTATGATGAAAGATTAGGAAATGCCACCTACTGAATCAGACAAATCTGTGTGTCAGAAATATATGGAATTTGGAATATTTCAGATAAATTTCCCTCTATCAGCCTTTCATGAAAAATCACAGTATAATCAACCTAGAAGAGAGGGAAAGCAAAATTGTCATCTTCCATTTAAAAAAAAAATACAAGGGCAGGTATTTAACATGGCAGTTTAGACACCTGCAAGGATGCCTATGTCCTACATTGGAGTCTCTGTGTTCAATCTGGCTCCAGCTTCTAATTCCAGCCCTCTGCTCATGTTAACCACAGAAGACTCCACATAATCCCTCAAGTAGTTGAGTTCCTGTCACCAATGTGTGATATCTGGATTGAGTTCTCAGCTCCTGGCTTTGTCCTCTAGCCATCCGGGGCAGTTGGGGAAGTGAGCCAGTGCAAAGGGTTGTCTCTCTGTGTCTGTGTACCTCTCTGTCTCTCAAATTAAAAAAAAAAAATTACAGATTTGTCATTGATTTTATTTTAAATATATACTCACAAATGCCACTTTTGGGATTTTTATTCAATGCTTACTAAACAAATAAAGCTGTAATAAAGTGATACTATTATTCTTTGTAACATGCCAAAATAGTGGATTCCTGCTTGATATCACCCCATCAGTATAGCTATAAAGGTGAAAGTCCCTCACATTCCTACCATGCTTCTAGAAAAGCTCTAGAACATTTCTCACGCCTGTTGAAAGAATTTGATTCAAAATTTTATTTTTTTGAAGTGGAGCTTTTAAAACAACCATAAAAACATAGTTTGAATTTAAAACAATTATACACAATAAAAAATGGTGCCCTCGGAATTCCTTCTTCATTTCCTTTCTCATCTTGCCTTCCTCCATTCAGACAGCTGACCAGATATTCTCATACTTGGTTGTAGTAGAGCGCTCTAACAAATATGCTCTCCTGTTATATCCATCCAAGGGCCATGGTCAACATTATAGTATTTTCAAAAACTTCCTCAAATTATTCATTTATGCAGCCTATTTTGAGAAAAAGATGAGTAAGACAATATTCCACTCACTGAAGGAAAGAAGTTATACTTATATGGCAGGAAAATAAAAACAGTAACCACCATCACAACAAAAACACACCAGAAAGCAGCAAACTTGAGTATCTTCCTATTTTGACTTTTAAATCTACGTCTTTAGGGGAAGTTTGAAGTTTGGACAAGCGGACTCCTGACTCTCAATCGGGTAAAGCTAGGACAGAAGAAATGGTACAAGGAAGTGAAGGCTACAGCAAAGGCACCCAAAGGTAAGGTGCCACAGTCAAAGGACAACGTAAAGGAGTATTGATCCAGCATTAGGAAGCTGGGAGAGGTCACGTCAGTCAGCCTCAGTAAAGGATGCCAGTTCCACATAAATGAATGCCCTTCATCCTGCTAGGGATCACACCAGCATCCTCTGACAACTTTCTTTAAGCACCGCACGCTTCTTGATTATTCTAGCTTGGATGAGGCCTATTGAGACTGTGAAAGTTTGAATCTGTTCTTTTTCTTCCAAACTAAACCTTTCAGCTTCTCTTTGTAAACTTCAGAGAATTGGATGTAATCATCTTTTCCTGCAGAATTACTTAGGTTAAATGTTCAAAGGGAAGAGACAGAAAACCAATTGCAATTTGGGGGAACATTCTATTAAGATTTTTCTGTTTCTTTCTTTAAAACATATAGCTAATAAATGCTTTGCAATTATTTAATGTTTACAATAGATTATCTGGAATCATCCTTAGTCACACAACAAAAGCCCTGAGCATATTCTTTATCCTGTGAAATCTCTTTCATTCGGGAACTGAATTTTATGCCATCTGGCTCCAAAACCAGAGCTTGCAATATCAGGCAGTACTTGGGGGAAACAGCTGCATACAGATCACTCTAAAACTCTCATAAAAATATATGGTACTATCACTTTTTTCTTTTTAAAAATGTTTTATGGGATTCCCCCATAGTATCTTTTGCTAGTCTTGCTGTAAAAATAATGTTTATGATGATTGAATATACTTTCAGTAAATAGCTTCTGTGGCTATCAAATGACTGCTTTTCTTCTGCATTTAATCACCTGAAAGGAAAGAAATGATGGCAAACAGATTTCACTGACTTAAACACTATTTGTTAAAGAAAGACGTTTGCCCTGGAGCATCTTACTCAAAAAGTAATTTCCTGGTCACTGTTTTGGAGCCATTGCTTTATTATTTAGGATTTTCGTTTCTTTTTTCCTTTGCTTTTCTTTTTTTAAAAGCATGAATCAGCTCATTTTTTCTTGCTTTCTGGCCTTTATCTACTTAGTCCTGAAATGACATCATGGTCTCTTAATATCACAGTGAGTGAACAACATTCCCAGTTTCTGTCTGAGGCTAAGCAGGCTCAAATATCCCTGTGCGAGGATCCTGCAAGTACTGTAGTTTGTATTAATAAGAATTCAGTGACCTTTCAGAAGAGTCGAATCAAGTTGATCAACTTCACTATGTGACTTTGAAATAAAATCTATCCTTGTCTTGGAAATTCACTACCCAGAATTAAAATGTGATATAATTCTGAAATTAATTGTTAAGTAAAATGACACTGAAAGTTAAAACAATCCTCATGTTAGTAGATTTAATGTATAAAGCTGTGATATTGAATACAATGGGAAATAGAGAGACTTCAAAAAGTTCATGGAAAATGTAGCTACAAATATGTGGTAGAAACGGAAAGGAGAATATAGGTCTAGAGAAAAGGAAAAGACACACTTCACATCATGTAAAGACTTATTACATAAGGGAAAAAAGGGAGAGAGAGTTAAAGAGAAATCTTAGGCTGCTAATTTGGATTATTAGGAGGATACTTGATTGAATTTATAATACTTTCTTGGAAATAAAGTTTATCACTCACTATAAAAATATGTGAATTTTCCATGAACTATTTGAAGTTCCTTCATCTGTATTTGTCTCTGTCCTGGATCCCTAACATACAGTTCCTTTGCATATAGATGTTCTATGAGTCTTTTGTTCCAATAACTGGTCTTTGACTCAGTTCCTGAGTTATTAATTTATTTGAAAGTCAGAGTTATATAGAGAGAAGTAGAGAAGGAGAAAGAGAGAAAGAGAGAGAGAGATTCTTCTATCCTCAGATTCACTCCCCAGATGACCATAATGACCAGGGCTAGGCCAGGCCACAGCCAGGAGCCAGGAGTTTCTTCCAGGTGTCTCTCATGGGTAGCAGGAGCCCAGCCATCTGAGGCATCTTCCACTACTTTTCCCAGGACATTAAAAAGAAGCTGAATCTGAAGTAGTGCAGCCAGGACACAAATGAGCACCCATACGTGACGCTGGCATTGCAGGAGGCAGCTTTACCTGCTATGCAACAATGCCAGCCCCGGTATCTATGACTTTTATACAAAGTAGATTAAATGCCAAAATTGAATGATAAAAATTTAGTTATAAGAATGTATTTCTAAAAGGAAAGCAAACATCAGTCAAGTGAAATATAAAATGAATTATAGTTTTCTGAAGAACTAACATGACCTTGTAAAGAATCTGCTAATATGCAGCAATGTTTAAGTGAACAGAGAATACATTGATAAATATAATTTTTGCCCTACTAATCTTTAGATCATTTTGCTATTATCACTCTTTCCTTGTACCAGCAGCTCAGTAAATACATTCTTAAGGATGAATTAAAATTCTACCTGGAAAAAAGGTCATAAGAAAATTATTTTATTTAATTTCACAATAATATTTCTGAATATTGAGGAGAAACAATAATTTCATAGGAAGATTCTGATCCCATCTCCATCCATGTATTAATAAGGTACTAAAATTAGGTAATGTTTGACTAATTTCTTTCTTTCCAAACAATTTGGTTTACTTCTATTATTTGTCAGTTTGTCCAGAATAATAGTAGCAACCCAAATAAACCAATGATTAAAATGAGAACAAATATCACTCTTAGGGATGCATGTAATGCAACAGGCCTTTTACCTACTGGTTAAGAGATTTACAGGCTAGCATGGAGTATGTGGGTTTGACTCCTGGCTCTGGTTCCTAGATTAGGCTTTCTACCAATGGGAATTATTTCAACCCTGGGAATTATCAATGATGAACAGATTATTGGGACTTGGAAACCCACATCAAATATTTGGATTGCATTCCAGCACTTGCCCAGCTTCAGCTGTTGTGGGCACTTAGGGGAATGAACCAGAGGATTGGAGCTCTTTTTATCTGTTTCTCTCTCTCCCTTTATCTGATTTTCAAACAATTTTTTAAATATTAGTCAATTTATTTGAAAGAATTACAGAGAGAAAGAGACTGGGAGACACACACACACACACACACACACACACAGATCTTCCATCATCCCATCATCTGGTTCATCCCCCAAATGGCCACAATGGCCAAAGTCAGGACCTGGAAGCTTCTTCCAGGTCTCCCATATATGTAGCAGGGGCCCAAGTTCTTGGGCCATCTTTTGTTGCTTTCCCCAGGCCATTAGCAGGGTGCTGGATCAGAAATGGAGCAGCTGGAACACAAAACCATGTGGGATGCTGGCATTGCAGGCAGCTGCCCTATCTGCCACGCCACAATGCCAGCCCCTAAAACATTTTTTTAAAGCATTGTGAGACACATAACAATATAGTTATACGTTATGTAGACTTGGATTCAGTGTGTCTTCTGAAAAAGGAAGAATTTTCATTAAGAAGCTCATCATTTTTGCTATTAATGCATTGTTTGAATTTTGACATTTTGCATTCAAGATCCAGCAAAGAGTTGCATTATTGCTGCTGACCACAGCAGTTCTTACAACTTACGTGACTTCCACAAAACAACAGATTTGTATTAAATAGAATCCCTGTCAAATATTCATTGTTTGAAACATTTGCTCCTCTAATCTCCAGTGAGCACGGAGAGGTGTTGAATTCATCATTGCACTGCTATCCAGGGAGTAAGGGAAGTCTAGATTTAGTCACCACCATTTAGAGTATTGATTGGATCACAAATGGACCAGGTCTACTGGGAGTTAGAATTAACAGGAACTAGAGAATTTAGGGGAAAGTAGATCTGTTGTTAATGTTTTCTTACAAAAAATAAACAGCCTGGGAATGAGATCCATTTCTTAAATTCTAAGAGAACAGCCTTTAATGTGACAAAGAACAGACAAGTTTTGTCATTGTAGATATCTGATTTTTTAAAATTTTTCATCATAGCATTTTATAACAATAACTTGCAATTATATGAATATATCCATTAAGTGTTTGGAATATATGTTTAACTGTTTATCATACTGATCAACTATTATGATTTTTAAAATACATATTTATTAGTCAGATTACTGAAAAATATTTTAATATAAAATTAAAGTTAAATGTCAGGAGCCAGATGTGTTTATGCAGCACAATCAACATTATCTTATTTAGATAGAAAAATCATTTGTGAAGATAACACAGTGCCAATTATCAATCTGTTCCCAAGTCAATATCTTAGTGTCCAAAGTATACTTTGACAGAAAGTAAGTATTTTCATAGGAATGTGTTTTCAAGCAGTACTTAAGAGTGATAACTATTTTATGGTCTTTTACCCTTCAAGATTAAACAATATCTACTAAAAATAGAGGTGTGAATAAAGGCTAGTAGTTAAAAGAATATACAGCTCATCGTTGAAAGCAGTCTGGAGTTGGTACACTGACACTTTAATGTCACACATACAGATAGTGGCAAGTATGCTATGAAACACTTAAATGACTTATATTTTCCATCTCAGCACTAGCATCTAATTTCTTGTGTGAGTTGTATATTCTAAAACAATCTTCAAATAATGATGTATAACCAGTAAATATTTCTAAGATTAGCATTAATAAAACTCAAAATTTTTCTTTAGTTGATTAAAGAAAATAGTGCTACCCAAATTGTGCATTCATTAATATTCAGTTAGGGACTTACCCATAAGTTTGTATGTTTCTTTAATCCTCTATATTTGCAAAGATAACAGACAATTTTGTATGCAAATTATCATCCACCCATGCTGCTAGAGTGGCCACAACGTGTGCAATCAGCATGATAGTTTAGATGCACCATTCTCTCTGATCTTTCCAAATACAGAGGTGGATACAGAATGGATCTTAATAAAGTCCCATTAGGAAAGGGGATTTCCTAATTAGAAATTAGATAATTAATGACCTTGAAGCTCACTTTAATTGCTTCAGAGGTGTTATAAAGGGTTATTTATAATTGTAAGGTAGTTTCTAATTTTCCACTGTTATATTTTACCCTCAAGATACTTTATAAGGTAGGCAAAGCAAGTAGCTGTTATCCTCAATGCACAGATGAACAGTGTGGGCTCAGAGAGACTTGTTTACTTGATTATAGTCCTTGTATTTTCCAATATTTCAATCATAATTGAACCTAGGTCTTAATACAAAAATTTGCAAAAAAAAATAACAGAATGATAGTCATTACCATTTTACAATTTGCAAAAAAATAACAGAATGATAGTCATTACCATTTGTACACGCATATATATATATATGTGTGTGTATGTATGTATTTATGAGTATGTGTGTATATGTGTATATATGTTTACATATATATATGTTTATATATAAAGAGAGAGAGAGAAAGAATAGTCACATGTATGCGTATATATGCCATCTTGGGAATAATAGGGAATAAACAACTACAGTCTTTTTTTCCAGTCCCCTTTTTGATGCATTCCTATAAACAAAAAGAAGAATAACTTCTTGATTCAGTAAGACTGAAATAAAAGGCATTATTCATGCATGGCCAAGAATGTTGGCTGTTGCTCTGCCTTTCTCTCTGGAATTCACCTGCCTGTGAGGAGAGTACACTTCCTATTGTTTCCTGCTCTTGGTCTCTGGATTTCTATCTCTTACCTTAATTGGCTCTAAATCCTGGTTCTACATACTCTGGCTAGATAAGCATTTATTCCATTCACTGACATTGCTCCATAGGAGAGTCTCAAGGCTTAATTTCTAAGGTAGAATTAATAGGATGCAATATTTTGACCTAAAATAAAAGCCATGTTTTCAATCCACCTTTCCTGTCAAAAAGCTTGCTATTTTCATATGTTGATTTAGTCCTATAATCTTTAACAAGATTATTAGAAGGTATTACCTATTAATTGAAATTCTCATGCAATTTGCAATCCTTGTCAATTCTGCTCTATGCCCTACTTTTCCTTTGAGGATTAGCTTCTTTTTACCATTTTTATGGTAAACTTTGCACTGACTGCTTCCATTTATTTTAATTTTTCACATTAAATTTATTTTACTACTTATGTGCCAACTCACTATCTGTTATATTTTCAAATATACCTCCTCATTCTCTAGATGAATCAAACATAAATCCCTCCTCTAATACTCTTACTACCTTTATAGTCTGACACTTAGTGCAGTTATATTCCATATTAATAAAGAGATTCTACAGTAACAAACATGGTGGTAGGCATTTGTCTTATGGGTCAAGATGTCAGCTAAGACACCTATGTGTCGCTTCAAGTTCTGGGTTCAACGCCTGACTCAAGTTCTTGACTCCAATTTCCAAATACTACACACTGTGGGAGCTGGCATGTGACAGCTCAAATGTATGAGTTCTTACCATTTTAGTGGGAGATCTGTACTGGGTTCCAAGCTCCTAGCTTCAGCCTGACCCCACTCAGTTGGGCATGTTTGAGTAATGAACCAACAGATGAGAGTTCTGTCTTTCTGTCAGTATCTCTCTCTCTGTCTCTGTCTTTCAAATAAACAATAACGTAAAATCTGTTTTAAAGAAATAAATACTATGACAGAAAATGTTAATATGTAAATTGTGTATAGAATTATCTTGGATCTATTTAAAACACAACAATGTTAACTGTGTATTTCTGGGCAGATTAAGAAAAGTTCCATAAGGAAGACATATTTAGAGAAGCCTCGGATTCTAAATGTGGTCAGAAGTTGAAGCATTCTGAAACAGAGGAGACAAATTTGTCTCCCCAAAGATTCCACAGAATACAAAATGTAGTGCCATTAAAATGAACAAGTCAAATTTGACTTTCATTCTGACATCTGTGCAAATGTTAAGAAATGTTTCACTTGTATTGAGACCAAATAGAGGAGAAATTTATTAGAAATTAATTGGTTTTGAAATCTGTCAGCAATGCTTTTTCATATTTGAGGAAAATTATAAAAAAAAATAAAAGTTTGTACACTCTATGGCAAGCATGTCTCAACATTCCATTTTCTCTCACTGGATTTTTAAAGCAAAATGAACTTCTATTCAGGGGACTGGAGTTTCCAAACCAAGTCAGCAGTTCTCACTATGATGTATTCTATACCTTGGACAAGTCATTCACAGTTGATTCATGCTCCTAACCGTATTGTGAAAATATTAATCCTACTTGCCAGATTTCATGAAAATCGTAATGGAACTTAGGTTAACTACAAAAAATTATTTCTATTCCCCAGAAGAAACTTAACAAATCTTCGTCTTCATATAAAGGTATTTTTAATTTTTGTTAATATAAAGAGAACAGGTCTCATGTATTTCATAGATACAGTTCTAAGAAGATAACCATACTTCCTTCCTTCCACTCTCATTTCCTCAACCCCCTCGTTCTTCCCTTCCTTCATTCCTCCATTTCCATTAATTTGTGCAATAATAAATTCTTAATTTAATTTATAATCACATAATTAATACACCATTAACCACAGTGTTCAACAAGGAAAAAGTAGAAAGACAACTATTCCACAGGAATATAGAAAAAGACTATAAAAATAATAAAATCGTAAGATGTCAGTTTCATTCATATAATTTTTGTTTGTATTTTTTTTTTTTTGACAGGCAGAGTTAGACAGTGAGAGAGAGAGAGAGAAAGAGTCTTCCTTTTCCGTTGGTTTACCCCCTAAATGGCTGCCAGGGCCAGTGTGCTGCGGGCGCGCTGCGCCTATCAGAAGCCAGGAGCCAGGTGCTTCCTCCTGGTCTCCTATGCGGGTGCAGAGCCCAAGCACTTGAGCCATCCTCCACTGCCTTCCCAGGCCACAGCAGAGAGCTGGACTGGAAGAGGAGCAACCGGGACAGAATTCAGAGCCCCAACCAGGACTAGAACCCAGGGTACCGGCGCCGCAGGTGGAGGATTAGCCTAGTGAGCCGCGGCGCCGGCCTGTTTGTATTCTTTATTAACTACTATATAACAGAGAAAATATAATATTCATCTTTTGAGTATTGGCTTGTTTCACTAAGCATAATAATACTACCTATGATTGACAAACATTTGTTAATTGATCAAATAATTTATTTTTTAGAAATGTTAAAGGTAGCAAATGTAATTTTCATCTTGTGATAACTACTTTTTCAGTGGTCTCCCTTGTAAATAGACCTATTGCATTCATTTAAATACCTTTATATATTTTTCTCAGAATACAAAATTTGTTCTTTAATTTGCATTAGAACAGGATATGAGGAATTTTTGACATTGTAGCATAATAGCTTACAATTTTATAAATTGACAGAACCTACTTCTGTGTTTAGAATCTAGATAGCATTTAATATGCAAAGGTAGCAGCAAATAGAAGCAACAAAGACAGGCACCAATCATGCATCACCCTTTGTATATTTAACTTGTGTGTTTGCTCTCTTCCTAGTAACATAAATTCTTTGAGAGTAAACATTTAATAAATGTGGTCCAAGGTTAACTCTGAAGCTCACTAGCCAGCAGAGTAAACTCACACAATTTTGCCCATAAAATAAGCTAAGTTTAAAAGTAATATTGTAAGGGAAAAATAAATATAATTCTAAAGCACTTCTAAAAAATTCCAAAAGCTACCCCTCAGTTTTTATAAAATAAATTCTTTGAAGCGTAGAAAAATACTCACAGAATCCAGTTCATCCAGCTCCAACCTATTGGATGATGTGACCAGCCCTCTAGACTGTGCAAGACAATCTTCCTAGGCCACTTCTGACCACCATAAGGCAGACAGTGAGAGTATACCCTTATCCAACTCTGCACCCATATATCAACCTAATGAAAATACAGATGAACCATCACCCACGCTACCCCAAAAGATGATGGGCACTTCTGTTGCAGGGTGAATGTTAAGATAGCTGGATAGACTTCAGCCTATTTTTGTAAGAGGAGCTGAAGAAAAGGGAAATTTTTTTGAAGAAAATGGTAATTTCTGTGCAGTGGCTTAAGGAAAAATATAGAAGCAATTCTGACCAGCAATTATACATTTAAGGTTTGCTCTTATTAAATAGCTTTGCTTAGGAGGGGTCCAGCCTTCTGCAGGAGAAAGCTTAGATGACTCCCCCTGAGCCTGCACCAATGAGGTATTAGCTCCAGTAACACTGGGTTGATGAGGTCGTGGTAGGATTTTTTAGGAATTCTACACCCAGAAAGCTCTCCATCCAGCAGCCTTCCAGAATAGGGAGTAGAGAAGGAAAAAGATGACGGAATCAAATCAATTTCCACCAAAACTCCAGTCTGAATGCAGACGGGCTGTGGGTCCTTTCCTGAGATGCCTGCCTGTCCTATCAGGGGTATTCTCTTCATTAAACTTTGCTAATATACCTGCTGCTTAAAAAAATACTTGCAGAATGAATAAAACTTCTACTCTTTAAAATTACATTAGAGAAGTCAGAGTAAAAGATCTATAATAGAATAAGGACATTTTTGGAGATACATAAATCATTTTCTCTTTCATGGATTTATGATATGCTTATGCATGAAACTAGCATTAACTAACTCTCCGAGGTGTTACCTTGTGTCTCTTTGGCTTCTTTTTAACAGGCTTGAAATTAATTCCTTACCATTAATCTTCCAAAGCAGACCTCATTCCTCTGAATACAAACCAAACAGGGCTATCTTCAGAGCAATTCATTCCACACTTAAAATGCCTCAGCCTGTACTTCCATCTTCTCTTGCTTGCCTTCAGAATAATGACCTTTTATAACTACAATTAATTTCCAGAGGGTATTTACAATGTGTCAAGAATTCCAAGTACTGGGGTCCACTTTGTGAAACAGTGGGTTAAGCCACTGCTTGGAATACCGGCATCCCATAGGACAGAAGCAGAAGATGGCCAAGGCCTGGCTTGAACTGGGCAGCCACTAAGGCCATGTGGGGAGTGGACCAGCAAAGGGAAGATATCTTTCTCTCTCCTTTCTTTCTTTCAAATAAATAAAATAGATTTTAAAAACTCTAAAAAATAATTCTAAGTACTTTACACATATTTACATGCACACACACATAGATCACACAAATGCATGCTCATTTATAAATTTATATATATGTATACACACATTGGTAAATAAAGTACTTTTGTTCATCGTTATAAATATATATAAATAATCATTTCTGAATATCTAGGGTTTTAAATTTAAATTTAAATTCTACAAATTTTAATTATTAAATAACATGCACATATGTCTGAATCACTGTATCTTCCATAATATTATAACTATAAATTTTTCCCTTTTCTCATTTCATTCTATCTCCTATAGCACTCTCCCTATACTCAAACACAGGAACATTGAAACAATGCTATTGTCTCAAAGGGATCATGTGCACCCGGAATGCTTGGATTCTGCATCTGGACAGACTAATTAACATTGACTGGAAAAACCAACGTCCCCAAAGTATGTGGTGTAGTTCTTAGACTACATTTTAAATTTGACTAATGGATTCCAATCGTTTTGATTTCTTTTCTTTATAACTTGAAGATTTTTAAGAGGTGCATTCATAACACAGGTTTTATTTAGAACAATAAATTCAAAACTAAATTCAAGAATATAATAGTTTTTAAGGAATTTTACAAAAGGAAAATGGAAATAAAAAGAAAATATAAAACTTTTATAAATCTTTTACCTAACAATATATTCAAAATATTGCAGGTATAAGTTATTAAAAATATTTATCAATTAGGCCGGCGCCGCGGCTCACTAGGCTAATCCTTCGCCTAGCAGCGCCAGCACACGGGGTTCTAGTCCCGGTGGGGGCGCCAGATTCTGTCCCGGTTGCCCCTCTTCCAGGCCAGCTCTCTGCTGTGGGCAGGGAGTGCAGTGGAGGATGACCCAGGTGCTTGGGCCCTGCACCCCATGGGAGACCAGGAAAAGCACCTGGCTCCTGGCTCCTGCCATCGGATCAGCGCGGTGCGCCGGCCACAGCGCGCCGGCCACGGCGGCCATTGGAGGGTGAACCAACGGCAAAGGAAGACCTTTCTCTCTGTCTCTCTCTCTCACTGTCCACTCTGCCTGTCAAAAATAAAAAAAAAAATTATCAATTAACTTGATGTCTAAATATTTTCTACATATAAATTTACCAAAATGCTAGAAAGTTAGATAGACAATGCTTTAGACTTTATTTTCTAGCAATAACAATCTAAATTATGTCAAAAATGATTTTAAAAAGCTTTCTGGGGAAAGAAAAATATGTATTTCATGAGAGCAAGAAGCTGTCAGATAACCAATTTGTAAACCTAGAGAACTATAGAAAAGCATGTTTCCATGTGCAGTTTATACTGTGCCTCAGAAATTTATAATCCACAAAATATAGACAATAAAAACAATAATATTACTCAGCTCTTGTTTCAGTCCTCTATCCATTGAGACTCCATCTTACAGATTATGAAACAATATATCAAACATTATATATCTCTAGTTAATTAAAAAAGTCACCTATCTAAATTTTCCATGTCATTATAGATTAAATTTCTTCCATGCTCCTTACAAAGCAACTCATGCCCTTAACATAATTCTATAGACCACTTTAAAAAAGGAGCTTTTTACATTTTAAGTTATTACATACACATAAATATTTAAAACCAGTATTATTTTCAAAATACAAAAAATCTGTAAATTGAGACATTCAGGCACACATAGAAGCATCAAGTCTGATTTGGGGAAAGAAAAGGAAAAGAAATATCAGCAATGTCTTTCTACAAATTTTAAACATGAATTATTAATTAATTATGTTAGCTTACATACAATAAACTTACCTTACAAAGGATATGCTACACTGAAGAATTTTAACTGTTATATTTATTGTACACATTTATTATGAACAAAAATGCAGAAGTATTAAAAATATAACACATTTAAAATTATCTTATAAAGATAAATGGAAACAAATAGTGAATTCAAAACTTACCATAGAGGCATTTACCTCTTTAGCAATATAGCAGTTGTCAGTAATGAATTGCTGAAAACAGAGAAAGATTTCATTTAGAGACATTATATCATGGAACAGACCACAGTTTCCGAGTTCAGTGGGAATTCTGACCCATCCGTGTGTCTATGATATTCTTTATCACTTACTTCTCAATGGTGTGACGGGTTATATTCTGTGCCCTCTACTCTCTCACCTCTCACAGTAGATTAGGAGATATTTTCTTGGTGAGCATCTTTCTACTTTAGGAAATTTCCTTTCCTCTGGAGTTGAGGTAATAAGCTTAAAGTTATTTCATAAATAAAAAACTACTCTTGGGGTCATATATAGATATGAATCCACAATGTTGAGGCTACTGAACATCAAAACAGTTACTAACTCAGTGACAGAATAACTGGTGCTTTCATGCTATTTCAAAAAGCATCTAAGATTGCATAAAATTTAGGCTTATTACAGAGACAGGATTTTCAGAGAATTAAAAGAATATACATTATTTCTTTTTTTTTAACTTTTATTTAATGAGTATAAATTTCCAAAGTACGACTTATGGATTACAATGGCTTCCCCCCCATACCGTCCCTCCCACCCACAACCCTCCCCTTTCCCACTCCCTCTCCCCTTCCATTCACATTTTTTCTTTTGAAGACTTATTTAAAATTTAAATGTTTTTGTTAATGAAATGCATGCTATTACCTTTCGCTAAAAAATACTGAAAACAAAGGTAATGAGATGAAGTTATTCATCTTCCATATTAAGGAAATTGATATTTTTATTTAAGTGAATATCTTTTATAACTAGCATTATGACATAATATACCCCCTAGAATAGAAAACATTGGGGCTGGCACTGTGGTGCAGAAGGTTAAGCCATGGCCTGTAATGCCAGCATCCCATATGAGTGCCAGTTCAAGTTCCATCTGCTGCACTTCTGATCCTGCTCCCTGTTAATATGCCTGACAAAGCTGTGGAAGATGGCACAAGTCCCTGGGCTCTGGACCCCTGCACACATGTGAAAGACCTAGAAGAAGCTCCTGGTTTCGGGCTTCAGTCTGGCACATCCCTGGCAATTGTGGCCATTTGGGAAGTGATCCAGCAGATGGAATATCTGTCTGTCTTCTCCTTTATTTATTTATAAATAAATAAATCTTTCTTTCAAAAAATAACATGCGAAACTAGAGAATTAATAAGAAGACCAAAAATAAAATATGTAACTAGTAGTAAGTTTCCATGCATATGTTATTTGGACATATGAAACATGACATTAGCAAAATATCTCATTTTAGTCATTAATGTCTACTTTCTTCCTCATAAAACTTCGTAAGAAATTTCTGAAGAAAAAATAATAGGAAATGAATAAATTTTTGAAAGTTAAGGAAAAGGAAGCTAAGGATACTGACATTAATGAGACTAGAGTAGTCCACATACTAAGTAATCTACTTCCAGATTGAAAACAAAAAATTCATATTGTTTATCCTACACTAATTATTCTGACCGAAATAAAAGTAAACTGCTCACCTTACATATTATACCCAGATTTTTCTTAATGCTAATAATTTCAAAAATGTTCATTGACTAAAAGCTTAAGGAAAATTCTGAAATGAAGATTCATCATAATGATATTTCCAGGTGCTACAATTTCAACATGGATGCATTTCAAATACAGTTAACTGTTGACTATTCAATAAGAGGCTGCCCACCTCATATTCATTGTTAAATCCCTTCAATTATTTTTACCCAGAGACGTATTAGTTATCACTGGGGTGCCAGCTGCATAGTCTTGTATTAAGAAATAGTTTAGGAGAACAATGACTGTGAAATATATGTCAAGGTCTGGTTCACAGTGGCTTACACTTGATGTGTGCTCAATACATTTAGTGCTTCTTTCTTTCTTGAAATAGCTTTGATTCCTGTCATCAAGGCCTATCTTTCCGGCCCAATGCTTTATTGGCTTCACCCAGTACTATGCCTATCACAAATAAGAGATCAATATACATGAGTAAATCTGTCAATAAAGTTAGAGAAACATCTGGGAATTGAGCTTTACAAATCTGTTTTATTGAAGTCTCTTCCTTGTATTTTTAAAATCATGAAGATCTACATTTTGTTATTTAACAAATTTTAAATCTTTAAAATTTTAAATAAAAATGAATTTTTACCTTACTACCATGGAGTAAATTGACAGTACAGAATGATGTGCCGTGTTTGCCCTAAGCTTCCAAGCACCCTTAAAACATCATCACATGTACCAGCAATATTCAGAGTGAGAAAGTATATTTAAGAATGAAAGAATGAATGAAGGGGCCCGCACTGTGGCATAGCAGGTAAAGCCACATCCTGCAGTGCTGGCATCCCATATGGGCACCGGTTCCAGTCCCAGTTGCTCCACTTCTGGCCCACTTCTCTGCTATGGCCTGGGAAAACAGTAGAAGTGGTCCAAGAGCTTGGAACACTCCACCCATGTGGGAGACCCTGACTCCTGGCTTCGTTTCCGCCCAGCTATGGCTGTTGTGGCTATTTGGGGAGTAAACCAGAGGATGGAAGACCTCCCTCCTTCTCTGCCTCTCTGTAACCCTGACTTTTAAATAAATAAATAAATAAATCTTTTAAAAAAGAAATTAATGAAAATATTATTACATATCTCCAGAATAATCATAATTTTTAAAATCTATGTATACTAACCTAATATTGTGAAAAATAATGATTCCCATACTGATGAATACTGCAGGAGTTCATGGCCTCCAATGATAAAACAGAAATTTTATCATATTTTTGAAAGCCAATTTCTGCTCTGACAGCTGTCTACATCAGAACATTGATAGAATGCCCAAAATTCCCAGTGGGAACCTGAAGCCCACTTTTATAAATTTGTTCTCAATCTTTGGCACCACTGCATCCACCTAATAATTTCACAGCAGAGAACTTAAACCTGGTAACAACATATTTCAATGAGTTTGGATTGAGTAACTCTCCTTCCTGCCACAAACAGCAATAAGTTCTACATTAGGTAGTAAATGACTGTTGATGCTGAGCCAAGCCAGTGTTATTAAGAAACAGAGGTAATGGACACTTTGGGAAAATCCATCTGCCACATCACAGTGATCTAAGTCTCAGTACTCATCATGTCAGTCTTTCTCCTGAAACCTCAGGGGCTCCCCTTCATCTTACCAATAAGTCTCAAGCCTCGAGGATGGGGGTGGGGGCTTCCACAAGTTCATGAGGAAGGTGCCCTGCCCTGCGACACCACGTTTTTCCCCGGTTGTTGTGAAGCCCTCTCATTTACGTTAGGGATAAACTGCAAGAGCATAGGAAATGGAAACTTAGGTACTATCAATTCACCAAATAGAGATTTCATTTTTTTTTTCATGTTCCCTGAAGTCTGTCTACATGTAAATGAAAGAAAGGACACATAGCTCTAAATTACCAGAAGGATTTAAAGGTTACTGTTGCTCCCCCTCTTCGTGGAGGAGCAACACAGGACCCTGCGCTGTTCTTTCTGTCTGCTCGGCCCTCCCCGGGTTTGCTGCTGGTTCTTCCCGGGTTGGCTACTATCCCTTCCACCTCCGTGGAAGGGCAGTTCCCCCTGGCCACATTCCCCACTTCCGCAGGGGAGCGGCACACCGCCGGCCGGCTCTCTGGGGGGCTGCACAGGTGTTCCCTTAGATGTTCCCCTTAGATGTTCCTGGTGCATGCCGTTTCTCTCCTCCTTTATAGTCCTCCTCCGCCAATCCTAACTCGGCTGCCCACACGCCGAGTACGCTGCTCTCCTCCAATCAGGAGTAGGTCCTACAGTTTATTGGTTGAACTGGAGGCAGCTGCGTAGAAGCTGTTTTCTCCTCTCCCAGCGCCATATTGTGGGAGAGCAGATGCATAGAATAAGTCTTAATTCCAGTAACAATATAGTCCGAGTTGCTCCCCACAGTGGGAGAGCAGATGCATAGAATAAGTCTTAATTCCAGTAACAGTATAGTCCGAGTTGCTCCCCACAGTTACTTACATGCACTCCTATAAAACTCTTGTCCTCACACTTGTGCCATGATTACCGGATTGCTATTCTGTCTTCCTCACTGTGCCTGCAGTTCATGCAGAGAAGAGAGGAAGTCCTTCCATGGTGCCTAGCAAGCTTTCCTGGTCTATCCAATTCCTTGCTGCCAAAGAAGGACTATGTCACGTGCCTGCTCTCTAAGCTTCCAGATCTCCATCCAGCATCTTTAAATCTTTAACCTTGCTTCAGATTCCACTGAGAAATGTGAAATGAGTAATAGAAAATTTCAGAAGCTTCCTTCACTACATTTACTCACTGACCAGATTCAAGAGCATATATTTTACCAAAACTTTCTCTTGTACACAAAATCTTAATTCATCTCACCCATCAATCAGCAAATAAACACACTGATTTCTCCATTTTAGTTTTAAAAAAACCTCATGCTTGTATTTCTCTTTATTTCTACATCAAATTTTCATAAAAGTGACTTGTGTTTTGGGGCTGGCACTGTGGCATAGTAGGTGAAGCCGCCATCTGCAGTGCTGGAATCTCATGGGCAGCTGTTCGATTCCCTGATGCTGCACTTCTGGTCCATCTCTCTGCTATGATCTGGGAAAGCAGTGGAAGATGGTCCAGATCCTCAGGCCCCTGGACCCAAAGAGACCCGGGAGAAGCTCCTGGCTCCTGGTTTCCAATTGGCCCAGCTCTGGCTTTTGTGGCTATTTGGGGAGTGAACCAGAGAATGGAAAATCTCTCTCTCTCTGCCTCTGCCTCTCTGTAACTCTGTATTTCAAATAAATTTTTTTAAAAAAGTGACTATTTTTGACACTTACATTCCTATTTTCTCCTGACTTCAGTTAAGCCAGGTTTAATTCCCACAACTCCAAAACCATGTCTCTTGCTAAAGTCACTGATAATCTCCACATTGCTAAATCCAAAAGGCATTTTCAATTCTCTTCTTACTTGCACTGTAGGCAAACATTTGACATAGTTATCTCCCTGTTCTGTTTGAAGCTTTCTTCACTTCACATTCAGAATGTTCTACTCTCTTGATTCACTTCTATCTTTCTGATGGGTCCTTCTAAATCATCCTTATCCAACTTGAACTCTGGGCATGGGAAAACCCCAGGACTCAGCTAGCTATATCTTCTCTTTTCTTTATCTATACCCAATCCTTTGATGATCTGTGCAGGCTCAATGCTTTAAAACTGCGTTTGACAGACAGTACCAAGTAGATAGCTACAGTGAAGATTTTTCCTGTGCCCAAGTCCAAATGCCATTTTGTGACTCTACGTGTCAACCTGATAAGCTTCTCAAATTTCACAAATCCAAAACCAAATCTCTGATTTCCACACCCATTAGGAAAAGCAAATTAAATAACAGAAGCAAGAACAACAACAAAAGATTCATGTTTTCCCAAAATCATGTTAATCTGGGTTTCTGAATTAATAGTCACTCATAGATAAATGGGAGACTTTCCACAGCGACCCATGCCTGGAGGACTGCAGGATGCTCTGATCGGGCCCTCGACAAGCTGCTCCACACTGCTCTCCTGTGTGGTATACAACTTGAAAAGTCGAAAAACGAACGTGCCATTTTCTCCCTTTCCTTCTATCATGGAAAGCTATAGATAGATAGGTGCAAAAATCAACATATCAAAATCAAAGGTCCTGGAAAAACGGAGGGAGTGGTGACACATATTTTCATTGGCGCTCTTCCTGAAGATCTCATTTAAAATTAAACATGTTTCCTGTTTGATTTTTCCCATGTTACTCATCATCATGCACAATACCATTATATAAACATACATGTCTATGCATATACATTTATACATATATGATTGTGCTGAAAGTCTCCATTTTCTCACTGTGACTGAGTTTAGCCACATCATCCACATCAGATTATGTGTGGTTTGTTTTATTACTGCATTGTTTGCGCAGAGAGCAGTACCTGCCTTAGAAAACACAGTAATAATTATTTGGTCAAATGAACAAAATAAGTGAAAAGTTGTGTAACGCAGCCACCTCAGACAAAGACATTGTGGACACAGGTACAGAGAACAAAATTGGGATTCCATTTGTAAGGAAAAGAAGTAGACAGCTAAAAATCTTCCACACATAGTAATCCAAGAAGTGGCCCAAGCCTGTACTTTTTCAGTCCCTTCTCCCATCACTCACATGGTAGAACTATTTACATGCATCAAGCAATTTGTCCTTCTTCAAGCACAACAAACAGCTCATTCACATTGCTCCAAATCTCGTCTTTTATGAAATCAAACTCTCCAAATCACTACCTAGGGAAGCCTTCTAGCTTGCTTCCCTCTCTGAGGAACTCACACTGAATCCTGAAGATCCAGTTCAAGCATGACCTCTTTTGGCCCCTTTTGTCCAGACTCTCCGTGAGCTTTGATGAAACTCTTTATATGTTTCTGTTTCCATTCAGACAGGTCTATATGTATTATTTAACACTGCACAGATGTTAGTTGGTAAGCTCCATAAACACAGAAACTTTTTTTATTCATTCCTTATTATCACAATAAAGTTTGTTTTACAAGCATCTTCATTTTTCCTTACATAAATGAATGAAATTATTTTAACTGAGTACGTTTATCAAAAATATCACTCAGGATACTTTTATATATTTTATATCTAACAGAATTTGATTATAGATTTTTGTTTGCAGGGCTATTTAAAGGCTTTAAAATTGGAAACAAGCAATTTTTTCATTTGCCTTTGCCCCACCTCAACACTTTTGTTTTTTTCCACATTGAGGCCTCTGTCAGTGTCTCCTTCCTTTTCTACAGTGGACTTTATTCTCACACTCACCTTCACACTTGCATGTTTTAAATCTTAGGCTCAGAGACAAATTTGTAAAAATAATCTGAATTTACTAAGCTAAGCTGAATAGATTAGGTTAGGCCAAGCTGGGCTAATTTAGGCAGATTTATAAAAAGAAGTCTGGATTCTTTGGGGATGGAAGTATTTGTCTCAATATCCTTAACTATAATAACGCCTGGTAACTAGTGGTATCCAATCAGTTTGAGAGAATAAGTAACTGGTTGAATTAAATTAACATAAAACAGGAAATAACCAACTACTCAACATGACAGTCAGAGCATGTTAACTATAGCATTTCAAGGTCTTAGTCACTGAACAATGTTGGGAAAAGAAGGAGGGATTAACAAGGGAAAGGCTGAAGCCATTCTGATAACTTACATCAAAATTTGTTCAAACTGGATTAAAGAATTCCGTAAAACATAGTATCTTGAAATTAGAAGGAAAAAATAGATGAATTTATATTGTTTTGACAAAAGAAACTCAATATCTGAAAGAAAAGACCCAAAGTTTTAATTACATAAACATTAAAAACTTTTGATCAGCAAAAAATAAGAAAACAAAACAATAGTCGAAAACTTTTCAAAAACTTTGCTTAAACATTGAAAGACAAATTAAAAAATGCTGAGGTGAGGAATGTAATATATATTATGAGGAGTTAATGCTACCTGTAGAAATCTTAGACAACACGTTAATTCACATTGGACAACACATTAAGGACAGACAAAATATATGAACAAAGAGTTAACAAAAGAAATGCAAATGAGGGGTAAGATGAAGAGGTGGTTAGTTTCATTAGTAATCAACAAGCAAATGTCAAAAGAAAGAGATTTGTTCTATGATCAGTTTATCAAAGGTTGAAAATGCTGACAATATTCAGCATAGGTATAAATAAACAAACTAAAATATATGAGCTGGGGATTGGCACTCATACACCAGCATCCCATTTGGGCACCAGTTCAAGGTGCAAGTCTCAGCTGCTCCACTTCTGATCCAGCTCCCTGCTAATGCCCCTGTTAAAGCAGCAGAAGATGATCCAACTGCTTGGGCCCCAGCACCAATATGGGAGAACCAGAGAAGCTCCTGGCTCCTGGCTTCAGCTGTCCCAGCCTTAGTCATTGTGGCCACTGCAGATGGAAGATTTCTCTGCTTCTGCCTCTCCCTCAGTCTTCCTGTGTAACTCTGCTTTTCAAATAAAAAGTAAAACTTAAAAAAAAAAAAAAAAAACTATGACCTGTTGGTGAGAACATGAAACTTTTAGAAACTTACTTATGAATATATATTTAAGAAGTTAAAAGCACTTATACATTTTTACTAAGATAATCTACTTCTAAATGGAATATATATATGAAATGTCTTCCAAAAGTTCACAAATAATGCCTACTATAAAAAAATACAGGTGGAATTGAGAACCTTTTATGCAGCCAAATAGAATTATCTTTTAATTTCCATTTTCCTGAAAGATTTTAAAATCCCTCATATATCTGGGTGTGAAATATAAAAGGAATTCATATGTAAGAATATTGTAAACTATTAAAATGATCATATATATACTTTTTATATACGATGATGCTCATAAAAAGATGAAAATATCAATTTACAAAACTACATTTAAGTCAATTTTTTTTATTAACTACAATGCAATATTGTTTAGGTGTGAGAGATACAGCAATAAACCAATAAAAATTCCAACCTCCATGAAACTTAGGCTAGAAGAGGAGAAAAAGAAAACAAACAGACAAGAAATTAAGTATTATATTAGAAGCTGGTTGGTACTATATCAAAAAATTGAAGGAAATTGGAATTATTAGACTATGCCTAGGAGAGCAATCAAACATGTTAATAACAGTTGTCTATCTAGACATATGCTTTCTCTTTTTTACTTTTTACATTACCAATTTTTATAACATTTATATAGAAAACCACTTTATTGCTGGATTTCAAAAGGAAGCATAAAAGTGGAAAGACAATTTTAAAGTGCTGTGGTCACAGTAGTCTATAGGAATGAAGGTATACTAAAATAAGTTGATTTGCTAGGAATAGGAGGAATTTCACTAACCAAAAGATCTTAAAAGAGAAAAAAGTCATGGCCAAACATTAGTGTCAAAGACTGGCAGAACAAAAAAAAATCTAACTGAACTACCAACTGTATCATTCTATTTCTGAGTGAAACTACTAGCTTCAGGGTTTTTTGATTTGTTTGTTTTGTTTTTAGTTTTTGAAATTTTTTCATTTATGTATTTATTTAGAGAGCGAGAGAGCTGAGAGTGCTTCCAACCGCTGGTTTACTTCCCAAATACCTACAATGTCTAAGGACGACAAAGCCTGAGGCAGGAACGCAACTACTTGAGCACCTGCTAACATCTTCCCCCCAAGGTCTGATTAGCAGGAAGCTCAAACAGGTCACTCTTATATGGGTTGTGGGCATTTTTAATTTATAGATTAAATGTGCACCCCTCGCTTCCATATTTTTAGTTTCAGTTTCTTGTAATATTTATACACCATGGTGATGCTAGGCTGTATCATATGGTCTTACAGATATTTCAGCTTCATCTTGCTATCTTTTATTTGAACTTAGAGTTAACTATCATCTCTGAAATATAGTGTTACATGCAATGATTTGCTTAGAAATATTTAATAAGTGATTTGATAGGAGAGAGAGCCCAGAAGGGAAGAGCCTCAGTTTGTATCATTTGCCAATTTTTATAGCGCAAATACTCTCATCATGGCCAATCCCATGAGCGTGAGAAGAGACCACATGCCTGGCTCTTGTGAATCAATCCAAACCAGCTCCACAACACCGGTGACGCTGATCTTAGGCACTGTATATACACAGATGCCCTCACTGAGATTGTCAGCCATCCTCCTCTCTATTTCATGATTCCAGTTTTGTATACCCCTGTGGTTCTAAGCAGTATTCAAATTAACTTTCCCATGATGAAGTTTGTTCGTTGCTGATCTGTTTTTCACTGATGCTTCCTGCTTCACAACCTCTAAGCACGTATACATCAAGTCCTGAGATCAGTCTGCCTACAGATGACCAAACAGGCACAGACTGGTCATTCATGCTCTTGTAAAACATATTTCTGAGACTTGAATCAAGTAATACTGGACTTGGATAAAGAGAAACTAACAAATATTAAGAGAGATACTAAGATAATACCATATAACACAAGTGTATTAGTTTTTCATCATTATGCTAAGTACCCAATACAAGCCATTTATGAAGGAAGGAGAGGACGACATAGCTCACAATTTGGGAGGTTCACGTTCAAGAGCAGATAGCCCACTGGTTTCTGGTGAGAGCAGAAGACAGCAGAGAGCATGCAAAGGAATGAACACATGGTGATCCGGGAATCAGGGAAAGTGGGTGCACCCAGTCTTAGGCTTCCAAAACAACCGACAAGTGAGAACTAACTTCCAGGAGCATCCTCAATGACCTAAGCAGTTCCCATTGTGACTTATCTCCTAAAGGCTTCCCTTTCTCCCTTTAGTGCCACCATAGATGCAAAAGCTTTAATATACAGGCCTTTGGGGAATATTCAACATCCAAACTAATATTCAAACCACAGAAAAATGACTTGATTTCTTATGAGAAATCATCTCTTCTGCATCTTATTTTTGAAAGTATATTTAGTGTGTTTTCAGGGACAATATTGATACTGAAAAAGAAGTGCCCTATTAGACCTTACCTGACAGAGCAGATGAAGACACAGAAGGGATGACAACAGGGAACAAAGATCTGAGAAAATGCTCAGAGGACAGGAGAGGACAGGCACGGACTGAGACTGGCAAGGCTGCTCTCCACACCAACCAGGCATGAAGCAGGAAGATTGTGTAGGTTAGTCAAAGACTAAAGGCTACTGACAACAGCTGATGAAATCAAATTAAGGGAATTTTTACCCTCACATAAACAAATTTCCAAATGCAAAGATCTAATGTGATCACTTTATTATTATTATTATGTATTTATTTGAAAGTCAGAGTTACATAGAGAGAGATGGAGAGGCAGAGAGGGAGAAAGAGGTCTTCCATCCGCTGGAAGACCAAAATGAAAAATAAGACACTAAATATACTTTCAAAAATAATATGCAAAAGAGATAATTTCTCTTAAGAAATCATCCTTCATAAATAACTTGTATTGCTGGCTCACTCCCCAATTGGCCATAATGCCCGGAGCTGCACCGATCCAAAGCCAGGAGCCGAGAGCTTCCTCTGGGTCTCCCAAACAGGGGAGTACAGGGGCCCCAGGACCTGGGCCATCCTCTACCACTCTCAGGCCATAGCAGAGAGCTGGATAGGAAGTGGAGTATCCAGGACTAGAACCAGTGCCCATATGGTATCCCTGGACTGCAGGCATTGGCTCCACTCGCTACGCCACAGTGCTGCCCCCCGCACCTCCACCCCATGATCACTTTCATTTCCTTTCATGTAACCAGCATCCCCCAAAAATGGGACATTAACAAATTTACATCACTCCATTAATCATAATGAATCAAAGGATTAGGAGCCATAACAGAATTTTAAAGATAAATAGGTGACTTCATATTCAGAAGTATCTCCTTACAAGGGTCTATTGATGGTCAAGGAGGGCCTTCTAACTTCTCCAAAACTCACAGTCTCATCACCAGTGTCTCTATGGCTTGATTTGGAAGAACAGAAAAGGTTAAGTATTTGAAGAAAAAAATATCCATTATCAGTAGAAAAATCCTGATATCTTACCCTACAAAAGAGGCAAGCAATCAGCTTGGAATTATTTGGCTTTCCTTCTCTCTCCATTTTTCCAGGGATACATGATATTAAGGTTTAACAAGTAATGTTTTCTACTTGGGATAGATATGTGAATATTACAGATGGATAAGAATGAAAACTAAGCCCTTCTTAAAGTTCAATTGTCCTAGATTGAAGATCACCAAAGGAAGTCTTGATGGATGCAAGGGGAAACAAATGTTGTGAGGATAAACAATGTTGATCTGTATAAATAGTTTGATATAATAAATCTTCCAAGTCATTCTGGCAAACTCATCACTTTGCTCCTCACTCCTCCACAACAACTATTTTGAAAGTCACTGGTAAGCAGCCATCAATATTCAAATCAAATCTAGATCCACTTCATTTTATTCTTCACTGTTGTGATATTAGCAACATATTTCAAACTACCACAACTATATGCATAATTTTCTAGTACTAAAATAACTTTCTTTTGTAAATTGTTTTCTCTGGGAAAAAAAAGTTATTTCCACCAAGAAACAAAATTTGCTAGCAGCATAAACTGTGCAATGCGTTAATACCTTTGTAATGAAGTAAATCTAAATTCTTTGATTTCCTTAATCTCAGAGAACTAAAATAAATCTCAAGCTCTATCATTATTTTAATGCTAAATCAAACTTGCACTTATAAAAACAAATGCTGAACAAGAGTACTGTCCTCAGATGATCATAGTCTTTTAAATGAGCTACATTTTTTTACAATGCCTTTATACCCCTTCGTACTTTTCATTTATAAACTGAACAAATTATTGAATTTCAGCAGTAACCATCTTTTCCTTAATGATCTCCTTCCATTTTCCTCAATGTTCTAATCTTTGCAATCAAAACATTCAAATACTCTTTGGTTTTTCAACACTTTCAAAGGTACATTAAAGTTAAGGTAAGAACTCATGTAGGTATTACCCAACTTGCTCACCTCCTTAAATGTATTATCAAAATATATCCATCCAATGAAGCAAATTTTATTGCCAAATCTGAGATGGATAAACTTTTATTAAACAGTCAATGTATTTTTTCCAAACATTCCAGTGATTCTCAAAATTTAACAAACGACAAAGTTACTTGGAACACAAGCAGTTAGCCCTCAACCCTAGAGTTTCTCATTGAATACATCTGGGTAAGGACCCAAGAATTGGCTTTTTAATAAGTTTACAGGTCATGCTGCTGCTGCATGTTGAGGCACCACACTTTGGTTGTTCCTAACTTACATGATAATGGGATGCCAGCCTAGGGTAAGCTCTGTCAGTTGAATTTGGTCAAATGATTCTTAAGAAGAGTTTACAACAATAACCAAAATCCCAATCTGAGGATTAATTTTTATCTCTTTTTAACTCTTGTCTCTACTGCTCTGCTGGGAGGATATTAAAATATATTCAGCCCTGTCATGAAAACAGACACATCAAGGAGCTTAATATTTCAATAAAAGTGGGATCAGTGTGTGCACAGCATATTGGTCAAAGGTTAACAACGAGACAAAAGCTATTATCAGCTTTTCACTGTAAAGAAATATGAGTGATAATAGCTTAAGGGATTTACCCAATGTCAATTAAAAAGTTCAAGTGGTGGTTAAAAGAAGAGCTGGTCAGCATTCCTACTTCCATATTTATTGTAATCATGGGGTAATGCTGCTTACTCTTAGGTGACCAAAAAAACCACCTTATTTGTATATTCTGGTTCTCAAAGAAACTATATTGCAAGTACTCTGTTTTTATTTTTTATTATTATAATCTCTTAACTTGAGAGATAGAGACAGAGAGCTTCCATCTGCTGGTTCACTACCAGAATGTCTGGGACAGGGATAAGTTGGAAACTTGGAAGTCAATTCAAATCTCTCACATGGGTTTCAAGGACCTATCCACTTGGACCATCACCTGCGGCCCTACAGAGCCTGCATTAGCAGGAAGTTGGAGTCATGCTGGGACTGGAACCTAGGTATTGCGGTAGGGAATGTACCTCCACAGGCATCTTAACTGTCAGACCAAACTCCTGCCCCCAGAAATATTGTTTTTAAATTACAATCTTAAGAACAAATTTATGGAGCCAGCACTGTAGTGCAGAAGGTTAGACCCCCAACCTGTATGGGTGGCATCTGCATGGGCATCATTTCGAGTCCTGGCTGCTCTACTTCTGATCCATCTCCCTACTAATGTGCCTGAGAAGGCAGCAGAAGATCGCCCAAGCGCTTTGGCCCCTGCACCCATGTGGGAGACCTGGAAGAAGCTCCTGGCTCCTGGCTCCTGGCTCCTGGCTCCTGCCTTCACATTGGCTCAGCTCCAGCCCTTGTGGCAATTTAGGGTGTGAACCAGTGGATAGAAAGGCTCTCTCTGTCTCTAACTCTCTCTGTAACTCTGTCTTTAAAATAAATAAAATAAAACATTTTTTAAAAAAAGAAATTTACCTAATAGAAAAAGAAAATATTTATGTATGTTGATCACACCCACAATTATAGATAGATGATAAAAATAATTGCGATCACTGGCGCCGCGGCTCACTAGGCTAATCCTCCGCCTTGCGGCACTGGCACACGGGGTTCTAGTCCCAGTCGGGGTGCCAGATTCTGTCCCGGTTGCCCCTCTTCCAGGCCAGCTCTCTGCTGTGGCCAGGGAGTGCAGTAGAGGATGGCCTGTGTACTTGGGCCCTGCACCCCATGGGAGACCAGGATAAGTACCTGGCTCCTGTCATTGGATCAGCGCGGTGCACGGGCCGCAGCGTGCTGGCCGCAGCGGCCATTGGAGGGTGAACCAACGGGAAAAGGAAGACCTTTCTCTCTGTCTCTCTCTCTCACTGTCCACTCTGCCTGTCAAAAAAATTTTTTAAAAAAAGTAATTGTCATCAAATCCTTTTTTGCATGTGATCTGCAAATACACAAGGGCTTAAAATGAGCAACATAAAGAAAACAAATGCATCATCAAAGAGTATTAGCCAAGCAAGAGCCCTCGGGGCCAACCACCTCACCTCTTACTCTCAACTGTGCTTCTTCTGCGGAGCTTCATGAAAGTGAAATGACCTCTCTGACACAGGGATTCTCAGCTATAAAAGAGAAATTTTAGATTACAAGAATTGTAATTCATTTATACTCTAACGAATAGAGTTCGCATACCGGACCAGCAAAAATATGGGTATACTTGATTTTTATTTTTTTACCATCTTACAATTAATGTCAAATAAAAACCAAGTTTTAAAGATTAAATATTAAAAATTATTCTGTCCACATACCCTTCTGCAGTGAAAATGTTGACCCTGAAAATGAATATTAAGAAACAAGCAAAGAAATCAGAATACCTGTTAAAGTTATTGCATACCATAAGAATGCTAGATGATAAATGTGAAGCATTATTAAAACCCCTGCATGAGTTGTTGTTATTGTTGCTTCACATTTGTGGATTAGGCTTTTTCCTAATAAACTATTAAAATCTATTTTAAAATATTCCCTTTCTTTTCCTCTCTCACTTTCTCCACTACTCCCCCCTCCCTCTCTTATTTCCTTTCTCTCTTCCCCACACAAAGACATGTGCTTTTGTTTTTCTCTATTACATCAAATTCAAAATGATTATGCACAAATGTTTAAACAAAAATTATAGTCATGGTCTAATTGCATTGCCAGTGAAAACTCCAATTGTTAAATTTAGACCTTTCTGTTAACTACAATGAAAGATGTTCACCTGGGTCAAGTAGCTCAGATATTTATTAAAGATGTACCATTGCTATTATACAAATACAGAAAATTGCTTCAAAACAACATATTTTGAATTTCTTCCATGAAAACCACTAAACTATTCTATTATCTGAACAAATACATTAACATTCTGTTTAATTTTTACTTTCAGAGTAGTTTGTCATTTTTGAATTATAGGACCTGAAGTAATCACTGATTTTTTTGTTGTTGAAAAAAGCTTTTCAAATCTAAATGCTAGTCACAGACCTTGTTATTATGAGGAAAATCATATGCAAGGCAAATGTCTCAAAAGACTCAGCAACTTTCACTGATTTGAAACACTTGCATGCTTGTTGGCCAACATCATTATACTGCTGAAAGCAATGAACCTGGGTAAGAGAAGTTAGCCTATCATTATTAATTATGAGGGAAAAAATAAAATTCACCATCCTAAGAAAATCCCTTTCTACCTAACATTAGATTTGCTTTTGCAAAGTATTTTATTCTAAAAGAAAGTTAACAAGTAGTTTAGATCTTCGTTTTTTTTAACTCTATTTAATGAATATAAATTTCCAAAGTACAGCTTATGGATTACAATGGCTTCCCCCCATAACATCCCTTCCACCTGCAACCCTCCCCTTTCCCGCTCCCTCTCCCCTTCCATTCACATCAAGATTCATTTTCAATTCTCTTTATATACAGAAGATCAGTTTAGTATATATTAAGTAAAGATTTCAACAGTTTGTACCCACAGAGAAACATAAAGTGAAAAATACTGTTTGAGTATGAGTTATAGCATTAAATCTCAATGTACAGCACATTAAGGACAGAAATCCTACATGAGGAGTAAGTGCACAGTGACTCATGTTGTTGACTTAACAAATTGACACTCTTGTTTATGGCATCAGTAATCACCCTAGGCTCTTGTCATGAGTTGCCAAGGCTATGGAAGTCTTTTGAGTTCACTGACTCTGATCATATTTAGACAAGGTCGTAGTCAAAGTGGAAGTTCTCTCCTCCCTTCAGAGAAAGGTACCTCCTTCTTTGATGACCTGTTCTTTCCACTGGGATCTCACTTGCAGAGATCTTTCATTTAGGTCATTTTTTTTTTTTTTTTTTTTTGCCAGAGTGTCTTGGCTTTCCATGCCTGTAATACTCTCATGGGCTTTTCAGCTGGATCCACATGCCTTAAGGGCTGATTCTGAGGCCAGAGTGCTGTTTAGGACATCTGCCATTCTATGGGTCTGCTGTGTATCTCACTTCCCATGTTGGATCATTCTCTCCCTTTTTTATTCTATCAGTTAGTATTTTCAGACACTAGTTTTGTTTATGTGATCTTCTTAAAACTTAAAACTTCTTCAAGGACATTGACTATTACCTTGATTGATCATTTGCAGCACTGGAGATTTCAAGGTTACCTTGGTGACTATCACTCCATTGTAAAAGTTGGGAAAGGGAGTTAATTGAAAAAGAGGATTTAAAGGAAGACTGCATTATTCTTATTGCATTAAATTTAAAATACAGTATTGATTCACTTTTATTGATTAATGGTAGGTATTCCAAATATGATTTATATGAATATGTTCAATTTTCATTGCTCCTATAGTGGATTACAGAGTTAAAAATTGTTATGCGAGGGAGCAGGACAAGTTTTCAGATGCTTTTTTCATTCTTCACTGAATAAAACAATCTCGTGAGGCAGATTTGGCTATCTTTATATATGCTGCCTCGATGCTAATCATTGCAGGAAAGAGATGTGTTCTTACCAGTAGGCTATGTAATAGGCAGAAAGGGGCTCCGCTTGCTTCCTTCACCAGAACATAGGCAACCTCCTCAACTGTTCCACGGTTCATTATGGAGGAGACTACCTCCTCCATAAACTGTAGAGCATCTTGGACATCTATTTATCCATGTAAAATGAAATGTGAATTTATTAAAAAGATCAGGCTTTGAAAATAACTCACTGCTAGGACAATTCTCAAAATACAACATAAAATTTTTTAAAAGATTTATTTATTTAATTGAAAGAGTTACACAGAGAGAGGAGAGGCAGAGAGAAAGAGAGAAGTCTCCCATTCGATGGTTCACTCCCCAATTGGCAATCCAAAGCCAGGAGCCAGGAGCTTCTTCTGCCCCCCCTTCCCCCGTGGGTACAGAAGCCCAAGGACTTGGGCTATCTTCTACTGCTTTCCCAGGCCATAGAAGAGAGCTGGATCAGAAGTGGAGCAGCCAGGTATTGAACTGGCACCCATATGGGATACAGGCGCTTCAGGCCAGGGCATTAACCAGCTGCACCACAGCACTGGCCCCACAATATAAAATTAAAAAAAAAAGACATGCTATTAATTTTTTATAAGGACAGTTCTTCATCTCGTATATTCATGGAGGATTTTGTGTCTGGCATGACTTTGTTGATGTTAGCAGAAGCCCTGAATCTGTAAGGTGTAAACACGTTGAAAAACTGATAATCATCAAGAAATGAACCCAAAATAGAAGTAAGAGGAAGAAGACAAGATGATACATTTGAAAATATTCATGATTTCTTAGATATTAAAGTTGTGGCAAACATTTCAATATTAATGTGAATAAAAATAAGATTATACTAGATACGAAGTGAAGAGATAAAATTTAGATTTCATGATCAGTTACTATTTGAAACAAAAACATGTTAGAACTACTTGATAAAAATTATTTGTGTGTTTGTAGAGCCTCACTTTCACTTTTCTTTTTTTCAATATATTTCAAAATTATGAAATAAAATTAATAGTCAATTAATTAAGAATTTCTTTCAGTTTGCTATTTGCTTATGAACATTACATATGAGGGAAAACTTCTTATCAGGAAAATAATGCTCTGTGTTTTCTAAGATATAATTTTAAGATATAATGTATTTTTAAGATATAATTTTTAAGATATATATATATATTTTATATATATATATTTTATATATATATTTTATTCCTTACTCAGATCTTTCAATGACTATGATTTTTTCTTGTAAAATTTTTATTTTTCTATTTTTTATGCTTTAGTTTTTTAATGTGAACAGATTTCATGTGTTTCTTATATATAGATTTAAGAGCATAGCAAACTAACCACCCTAACTGCCCTCCCACCCATGCTTCCACTCTCCCTCCTCCTTAGTTTCCCACTCCAACTTTAATTTTTACAATGATCTGCTTTCCATCTATTTTATTAACCCAAAGTTAAGTAAAGAATTCAACAAATAGTAAGAAGAAAAAAACGCTATTCCTCAACAGTAAAGAGAAGGACTGTAAACAATGATCGAATCTCAAAAATGTCCATTTCATTTATATACATTATATTTAGGGTATCTATTTCCCCACATCCTCATGAGAATTTATTGTTTGTTGATTTCTGTATGACAGTCATTCTAACTGGGGTGAGGTGAAACCTCATTGTGGTTTTGATTTGCATTTCCCTGATAGCTAGTGATCCTGAGCATTTTTTCACATCTATTGGCCATTTGAATCTTTTCTTTGTGTTTTATTGTTGCAAGTTTGCTTACAATGTGTCATGCTGAAATTCTTTTGTGGTCATGTGTATTGAGTTTTCTGTGCTTCAGATACTAGAATGTCCCTTTCTTTCTCCAAATTAAGAAAGTTTTCTTTTGTTATTTCACTGAATAGGCCTTCTAATCCATTATTTCTTTCTATACCTTAAGGAACTCCCAAGATCTGAATGTTGGGCCATTTGATAGTATCGCATAAATCTCATTGTGTTTAATTTTTCTAATTTCTTCTGCTTTTTTTTTTTTTTTTTTGGTCTGACTGAGATATTTACAAAGATTTGTCTTCAGCTCAGATATTCTATCTTCTGTCTCACCACATTTGTTGTTAAGGCTTTCCACCTTATTTTTTATTTGATATAAAGAATTCTTAATTTGTATAATTCAGTATGATTTCTCTTAAAAATCTCAAACTTACTGGAAAATTTTTAATTCACATCATGTATGAATTTCTTTAACTCATGAATTTACTTCTCATTGCTTCTGAGAAACCTTATATTCAATATTTTGAATTCCTTTTCAGACATTTCATCAATCTCTCCATCTTCACATCCTAGTATTAAAGTGTTGTTCTGTTCCTTTCAGGGATTCATGTTGTCTTCCTTATTCTTGTTTCTTGAATTTCTGCATTTGTTTTTAGGAATTTGTAGAAATATTTGTTGGTTTTCTCATCTGATGGATCTTATTTTGAACAATTTTTGAACAATTACACAGTCACAGAATCCCCGCGGTCATGACACACAAGGCTCCCGTAGTCACAGAATGCAGAGGATCTGTTCAGCCCCACACTCCTGCCCCATTCACAGAGAAAACAAACATTCCCAGAACCAGCTGCCTGTGGGTGTTCTACCTTGGCAGTCTGAGCGCCAGAGCCTGTGATGTATTAAAAAGATGGAATACCTATATGGGTGCCCATCCTCTGTCACCCCTCCCAACCAGAACCAACATCAGTTGGGAACATGAATTTTTGCCTCTGGTAAAATCCCCTGGTCACAGGTGTGCACAAAAGCTGCTGAGCCTCTATGAGAGTCAAAATGGCGACTTCTTCCCATCAGTAGCCAGGAGCTCTGGTAAGCAGATGGAGAGAAGGAAATGTGCTATTCTTTTGCTGGATTAGGTGGGTGCCATACCTCCTACTAAGGCTCCAAGCCAAACTTAAAGAGAGTGTGGTCCCCAATGCTCTCCCTGAGGCAATTATCAACAGTGGCATGGTCTGTCACAGCCTGCTCTCACCTTGCTCTCAAAAGCTGGCGTCTCCTCCAGTTCCTGGCTGCGAGGGTCTGATGTGCTGTCCATAGAATTTCCACCACAAACTTCTCTCCAACTCTCTCCAGGGAACGTGCTTCTTCCACTTTTCCCCAGTTCAAAAGCAGTGTATCTTTTCCCTCTTTAGCCATCTTGGAATCTCCTAAGAAAAATATTTTTAAAAGTATACTTCAAAAAGTTTATAGAAAATTTGCATAAAAAGTTGTTTGTTTCAGTGAAAAATTTTTGGAAATCCATGCATAGTCTTTTCATACGTTGTATTTCCTATTAACTTTTGGAAGACCCTTCTGATGCACAGATATGAAACAATATAGTACAATAAGTTATGAAGACAGCAAAAGCATAATATTACTAGCTCTATATCTCTAATCTAAAATAAAAAAATTCAACTTAAATGTATGAAATATATCTACATAAGTCTAAGTATATCGTATCTTCTTTTCCAGAGGAGAGTAGTGAATTAACATTAACAAAATGGTCTAGATTATTATGAACTACATATGAAAGTAACATTTCCATGAAGATGTTCTAAAGATAGAAATTTATTAAGTTTTCAAAGATTTTCCATATTCATAAAACAATTTAGCAAGATTGATTATTAAAAATCCCATAAACTAAATATTCAAGGTACTTCATAATTTGATTCCATTAGATTATGGCCTTATTATGTTTTACTTATCAATCTAGGAAAATGAGTAAGAAAGTTTTTATTAAATTAAAGTCTCAAAAGTTTGGGATTTTTACATAATGAAAATGTAGTAGAACTAGAAACAATCATAGGAGAGCTTTTAGAAGTAACAAAAACATAGCATAGATGATACCAGGTTCTGATAGCTATATCAGAGTGTAATTAATGTTAAACATGTATATTTGGTTTTCTTTCCTATGAAGCTTTGAAAAAAATGTGAAGAAAACCAAACTTACAGTTCAGCTTAAAGATAATATCCAAAATAATTAGGGCTTAGGTTAATCAAAGTCACAATTCTGATTTCAAATTTTCCACTTGCCTAAAAATCTTTTGAGGGCAAAAGCTATGTCTACCTTAATTATCACATCATCAATAGCTTGCACAGTGCTCAATAAATTATGCCTAAGGAAATATACTCATCTCAATTCACATTTATTTCATATCTACATTGTGATTGTCAATAGTGATACAAAAGCAGACAAAATATAGGTCTCAGTCCTTTTGCTATTGTTTTGGTCTGTTTCCACTTCTGAATAAAAACTAGATTGAGTGATTTCTAATTTTTCTACATTTCTAATTTTTCTACTACTTAAAGTGCTAATATTTATCTTTAAATTTTTTCAAAGCTGTTATTATCAGTGAAAGTTGTCTCTGTTAAGGGTTGTGAAGGGTGGTAGTACAGGGGAGGTGATCCAAAAACATGCAAAGGGATCAGATAGTCTTGAATCCTACCAGGAAAAGGAAATCACACTGTAACTTGAACACCAAAACTTTAACATCATGAAATATTGACTGGTTGAAGAATCAGAATAAATATAGATTGGCCACTACACAATAGAATTCTAAAAAATGGAGCAATCACTGATATAAAGAGCAACCAATACCTCCTTGGGCTGGGATAGAACACCACAGGATGAGTCTTCCCTTACCTCTAGGGCCAAGACACTGACTTTGGAAAAAAGGCATAGCCTGACTTGTTGAATGCTAGAGAATTGGCTATGGTAACCAGCTTTCTGGGGATCTGTGTGAGTGATTTTTAAAAGATTTATCTAGTTACTTGTAAGGCAGAGTTACAGAGACAGAGTTATGGAGAAAGAGAGAGAGAGAGAGAGACAGAGACAGAGACAGAGAGACAGAGAGAGAAAGGGAAAGGAGAGAGAGAGAATTTTACGTCCAAGTTTCAGAGCCCAAATGTCTGAAACCATGAGCCAGGAGCTTCTTCTGGTTCTCTTACGTGGATAAAAGGGGCCAAAGCACTTGGGCCATCCTCCACTGCTTTCCTAGGTACATTATCAGGGAGCTGGAGTGGAAGTTGAACAGCAGCGCTGGCCCGGGAGCTGTGTTTTGAAATTTCTGTGGGAGCTATTCACAAGCAGGTAACACTTACTATTAAAACCCAAGTGGAGGCTGCTGTCCACCATAGGTGTCTGACTGCCCTTCACTGCAGGAGTTGGGTACTTGTGTAACTTTCCATCACACAGTTTGCAGGAGCCAAGCAACGATGCAGCTTCCCTAGTTGTGGGGGAATCTAAGGATCTAGCACTCCATAACCAGAAAAAAACCCTTTGTCCCACATGGTCTTTCCATCTTGCTGTACTAATGAAGCTAAATGTGTTACCAGGTGGTAAAGGGCTCATATCTGGTTTCACAGAACAGATAAAAAGATTATATTTGGATCTGAATGGCAATAAATTGATAAGTCTACTCTTTTGACTCTCAGTTCTGATATGCTCCTGGACACTTGTATTCTTCTCTGGTTTTATTAATTTATTAGAGAGAGAGAGAGACAGAGAGAATGATGGGGTTCCCATCTGCTGGTTCACAACAGCTGGGGTTGAAGCTGAGGCCAAGGATAAGAGCTTAGGACTCAATCCAGATCTCCTGCATTGGTTGCAGAAAGCCAATTACTTGAAGCTATCATTGTGTTTCCTAGGGTCTGGATTAGAAAGAAGCTGAAGTCAGGAGTCAGAGCCAGGAACTGAACTCAGGTATTCTCATAAGGAATAGCAACATCTTAACAGTCAGGCTAAATGACCATTCCTACTCCTCCCCACTACTGCATTTTAATTTGCACACAATATTTGGACAACCTTGTATATGATGTACCACTGTGTAATTATCCTCCTCCTTACAAACCAAATATTATACTCTTTTCCAAAAATTCAAAACAGTCCAAAAATGCATTTTACCCCTGTAGTTATATTAATTGCTCCTCAAATTCAGCAACAGTCCCACTGTGTAGTATTTACATAACAAATTATTCTGTTATCTAAAAGCTAAGTTGTAAATTTAGCTGTTGATATCATGTATACAACATAAAAATGGGGTAAGACATAAATCAAATGATGCACAAACATGTATACTTAAGTCAACATATTTAAATATGTATGTGTATATGTGCGCACACATATAGGTAGATGATATTGATTCCACACATATATGCTATATATATATACATATATATACACATATATACTCAAAATATGCAACACCTCAATGACCCTCTCTTCTGTCATTGACTATCATTAGTTAAAATCTTTGGCTTTTTTCTACCACCCAGTGGGTAGTGTCTATACCACCAGTCAGAATATTAGTTAACCAGCATTTGAGAGCCCCAACCTTTCATTGCCAAAGACTGAGTTCTCAATTGTCCCATCTTTTTCACCCTTAGTAATGTTCTTGCCTTCTCTAAACTCTTGTAACCTCATTCATATCATGGCAAGATAGGTATCCTTAAAACTTTGTGATGCTGATTAACATGAGTTAAAGCATGAGGAGTTCCTGGTGTACAGCAGATGTGAAAATCTTTCTGCAGGTTGCCTATTTCAGATCTGCCTCTGATGATAAAGGCAACGTGACATGGTTTAGAAGAGTTATATCTTGAGCAATATTTTCCTTTTGATTTCCAAACTAATTTTAAGTGTAACTTTTATAAGTGTTTACATTATAACCCTTAATTTTGAACCCTATTTGAAAAACTAGATGATAAATAGTATAGTTTTTAAAGGAGGAATCTGTCCAGGCTGACATGAAAGACTTCATTTCTTTCTTTATGTTTCTGTAGAGTTTTTTATTAAAATAGACATTTTTGTCCTAGTCCTGTACCTGCAAATTTCTAAATTTATTACCTAGACCAAATCACTCTACCCCTCTATAATGCTTTATTTACTTATTCATTTATCTTCACTTTATTTGTAAGGCAGAGTGAGAGAGAAACAGATTTTCCATCTGCTTGTTCATTCCTCAAATGCCCCTGATAGCATGGTCTGGGCCAGGCCAAAGCCAGAAGCCTGGAATTCCCAAGTGGATGGCAGGGACTTAAGTGCTGGTGCCACTATCTCCTTCCTCCCAGGGTGTGCATTACCAGGAAACAAAGAGCCAGGGCATGGACCAATCACTCTAGTATAGAATGTGAGTGTCCCAAGTAGTGAATCAACTGCTGTGCCAAATGCCCTACCCCATCACCCTTTTCTAATCTGTAACATAAAGGAATTAGAACAGATGCTATCTAAATTTTCTTCCAATTGTAACATGATTGTATTCTTTAAATTTTTTAATCATCTCCACATACAGCTTACATGTGATAAAAGGGACAAATCTTCATTTCTTGTAAAGTACACTATCACTGGACTAGAAAAATACCAATGTTAACACCACTACTTACCAAACATATAACTTTGGATGACTTGCTTACCTTTTGGGTCTCAGTTTCCTTACCTGTAAAATAAAAAAAGTAATAAGAATTTGTAAACATTACAGTGCAATAGGAACACAACAAATTGCACATTACAAGTGTGTCTGCACTGATTCTAAGTCATACCATAATTATGTTACAATCTGGAAAGAAAAAGAAAGAATGAAGAAAGAAAGGAAGAGAGAGAGGGAGAGAGGCAGGAAAGATCAAGAGTTTCCAACTGAAGCATGACATTTCATCATTTTAGAAGGTCAAATGGGGAGGCCGTGATTTTTTTAAGTCAATAAAATAAGATGTTTCTATTATTGCTATCCATTGAACATATCACAAGAATACTTGGACATCATCTTTTATCTTCAATTCCAATATTTAATCATTTAATACAAGGTATAAAAAGAAAAAATGAATTACTATGTGACCTTTTTGGAAAGTTAGGGCCAGGTTATGTTTTTATTGAACCGATAATTGATTTGGGTCTACTATGTGGAAAATCAGTACTGGATGTTAGAGATATTACATTGAGAATACGTGAAGCAAAGTTGCTGTCTATATTGGAGCACCCAGCCTTTGAAGAAAAGCAAAGCATTGATATAATTTGGTGAAGATAAAAGAGTAAAGAGAGGATTATTTGACAAATGAAAACAAAAAGGACTACTGTGCTTTATTGTTTTCTTTAAATAGAACAGTAAACCCACCAAATGTGTTCATTATATTTTTAAGTACCCATTCTAGAATTTTTTTACATGTCTAGAGCGTAAACAAGGTATCTTAAGATGCATGGGTATAAAGAAAATGATGACATAACCAGAGCAAGGAGCCACCAGGGTTGAAGTAAGATATTTAGAGAATTTGAAGATAAAAAATAAATAAGTGAACATATCCTTTTTCCAAGTCTTATTGACTTATGAACCTACTATATTCAAGAGTCTAAAGTTTTGATTCCAACCTAGGCAAACAAAAATGTTTAGTAAAAAATAGATTTGCTAGTCCAAAAATAAAACAGAAGAATAGATTATGAAGCTGTTGAACAAGTTATCAATCTGGAAAGGGGTTTACCCTCCTCTCACACAAGAACAAGCAGTTGTTGCTTAGTAAGGTAAGGAGAAATATCTTTTCCCACTCATCCTGGGTTCATGACGCAAGTGCTTAAGATAAAAGAAAGTTAACAAAAGAAAAGCAGAGAAATGGATTTAATGTAAGTTTTACATGATATAGAAACCTTCATAAGGAAATCAAGACCCGCAGAAATGCAGTAATCTGTAAACTTTTGCTAGGTTTTTGAAGAAGTGGATAGTTGCAGAGCAGCATGGCTGGATATAAAAGCATGACCTAATGGTAATAAGCTAGAAGAAACATAAAAGGCTGACAATTCAGATGCTACTATGCTCCTGCATCTAAACACAATCTGTTTTCCTCTGGGTTTGGGGTCAGCAATGCTTCTGAATGAGTCATAGACCTGCTGCAAGAGAAAAGGTCAGAGGGAAGGTAAGGGTGACCTTCGGCTTCTGTTGTTTTCTCAGACACCAATCTACCCTATGAGGGAAGCACGTCTGAACCGCATCACTGCATAACAGTGTATATGAGAACAGTGGGCCACCAACACCATCAGAAGATACTGAGTGATCACCTATTTACTAGAAAACATACCTCATAACTCTGGTGGAGAGAAATATAATGAAGCAAAAGAAAACCAATTGTTACCAAGGGCCATCACTACAAAATTTCATCATCTATAAAGTAAAACACAATCCTGAAAGTTTCCAGAGATAGGAAGAAAATTCCCAAGTAAAGAAAAACGGAATGAAAGTGATACAAGCCTTCTCAATTAACAATTCAGAAAGCAAAGAAACAAACGTAAAAATGATTTTAGAATTCTGAGGTATGTATGATTTGCTACTTAAAACTTCAGTTCAAATTCTTTGCCAACTGTAAAAGCAGAAAAATATCTGTGGTATGCAGACTCTTAAAAAACTTTCACCCTTCACTTATGTACACGAAGCTGCTGGAGAAAACTCGTCTAGCAAGACAAGGGGGTAAACCTGAGAGGAAGGAGCAGTCCACCTTCCAGCTCCCTACCAGTCAGTTACTAATTACAGACAACAAGAGGAGACCGTAGGACCATCTAGACATCCGAGTCATCTACAGAATCATTGGAAAGGCTAGAAAAGCAAGCTTCTGCACAGCAGTGCTACCAGGGAGATAGCACATTCCGCACCCCTGTCAAACGCCAGGACCTTCACTTGATACCCGCTGCTATTTCTGCCACTACCAGACACTTCTTATCCAACCCTTCATGCATCGTGAGCTGAGACAAAGTTCATTGTGGGCCCATTTGACTCAGCCAGCCTAGCTTCTACATTTGTGCCCTAAATAAAAAGAGTTTGGTAAAATGAGAAGTCAGGATTTTCAGCTACTGTATTATAATTCTGCCTTTATCTTTCAACAATTTCCATAAGAGTAGGGGTTGTCCCCCATCAAAGAAAAGGCTTCAGATACTGGGCACACAAAAGAAATAACAGATGCCCTTTAAAAAAAAAGACAGTGTTGAAGCAGTAGATCCAGCTAAAGACACAAATGAGGAAAATTTCCTGGAGAGCAACAAAAGGGGTATAGGCAAAGGAGAACAACTTCACAAGACTGAAATGGCGACCAACACTGTGGCACAGGAGGTTAAACCTCTACTGGGAACTGTCAAATCCCACATCAAAGAGCCAGTTCCAGCTCTAGCCACTCTGCTTCTAACCCAGCTTTTTGATAATACACTAGGGAAGGTAGCAGGTGATGACTCAAATGCATGGAGACGTAGGTGGAATTTCTGGCACCTAGCTTCAGCCTTGCCCAGCCCTGGCTGTTGCAGGCATTTGTGGATCTCTCTCTTAATCTCTCTCTCTGATTCTGTGTGTGTGTGTGTGTTTGTGTGTGTGTGTATGTGTGTGTCTGATTCTACCTTTCAAGTAGATAAAACAATTTTTCATTTAATATTTGATAATTTTGATTTAGTAGAAAATGAAACTGAGAAGTATTTTGTGATATAGAAGTATTTCACCCAACATTATAAGAAAACTAAATAACAAAAAAATTAATAAAGTGAAACTAACTCCATAAATACAAAAGAGTTTTTTATAAGGAAGGAAATTTAATAATAGTTTTCAACCTGATTTTGAATTTAATAATAAATACATAGATACCATAATTCTGAATAGGATTCAACAAAATGTTAAAAAAAAAAAACTGGGTTAATTTGATAGAGAAGACATACAACTATATCTCTGAGGGATGTCAGATTGTGAGAGTTAAAGAAGCTAAATCCTCAATTTTCATACTAGGGTGTCAATACATAGTATGTAGAAGTTAGGAAGATATTTTAAAAATCAGTTATTTGAGAGTATATAGCTGAACATCAAATAAAATGACCAATGGGTTAGAAAGTAGACCCACTAGAATGCAGGGAACTACTTTGTGGGCAAGGGTAGACACTGGGTTGCAGGTTTGTACCTCATTTTGTTCCTTTTAATTTTTAAATGGTTTCTAAAAGTTGCTTTGGGAAAAAAGCACAACTCTATAAATAATAAGAATCTCTAACTAGGAAGAGCACAGTACTTATTGTCTAGTGTCATTATAAATTCCATTATTTGGAAAATCTAAATGTCAAAATATAGCAAAATCCATAAAGATTTTTATATGTTTTGACTCAGTAATCCCATTCATGGCAATTTATCTTAAGGAAACAATTCAATAAAGTAAATGCTATTCATTACAGAATTATTTGCAGTAGCAACAAACACAAACTAAATGCCAACAAGAAAAGAAAGGCTTAATAGATTATGACAAACTTAAGGGTATGATAATATTTGTAATTAAATTTGTAATTATAACCACAACATAGAAACAAAGGAAAATGTGATATAGAGTAAAATTATAAAGGAATAATATAAACTCATAGGCTCAATGTGATTGCTACTGTTTAAAACTATGTTTCTATATAAGAAAAAAGGCTAACAAGGAAAAATGAAAGCGAAAATAAAAAGCCAACTTAAAATATGATAGAAATCTTGGTAGTGGCATTGTGTTCTCACAGGTAAATCTGCTGCCTTCTATGATGCCAGTATCCCATGGGCACTGGTTTAAGCCCAGCTACTCCAGCTCTGATACAGCTCCCTGCTAATGGCCTGAGAAAAGCAGTGGAAGAGGACCCAAGTGTTTGGGCCCCTGCCACTTGAGACATGAATGAAGCTCCAGGCTCCTGGCTTCAGCCTGGCCCAACCTTGACCATTGTAGCCATCAAATGGAAGATCTCTCTCTTTGTCTCCCTCTCTCTCTTCTTGTGTAAATCTGAGTTGAAATTCAAAGGGGGAAAAATCAACCTGTTTAGTAGCTAACAACGTACAGATTGGGGATTACAGGTGCTGCCCTTCATGGAAAAAGAGTGAACATCATTTGCTGTATAAGAAACATTTCTGAATCCAGAGATTTAACAAACATAATATTCTTAGCTCAGGATCTGAGGTTGCAATTTTAGGCTGCATTTTTGCTCCTGGTTTCTGCGGGGCTCACTCAACTTACCACAAATAGGTCCATCACGGCACTAAAGGCTTGCTCCAGTTCCATGTGGCCACAGGCAAGGCTGGTGAGTTCTGGCCCACCTGACAGCTAGGCAAGGGGCCAGGATACTGAGAGAAATGTTCTCTGCCCCTACAGGCCTAGAAATGAAACCAGAACAGCGTCACTTCTGCTGTAGTTTATTTGCCAAAACAAGTCCCAGACCTCACCTTGGTTCCAACTGAGGGAAAATGGTCAATCTTCAGGATACTCTTATGCTTTAAGTGATGAAGTTTTACAGGGCACTGATTTCCACAGAAGTAGAGCAGCAAAAAACTTTGGGTAGAGGAAAGAGTGAAGGAATACAGCCTTGCTTGCAACCTGTTACCATCCCTAACACATTAAAATGTTAACCTTTAAAGAGAAGAAGCAAAATGCCGACAATTATATATTAAGATACTACATATTATCTTATTACTACTATCATATTATCATATGTTCATATAGCTCACTAAAACAACACAAAAACTCATTAAACATGAGAAACAACTTCTTATTAAGACAAATAAAAATTAAACCATAGGAAGTTTTAATCTTTTACTTATCAGAATAGTAAAAACCCAAAGATTGGGTGGGCATTGTGATGCAGTGGTTAAGTAGCTAATCAGGTTGCCTGCATCCCATACTGGAATGCCTGGGTTTGAGTCCCTGCTCTGCTTCCAATCCAGTTCCCTGCTGATTTGTACCCTGTAGCCTGTGAGACAGCAGATAATGTCTCAACTGCTTGGGTTCCTTCCACCCGCAAAGAAGACTCTAATGGAGTAATAGGATACTAGACTCAATTTGACCAAGACCCACTCATTGCAGGCATTTTTGGAGTAAAACAGCAGATGAAAGATCTCTGTCTCTGTCTTTGTCTCTCTCTCTCTCCTCTCTGTCACTTTGTCATTTAATAAATGAAAACATAAATGTATTAAATATATGTTTTTAAAATATCCAAACGATTAATAACATACTCTGTCATGAAACTTGGGAAAAGCAAGTACTTTCATACACTGCCAGTGAGAACATGAAAGGGTAGAAAAAAGTCTGCCAGCATACAGTAAAATTACACAGACATTTATTTTTTGACCCAGGAATTCCATTTCTAAGAATCCATCCTATAAAAATTTAACTGGGGACAAGTGCTGTGGCACAAAAGATTAAGCCACTGCTGTCGCACCAGCATCCCACGTGGACACCAGGTTCATGTTCCAGCTGCTCCTCTTCCAATCTAGGTCTCTTTTGATGGCACAGGAAGGGAGTGGAAAATGGTCCAAGTATTTGGGCACCTGTGCCCATGTGGAAGACCTGGGGGAAGCTCCTGGATACTGGCTTCAGATCGGCACAGCTCTGGCTATTGCAGGCATTTGGAAAGTGGACCAGTGGATGGGAGACCTTTCTCTCTGTCTGTACCTCTCTCTGTATGTAACTCTACATCTGAAATAAATACATAAATCTTTAAAACATTAATTGTTTAATGGTTAAAGTATGCATAAGGCTATGAATTAATATACCATTTGCAATAGCTAAAGATTGTAAACAAATGCATGTTCATCAAAAGGAAACTTATTAAATAAACTATATAGCAAATCCACACAACAGAAAACAAAGCAAATGTTGGGAAAAAAGAAATAGCTCTACAGACATCTGTAGAGTAATCTCTAGGATTTAATGCTAGATAAAACAAAGTCCTACTATGCATATTTATCTAACAAGTCATATAAATACACATACATATATTTAGTTTCATAAGAGAATAAGACTATAAGCTATAAAATTAGTGTGTGTACTGGATTTGTAGATTTTTGCAACTATATAAATATTTTATTATTTTTTAAATTGTTAGAGTCTCCTGGGCTGGCGCCGTGGCTCACTTGGTTAATCCTCTGCCTGCAGTGCCACCATCCCACATGGGCGCCAGTTCTAGTCCTGGTTGCTCCTCTTCCAGTCCAGCTCTCTGCTGTGGCCCGGAAAGGCAGTGGAGGATGGCTCAAGTGCTTGGGCCCTGCACCCGCATGTGAGACTGGGAGGAAGCACCAGGCTCCTGGCTTCAGATCGGCGCAGCTCCTGCCATAGTGGCCATTTGGGGAGTGAACCAACAGAAGGAAGACCTTTCTCTCTGTCTCTCTCTCTCACTGTCTAAAACTCTACCTGTCAAATAAAAAAAAAAAAGTGTTAGTCTCCTTTATTCATTTATTTATTTATTTTAAATTGAAAGGCAGAGCAACAGAGAAAAAGGGAGAAATAGTGACAGAGAAAGAGAGAGAGAGAGATCTTCCATCTGCTGGTTTCTCTCCCCAATTGGTTGTAATGGTTGGGGCTGGGCCAAGCCAAAGCCAGAAGCTAGAAGCTTTATCCAGATCTCTCACCAGGGTGCAGGGGCCCAAGTACTTGAACCATCCTCTGCTGCTTTCTCAGGCACATTAGCAGGGAGCTGGATCAGAAGTGAAGCAGCTGGAACTGGAACTGGCAGCCATATGGAACACTGGCATTGCAGGCAGTGGCTTAATCCATTAAGCCATAACATTGATTCCGAATATTTTTAAAAGATGAAATTACATCAAAAGGGAAAAGCTGCAAGCTCCAAAATTCAGAAGAAATTTCAGAATTATTATATATTTAATCAGTAGCTCAACCAAAAAAGAAAAATAATTTCAAGTGACAAAAAACAGTGAATTTTTTTTGCTATTCTGAGCAAAATTGCCCTTAAAAACAAGAAGAGCTTTAAGCAGAAAAAACTATTTATAATAGGTTAAAGAAACCTTATAAGCATTAAATATAAGAAAAGCAAATAAGTTATTATGAAATCAATGGAATTCATTAACATCTCATAATAAGAAATATAAAAACACCTATAAACTCTTGATTTACTCTCTTTAAAAAATACCGTTCATGAGCCTGTCCACTAAAATAACGAAAAGACCTAGAAACAATAAGTGAACACTGATGAAATCCAAGTGGAAATAGAGTCCTAGCTTTAATTTTGATCTAAAAAATACCATTACCTCCTAAAAGGAAGCAGGAATTTTTGCGGCAATGGCTAATTCCAGGTTTGTGAAAGGAAATGTTCAGGACAAATCTGATAGTGAGGAATACATCAGACAACTGTAATCATATCCAAATAGAAGACAACTCTTTCATTTTCATCTTTGAAATGAAAATCTTCTTCATGCCAAAACCAGGTAAACTGAGAATCATTAAAAGAGAAATTACAGTGGATTGATGCCCATCAAACAGCTTAAAATCCATGAATGCAAAATGATTTTTTAAAAAATACATTGTAATTTATGTGATGGTGTGTAACTAAATCACTAAACGATTTAGGAAATACAGAGAAACAACCAAACATTTAACATACTATCTCCAAAACTTACAAAACTCTTAACTGTAACCTACAAAGAGGGAGACAACCAGATATTATGTTTCTCTTGGTAGAAAATAAAACACTACATATAAAGTGGTGTTGTTTTTTTCCCAAAAGTAACAAGACTGAATCAGAACAAGATACACAGGTATTCTGGGTTTCAACAAATAAATTGCAAGAACAAAAATTAGTAAGAGAGATAATTTATGGACTTAAAGGTAAGAAAATGCATTAAATATTTTGACCTTATTTAGATACTGATTAGAATGAACAGACTGCAAACAAGCTATTACAAGATTGGAGGGATTTAAACAGTGACTGACATTTCGTAATATTAATATATCACCTCTATTTTTTTTCAGTATGATGTTAATGTGGTCATGTGTTAAAAAGAATCCTTGCCTTTCAGCAACAAATAATAAACATATATATTATGTTGATTTTTCAAGATATTCTGAGTTGACAGAATAGAAGTAGAAACAAAGCAAGATCACAATCAAGATCAATATGAAATAAATATATCATTTTTCAGATGCATTTATCTGCTCCCAAAAGGGCAAGGTTCTGGCAATATTTTGCAAATTTTCGTCTTGGAATATTTTCTATGTAAAACTGATAGAAATGAAATTTAGAATTTGTCTTCCATTATAATGTTAAAAACATTGTGTAAACAAGGCAGAAATTCCAATTATCAAATATTGTCCAATAATTCCAACTAAATGATAGCCTATCTCTGTTACTCCATCAACCGATTCTTCCTTTCTTTGTCTTTCTCTAAATTATTCTCTGCTGCCACTCCATTTTCATGTTATGTACATTTTTAACTCTCCAAATATCTCCTAATCAGATAAATTTGTCTGTAAATTAACTTCATAGTGGAAGTAGGATGTGTAAGATGAGTATAAAACTTCAAAAAGTTGGATCCAGTAGTGACTGCCAGTTACTACTCAATAAAGTTTTTCAATAGTTATCTACTGGTGTGTGTATAAAGACTCAATCACAGCAGTAAGACCAGATTTCTCACATGGCCCACCTATTAAATAACCCAGCATAATAAATTTAGCTGTTTTCACATGAACCACTGATGCGCAAAAATAATTTCCTGCTAATCAGTAATAATGACTATACACCCAGTGAGTCACCGTTACACTTTAAGAAGACTGTGCTAATGCGTGAATAATTATTGACCTGATTAAGTGTCCAATCCTGCTCTTAGGGGAAAAAAAGTGGTGCACATCATTTAACAACTCAGCTGTATATTGTCTATGCGATAAAAGCAAGAGGTAATTTGGGTAACTAATGCACCAGCTAAATTCTGTTAGGCAGTTCCCAAAAGCAGATGATTTCCATCTCGCTTAAACATTTCAGGAACCTACATTTTTCTCTGCCTTGTGTCCTTAATGTACTGACAACCATTTTCTAATTTTTCCCCCACAGGCAAAAGGAAAGAAAGAATTAGAGAAAATGAGGTAGATGATAGGTTTTTATCTGTCTCTTAGTTAAGGGGGCTTGGCGTTCAGAGAAAAAAGTATTGCAAGTTAGTGCCATAGAACATTCCTTCACAGTCCAGGTTTCTATGCTATTAGAAAGGTGAGCCTCTTTTGGAAAACAAATAATGTGCAGAATTCCAGATATTTAACAAGATGTAGTTGGAGTGCAATGAAGAGCAAAGAACTATTATTTGTCAGGTTATAGTTCTCTGTGATCAAATTGTTACTTCTGTTTGTTTCCCTAAAATTAGCTCTAATTAAGTACAAAGAGAGGCTTTGCTCTCCAGAAACGCCTGGACGTTGTAAATCAGATCAGAGATATAGACTATTGCTCTCAGGAATGGACAACAATGCTCTTTCATGTATGAATGAGTGTAGGGAGTTTGTAAATGCTACTTCCACAACTGGAAAAATACTCTGGGCCACAAAACTCTCAAAATATAAATTTACCTGCAAGAAATAGTCTGAATCCTTCAGCAAGTTTGGTGGGACAGCATAAAAGGAAGTCTCATTTAAAATATTGAGGTCCATCAGGAGAAAGGGAATCAACCCAAAATCATGCAACAAAGCAAATTTTTTTTTCTTTCCAAGAATGTATATTTACCCACTATGATGGTATTTATTAATCGCCCAAACTAAACCTAAGCTAAATATCAACAGAAACCATCTCTACAACTGGGATTTAACCAAAATGTCTTAGTGATCCTGCTGAGTGATGCCAGATTCCTTCCAGAATAACTGAAAAACTTTACTGCAACTGTGGACATAATCCAAGATGGAAAACAATGGGAAGCCTGGGCCATCTTCCATTTGGGGCAGTTGTTCTTGTATCATTTCTGCTCATTCCAAAGCATTCACTTTATATTAAGTGGAAAAGAGAAGCTTCCTAAGAGGTACCTTGAGACAACAGAGTCATTGAATTTAAACCTCATAAGGCAAGTATGTTTGTATATATTGATGTACCTCACATGTTAACTCCAGGTTTTAACCCTGTAACCTTTCAACTTCTTGCTTGCTGAATGGCATTCTCACATATTACACAAAAAGAATACTGAAATCCCCAATGCATTGCTTTAATGATTCACTTAGATGACTCTGTACAGTTCAGACTGTAAATAATACCTCTATTTTGTAGCACCAAACAGTAAGTATTTCTCCCTCTCATTAATCTTCAACATTAGTAAAATTGGTATATAATGATCTTTATGTTTGGTTTCAAAAGGTAAATCATTATTTAATACAATTTATAATACATACTCCACCATGTTGTATAAATTAGGCACTACTACTATATCAACATAATAGTACTTATCTAAACTATCTAACTCTAAAGTGACTTGATATGGTGTGTTTTTCTCCGTTTAAATCTTCGCTATCTGACTAGGCTTAGGTCAGGCAGAAGGGATTCTGAATGGTACAAGCAAAATATTAAATGAAGATATCATCATGTTTCTACATACAAAGATGAAGGATACATTGCTCTTGGACTGATCCAGTGTGCCTGGACTGATGTTGCTCATAAGTTGTGAGGATTTCACTGGTCTGTCACTGTCTTAACTCGGAACTGTTTCTGTTCACAGATCAACAGACCTGAAGAATGTATGTTAACCTCCTGCAGAGTTACATCTCTGATTTCACATGATTCATACCCATACACATTCTTTATGTTATCACTGAAAGAAAATTTTATTTCCCTTATTGGCAAGTTATTAACATTCTCAATTCTCCCTTTCAGTTGGAGCTGTTGACTTGCTGAGGTTAGATCCAAACCAGCCAGAACCGCATGCTGGCAAGTTGTGCGTGATGAGGGTTGGATCCTAGTTCTGCATTGGAATATGCTAGGTCTGCCACTTTGAAACTGGAACGTGTGAGGAGACACATAATCTGACTCATACATGCATAAAGAACCTAAGGTTCCTCTTAGTCAACCTCACATCCCAAATCCACCCATTCTTCCTAGCCAATAAATGTCTTTTGTAAAAGTTGCAAAGGGAGGCAGAACTGGCTCTTTTTTTTTTTTTTTTTTTTGCCTCTTACTAAACTTTCTTTCTTTTTTTAATATTTCTTTTTTTAATGATTTTTTTAATTTATTAGACAAGTAGAGTTCTAGACAGTGAGAGAGAGAGAGACAGAGAGAAAGGGCTTCCTTCCATTGGTTCACTCACCAAACGGCCGCACCGATCCGAAGCCAGGAGCCAGGTGCTTCCTCTTGGTCTCCCATGCAGGTCCTGGGCCCAAGGACTTGGGCCATCCTCCACTGCACTCCTGGGCCACAGCAGAGAGCTGGACTGGAAGAGGAGCAACCGGGACAGAATCCAGCGCCCCAACCGGGACTAGAACCTAGGGTGCCGGCACCGCAGGCGGAGGATTAGCTATAAATTACTATGGCTATAAATTACTGTGGTTTCTGATGCTCATGAACAAATTGACTCATCTTGGATCTGTGACATTTGCCTTATCTATGCAAAGAAAACTTTTAGAAAGTGAAAATTGGAGAAATAGTGAAATTAAATAATTTTAAAGGGTAAAGGGAAAATATTCTTTTTAAATTTTTTTAACATCTGATATTTTATTTCTTTTCATGTTAACATGATATTAATACAAAGAGAACAGATTTTTAACTCACCAGAAAAACTAAACTCAGGAAATGTCAAATGAAGAATTATATATCAAAAAAGAAAAATCTTAGTTCAGATAAAGTCCTACTGTATTATTAAAATGTTCTCTATCAAGAGAAAGAAAGGAAAAGCCAGCAGTTACATTATTATCTTTAACATCTAGAAAGCTGATTGTTGCAAGAGTCAAATTTTCCCTTCTTAGTAGATCTATTAATAGATCTAAGATTTTGCTGACAAATTCCATCTCTGGATCAACAGGGTTCAGAATAGGGCAGAGGTTAGCATGGGAGTGTGGATTTGTTAAATATGAATTGCCCTTACTTTAGTCCATTTGGCCACATTTCTTTAACATTAGCTATTGCCAAAAATCTCTTCAGCTTCTGTTGTGTCTCTTGGTCAATACATATATATATATATGTATATATATACACACACACATTATATATACATTATATATATACATTATACTATATATATATATTTTTTCCATGGAAAGCAAAATTAGCACAATTCAAGATTGTACTTGAATTAATACTCAGATTACACAGATTAATACTCAGGTACTCAGCTTAAATATCATTTCTGGGTGCCTGTGATGGTATTTTTGATGAGATTGGCATTTAAACAGGTGGACTCAGTAAAATAAATCGGGTACATCAAGGCAAGTGGTCATCATTCATCTACTGAGAGCCTAAATAGAACAAAAAGCAGAGGAAAATGGAATTCACGCTTCCTTTTGCACCTACTGCCTGAACTGGGACACCTCATCTTGTCTTCTCCTTAACTCAAAGTGGGTTTTACTTTGTAAACTCCCACGGTCTTTAGACTTTTTTTTAGCCAGTTTGTTTTTTAATTTCTAATGTATTAATTCATACTTTTTTAAACTTTTATTTAATGAATATAGATATCCAAAGCACAGCTTATGGATTACAATGGCTTCCCCCCCCCATAACTTCCCACCCACCCGCAACCCTCCCATCTCCCACTCCCGCTCCCATTCCATTCACATCAAGATTCATTTTCAATTCTCTTCACACATAGAAGATCAATTTAGCATGTACTAAGTAAAGATTTCAACAGTTTGCACCCACACAGAAACACAAAGTGTAAAATACTGTTTGAGTGCTAGTTATAGCATTAATTCACATTGTACAGCACATTAAGGACAGAGATCCTACATGGGGAGTAAGTGCACAGTGACTCTTGTGACTTAACAATTTGACACTCTTGTTTATAGCATCAGTAATTACACTAGGCTCTTGTCATGAGTTGCCAAGGCTACCTTTTGAGTTCTCCAACTCCAATCTTTTTTAGACAAGGTCATAGTCAAAGTAGTTCTCTACTCCCTCCAGAGAAAAGTACCTCCTTCTCTGATGGCCATTCTTTCTACTGGGATCACACGCACACTCACAGAGATCTTTCGTGTAGGTTGTTGGTTGTGGTTTTGTGTTTTTTTTTGTTGTTGTTGTTGTTGTTTTGTTTGTTTTTTTGTTTGTTTGTTGTTTTTTTTTTTTTTTTTTGGCCATAGTGTCTTGGCTTTCCATGCCTAAAATACTGGTATCCTGCTTCCCATGTTGGATCATACTCTCCCTTTTTAATTCTATCAGTTATTATTAACAGACACTAGTCTTGTTTATGTGATCCCTTTGACTCTTTGTCCTATCATTATGGTCAATTGTGAACTGAAATTGATCACTTGAACTAGTGAGATGGCATTGGTACATGCCACCTTGATGGGATTGAATTGGAATCCCCAGGCACGTTTCTAAATCTACCGTTGGGGGCAAGTCAGATTGAGCATGTCCCAAATTGTGTATCTCCTCCCTCTCTTATTCCCACTCTTATATTTAACAGGGAATACTTTTCAGTTAAATTTCAACACCTAAGAAAAATTTTGTGTTAGTTACAGAGTTCAACTAATAGTATTAACTAGAACAAAAAAAAACAAATACTAAAAGGGATAAAGTATTAAGTTGTATATCAACAGTCAGGACAAGCGCTGATCGAGTCACTGTTTCTCATAGTGTCCATTTCACTTCAACAGGTTTCTTTTTTGGTGATTGGTTAGTTGTCACCAATCAGGGATAACATGATATCTGTCCCTTTGGGACTGGCTTAATTCACTCAGCAGGATGTTTTCCAGATTCCCCCATCTTGTTGCAAATGACCGGATTTCATTGTTTTTGACTGCTGTATAGTATTCGATAGAGTACATGTCCCAGAATTTCTTTATCCAGTCTACTGTTGATGGGAATTTAGGGTGATTCCAGGTCTTAGCTATTGTGAATTGAGCTGCAATAAACATTAAGGTGCAGAAAGCTTTTTTGTTTGCCAATTTAATTTCCTAAGGGTAAATTCCAGGAGTGGTATGGCAGGGTTGGATGGTAGGGTTATATTCAGGTTTCTGAGGAATCTCCAGACTGACTTCCAAAGTGGATTTACCAGTTTGCATTCCCACCAACAGTGGGTTAGTGTCCCTTTTTCCCCACATCCTCTCCAGCATCTGTTGTTGGTAGATTTCCATATGTGAGCCATTCTAACCAGGTGAGCTAAAACCTCATTGTGGTTTTGATTTGCATTTCCCAGATTGCTAGTGATCCTGAACATTTTTTCATGTGTGTGTTGGCCATTTGGATTTCCTCTTTTGAAAAATATCTATTGAGGTCCTTGGCCCATCTCTTAAGTGGGTTGTTTGTTTTTTTGTTGTGGAGTTTCTTGATCTCTTTGTAGATTCTGGTTATTAATCCTTTATCTGTTGCATAGTTTGCAAATATTTTTTCCCATTCTGTTGGTTGCCTCTTCACTCTCCTGACTGTTTCTTTTGCAGTACAGAAACTTCTCAATTTGATACTATCCTAAATGCTAATTTTGGCTTTGAGTGCCTGTGCTTCCGGGGTCTTTTCCAAGAAGTCTTTGCCTGTGCCTATATCTTGCAGGGTTTCTCCAATGTTCTCTAATAATTTGATGGTGTTGGGTCATAGATTTAGGTCTTTAATCCACATTGAGTGCATTTTTGTGTAAGCTTCATGCTTCTGCACATGGAAATCCAGTTTTCCCAGCACCATTTATTGAATAGACTGTACTTACTCCAGGGATCCTTGATCAAATATAAGTTGGCTGTTTATGTTTGGGTTGATTTTTGGTGTTTCTATTCTGTTCCGTTGGTCTATCCATCTGTTTCTGTACCAGTACCATGCTGTTTTGACAACAACTGCCATGTAGTATGTCCTGAAATCTGGTATTGTGATGCTGCCAGCTTTTTTTGTTGTTGTTGTACAAGATTGCTTTAGCTATTTGAGGTCTCCTCTGCCTCTATATGAATGTCTGCATCATTTTTTCCAGATCTGAGAAGAATGTCCTTGCTATTTTGATTGGTGTCGCATTGAATCTATAAATTGCTTTTGGGAGAATGGACATTTTGATGATATTTATTCTTCCAATCCATGAGCATGGAAGATTTTTCCATTTTTGGTATCCTCTTCTATTTCTTTCCTTAAGATTTTGTAATTCTCATCATAGAGATCTTTAATCTTCTTGATTAAGTTTATTGCAAGGTATTGATTGTTTTGTGGCTATTGTGAATGGGATTGATCTTAGCAGTTCTTCCTCAGCTGTGGCATTGCCTGTGTATACAAAGGCTGTTGATTTTTGTGCATTGATTTTATATCCTGCTACTTTGCCAAACTCTTCTATGAGTTCCAATAGTCTCTTAATAGAGTTCTTTGGATCCCCTAAATAAAGAATCATATCATCTGTAAAGATGGATATTTTGACTTCTTCCTTCCCTATTTGTGTCCCATTAGTTTCTTTTTCTTGCCTAATGGCTCTGGCTAAAACTTCAGTACTATATTGAATAGCAATGGTGAGAGTGGGCATCTCTGTCTGGTACCAGATCAAAAAGAGTTAATTTTATAAACACACAAAATTAGTATTATCAGACAATATCAGTTTGTATGTATATAACTGTGCTCTCAAAATGAATAACACAACACATATTTCCTATCTCTTGGACTCCAGCATAAACACCACAGATGATGTCTTCTCAGCCTCCATAACTGTGTGAACCAGTTCCTCCAATAAATCATGTATCTATCTACCTATTATCCATCTATACATGTATTTATTATTCTACTTTTCAAGGTATCTACTGACCTATTGACTTTGTTTCTGGAGACCTCTAAGGTGAGGTTCAAACTAATGAGAATAATTTCAATTATACATTGTCTAAATTATAGAATATCAGTATCCTTTCATCACAGACTATGGTCCTTTGATAATTCTTATTGACTCTTCCAATTTTACAGGAAAGGAAAAAAAAGAAAATTTTGTAAGTCCTTAGAAGTATCTTCAAAGATTTAGTGGTAAGATTAGACACATAAACCTAATTGAGCCTTACTAGACACTATAGATTTCTGTTTTCCATTCTCTCCATGTTCTCTTATAATTCATTTCAATTTGGTAAGTGTTTATTGAACACCCATTCTCAGTGTTTTCAGACAGTGCTAGGAGATATGAGTGTTGAAAAGGAATAAATGGAACAGTTTCTACCCTAGAGAAACTTAGGTTATCAGAAGAACATACAAAATTTTTAATAGAAAATTCATACAGTAAATGATTAAGGACACAGTGAAAAACATAAAAAATTACATTGGAATAGAACAACTCCTAGACAACATAGGTCTTGGACCAAAGCTTGAAACAAAAACTGAAAATCTAGGCAGATGAAACAGCATTAACCATGACATGGAAAAAAGACTAAATATTAGATTACTGTTGAAAGTTAGGAACTATAGACCAGGAGGATTGGAGAATTGATAGCAAGAGATGAGCATCAACAGTGATCATTTAACAGTAAATAGAAGAATAATGCTACAGAATGGTCAGAAGGGGAAGTATAAAAGTTTTCCTAGATAAGAAAGAGTGTGTAATTTATATATTCCTTGTCATCACATAAATTCTTATACTATAACCTGAGACTCTGTTTTGTTTTCACATCTAGGTGTGTCAGCAGAAATTGCAAAGAGAAATTTTATTTCCACACTGACTGGAAGAGTGAGTCAGAAACCCTGGGAAGCTCTGAGGGCAAAGCATGTTTTACTTTTGCTTGAAAACATTAGCAGTTATTAAAATAATTCTCTTCATTTCATCTGTTATACAATAGACAGGAAATGCACAGAAGAAAAACACATATACTCATGATCCATTAGTCCTTGCACAGCTGGTGAGAAATGAAACCCTGCTATATTTATATGAACTTCACTCCAGACCCTCTAATTCTCTCTGGAGAATTCGTAGGCAACCAGCTTTTCATATCCATAACTTACTACAGCTCCTTTTAAGAATATTTATTTTATGACTCAATAGATAATACATATATTTTGTATTAAACTCTCAGCTTCTTTTCCTTCAATAATTAAATGAGTACACACTATATGCTAGATGTTCTTAAAAGTGCTAGAAAAACAGTGATAAAAACAAACTAAAGTCCCAGAAATTTTATCACATATATTACAGTAAAACAGTACAGCAACAAACAAGTGAGTGAAAAGTAGATATGGTGATTTCAGCTTGTAGACATTGCTAAAACAGAAAAACACAGAGTGATATGACAGAAGGTGAGGGGACAAGGAAAAGACCTCTTTTGAACAGGGTGCTCAGGGAACTGACCCCTCAGGAAGGAACCTGGAGTTTAGCCTGAAGGATGTAAATAAGCAAGAGACAGAGGAGGAGTCAGAGGGAGAGCATTCTAAGAAAACGGCAGCATAGACTGCTTATGCAGCAGTCCTAACAAAGCTTTGAGGAGCCTGGTATGTGGAAGGAACAGAACTGGGGCAATTAAGCAGGGCTGCAAAAAAGTAAGAGGAAGTATGAATGGCATGATCTTGGAAGTGGAGAAGGTATTCTTTTGTGTAGAATTTGGTGGGATTCTCTTAGGTAAGAGAACTGAGGAAAAAGCAGTGGGACAGATAAGAGGATGAGAAATATGGGAGAAAAGGGGAACATCTTCCTCATGCAAAAGTATAAACATCTCCCAAAGACTTTTACTCTGGTGTTTTTTAGTTTGCCAGTTTCCTAATTAGGGAATTTTATTTTAATTAGCTATTTTGAGTTGCAAAAGGCTAAAGTCAAAATGAATACAAATTTTGTTTTCCTTTTGCCTTGGACTTTTTCTAAGACTACATACACAAAGGAATCTAGTAGGAAAGTTTCCAAATCATTACTCAGCTAAATAAAATGAGTGTTTATTAACCATTTACTGCATATTTCACTCATCTTAGCACTGCAGATTGATAAAAGCAGACAAAGGCATGGCTTCTACTTTCATGGAATTTATAATTTATTTGAAAGATTCTTTATAAATGCGAAAATCAGACAGCAATGCTATATCTAAATCAATAGAAGATATAAGAGCACAAATCATGTGCTTAATTTTTTGTTTTAGAAAAGTTATAAAATGATGTAAAATCTGTGAGCCAGATTTACCTGAATGTAGTGTACAAAGTAGTTGAGGCAAAAACCAATTGCAAATGAAGGGAGCTGGATTTCTATAAGGAATAACATTCACAAAGTTTGATTTCAGTATGAGGTTTCCAGTGGAGAGTAAAGACAAGAAACAATGGCTGAAGGTTTACCCTGGGGAATGGAAAAGATTGAAAATAATTAATCGGCCGCGGGCAGGCGCCGTGGCTCAATAGGCTAATCCTCCGCCTTGTGGCGCTGGCACACCGGGTTCTAGTCCTGGTCGGGGTGCCAGATTCTGTCCCAGTTGCCCCTCTTCCAGGCCAGCTCTCTGCTGTGGCCCGGGAGTGCAGTGGAGGATGGCCCAAGTGCTTGGGCCCTGCACCCCATGGGAGACCAGGATAAGCTTCTGGCTTCAGATCAGCGTGGTGCGCTGGCTGCAGCATGCCGGCTGCAGCTGCCATTGGAGGGTGAACCAATGGCAAAAGGAAGACCTTTCTTTCTGTCTCTCTCTCTCTCACTGTCCACTCTGCCTGTCAAAAAAAAAAAAAAAAAAAACCTTTAAAAAAAAGAAAATAATTAATCAAAGGAGAATAATTAACAGAAGCTCTGTTCAACAAGACTGGGAAATTTGTATCCAGTAGTCAACAAAAAGCTAATAGACTTTAAATTAATGGCCATAAAAGTGGGATTGTTTTTCCTTGATAGAACACAATAAATTTAAGAAATATATGTTTCCAGTTGATAAATACATTAAATATTCACCTTAAAGTCCTCACAGTAACTTTCTGAGGCCGTTAACTCCAATAACATTAAGAAAACTAGGGCATAAGGGTTTGTGTAGCTTGCCCATTGTCTTAACAATCTCTTATTAAAAACAAAGAAAGCTATAAATTACCTCTCATCATCCCAGCTTTTGACATTATCAAATATTAGACATTGCAGCCATTCTTTGAGCAAACGTGTTAAAGCAAAAAGGGACCAGACACACAGACCAAGGAGAAGGATGTAGCACCTGTGAGATGGGGACCTGCACCTCACAGCTAACAGTGAAGACGAGGAGGAAGGTGTAAGTAAGGGATCATGTAAGCTGTAATTCATCAAGCTTTTGGGGAATCTGCATACACCAACCAAAAAAGAATAACAAATGTGTTCATTTAGGAAGCTCAGAGGATAACAGTATAGTTGGTGCAAATATGGAAATTGGAGAGAAGGCTGTAACTAGTGGTGAAAAAATTGGGGGCTCCGGACAGAGTTTAAGAAGTTTCAAGAACATCACTGGGAAGCTAATCACAGGTAACTGTGAAGTAAAGACCAATTTAGAGATGACTGTGTTGTGAAGTGTAGCTCGATAAGCCGTCACCTGCAATGCTGGTGTCCCATATGGGCACGGGTTTGAGTCCTGGCAGCTCCACTTCCAACCCAGATCCCTGCTAATGCACCTAGGAAAGCACAGAAGATGCCCCAAGTCTTTTGCCCCCCTTCACCCATGTGGGAGACCTGGATGAAGTTTTTGACTCCAGGCTTCTGGCTGGCCCAGTCCTGAATGTTGCATCCATTTGGGAAGTGAACCAGTGGATGGAAGATTATGGAAGATTTCTCTCTGTCTCTCTCTCTCTCTCTTTCTCTGTCTCTTTCTTTCTGCCTTTCAAATAAATAAATCTAAAAAAAAAAAACATTTAAAGCTTCAAGCTACATAGTTTTGAAGTCAAAGTAACTTTTCCATCATTGTCTTCCTTGGCTTTAAATTTCACAGCACAGAGTATGATCAAGAAGGGATCCTGCTCTAACGTCAGCACTGTAGCAGTTGTGTCTAAGAGTAGGCCTTCTCAGAAGTGATGGGATCAAGCTCCACAGTTACCATGACATTTTTTTTTCCAAAGTGAGCTTGTCATCTGCTCTCTCAGATTAATAGTACTGCTGTTTACAAAAAGAATCTATCTGGCTCCCCTATGACTGCAATTAGATGACGTTACCACAGCAGAATGAGGAGTAGGAATGAGTGATGAAGGAAGAAAGAATTGGAAAAATTTACCAGATTAAAGGTGAAATAATTAATACACTAATTCTTAATTGATCCATTAATTCAACTGATTCTTTTTCAAAAAAAATATTTAAAAGGCAGAGTTACAGAGCAAGAGAGAGAAAGAAAAAGAGAGAGAATGCATGTAGTGGCTTAACCGGCTATGTGATGATGCTGGCCTCTTCAGATTTGAGTCTTTATTGTTTCATCTTTGTTTTCTTGGAAATTAACTCCATGAGACCCTCCATTTCACTTTGATTTGAAAGCTATATTATCACAATAATATGCATCAGGCAATCAGTCACTTACTAAATTCTCTTATTTGTCTGTCTCAGAATCCTCATGACATTAGATGCTAATTGGTACTGCACAGCAGTTAAATTGCTGCTTAGGACAGCCATATCACACATCAGAGTGACTAGTTTAAATTCTACCTACTCTGCTTCTGATCCAGCTACCCGCTTATCTGTGTCCTGGGAGGCAATGGATGGTGGCTCAAGTACTTGAGTCCCTGCCATCTACTTGGAAGACCCAGATTGATTTCCAGACCCTTGGCTTCAAACTGGCCCAGCCCTGGTTGTTGTGGGTATTTGAGAAGCCTGCAGTAATGCAAAATTGGGGACCAAGAACTAGTTTATGAGATTTTATTTAAGGTATATATTTATGTAAGAGACACAGTAGAATCTTCCTCCATATGTGATATAGTCACAAGCTACCAGCTTGCCTAACAAACAATACTACATCACTTCTGTACACTGGGAATTAAATCTACAAACACATGGGCACATATATTGTCTTTTAAGCTATGCAGCCAGAGGAAATAGTTAACTATGTTCTTCAGTTCTCAAATGACTTCATTTTTATTTTTTGTCTTTGATTTTCTGTTTTTCCTTTCCTCTTTTGTTTTTTTTTTTTTCCTGATCATTTTATAAAAGAATGTTTGAAAACTTTTAGGTATTCACAAACCCTTATTTGATCTTTCTATTAGCTCCATAGATAGGCAACAATCAAAGTGAAATTGTGAAAAAATTAGGGTATTATTTTGAACCTGAAGAACCTACTAATTATACAGTTTTGTAAAACATGTTCAAAACACAAGTGCCTCCTTTTGTACTGACTTGCCATTAGTTTGGCATTTCCTTTCCGAAACAGCATTTGGGTTTGTCAAAATGGTTGTAATTTTAAGTCATAAATGGTTTATTTGCCTTTTCATAAAATGTTTACAAAGACCTAGTCAATAGACTTTTCTGAAATACAGAACATATTTTCTAAAGCATAATATTCCTTAATCTCTAGGGGCAATCTTTTGTATGACAAAATCATGAAGTTGTTACATGGCTTAAACTAAATGATACAATAACATCAGAATCCTCTCCACCTTAAGGAAACTGAAAGCAACTTGGTCTTCAGGATGACTGACAGCTTACGAGCATCCAGATGAAATTTAGGATACAAAACCTCCCGTCTTATATTCAAAGTCCATGTAAGAGGAGCTCACATTCAGGTTAGTTAAGTCTTCTTTGATGGAAAGGTAACTTTGTTACAGTAGAATACTGTAGAATATGTGTGGGGGGGTAAGTTGTGTTAATGGTGATGGCATCTGCTACATAATGCACATTCACTTTTTACTGTTGTTGTTGGGTTGTCAAGCAACGCTAACAGATGCACTCATATTAACTCCATTTTCTAACTGAGCTGCTTCACTTGGTGGGGACAGTATCAAGAAAGCTCCCCACAAAATTGAAGAAAAAAAAAAGGAGAGAAGGATAATAGGGGGAAAAAGAGAGGGACTAAGGAAGTGTGATTAACTTCTTAGGATTATACCTGTGAAACACATGAAATCTATTCTCTTTGTATTAATAAACATCTTTTAATAAAGTTCTGGATTGGATCAGGTAATCAGATTTGTCCAATATGTTCTGGACGTTAGGCTAACCTCCTAGGCAATTGCTTTATACTGAAATCTTCCTTGGTAAAATTCCAATACTGTGAATTGGGAGGTACATAGACCAATTCATGAAACTGATCATTGTGCTTTCCAGATGAATGTTGGAGTTACCAGTTCTCTCATTGCACAATGCAGTCCTTGTCTTTTAAGGTCTATATTTAACCTTTATTTATGAATGCAAGCTTGAATGGGTAAAATATTCTGGGATGACAGTTATTTTTTCTTTTAGGACTTCAACTACATCTCTCCATTCTCCCCTGACTTGTAGGGTTTCTGTGGAGAAATCTCCCATCAATCTGATGAGCTATCCTTTATAGGTGTTTTGGAATTTCTCTCTTGTAAATTTTAGAATATGATCTTTTTGTTTTTATTTTGAAAGTTTGACTATAATGTGTAGTGGTGAGGATCTTTTCTGATAATGTCCACTAGGGCTTCTATGTGTCGCTGTATTTTATGCCCAGATATTTCTCCAAATTGGAATAATATCTGTTATTATTACACTGAGTATATTTTCTTAGCCATTTTTTTCTATGCCTTCATAAACTCCTAAGACTCATTTATTTGTATCTATTATTATTTTTATTTTTATTTTTATTTTTTTTTGTGAGGCACAGAAAATCTTTATTGCCACAGGAAGCAAGTGCACTCGTCCCTATTATTATTATTATTATTATTATTATTATCATTGAAGGCTTTATTCTCTAGAAACAAGCTTCTGGGGCTTGGTGAAGTGTCTAAGGCTGACATTTGAGTACCAAAGGTGTTTTCTAGATGGGGTCACAGAGCTCTGGCCACCATCTGTGGGTGGTATCAGAGTCCAAAATACACCCAACGTGGTTGTGGTAGAGAGCCTCTGACTATATTCTGTGTGGGGAGAAGATGTGCAGACTAGTGTGTTCATAGTCCCAGCCCTTCTCTGTGCCAGGGTGTACTAGCTGATTCACAGCATAGAGTGAGTTCATGGTACCAATGCACCTCACCTACGCAGTCACACACAGAATAATTCAGAGCACTGACCCACTCTGCAGTGTGTCCCCCTAATCCCTAGATGGTCTCCAGCCCCAGCATGCAGGTTCTGTCTCTGTAGTCAGATTGAGTGGGTGTACTGGGACATAGCCACAATCAATGACCCACTGTGCTCCATGCGCTAAACTCAGAATGCCCTCATGATGTGCAGAGGGTTGGCTCTCTACTCTGCCATTTGCCCTGTCCCCATCTCCAAAAGCCTCCAGCTATAGCAGGGATGACTGTTGTTCCCTTAGTGAAAATAAAGTTCAAATTGTCAGGGTAGAGTTACTAGTAGGAAGAGTATGTTTCCCAATTCTGATGTCATGGGCCTCCTAATTTGAAAAGCCCTATGGGGCTTTTTGTGCCAGTGGCCCTGCCCCATTGTGCACCATGCAGTGAAGAATGCTGTGTGGAGCTGGGCTGTAAAGATGGCCTGTGGGGCTGCCATCTCCCTGTTGTGGCCTGCTGGATCTTCAGATCTCAGTCTGCCCTGACACAATTCAGGAATGCCTTTCTGGACTAAGAGGATTATATTACACTCTTACAGGTAGACCTACTGTTCCATATTGCTGTCTGGGGCTGCAGTGTTTTCTTACCTTTTTCTCCAACAAGATGGCATCCGCAAGAGTAAGATGATGTCTGCCAATGCCAGCAATTGCAGTAATACATCTGTCTTCTATGTCTGTTGGTTTCTGGTGTTTCTGTGTTGTTCTGTCAATACTTTATTGCCTTTATTATGTCTAGTGAAGGTAGCTTGGTGTTTGAACAGCTGTTACAGTTGCTGACTTTGTGGAGCTTCTTACACAGCCAGCATATTCCATCATTCTCAAGATAGTTGTGCTAAAGTCTTTCTCTAGTTAGATAGGCCATCATATCTGTTTGAGGACAGTTCTACCGTTATGTACTTTTCTTTTTCTTTTTGCATTACTGACATGTTGAATACGGGATATTTGAACCTAATAATGTAGTAACTTCAGATCCCCATTTATACCCCACATTCTCCAAGTTTTCTCTTTCTTTGTTAATATTTTTGTTAGCTTATTTCTTTTTTTGTTGCATGCTGTTCTTATACAAAGATCAATCTATGGTGTAAGCATAAGGTTGTCTCATGTCTTTTCTGAGCCTGTGTTTTTTTTTTCAGGACATGTGCAGGTGTTGTTACTTTAAATTCACCAGAATAGACCTGAACGTGTGGAAAAATGACTTGCTCTGGGAATTTACACACAGCTTCCTGTTATAAGGTTGAAGGTGATACTTGAAGGGGGTTGAAGGTGAGATTTGGCTGTCTGCTACTGTGATAAAACTTGAAATTGACTGATATTAACCAGAATATAATTCAAGAATTTCTATCAAAATGGCAATCCTTCAATATACTCCTGAATTCAAAAATAGTTACATCTACAGTGTAACTGTTAGAAAGGTGGGGAGAAAGAGTCCTGGTGCTTCCTACTCCACTATCTTCCAAGAATCATTGTCTCAGCTACTTTTTTTGGAGAGGAACTTGGCCCAAAGAAATTATTTGTAAATATATATGAATAGCGTCCCATCATTTGACTGGTTGGTCAGAGAACTGAAGACGTAAGAATGAAAGTCTGATAATAGAATGAGCAGTAATGACATCTACAGAGACTATATACCAAATACCATATTATACAGAAATAACTTACCAGAAAGAGTGATGAAATGGACTGTAGGTGAGATGATACCTAGATAATAATATCCTGCAATTACAGTATAGCATCTTTTAAAAGGCATAACCCAATGGAAGCATAACCCTCTTTCTTTCATACAAATGCATGGAGTGATAAATTCTTTATTGGTAATAGAAATAACATATTTTCTTCCAATGTTTATATATTTGTACATATTTACTTAAGTATGAAGAACAAATAGAACAGAGATATATGAAGATATTAATGCCATTTGTCTCTGACAAGGGGGAATGAAGAAGGTAAGATGAAACAATTCTTAAAAGCACACACACACATATATATATATAAATTTATATCACAAATTACTGTTACCATAGATAAGTGAATGAAATATAAAATTGAAAAATATTAGTTCTTCAAGGACAGAGAACTGATAATTAAAAGCAATATTATCATTTTCTTTCAATTATTTCAATCATCAATTTCTGATTCTAGCCTAGGATTCTTTTCACTGTATCATATTGTGATTACCATGAATATATGTGTGGTTTATAATGATATTTGAATAAAATAAATAAGAAAATGTTATATTCTGGTGATAGATGTGTGATAAAGGAGGTTTAAAAATATTTATTTTGACTTTAGTTGAAAGGGAGAGACAAAGAACTAGTGAAAAATGGGACAAAGATCTTCCATCTATTAGTTCATTACCTAAATGCCCTCACAAGCCAAAGCTAGGGCAGGGCCAGTTCTATCCAGGTGTCCCATGTAGGTGACAGGGACTCAAGTACCGGAGCCATTACTTGGTGCCACCAAGAGGCATCTTTAACAAGATGCTGTCTTAGAAGCAGATGAGCTGGGATTTGAACCCAGCATCCCCAGTGGCGTCTTAACCACTTCACCACTCACCAACGGCTTAAAGAGAATCCTATGAGTTATAAGTAGAGTTATATATATAAATATATATTCATTTTTTCATTCATCTGCTTTTCCTTTTAAAGGTACATATGGGGTAATAGTTACATTCAACTTTCAGAGGATCTGAAAGTAAAAATGAGATCACCATGTAGATTTCAAACAAAAACATCCTGCCCTTTTTATCACACCCTAGACTAGTCAGGATAATAATTCATAATGATTACCTCTTATTGAGAACTTGTTGAGTATCTGTTAAGTCATCCACTAGACATATGTAAGTCCATGGTTCTTCCGATGTTAAATTAAGCTACATTTTGCCTTGAATTTTCCTTATCTGTTGATGAAGGTGACGCTTTCCTATTTGATGCCTCATAAGAGATATGTATAATTGTAGAAGGTATAAATAGCCTGCACACTTCAGTGATATTTTTTGTTTCACAAGTCAAAATTAAGGAAGATGTAGATGATTTTCAGGAAGACTATGAATCAGGTAATTTGTGGTGGACATGCCACATAATGTTAATTCTTCTCATGTTTTTCCCCTTCTTCCATAGCATTGGTTCTACTGTTAGTTCTAAACATTTCTTCCTATAAAATTGACTCTGTTTCCTATCTTCTTTGCAAGCCATATTTGGACATTTGAGTAAATTCTGTCTAAGATAATAGAAGTGTATGGTATACCAAATTTAGATATTTTTGTTAAAGAATCTTGGGTGTATCATTATCTCTATTCCTTTTTCTCTTTTTTCTTCCTGGATGTAGTGGTGTTAGCTGAAGTCAGTACAGATACCTGGGAATGTGAGTTGATATTTATAATTGTTGGCATGCATGGTAGAATAAATTAGTAGAAAGATTTTGTGTTGCAGATATATTCTATTACTATGACATTTGCATGAGCTAGTGCTATATTTTATTTAGTCACTATGTTTTGGGTTTTTGTTACAGCTTAAGTCTATTCCTAAATGGTGCTCTATGGATCGGAAAATTAATGTCATCAAAATGTTAAGACTACCAAAAGCAATTTACAGATTTAATGTGATACCAATCAAAATACCAAAGGCATTCTTCTCAGATATAGAAAACATGATGCTAAAATCCATATGGAAACACAGGGACCCCCAAATAGCTAAAGCAAGCTTATACAACAAAAGCAAACTGGAAGCATCACAATAACTGATTTCAAGACATATTACAGGACATTTATAATCAAAACAGCCTGATACTCACAAAAACAACAACAATAAAACAGATGTTTAGACCAATGGAACAGAAATACTCCAGAAATCAACCCATACATCTACAATCAATTAATCTTTGTCAAAAGAGCTAGAATCAATCCCTGGAAGAAGAACAGTCTCTTAACTAAATGGTTCTGGGAAAACTGGATTTCTACATACAGAAGTGTGATCAAGACCCTTTCCTTACACCTTCTACAAAAATCCACTCAAAATTAATCAACAATCTAAATCCATAATCTGATACCATCAAATTACTAGAGGAGAACTAGAGGCAAACTCTGCAAGACATTGGCACAGGCAAAGACGTCTTGGGAAAGACCTCAAAAGCACAGGCAGTTAAAGCAAAAATAGAAAAATGAGATTACATCAAGCTAAGAAACTTCTGTACTACAAAAGAAACACTGAAAAAAGTGAAGAGGCAACTGACAGAATGGGAAAAATATTTGCAAACTATGCAACTGATAAAGGATTAATATCCAGAGTCTATAAAGAGATCAAGAAACTCAACAACAACAAAACAAAAAATCCATGAAAAACTGTGCAGGATCAGTAGCCATCAGGGAAATGCAAAACAAAACAACAATGAGGTTTCGCCTCACCCCAGTTAGAATGGCTTTCATACAGAAATCAAAAAAAAAAAAAAAAAAAAATTGCTGATGAGAATGTGGGGAAAAAAATCCCTGATCCACTGTTGGTGGGAATGCAAACTAGTTCAGCCATTGTGGAAAACAGTAGGGAGATTCCTCAGAAATTTGAAAATAGATTTACTAAATGACCAAGACATCCCACTCCATGGAATTTACCCAAAAGAAATGAAGTAAGCATATGAAAGATTTTTCTGTACCCCTGTGTTTACTGTAGCTCAATTCACAATAGTTAAGACATGGAGTAAATCTAGATGTCCATCAGCTGATGAATGGATTAAAAAAGTGGTATATGTACACTAAGAAGCATTATTAAGCCATAAGAAGGAATGAAATCATATTTTTTGCAACAAAATAAGTGCAATTAGAAACCATTATAATTAGTGAAATAATCCAGTCCCCAAAAGACAAATTCCATATGTTTTCCCTGATATTTGGTAACTATAGAATGCAAAAAATTTATGTATAATTATTTGCATTGCCATCTGCATAAAATTATTCCTGAGAATAAAGTATTGTAAAGAAATGGCTTAAGGCTTAAATGAACTTAATTATTATCATGTGACCACACAGGAAATATGTAGATGTTACATCGTCATTAGTTCTTTATCATTGAAAGAAATCATGAGTGACCAATTGGCAAAACTGTATATCAGTAAAATCGTCATTTTCCCATTCAATTATTGTTTGTAGCCACTTTCCATATTGCCACTAAACTAGGGTCTCTTTGCTTTTTACTTGTTAAACATCTTATTGGTGAATTATTAAGCCTTTTAACTTGACTGTAAATTCAAAATATGTTATCTCAAAAACTAAAAAAAAAGAGTCTGAAGGAGGCAGGGAGGTATTGGAGGAAGGGAATATTACTATGTTCTTAGACATGTGTCTTTAAATCATAGTGAATCTTTTAAAATTAATTAAAATTTAAATAAAAATAAAACATAAAAATGGTCAAAGTACAAGGTGGGAAATACAGATTCTAATTTAAAATAAGGAAGATTGGAAGGGTCGTTCCTCATTTCTCCTCTGTGCTTCTACATCCATGAATTTTATATAATGAGGATGTAGTAATACAGGGGAGAAGGTATGTTATTTCTATTACCAATGAAGAATTTATCACTCCATGTATGTGTATGAAAGAAAGAGATTATTTTCATTATTCATAGTAGTGTATTATAGTCATCCCAAACATTGAATCAATGAATACTGAATCAAAGTTCTAGACCAAACAGCAAATTAGTTTCTAGTAAGCCTTTAGCTACACAATGTTCATTAATTAGTTAGCAAATAATCTTGCTTTAAGTATGTTTCTCCTTAAAGACTCCTTATTTAATCTATAAGCTATTTCTTAACATTATACCCTCAGCCAATAGCAATATAATTCATTCCTGAAGAAAGATTTTCAGCACAGACATTTTCTCCATAAGGTACATCACAGCTTTCTTGCTCTTAGGAACACAAGGCTATACTTTAGCAAAATGCTTGGGAGTCATTTTAAACCACACATTGCCACAAAAATAACACAAAATGTCCCCAAAATGTAACAATAAGTAGGCCACAAAAAGGACAGTAGTTTGCAGTATGAGAGTTGAGACAGAAAGTCAGAAGCACTGTCCTATTCAATCATGAGCATGTGCTTTTGCAATTCAATTTTTTTTAATATTAAGCCCATGCACATGTCCACAGATAACTGTGAGAATGCTTCAAGCATTGATTTAAGGGTTACAAATAAATATTGGTGAGTAGACAAATTTGCACATTCAAAATATGCAAATATTCATACATAGTACATAAAAATATTCACACATGATTAAAACAAGCAGTGTAATGTTTTATAGTAGTTATGTAAGAGAATATTTAACTATAATTGAATGATGTTTGAACTATGCCAGTTCTCTTTTTGAACATTTATTTTTATTCCAGCTATTTTACTATTATAAGCAGCACTTCAATAAATATTCATGTATATTTATCCTCAAAATATTCACATTCATAAAAATTTATAAATGTGACATTGCTGCATTAATGATAAATGTTATTTTTATTTAAATATGCAATTCATTAAAAATTTTCTCTCCCAAATGCTGTAGCAATTGATTCTCTAACTGGAAATATATAAAAGCACCAATTTAGGGAATAATTATTCAAGCTAGTTTCTTTGTAAAAACTAAAAGCATATCAACTTCATAGAATTGTAATAAATACATGACTAATGTGTATTTAATATATATTTATGTGCTGCCTGTCTACACTCAAAATTTCATCTACGAGTATTCTCTTAACACAGTGAATCAGGGGCAAGCACTGTAGTGCAGCTGGTTCAGCCACCACTTGTGACAACTGCATCCCTTGTCTTACTTCCAGTTCAAATTCCAGCCACTCTACCTCTGATCCTGCTTCCTGCAAATGTGCCTCAGAGAGTATGGAAGGTGGCCCAAGTGCTTGGGCCTTTACCACCCTTGTAGGAGAAATAGATGGAGTTCATGGCTCCAGGCTCCTGGCTTCAGCCTACCCAGCCCTGGTTCTTGTGGCCATTTGGGGAATGAAACAGTATATGGGAGGTCTCTCTCTCTCTCTCTCTCTCTCTCTCTCTCTCTCTCTTTTTCTTTATCTTCATGTATCTGTCACTCTTCATTTTAAGTAAATAATAAATATACATATTTAGAAAAATAATGAATCCATATTTAGCTACTTTTCTAAGGGGTCTTCAGATTACTTACATTTGTTATTACTATAACTTTGTGGATTATTTCTATGAGAAGGGTAACTAACGTTTCCGATATGTATTTTGTTAGATTATTCTATTACTTCCTTAACAGTTTTTAAATGATTTATTTATTTGAAACTCAGAGATACAGAGAGAGAGAGAGAGAGAGAGAGAGAGAGAGACAGGTCTTCCATCCACTGGTTCACTCCCCAGTTGGCCACAAGGGCCAGTGTTGGGCGGATCCAAAGCCAGGATCCAGAAGCTTCTTTCAGGTCTCCACGTGGGTACAGGGGCCCAAGGACTTGTGTCATCTTCTACTGCTTTCCCAGGCCATAGCAGAGAGCTGGATTGGAAGAGGAGTATCGGGGACTAGAACTGGCGCCCATATGGGATGCCAGCACTGCGAGGCGGTGGCTTCACCTGCTACACCACATTGCTGGCCCCCATTTACTTAACATTATAAGATTTTATTTTTTCTGGAAACAATTATAATAGATAAATAATGACCAAACATGTTTTATAATATTTGCATATATTTGCATTCCTCTATATTGGACATTCATAATTTTACCACACTTTAATCATATTATCCTATATTACACATTAAATATTTTTCCAATATTATTTTCAGTAAACCTTATTACTGCATGACTTTTGTACAATAAACTGAACATATTTAAAGTGCACAACCTAATCAAGTTCAACAGTTACACACTTCTTTAAAATCCTTACCAAATTCTAAGCAAAGAACACTTATTTTTCCTAAATCAATTATCTCGCATCCTTGTACAGTCATTTCTTTCTTCTAATCAGAACCTCAGGAGAAAAAAATATAATTTTTGTCACTGTAGATCAGTTGAAATTTTATAGAATTTCATGAAAATAGAGTTACATAATGTGAACTCATATCTTTAGCTTCTTGCACTGAGATACCACTTTTGATATGCATACATTTTGCTTGTCTGCCTGATACTTTTTTACTGATAAGTGACCTTCCTGTTGATGGATATACTACAATTCTGGCTTTGTTACACAGTGATAGATATTTGAATGCTTTCCACTTTGGGAGTATTTTGAATAAAGCTGTTATGAAATTTAACTACAAGTCTTTGCATGTTCAGATGCATTCACTGTGAAATTGAAGAATTATGTGGTAAGTCTATTTTTGACTTCACCAGCAAACTACCAGATAGTTTCCAAAGTGTTTTTGTCATTTCCCATTCCCACCATTCCAGTTTCTCCATAACCTCACAACACTATTGTTAGCATTTCATGATAAAACTGTTAATATATAAATAATGGCATGAGTATTTTTGTGGTTCTAACTTGCATTTTTAAGGATTAATGATACTGAAGACATTTCATGTACTTTTTGACAATTTATAAATTTTCTTTTGTGAACTGTTTATTGAAATTTTTGCCCACTTTTTATTAGATTACTTTCTTTGCCAAATAAATGTAATAGGAATAGTTTCTCCTCTTCTTGTGACATGCTTTTTATTTTACAATGGATTAATGTGAAACAAATTTTTCATAGTTTTATAAATATCAAATTTATCATTATATCTTTTATAGTTTGTGCTTTTTGTTTCCTTTATTGAAAATAACTATTTTTCTATTTTTTAACAGGAAGTTCAATAGTTTTAACATTTATATTTAGGTATGGACTCCTATTCAGGTTAATTTTTCTGAGTGGTATGAATTAAGACAGGGTTCATTTTCTATTATTTAAGCACTATTTTAAAAAAAGCACAATAACATTTGCTCATTGAATTCTCTTTGTCAAAAATCAATTTACCACAAATATATGTCTATTTCTAGACATTAAACTGTTTAATTTTCTTTTTTTGTTTTTTATTTTTTTTAACTATTATTTAATGAATATAAATTTCCAAAGTATAGCTTATGGATTACAATGGCTCCCCCCCCCCCCATAACGTCCCTCAGGCTTTCCATGCCTGAAATACTCTCATGGGCTTTTCAGCCGGATCCGCATGCCTTAAGGGCTGATTCTGAGGCCAGAGTGCTGTTTAGGACATCTGCCATTCTATGGGTCTGCTGTGTATCTCGCTTCCCATGATGGATCATTCTCTCCCTTTTTTATTCTATCAGTTATTATTAACAGACACTAGTCTTGTTTATGTGATCCCTTTGGTTCTTAGTCCTATCATTATGATCAATTGTGAACAGAAATTGATCACTGGGACTAGTGAGATGGAATTGGTACATGCCACCTTGATGGGATTCAATTGGAATCCCCTGGTATGTTTCTAACTCTACTGTTTGAGGTAAGTCAGCTTGAGCATGTCCCGAATTGCACATCTCTTCCCTCTCTGATTCCCACTCTTATATTTAACAGTGATCACTTTTCAGTTAAGTTTCAGCATTTAAAAAGAATTGTGTATTGATTAGAGTATTCAACCAAAAGTATTAAGTAGAACAAACAAAAAAAATACAAATACTTGATACTAACATATCAAGTTGCTCATCAACAGTCAGGGTGAGGGCTGATCAAGTCACCATTTCTCATAGTGTTCATTTCACTTTAACAGGTTTCCTTTTTGGTGCATGATCCAACATGGGAAGTGAGATACACAGCAGACCCATAGAATGGCAGATGTCCTAAACAGCACTCTGGCCTCAGAATCAGCCCTTAAGGCATGCGGATCCGGCTGAAAAGCTCATGAGAGTATTACAGGCATGGAAAGCCAAGACACTCTGGGGGGAAAAACAAACAAACAAACAAACAAACAAAAACAAAAAACAAACAAACAAACAAAAAACCTAAATGAAAGATCTCCGCGAGTGAGATCCCAGTGGAAAGAATGGGTCATCAAAGAAGGAGGTACCTTTCTCTGAAGGGAGGAGAGAACTTCCACTTTGACCATGGCCTTGTCTAAATATGATCAGAGTCAGTGAACTCAGGGGCTTCCATAGTCTAGGGAGCTCATGACAAGAGCCTATGGTGATTACTGATGCCATAAACAAGAGTGTCAATTTGTTAAGTCAACAACAGGAGTCACTGTGCACTTACTCCTCATGTAGGATCTTTGTCCTTAGTGTGCTGTACTTTGAGATTTAATGCTATAACCAGTACTCAAACAGTATTTTTCACTTTATGTTTCTATGTGGGAGCAAACTGTTGAAATCTTCACTTAATGTTTGCTAAACTGATCTTCTGTATATAAAGAGAATCGAAAATGAATCTTGATGTGAATGGAAGGGGAGAGGGAGTGGGAAAGGGGAGGGTTGCGGGTGGGAGGGACGTTATGGGGGGGGAGCCATTGTAATCCATAAGCTGTACTTTGGAAATTTATATTCATTAAATAAAAGTTTAAAAAAAAAGAAATTCTGGAAAGCAAAAAAAAAAAAAAAATGTAATGTAAGCTACAAATTTCCATCAACTTATTGGATCAAGTTGGAAAATCTTTGCAATTTCCAGCTTGCCAAACATTTGTAACTTAAACAGACATTGGTATGCCCAAGTAATTTTATGTATTCATTTTTTATATTTCTGGATTTTATTACAAATGTTTAAAGATTTTTGCATATATGTTTTCAAGGTATATTATTTTTTTAAACTTTTATTTAGTAAATTCATTTCCAAAGCACAGTTTATGGATTACAATGGCTTTTTCCCCCCATAACTTCCCTCCCACCCACACCCCTGCTATTTCCCACTCCCTCTCCCATTCCATTCACATAAAGATTCATTTTCTTTTTTTTTTTTTAACAGGCAGAATGGATAGTGAGAGAGAGACAGAGTAAGGTCTTCCTTTTTGCTGTTGGTTCACCCTCCAGTGGCCACCACAGCTGGCACGCTGTGGCCGGCGCATGGCCCTGATCTGATGGCAGGAGCCAGGTGCTTCTCCTGGTCTCCCATGGGGTGCAGGGCCCAAGCACTTGAGCCAACCTCCACTGCCTTCCCGGGCCACAGCAGAGAGCTGGCCTGGAAGGGGCAACCAGGAAAGAATCTGGCGCCCTCACCAGGACTAGAACCCAGTGTGCTGGCGCCACTAGGTGGAGGGTTAGCCTATTGAGCTGCAGCAATGGCCAAGATTCATTTTCAATTATCTTTATATACAGAAGATCTATGTAGTATATATTAGGTAAAGATTTCATTAGTTTGCACCCACACAGAACATAAAGTCTAAAATACTGTTTCAGTACTGGTTATAGCATTAATTCACATTGAGCAACACATTAAGGACAGATCCCACATGAGGAGTAAGTACACAGTGACTCCTATGTTGACTTAACAATTTGACACTCTTGTTTATGGCATCAGTAATCTCCCTGAGCTCTAATCTTGAGTTTACAAGTCCTCTTGAGTTCGCTGACTTCGATCTTATTTAGACAAGGTCATAGTCAAAGTGGAAGTTCTCTCCTCCCTTCAGAGAAAGGTACCTCCTTCTTTGATGGCCCATTCTTTCTACTCACAGAGACTTTTCATTTAGGTACTCTTTTTTTCCCAGAGTGTCTTGGCTTTCCATGCCTAAAATACTCTCATGGGTTCTTCAGCCAGATCCGAATGCCTTAAGGGCTGATTCTGAGGCCAGAGGGCTATTTAGGACATCTGCCATTCTATGAGTCTGATGTGTATCCCGCATCCCATGATGGATCGTTCTCTCCGTTTTTGATTCTAAGAGTTAGTATTCACAGACACTAGTCCTGTTTGTGTGATCCCTTTGACTCTTAGACCTATCAGTGTGATCAATTGTGAACTGAAATTGATCACTTGGACTAGTGAGATGGCATTGGTACATGCAATCTTGATGGGATTGTATTGGAATGCCCTGGCACGATTCCAACTCCACCATTTGGGGCAAGTCCAATTGAGTATGTCCCGAAATGTACATCTCCTGCCTCTCTTATTCCCACTCATATTTAACAGGGATCACTTTTCAGTTAAATTTCAACACCTAAGAAAATGTGTGTTAATTACAGAGTTCAATGAATAGTATTAACTAGAACAAAAAAAAATACTAAAAGGGATAAAGCATTAAGTTGTTCATAGACGGTCAGGATAGGGACGGATCAAGTCACTGTTTCTCATAGTGTCCATTTCACTTCAGCAGGTTTCCTTTTTTGTGGTTGGTTAGTTGTCACCGATCAGGGATAACATATGATATCTGTCCCTTTGGGACTGGCTTAATTCACTCAGCATGATGTTTTCCAGATTCCCCCATCTTGTTGCAAATGACCGGATTTCATTGTTTTTGACTGCTGCATAGTATTCTATAGAGTACATGTCCCATAATTTCTTTATCCAGTCTACTGTTGATGGGCATTTGGTTGATTCCAGGTCTTAGGTATTGTGAATTGAGCTGCAATAAACATTAATGTGCAGACAGCTTGTTTGTTTGCCAATTTAATTTCCTTTGAGTAAATTCCAAGGAGTGGGATGGCTGGGTTGTATGGTAGGGTTATATTCAGGTTTCTGAGCAATCTCTAGACTGACTTCCATAGTGACTTTATAGTTTGCATTCCCACCAACAGTGTATTAGTGTCCCATTTTCCCCACATCCTCTCCAGCATCTGTTGTTGGTAGATTTCTGAATGTGAGCCTTTCTAAGTGGGGTGAGGTAAAACCTCATTATGGTTTTGATTTGCATTTCCCTGATGGCTAGTGATCTTGAACATTTTTTCATGTGTCTGTTGGCCATTCAATTTTCCTCTTTTGAAAAATGTCTATTGAGGTCCTTGGCCCATCTCTTAAGTGGGTTGTTTGTTTTGATGTTTTGGAGTTTCTTGATCTCTTTGCAGATTCTGGTTATCAACCCTTTATCTGTTGCATAGTTTGAAAATATTTTTTCCCATTCTGTCAGTCGCCTCTTCTTCTCAATTTGATGCAATCCCAAATGTTAATTTTGGCTTTGACTACCTATGCTACAGGGGGCTTTTCCAAGAAGTCTTTGCCAGTACCTATATCTTCCAGGGTTTCTCCAATGTTCTCTTATACTTTTATTGTGTCAGGTCATAGATTTAAGTCTTTAATCCGCATTCAGTGGATTTTTGTGTAAGGTGAAAGGTAGGGGTCTTGCTTCATGATTCTGCCCGTGGAAATCCAATTTTCCCAGCACCATTTCTTGAATAGACTGTCCTTACTCCAGGGATTGGTTTTTGATCCTTGATCAAATATAAGTTGGCTGTAGATGTTTGGATTGATTTCTCGTGTTTCTATTCTGTTCCACTGGTCTATCCGTCCGTTTCTGTACCAGTACCATGCTGTTTTGATTACAACTGCCCTGTAGTATGTCCTGAAATCTGGTATTGTGGTGCCTCTGGCTTTGTTTTTGTTGTACAAGATTGCTTTAGCTATTTGAGGTCTCCTGTGTCTCCATATGAATTTCAGCATCCTTTTTTCCAGATCTGAGAAGAATGTCTTCAGTATTTTGATTGGTATTGCATTGAATCTGTAAATTGCTTTTGGGAGAACGGACATTTTGATGATATTGACTCTTCCAATCCATGAGCATGGAAGATTTTTCCATTTCTTGGTATCCTCTTCTATTTCTTTCTTTAAGGTTTTGTAATTCTCATCGTAGAGATCTTTAACATCCTTGGTTAAGTTTATTCCAAGGTATTTGATTGTTTTGTAGCTATTGTGAATGGGATTGATCTTAGAAGTTCTTCCTCAGCCGTGGAATTGCCTGTGTATATAAAGGCTGTTGATTTTTGTGCATTGATTTTATACCCTGCTACTTTCCTAGTTCCAATAGTCTCTTAGTAGAGTATTTGGATCCCCTAAATAAGAATCATATCATCTGCAAACAGGGATAGTTTGAGTTCTTCCTTCCCAATTTGTATCCCTTTAATTTCTTTTTCTTGCCTAATAGCTCTGGCTAGAACCTCCAGAACTATATTGAATAGCAGTGATGAGAATGGGCATAACTGTCTGGTACCAGATCTCAATGGAAATGCTTCCAACTTTTCCCCATTCAATAGGATGTTGGCTGTGGTTTTTTCATAGATTGCTTTGATTGTATTGAGGATTGTTCCTTCCATACCCAGTTTGCTTAGAGTTTTCGTCATGAAAGGGTGTTGTATTTTATCAAATGCTTTCTCTGCATCCATTGAGATAATCATATGGTTTTTCTTCTGCAGTCTGTTAATGTGGTGTATCACATTGATTGTTTTGCGCACATTGAACCATCCCTGCATACCTGGGATAAATCCCACTTGGTCTGGGTGGATGATCTTTCTGATGTGTTGTTGCATTCTATTGGCGAGAATTTTATTGAGAGTTTTTGCATCTATGTTCATCAGGGATATTGGTCTGTAATTCTCGTTCAATGCTGCATCTTTTTCTGGCTTAGGAATTAAGGTGATGCTGGCTTCATAAAAAGAATTTGGGAATATTCCCTCTTTTTCAATTCTTCTGAATAGTTTGAAAAGGATTGGAGTTAGTTTTTCTTTAAATGTCTGGTAGAATTCAGCAGTGAATCCTTCTGGTCCTGGGCTTTTCTTTGTTGGGAGGGCCTTTATTACTGTTCAATTTCTGAATCAGTTATGGATCTGTTTAGGTTTTCTTTGTCTTCCTGGTTCAATTTAGGTAGATTACATGTGTCCAGGAATCTATCCATTTCGGATAGATTTCCCTGTTTGCTGGCCTACAAGTCCTTGTAGTAATTTCTGATGATTCTTTTTATTTCTGTGGTGTCTGTTGTTACATTTCCTTTTTCATCTCTGATTTTATTGATTTGGGTCTTTTCTCTTCTTTTTTTTTTGTTAGTTGGGCCAAGGGGTGTCATTTTGTTTATATTTTCATAAAACCAGCTCCTCATTTGGCTGATTTTTTGTAATTTTTTTGATTCAATTAAATTGTTTTCTTCTCTGATTTTAATTATTTCTCTTCTCCTACTAGATTTGGGTCTGGTTTGCTGCAGATTTTCTAGATCCTTGAGATGGATTGAAAGCTCATTCATTTGGTGCCTTTCCAATTTCTTGATGTAGGCACCTATTGCTATAAACTTTCCTCTTTTTTTTTTTTTTTTGACAGGCAGAGTGGACAGTGAGAGAGAGAGACAGAGAGAAAGGTCTTCCTTTGCCGTTGGTTCACCCTCTAATGGCCGCCGTGGCCGGCACGCTGCGGCCAGCGCACCGCGCTGATCCAATGGCAGGAGCCAGGAGCCAGGTGCTTTGCCTGGTCTCCCATGGGGTGCAGGGCCCAAGCACTTGGGCCATCCTCCACTGCACTCCCAGGCCACAGCAGAGAGCTGGCCTGGAAGAGGGGCAACCAGGACTAGAACCCGGTGTGCTGGCACCGCTAGGTGGAGGCTTAGCCTAGTGAGCCGCATCGCTGGCCAACTTTCCTCTTAACACTGCTTTTGCTGTATCCCATAAGCTTTGGTATATTGTGTTGTTATCCTCATTTACTTCCAAAAAGTTTTTGATTTCTCTTTTGATTTCTTCTATGACCCAGTGTTCATTCAGGAGCATGTTGTTCAATCTCTATGTGATTGCATATGCTCTAGGTATTCCTCAGTTGCTAATTTCCAACTTCATTCCCATATGGTCTGAGAAGTTGAATCATTTGATTCTAATTCTTTTGAATTTGCTGAGACTGGCTTTATGGCCTAGTATGTGGTCAATCCTAGAGAAGGTTCCATGTACTGCTGAGAAGAATGTAAGATCTTTAGCTGTAGGATTGAAAGTTCTGTATATATCTGTTAGATCCATTTGGGCTATAGTGTCATTTAAATCTACTATATCCTTGTTGATCTTCTGTCCAGTTGATCTGTCTATTTCTGAGGGTGGAGTATTGAAGTCCCCCAGTACTATTGTATTGGGGTCTAAGTCTCCCTTTAAGTCCCTTAACATATCTTTTAAATAGACTGGTGCCCTGTAGTTAGGTGCATATACATTTATAATAGTTACATCTTCCTGTTGAATTGAACCCTTAATCATTATACAGTGCCCCTCTTTGTCTCTCTTAACAGTTTTTGTGGTAAAGTTTATTTCGTCTGATATTAATATGGCTACACCTGCTTTTTTTTGGTTTCTGTTAGCATGGTATATCTTTTTCCAGCCTTTCACAGTCAATCTGTATGCATTTTTGTTGGAAAGATGTGTTTCTTACAAGCAGCCAATAGATGGGTTTTGTGCCTTAACCCAATCAGCCTATCTGTGTCTTTTAACTGGACAGTTGAGGCCATTAATGTTCAATGTGACTATTGATAAGCAGTAACTTTGCCCTGCCTTTTGCCAAAGATATTTTCTAACATATGCTTTGAACTTCCTGTGATCTTTTGCTGTGAGGTTTCCTTCATTTACCTTCTTTCATATTGATGACCGTGTTTCTGTGTTTCTGTGTGCAACACATCTTTAAGCATCTTTTGCAGGGCTGGACGAGTGGTGACAAATTCTTTCAATTTCTGTTTGCTGTGAAAGGTCTTTATTTCACCTTCATTCACAAATGAGAGCTTTGCAGGATATAATATTCTGGGCTGGCAGTTGTTCTCTCTTAATACCTAGGCTATGTCTCGCCATTCCCTTCTAGCCTGTAGGGTTTCTGATGAGAAGTCTGCTGTGAGTCTAATTACGTTTCTCTCTTGCACATTTTAGAATCTTTTCTTTGTGTTTCACTGTGGTGAGTTTAATTACAACGTGTCGTGGTGAGGATCTCCTTTGGTCATGTTTCTAGGGGTTCTATGAGCTTCCTGTACTAGGATGTCTCTGTCCTTCTCCAAACCCAGGAAATTTTCTGCTAGTATCTCACTAAAAAGCCTTCTAATCCTTTCTCCCTCTCCATGCCTTCAGGAACTCCTAGAACCCGAATGTTGTTTTTTTAATAGTATTATGTAGATTCCCAACAATATTTTTTAGATTTCTAATTTCCTCTTCTTTTCTTTGGTTTGACTGTATACTTTCCTGTGCTCTGTCTTCTAACTCAGATAATCTGTCTTCTGCTTCACTGACTCTGTTTTTAAGGCTCTCTAATGTGTTTGTCATTTGATCTATTGAGTTCTTCATTTAATTTTGATTTCTCTTCACTATCACACTTTCCTGTTCTATTTGTTTCTGCATTTCATTTGATTCCTCCTGAAGATTTCATTTTCATGAGAGATTTTCTATCCTGTCAAATAAGGATTTATATAGCTCAAGCATTTGTTTTTGAAAACTTCTAAATATTCTTATAAATTTTTTGAAATCAGAATCTTGCATTTCTTCCATCTCATTATCTTCATAATCTTGCCTTGGGGTGTCTTGTTCATTTTGGGGCATCATAATGTCTTCCTCGTTCTTGTTTCCTCGGTTTCTGCATTTGTTGCTTGGTATTGTGGAGATATTCTTTGGATTCTCCTTCCCTCGCTGTGGTGTTTTTTCTTGTTATGCTATGACTGTATTAAGTGGACTGTCTGTTTTTGATGGAGCCTTAGAGGCTTGAGATGGGTGTGGCCCGAGAGCTCAGTTTGGTTCCTCAGGGTTAAGGGTGTGCCAAAGGTGACACTGACAGGTTAGGCGTGGTAAATCTCTCTCTCTCTCTCTTTTTTTTTTCAGAAGGGAAGTAATTCCGCAGAGTTGAGCAGAATTGAAGGTAGTCAGCTTCTGATCTCTGGCTCCTGTGGGTATAACATTCACCTGCAGTTTTCCAAGGATCACGCAGGGAATCTGTTCTGCCCTTAGTGTGGGCTCAAATTCTCCTGCAGTCTCTCACTGGGTTGCCAAGGTTACTGAACTGTAGTGTCTCTGGAGAGTACTCATGTGAACTCCATGAGTTCTCTCACCCACCAGATGGTGAGAGAACTTTTTTCACAGTCCCAGTTCATTAGCTCCACACATTCTCTAGGTCCTAATCTCCTGTTATGTCACCCCCCACCCCCAGAGTCAGGTTTTTCTGCCTGGCTGTGGGTGGGCACAGCCCTGAGGTTGCACAGCTTTTATGTATGACCAAAATGGCGCCTGCACTTAGTCTGGCTCACCCTTGAGAGGTGAGCAGAGAGAGAGAAACTCGTGTTTATACTGGTCCCCCCCTTTTTTTTCCTCTCTCCTATAGTTAGCCTGGTGAACTTTCCCCAATGGGGTTTCAAGCCTCATTCCCTCTAGGCTCCTCCTTCTGCTTTCCCGCCAGTGTCTCAGGCTATTGAGGTTCAGCTCACCTTGCATTCCAGCACTGATGCCTGGATTCTGCTGCTGGTGTCCCGAGCCAAGGGCTGCCACGCCCTCCATATAGGTCCACCGTGAATCACTAGTTCCGGAAGAGTTTCCTCTGCTGTTTCTTCCCCAACTCTTCCTTGAACCTGCAGTATCTCCACTTTTATTAAACTGTCTCTTCCCGGACTATCAGTGTGCTCCCTTCCTATACCACAAGTTATATTATTTTATAATTCTCTGTTCTTAAAATATCTTTGGATTTGGTATTGGATAATATAGTTCTCATATAATAAATTGGAATATACCTATTCCTCTGTTCTTTGAAATAATTTATGTAGATTTGCTCTCTTTTTTTCTGAGCCTTTTTTCACAATTTACTGGCTCTGGATTCAGTTTGACCCAGACAGCTCTGGCCAATGCAGCCTCTGGAGAATGAACGAGTGGATACAAGATCTCTTCTTCCAGGAGAATCTCTGGGTGTGAGATCCAGTTGCAGAGACATTTTAATTATGAATAAACAGATTTAGTCATTAAAGATGTTCAATTTTTTTCCATTGTCAGCTTTGTAATTTATACTTTTCATGTAATTTTCCTAGGTCAACTAAGTTGTTTGATGCATTAATATAAAGTTTTTAATATTTATTTACTATTCTTTTGAATTTTCAAAGCTGTGTATTAGAATTCCTTCTCTTATTTCTTATATTGATAACATGGCTTTCTCTTTCTACTGTGGTATAAAATGAAAGTTTAATTTTGTTGGTTTGCTTATGGATAGTTATTTTTCTGGTATCATTTATTTAAGAGAGTACATTTCCTCAGTATGCATTCTTGATACCCTGGTCAAAACTCCATTGAGCATATACGTATAGATCATTAATAGGGCCTGCTATTCCACTTGATCTCTATGTCTGCTTTTATGTCAGTATCATGTTTGGCTCTTCTTTTCCAAAATTGTTTTCCTGTTTTTAGGCCTTTGTGGTTCTGTTTGAATTGTTGGATTATCCTTGCTGGCAAGAATGCAGTGGGATTTTAATAAGGATTACATTTTATCTATAGAGCAATTTTAGTGATGTCAACATTTTAATACTCATTCTTCCAGTTTATAAACACGTATGTTTTTCCACTTATTTGTTCTGCCTTAATTACTTTATCAATGCTTTATGGTTTTCAGCATATAAGTCTTTCATATCCTTGTTTAAGTTTATTCATGTTTTACTCCTGATGCAATTGTTAAGGGGAATTGTTTTCTTAACTTCCTTTCTAGACTGTTCATTGTTAGTGTAACGGATTTTTATGATTCTTTTGTATATTATAATTTTTCTGAATTTATTTATTAGTTGTAACAGGTTTTGTGTGGAGTTTCGTGTTCAACATCACTGTTTATCAAGGAAATGAAAATTAAAAAAAAACTTAACACTGTTTTTATATAAAAGAAAGTTATAAATGTTAGAAAGGATGTAAAGATACGGAATTCATGTAACATGTTAGTATAATTGGTGTGGCTTCTGTGGGAAAAAACATCTGAAAGTGAAAACTAACGTATCATATGGTCCAGCAATTCTACTTTCATATCCTATGGACTTGAAGTCAAGATTTCAAAGATATTTACACTTTTATGTTAATTATAGAACTACCCACATCAGCCGACATATGGTAGCAACACAACTATCCACCAGCAGACAAATAAGGAAAATGGTAAGTAGCATTTAAAAAAAAAAAACTAAAACTTGACAATCTCTAGCAGCATGAATGAACCTGGAAGATATTATGCTAATAAGAAAAGCCAGAGAGAAAAGAACATATACTACAGAAACCAATATATGATGACTCTTACACGGAGTCATTGGCTCTAACAAAGAACAATAAGCATGATTTGAATAAACAGACATTTAATCACTCAGATTAAGAATATAGTAAAATAATTTTCCAATTCTGCATTATTTGTTAATAAATGGACCACAATCTAAATCAAATTCCAATTGTACCACCAAAATTCAATAAATACACTGTAAAAACCATGCAGAAGGAAAAAATCTGGCAAATATCAAAGTTGAACCAAATAAAAGGGTAAAGCAAGGTGATGCACACTATGGTATATGGGCATAGGTAAAGCTATCATAATAAATAAGAATGGAATTACTGAATCAATTATAAGGCTGTATACAATTATGTAGAGAAAGGATAGAGTCAATTTATAGTTGTGTTAGACTCTATTGCTGCATAACACATTGTCCTAACATTTGTGGCTTAGGAAAATAGTCATGTATTATCTCACAATTTCTAAGTGTCAAGAGTTCAGGTGTTATTAGACTTAGTTGTTTTAGTAGTGGCTTCTTGCAATGGCAGGAGAGGATCTGCCTCCCAGCTTATCCCATGAATGTCTGCCAGTCTCTGAAGAACTTACAAGCCCACTATCTGGTTTCAGGTCACATTCTTCGTGTAACTTAACTATAGAGGCAATATTGTCTGAATTTTGTCACAGAAAAATAAATATTACAGATTTTCTCTCATATATGCAAATTAATATATTTTCCACACTATCATATAGATATTTATAAATGTTGTCTTCACTAAATTGTACCCCTTGCATAATAATATAACTTTTGTTTACATTACAAGTGAAAACTTTACATATAATTTTTTGCTATTTTCTTGCTATTTGCTCTTTCTGGTTCTTCCCAAAAATGACTGTTTTTAGAAGATAGGATTCCTCTCCAATGTGAACTAGTTTCATGTCAATTGAAAAGAATATAAACAGCTCCACAAAATTAAGTTATCAGGAAAATTATGATTTATTTAGTATTTCTAAGAAAGCATAGAACAACTTTGGTCAACCTTTGTCAATCACTAAAAGTTCTGGATTCTAACTCTACATTTCCAAAGCAATGCCCCAGTAAATTTTAATAGACTAGAGAACATTAATAACTGTAATGAAAAAATAATGTTGGCATCAAATTATAGGATATTCTGCGCAAAAATTGAAGATTTATGTTTTTTAGGCTGCAAGATGCTTCAGTCTTTAATATGCTAACAAAGAACTCCTTGGATGATATAGATTAAACTGTGTTTCATAAACTGATTTACAAAATGTCCTGCAGAATGCACTTTGAGATATCAAGTGAGACTGAACTCCTCAGTGGGATCTAATTCTTTATCAATCAGAGAACCAAAGACCACATGACTGCAATTTTACATACATTGACTATCAAGTTAATGACATATCTTGCATATTGAATAAAAAATAAAGATATATCTACATGTGAAAGATAGTAATAAAGTTAATACGAAATCCTGTATAGATTTAGTAATTAGAAAGGATTTCTTAAATTAAACTTCAAAAGTGAAAATCATAAAGAGAAATAAATGAATACTTTGGGTCAAAATTTCAGCTTCTGTTAACAATTTCAAATTATAAAATATACTGTTAATCAACCATGGCTACGCATTGATTTCTCTATGTCTATGAAAGTCCTAGATGCTGCTGCATCTTCTTTGAAAATACATTATTTGGTGCAGCATGTGCATCAGTTATTTATATATAAAAATATTATATATTATATATAATTATATATATCAGCTAGATATTCTGGATAATATTCTGCTGCTTCTACATCACACTTGCTGCTTCACTGGCACGTCTATGTTATGGAAATAACTTCCTTCCTTAGCCCTCATGAATCTATTAGCTTCAAACTTCTATTTTCTGTAGTTTCCTTACCCCTTTCAGCCTTCGTACAATTGATGAGAGTTGGAGCCTTGCTCTGGATTTGGTTTTGGCTTAAGGAAATGTTTGGCTTAAGGAAATGTCAATGCTGGATTGATCGATCCAGATCAGCAAAATGGCTGTTTAGCTTTCTTTTCCTTATTTGTGTGCTCACTGGAGTAGCACATCTAATTTTCTTCAAGAAGTGTTCCTTTGCATTCACAAGTTGACTAATACAAGAGGCCCAGCTTTCAACCTATCTCCACTTTTGGCATGTCTTCCGCACTGAGGTGATCACTTCTAGCCTTTGAATTGAAAATGAGGTTTTATGATTACTCTTCCTTTCACGTAAAGACTTAGAGACTATTGTAGGGTTACTACTTGACCTAATTTCAATGTTGTTGCTTATCTGGGAATATGGAAACCTGAGAAGGAGAGAAAAAGGGACAACCAGTCACCGGAGCATTCAGAATACAAGCATTTGTGATTAAGTTTGCCAGCCTGTGTGGGTGCAGTTTATTGTGATCAAACGATTACAATAGTAACATCAAAACTCAGCGGTCACCATAACACTTAGAATGATGAACTGGAAATATAAGTATTGTGAAAATTAACGAAAATATTGTCAGCTAGAAATAAAGGGAGTGTTAAAAAATTTCACTGATAGTCTTGCTAGATTCAGGGTTGCCACAAACCTTCAGTTTCTAAATAAAATAAAATAAGCATTTGTGAGGCTCAACAAAACAACCTGCATTAAACAGGAAATGCTTGTGCAGTGATGACCCTATAGGTGCCAGTTTCACGTCCAACCTCATGGTGGTGGGTACCGGAGAAAATGGACAGCTTATCAGAGGCTGGTAGTAGTTTCCTAGGAGGAAATAAAGATTTCATGTGCAAAAGTAAATAAGCTTATTTATAATACACGGAGATTTCACAGAGTACTGTGAGGAAGTTTCTGAGGATGCAGACAGGAGGGAAGTTAGCCTCAGAGAAACGCATCACTGGCCCTTTAAAAAATACACACAGGAAATCCCAATCAAGATACCAAAGACCTTCTTCTCAGATCTAGAAAAAATGATGCTGAAATTCATATGGAGGCACAAGAGACCTCGAATAGCTAAAGCAATCTTGTACAACAAAAAACAAAGCCAGAGGCACCACAATACCAGATTTCAGGACATACTACAGGGCAGTTGTAATCAAAACAGCATGGTACTGGTACAGAAACAGATGGATAGACCAATGGAACAGAATTGAAACACCAGAAATCAATCCAAACATCTACAGCCAACTTATATTTGATCAAGGATCTAAAACCAATTCCTGGAGCAAGGACAGTCTATTCAATAACTGGTGCTGGGAAAACTGGATTTCCACGTGCAGAAGCATGAAGCAAGAACCCTACCTTACACCTTACACAAAAATCCACTCAACATGGATTAAAGACCTAAATCTACGACCTGACACCATCACGTTATTAGAGAACATTGGAGAAACCCTGCAAGATATAGGCACAGGCAATGAATTTCTGGAAAAGACCCAAGAGGCACAGGCAGTCAAAGCCAAAATCAACTATTGGGATTGCATCAAATTGAGAAGTTTCTGTACTGCAAAAGAAACAGTCAGGAGAGTGAAGAGGCAACCAACAGAATGGGAAAAAATATTTGCAAACTATGCAACAGATAAAGGGTTAATAACCAGAATCTACAAAGAGATCAAGAAACTCCACAACAACAAAACCAACAACCCACTTAAGAGATGGGCCAAAGACCTCAATAGACATTTTTCAAAAGAGGAAAATTGAATGGCCAACAGACACATGAAAAAATGTTCAAGATCACTAGCAATCAGGGAAACACAAATCAAAACCACAATGAGGTTTCACCTCACCCCGGTTAGAATGGCTCACAGGCAGAAATCTACCAACAACAGATGCTGGCGAGGATGTGGGGAAAAGGGACACTAACCCACTGTTGGTGGGAATGCAAACTGGTAAAGTCACTATGGAAGTCAGTCTAGAGATTCCTCAGAAACCTGAAGATAACCCTACCGTTCGACCCAACCATCCCACTCCTGGAATTTACCCAAAGGAATTTAAATTGGCAAACAAAAAAGCGGTCTGCACTCTAATGTTTATTGCAGCACAACTCACAATAGCTAAGACCTGGAATCAACCAAATGCCCATCAACAGTAGACTGGATAAAGAAATTATGTGATATGTACTCTTTAGAATACTATACTGCAGTAAGAAACAATGAAGTCCAGTCATTTGCAACAAAATGGAGGAATCTGGAACACATCATGCTGAGTGAAATAAGCCAGTCTGAAAGGGACAAATATCATATGTTCTCCCTGATCAGTGACAATTGACTGAACACCAAAAAGGAAACCTGTTGAAGTGAAATGGACACTATGAGAAACGGTGACTTGATCAGCCTTCACCCTGACTGTTGATGAGCAACTTAATATGTTATCCCTCTTAGTGTTTTTTTTTGTCTGTTCTGCTTAATATGACTGGTTTAATTCTGTAATTAATACACAGTTATTCTTAAGTGTTGAAATTTAACTGAAATGTGATCCCTGTTAAGCATAAGAGTGGGAATAAGAGAGGGAAGAGATGTACAATTTGGGACATGCTCAAGCTGACTTGCCCCAAATGGTAGAGTTTGAAACATACCAGGGGATTCTAATTCAATCCCATCAAGGTGGCATGTCCCAATGCCATCTCACTGGTCCAATTGATCAATTTCAGTTCACAGTTTAATGAAAGGACTAAGAGTCAAAGGGAGCACATAAACAAGTCTAGTACCTGCTAATACTAACCGATAGAAAAAATAAAGGGGAGAGTGATCCAACATGGGAAGTGAGATACACAGCAGACCCATAGAATGGCAGATGTCCTAAATAGCACTCTGGCCTCAGAATCAGCCCTTAAGGCATGCGGATCTGGCTGAAAAGCCCATGAGAGTATTTCAGGCATGGAAAGTCAAGACACTCTGGCAAAAAAAAAAAAAAAAAAAAAAAAAAAAAAAAAAAAAAAAAAATAACCCTAAATGAAAGATCTCTGTGAGTGAGATCCCAGTGGAAAGAACAGGTCTTCGAAGAAGGAGGTTCCTTTCTCTGAAGGGAGAAGAGAACCTCCACTTTGATTATGACCTTGTCTAAATAAGATAAGAGTCAGAGAACTCAAAAGGTTTCCATAGCCTTGGAAACTCATGACTGGAGCATAGGGAGATTACTGATGCCATAAACAAGAGTGTCAATTTGTAAAGTCAACAACAGGAGTCACTGTGCACTTGCTCCTTATGTAGAATCTCTGTCCTTAATGTGCTGTACATTGAGATTTAATGCTATAATGAGTACTCAAACAGTATATTTAACTTTGTGTTTCTATGTGGGTGCAAACTGTTGAAATCTTTACTTAATGTATACTAAACTGATCTTGTGTATATATAGAAAATTGAAAATGAATCTTGATATGAATGGAAGGGGAGAGAGAGCGGGAAAGGAGAGTGTTGCACGTGGGAGGGAAGTCATGGGGGGGGGGGGCGGGACGCCAATGTAGTCCATAAGCTGTACTTTGGAAATCTATATTCATTAAATAAAAGTTAAAAAAAAATACATGCAGGAATCAGTTTCACGCCTGTGAGAATAAACATTTTACGTATGAATTAAGGGAAAAAAAGAAGTAGGTATGATGAACTTTAACTCTACAATTTCCTGAAGATACTAAGCAATTCAGATCATAGAATTCAGTCATATATTGAAATCTTAATGAGGGTTCAGACATTTTTTTAGTATATAGAGAGGAGGTCAGTAAAACTTACATGGTTCGAGAGATGGCCTTTTGGCCCAGCAACTAGGGATGGGAAATAACTGTGGTATTCCCTGAGGTAGAATGTGCCCTGCAACAAAATGGCATGTGACCTATGTGTTGGTATATTTTACCATAATGGAACCCAGAGGGCAGGCAAGCAGCACAGCAATCTAAAATGTAAACCTAAAGGCAAAAAGCACAACACCTACTGTGTACATTTTTCTTTTACAAAATCTAGAAAAAAAATTAATGCAATAAGTATTTAGTGGATGAATGCATTAAATAATAGTGAAAAACTAGATGCATCTTGCTAACAAAGGTTACTGAATGCATTATAGTATGTATTTATAATGATTAAATAAATAAAAAATATATTTTAGAAGTATGAAGAATCTTCAAAAGGTTAATGGAAAATACATCCAATGAAAACAATCTGGATTTCAAAATTATTTCACCAAAATAAATCTTTGTATTCTATTTTTCATGAAATAATTAAAGTACTTTTTATAGTATTAGTAGAAAACACTTTAGTCATATGAAATACCAAGATAGCTTATAAAATATTATTATTTCTTGCCTAATAGCTCTGGCTAAAACTTCGAGAACTATATTGAATAGCAGTGATGAGAGTGGGCATAACTGTCTGGTACCAGATCTCAGTAGAAATGCTTCCAACTTTTCCCCATTCAATAGAATGCTGGCCGTGGGTTTCTCATAAATTGTTTTGATTGTATTGAGGAGTGTTCCTTCAATACCCACTTTGCTTAGAGTTTTCATCATGAAAGGGTGTTGTATTTTATCAAATGTTTTCTCTGCGTCTATTGAGATAATCATATGGTATTTCTTCTGTAGTCTGTTAATGTGGTGTATCACATTGATTGTCTTGCGCACATTAAACCATCCCTGCATACCGGGGATAAATCCCACTTGGTCTGGGTGGATGATTTTTCTGATGTGTTGTTGCATTCTATTGGCGAGAATTTTATTGAGCATTTTTGCATCTATGTTCATCAGGGATATTGGTCTATAATTCTCTTTCAATGCTGCATCTTTTTCTGGCTTAGGAATTAAGGTGATGCTGGCTTCATAGAAAGAATTTGGGAGGACTCCCTCTTTTTCGATTGTTCTGAATAGTTTGAGAAGAATTGGAGTTAGTTCTTCTTTAAATGTCTGGTAGAATTCAGCAGTGAATCCATCTGGTCCTGGGCTTTTCTTTGTTGAGAGGGCCTTTATTACTGTTTAGGGATACAAATTGGGAAGAAAGAACTCAAACTATCCCTCTTTGCAGATGATATGATTCTTTATTTAGGGGAGCCAAAGAACTCTGCTAAGATACTATTGGAACTCATAGAAGAGTTTGGCAAAGTAGCAGGATATAAAATCAATGCACAAAAATCAACAGCCTTTGTATGCACAGGCAATGCCACAGCTGAGGAAGAACTTCTAAGATCAATCCCATTCACAATAGCTACAAAAACAATCAAATACCTTGGAATAAACTTAACCCAGGACGTTAAATCTCTACGATGAGAATTACAAAACCTGAAAGAAAGAAATAGATGAGGATACCAAAAAATGGAAAATTCTTCCATGCTCATGGATTGGAAGAGTCAATATCATCAAAATGTCCATTCTCCCAAAAGCAATTTACAGATTCAATGCAATACCAATCAAAATACCGAAGACCTTCTTCTCAGATCTAGAAAAAATGATGCTGAAATTCAAATGGAGATACAGGAGACCTCAAATAGCTAAAGCAATCTTGTACAACAAAAACAAAGCCGGAGGCACTACAATACCAGATTTCAGGACATACTACAGGGCAGTTGTAATCAAAACAGCATGGTACTGTTACAGAAACAGATGGATAGACCAATGGAACAGAATTGAAACACCAGAAATCAATCCAAACATCTACAGCCAACTCATAATTGATCAAGGATCAAAAACCAATCCCTGGAGTAAGGACAGTCTATTCAAGAAATGGTGCTGGGAAAACTGGATTTCCACGTGCAGAAGCATGAAGCAAGAACCCTACCTTACACCTTACACAAAAATCCACTGAACGTGGATTAAAGACTTAAATCTATGACCTGACACAACAAAATTATTAGAGAACATTGGAGAAATCTGGAAGATATAGGTACTGGCAAAGACTTCTTGGAAAAGCCCCCTGTAGCATAGGTAGTCAAAGCCAAAATTAACTTTTGGGATTGCATCAAATTGAGAAGTTTCTGTACTGCAAAAGAAACAGTCAGGAGAATGAAGAGACAACCGACAGAATGGGAAAAAATATTTTCAAACTATGCAACAGATAAAGGGTTAATAACCAGAATCTACAAAGAGATCAAGAAACTCCACAAAAACAAAACCAACAACCCACTTAAGAGATGGGCCAAGGACCTCAATAGACATTTTTCAAAAGGGGAAATCCAAATGGCCAACAGACACATGAAAAAATATTCAGGATCACTAGCCATCTGGGAAATGCAAATCAAAACCACAATGAGGTTTCACCTCACCCCAGTTAGAATGGCTCACATTCAGAAATCTACCAACAACAGATGCTGGCGAGGATGTGGGGAAAAAGGGACACTAACCCACTGTTGGTGGGAATGCAAACTGGTAAAGTCACAATGGAAGTCAGTCTGGAGATTCCTCAGAAACCTGAAGATAACCCTACCATTCAACCCAACCATCCCACTCCTGGAATTTACCCAAAGGAATTTAAATTGGCAAACAAACAAGCTGTCTGCACATTAATGTTTATTGCAGCTCAATTCACAATAGCTAAGACCTGGAATCAACTCAAATGCCCATCAACAGTAGACTGGATAAAGAAATTATGTGATATGTACTCTTTAGAATACTATACTGCAGTAAGAAACAATGAAGTCCAGTCATTTGCAACAAAATGGAGGAATCTGGAACACATCATGCTGAGTGAAATAAGCCAGACCCAAAGGGACAAATACCATATGTTCTCCCTGATCAGTGACAACTAACTGAGCACCAAAGGGGAAACCTGTTGAAGTGAAATGGACACTATGAGAAACAGTGACTCAATCAGCTCTTGTGCTTACTGTTGATGGACATGTAATACTTTATCCATTTTAGTATTTTTCTTTGTTTTGTTCTAGTACTATTGGTTGAACTCTGTAATTAACACACAATTATTCTTAAGTGTTTAAATTTAACTGAAAAGTGATCCCTGTTAAATATAAGAGTGGGAATAAGAGAGGGAAGAGATGTACAATTTGGGACATGCTCAAGCTGACTTGCCCCAAATGGTGGAGTTACATTTGTGCCAAGGGATTCCAATACAATCCCATCAAGGTGGCATGTACCAATGCCATCTCACAAGTCCAGTGATCAATTTCAGTTCACAATTGATCACACAGATAGGTCTAAGAGTCAAAAGGTTCACACAAAGAAGACTAGTGTCTGCTAATGCTAACTGATAGAATAAAAAAGGGAGAGAATGATACATCATGGGAAGCAGGATACACAGCAGACTCATAGAATGGCAGATGTCCTAAACAGCACTCTGGCCTCAGAATCAGCCCTTAAGGCATTTGGATTTGGCTGAAGAGCCCATGAGAGTATTTTAGGCATGGAATGGCAAGACACTCTGGGAAAAAAAAAAAAAAAAGACCTAAATGAATGATCTGTGCGAGTGAGATCCCAGTGTAAAGAACGGGGCCATCAAAGAAGGAGGTACCTTTCTCTGAAGCTAGGAGTGAACTTCCACTTTGACTATGATCCTGTCGGAATAAGAAAGAAGTCGTCGAACCCAAAAGGCTTCCATAGCCTTGGCAACTCATGACTAGCGCCTAGGGAGATTACTGATGCCATAAACAAGAGTGTTAAATTGTTAAGTCAACAACAGGAGTCATTGTGTACTTACTCCTAATGTGGGATCTGTCCTTAATGTGTTGTCCAATGTGAAGTAATGCTATAACTAGTACTGAAACAGTATTTTACACTTTGTGTTTCTGTGTGGGTGCAAACTGATGAAATCTTTACTTAATATATACTAAATTGATCTTCTGTATATAAAGATAATTGAAAATGAACCTTGATGTGAATGGAATGGGAGAGGGAGTGGTTGATGGGAGGGGTGCGAGTGGGAGGGAAATTATGGGGGGGAAAGCCATTGTAATCCATAAAGTGTACTTTGGAAATTTATATTTACTAAATGAAAAAAAGGATGATATGGAAATAATAAAATAGTAAAAAATTTGATTCAAATAAAGGAATAATTTGTTTTTAGGAGAAGTGAAAAAAATATTATTATTTGATATTTTGCTAAATAAATAATTATTCATAGGAAAAAATTTGAGGAATGTGTACTTTTATATCCTTATTATAATTATTTCTGGATATTATTATGAATGATATGCTGTTTGTGAGGTATGTGCTTAAAAAAGCATTTCTGAAGTTTACAGCAGTTACTGTAAATTGCGGGGTGAAATTCTATAATACAAAATTGTAAATAAATGTTGAGAATTGATCCTTGCATTGTGAATAAATCAGTTTTTAAAAACATATATCACTAGTCCAACATTGTGACGTGTCAAGTTAAGCCCACCACCTGTGATGCCAGCATCCCATATTGGCACAGGTTAAGAGTCCTGGCTGTTCTGCTTCTGATGCAGCTCTCTGCTAAAGTCCCTGGAAAAGCAACAAAAGATGGTCCAAGTGCTTGAGCTCCTGCACCCACATGGGAGAACTGGCTGGACATTTGAGGAGTGAACCAGCAGATGAAAGTTCAATTTTCTGTAGCTATGCCCTTCACATAAATAAATAAATCTCTTTTTTTAAAAAAAAGCAAAAAAAAATCTCATTGATGCCAAGGGTTATATTTAGCCTTAATTACATCAGTTACTTAGATATATATTGATTAAATAGTTCATTTCTAATTTGCCTTTCTACATCATACTTATTTGATTAAGAGCTACAAGATGATTGCAGGCAATGACTTGTATCCTAAGAAGTCAGGTTTTCAACAGATGTCCACTGAAACAAATAATTATTTTATAATGTCCTTTAATTATTTGCTATATTGCTCAGAATTTTCTCAAAATGATAATGAACATATTATATTATTTAACTTTTTTCTCTTTTTCTAAAACTGTATCTGCAATCTATTTTAGAAACATCCATTCTCTGTACTGAAGTTAAAATTCATAGTATAATTTGTTGTTCTTTTCCACTTTGATATTTTCTGTCACCTCTTTATTTATTTACAGCAGCCACTCCAAAATTCAAGTCAATTACCATTACTCCTTTTTGTTCTATAACACAAATTTTTTTATTTAAAATTTTAATACATTGGGCATTTATTTATTTTGTTTCTACAAAAAGATACATTTATTTTACTATTTTCATTTCAATCCAGCAGTAGTAGTTAATGTCTCACTTTTCTTTTTCAGCATATTCTTTGATGTTCTCCCTATTATGCTACCAGATGTATTGTTAGAATTTTTTGTCAGCTTATGAATAATCCCATGTTGATGCTATCACTGAGACTGTATCAAAGTTATAATGAAAGTTAAGAACATTTGATTTTAAAAATATTATTATCCTCATTTTCAGAAATATGATTGTGTCTGCATTTATTTCAGTATTCTCCCAATAAACCTAAACAATTTTATGCATCATCTGTGGCTCTTGACTTTATTTCTGAGTATTCCTAGTGTTTGTTTTATTGTGTAAATATTGTTAATAGTTCCCAATATATTCTTTTTTTTACTTTTGTCATTTCTATTTTTTAAATTCTCTTTTGGCATGTTGCTTTAGTCTTTTTCTTAATACTTTAGGTAGAGGCTTAGTTCATTGTTTTCCTCTATAAAGATAGTGGGGTTTTGACTAATAAATTTTCCCCTAAGTGCTATTTTGGCAGTATTCCATACTTTTGTTAAATATTTTATTTATGTTTTCATTGCATTTTCTTCTGAATTTCTTCTCTGACCTAGGAACATTTAAAAAACACTTTTTATAAAACATTTTCAAACATTTGGCACATTTTAATTCCATTCTCATTATTAGTTTCTATTTTCAATATATTACATCCTAAATGTATATACATCCTAAAATGTATCCTGTAGGATATCAACTTTTATTTTTTATAACTTTTTGTTTATATAAAATAAAAATTTTCATGTTTTTTCATACATACAGATTTAGGAGCATAGTGGTAGCACAACTTTTAAAAATTGCTTGGATACATTTTAACCAAGATATGTGATCCTTTTGAAAAAGATTCTAGTACCCTTGAAAAGCAAGTCCACTTCCACGTCCTGCTCCAGTGGTTAATTCTATTCTGTTAATCACACTATTCAAATAGAATTTTTAAAATCAATTCTTTGTCTCCTTGTCACTAATCTAACTAGGAGAAGCTTCACAGCATTTTGCCTTATTTTTCTGTGTCTGGGATCTACTATCTACTAACTTATGCTCACTACTGTACTAGATTATGAGTGGACTACGTGCAAGATAATCATATGATTTGTCATCCAAAATGGAATGATTGTGCAGTGAAAAGAGATGCTACCAACAATCATGCAGAAATAAGTCTAAACCAAAACCAAAGACCATGTGACCCAATCCACAGTGATTTTGCCCTACCTGAAAGTTATCTGCCAAGAATGCTTTCCTTGGGGATGTTTTCTACTGGCTCATATAGTGTTTCAATGGGCAATCAGGCTTTACAGAGGAGAATTTTAATGTAAGAAACTCAGAGAAAAACAAGTTAGGAAACAACAGATATATAAAAGAAGAGACACTAGTCAGATATTGCGAGAGAAAAGCAGTCATAGTAAAGAAGCAAATAAAGAAGACATGAGAAAGGAGACATTTATTTGGTTACAGAAGGAAAAATAGAAGGAGAAAGAAATGTCTGTGGAAACTCGCACAAGAAACTGGATTCCCAGCACAAGAAACTGCAATCCTAGAGCAAATGTGTCCTAGAATTAGTCTTAAATTAGTAATTGTCTTTGTTTCTTGACCAATATCTTGGTTTCACAGATCAGGCTATACAGCTACAAGTACATTTTCTATTCTTTCTTATTTTTCTGTGCTCATTTAATAAAGCATCATTCATTGAAAGAGCCTGAATGTTATGTGTAAAGACAATATGTAAGATATTCCCAGTTCATGTGTTTATTATCTTACAAAGATGGTGCTTGCTCTTAGAAAAAGGGGTTGTTTTCTTTTGCTGATGTGCTTTTTATAAATTAAATATGACTGCTTATGGAGAAAGAAAAAAGTGTTATTAAAATAAACAGGTGTTTGATAAATTGGGGTTTGTGAGGTAATTCTCAATTTTGATAGACAAAGGAATCTCAGGAATGAGGAGGAATAAGATTCGGATAGTGAAGTTCCTTCAACGTGCACATCATTTCCTGAATGCCTCGCAGTGAGACCTACCTTCACTTACCTTCCCCTTTGATAAAACAAAGCAATAGTATCATCTTTGGGGTTGCTTTGGCTATTCGATAAGATAATGCTAAGTGAAGCACTTAGACTAGCGCTCAGATTCCAGCTCTGAGAAGGGGCAAACAAGGGAGCTGCAGAGAAAAGAGCAACTTGAGTAAAAAAATAAAGAAGTGGCATAAACATAGAAAAGCAATTCTCAAACTGGGTCTGCCTTCCTTGCTCCATTAAACTGTGGATCTCAGCAGGATTCTGACTATTCTGCAATCCCGTAGGGCATGTTTAAGTTCAGAGAGAGGCCTTTCTTGCTTTAGTGCGTGCCTCCCTCCACCCCTCTTTCCCAGGCTACACACACACTGTATTGCCCTGCTCTGCCCCAAGCTGCCAGCCAGATGTTTTGCCCCTTGAGATTGATCATTTGCCACATACAAGGAAGCAAAAGCTAGCTGATCGCAGATTTGCAACATTTCATCAAAACAGTGCAGAAAGGGTTCCTGCTTGTGGCAAGGTAGCAACTTAATGAAAAAATTATAAGAAAATGCACAGGAAAAGAACACTGAAGTCAAAAGTATCTGGTGTGTGTGAATGTAGTTTGGCAGCTAGGAATGTAGTAATGGTGATGAAAGCGAGGTGGATATTAACATCCATTTTTAGTATTCTACTAATATTTCCTTAGCAACTATACTGTTGATGCTAGCACCTTTTTTTTAATAACTTCACTTTTTGAAAAGAAGACAGAGAGGGAGAGAGAGAGAAGGAGGTAGGGGGAGAGATTGTATTGACTGATTAACTCTCCAAATGCCCATAACAGCCTAACAGCTCCATCCTGGAGTTGAAGCAGAGAAACTGGAATTCAAACCAGGTATCCCATGTGGGTGGTAAGAACCCAGTGATTTCAGGCATCATTGCTGCTTCCCAAGATTTGCTTTTGTAGGAAGCTGGAATCACCAGTGAGAAAGCCAGGAATCAGACACTCCAGCATAGGATACGTAGGTTACAGGTGTCTTAACCACTTGCTAAATGCCTATCCCTATGCTAGCATTTTAGATGTTGCCCATTAAAGCATGTCTATCTGTAGGTAATTTCTATTTTCCTTAAATTTCCTGTGTCAAGCTACAAAGATACAACACAAATCATTTCCCTATCAATAGTTCCAGCAATAACCCAATGCCTGACACATAGTAGGTACCCAAAATAATGACTCTTCAATAAAAATAAGAAAAATGAAATGTACATTATAGATCCAGTTTACAAAATATGACATGATCTACAAAGGATTTATTGCTGCTGTCAGGGCTTCTAAGCTCCTTACTCCCAAATATACCTATGGTTAAAGCTCTTAATTCTACCCTTCTATTTTCATGCCTATTTAACTTGTTCCAGAATTCCACACCAGAAATTGAAGGCAATACATCAACAATATGGAAACAAAACACAACAGAACTATAACCATCTGAAATTTTATTTAGGATATTTCTCAAGGCTCAAACTACTTCTGCTAGTTCATAAACCGTGCATATATAGTTAACGTGAGGCAGTGTTTATTATGAATTCAAAATTGCAAAGAAGCACTTTGTGTCACGAACTGTGCTACACATTTTGGATTAAAAGACAATTAATCCATAATCTTGTATTTCTGGTTTCCCTTTGCAAGGCTGGAACTTAATGAGCAGGTTCAGGACTACTGATTCAGTTATCTGATTCTGTGGTCAGTCAAATAATTCTAGCTGCCATATTCAACAAATTCCATTTCCTTGGTGCCTAAATCCTGTGTAACATAATTTCTTTCTCATATAACTTTTGAAATGAATGTCCTTGAGAAGTTGGTGACTTTATGAAGTCATATATTCAGATACCCAGGTTCCTTTTGCCATGGGTGCTGACATACTCAATATAGGCATTACAAGGTCAACCATGAAAGTATCTCCACTCCATACAGGCAGAAATCAGAAAGAACATGAAGGCTTATGGGCAGAATTTTCTTGGGTGTGTGCCCAAATATGGTGCATATAACTTCAATTAATATTAGTTGGCTAGAATTCATAGTTCATACTTGCCTGCACAGAATGCTTGCAAATATGGGGTGATCATGCCCAGGGACAAGACACAATGAGTTTGGTATATAGATATCAAGTCTTTGATATACTGGGCCTACAAATTAGATGCAACCTCCAATGTTGGAGTTACAGCCTATCAGTGGAGTCCAGAGAGCCACTCCGACTTCATATATCCAACTATCCTTAGGCCAATAAAACAAAATTTCCCTTCAATGTTCTTCTTAAAACTATGCTTGTCTAATAGGAAACTCCCAGAATGATTCCCAGTGATCTCTACCTGCAGCCATGAATACCATTTGTGATCCCTTCACCACAAATATTCTACAGCTAGTGACAAAACTGACACAAAGAAAATAATAGCAATGGGATGTCACTTTCTGGATTAATTTATAGAGGGACTGCTTTCGCTGAGTGCTCACTTGCTCACTGGAAGACAGCTGTGATGCTGATAGCTGACCTATGGAAAAACCAATGTGTCACATAACTAAGGAAGGCCTCCAATACTCTCTCGTTGAGGAACGGAGGTTGTCTGCCAACAACTGGAAAAGAACTGAATCTTTTCAACCACCCTCTGAATCAACCTGGAAGGAGATCCTCTCCTAGTTGAGCCTTCAGATGACACCATGGCCCTAGGCAACATTTTTTTCTGCAACTGTATAGAAAGAGAGAATGCACCCAGATTCCTTATCTACAGAAACTTAATTATTTACCACACAAGTAATTTTTGTTGTATGACTTGCCATTAAGTTTGAGGGTTATTTGTTATACAATAACAATTAACTGCTAACCTTATGACTTACTGCCAACTTGAGCTTCCTTCCTTTCTTACCCCTTCTTGCAAAATACCCATATCCATATACTTGCCCAATTGTGTTACTGCACATTATGTGCAAACGTGGTTCTGAGAGTGCCACATGAATGTGTTTGATACCCTTACATATTTGCACATTGAATTGTATCCAAAACATGTATATTCAACCCTCTCTATCTGTGAGTTGTGCATCTATGCATTCAACCAACCACAGGTCAAAAACACCTTTAAAATAATATGTCTGAACTGAACATATGCACACTTTTTTCTTGTCATTTGTCCCTAAACAATACAGTATAACAACTAGTTAAATAACATTTATAGTGTATTAATGATTGTAGTAATCTAGAGGAGATTTAAAATATACAGCTAGATATGTGTAGGTTATATGAAAAGGTTGTGAGATTTTATATAAGGGACTTGCGTATTTAAAGATTATGATATCTACTGGTGTCCTGAAGCCAGTGCCCCATGGATTTCCAAGGATGAATGTTCAGAAACATTCCAAATTTATGCAACACTATTTTCTTTCTGACAAGGTGGAGTTTTAATGATATAAATCAGATTTGTTTGCTTTTTTTAAAACTCAAAAATACTTAACAAATATCATTTCTCTAATGTCTGATTGTCAAAAGTGTCATCACATTATGATACATTAACCTTACATATAAAATACATATCTGTTGGATATATTGCCTAATTTAGATCTAAATGAAAACACAGAGAGTACATATTCAAATCCTTGATGGCAATATTCCTAATGTATTCATTGTTGCACTGCCCGTAACACCTAGCACAAAACTTTATATATATATATAATATATATATATATATTCCTTTTAAACTACGTAATTAAACTTTCTCAAGTTTAAGGTGGACCTCCTCCCAGATTCCAATAAATTCCTAATGTGAAAAGAAGGAAATTCTTAGTGCTTTGCATTTTCATTTACAAAATATAGAATTCAGTGTTTATTATTCTATCTCTTCTGTAAGAGTAATGTGAGAAATAATGTGCTAGAGCATTGAGAACAAAACTTTGGGGTAATTTCTTCACAATTTTTCTTTTTTCTTTTTTAAATTTAAAACTTCTGGAGTGTTTGCAAGTAGAGATTGCCTAAGAGCCAGCCTTACATTGTTAAGCAAACACAAGCCTTGAATAAGACTATATTGTGGGGCCAGTGCTGTGGTTTAGCAGGTAAAGCCACTGACTGCAGTGCCGGCCTCTCATATGGGTGCCAGTTCAAGTCCCGGCTGCTCCACTTCCAATCCAGCTCTCTACTATGGCCTGGGAAAGCAGTAGAAGATGGCCCAAGTCCTTGGGCCCCTGCACCCACATGAGAGACCCAGAAGAAGCTCCTGGCTCCTGGCTTTGGATTAGCTCATCTCTGGCCTTTGTAGTCAACTGGGGAGTGAACCAGTGGATGGAAGACCTCTCTCTCTCTCTCTTTCTCTCTCTCTCTTTCTCTCTCTCTCTCTCTCTTTCTCTCTCTCTCTCTCTTTCTGCCTCTGCTTCTCTCTCTGTGTAACTCTGACTTTCAAATAAATAAATAAGTCTTTTTTAAAAAGACTGTATTGTGTCCTCACTCTAGCTTTTATCTAAGTTTTCCTATAAATATGACTTCTTCAAACTGATTTCTTCATCTGTAAGGTGGGGATGATCTTATATCAAAATATCTCTTAATGATGTCATGAGGATCCAATTAATTCATGTATATATTATTAATTTATGAACTGTAGAAAACTATATACATCTTAGTTGTAACCATTAGCATTAATCAGTGTTCTTATATAGGCTTGTCTATAAGCTCATATTTATACAGCATTTCATTTTTCTAATTAATAGCAGTGAGGACAAACAACATCTTCTGTAGGCCAGATCCAGTTCTGAGAACTTAACATATATTAATTTTACAGCTAGGAAACTGAGGATCAAAGATGCTAAGTAACTCCCTGAGGGTACACCTCTAACAACTGTGGCCAGAGCTTGTATTCGTACCCTGGCAATGGAGTTCCAGAGGCCACCCGTGATGGGTGAATGCCCAATAAACATCACTGCCATTGCAGCCATGTGTTCACGGACACATACAAATACTCCACAATATTTTCAATGGAAATTCATATCCCAATCACACTGTTTAGCCCTAATATCCTTTTTCTCTTGTAGAATTCACCATTATATTTAGAAGCTGTGTCTCTTAAGGCTTCTTTTGGCCGTGATTATGTCTCAGACTTTCTGTATTCCTGATGACCTTTACAGTTTTGAGGATTTACTGGTCAGGTATTTTGTAGAATGTCCCTCAATTAGGATTTGTCTGATGCTTTTCTCATCATTAGACAGAAGTAATGCGTTTAGGGGAGGAATGCCACAGAGGTCAATTGCCATTCTCATCACATCATATTGAGGGCACATGCTATCAGCACAGCTAACAGCTATGAGTGTTCACCTTGATTATGTGCCTTGAGACAGCATCTGTCAAGTTCCTTCATGGTTAAGCCACTCTTTTTCCCCTTTCCATACCCTTCCTTTTGGGAGAAAGTCACTGTGCATAGCCTACACTTAAAAGCTAGGGAGACTTTTTAAAAAGATAGCTTTGCCTCCCCAAGAGCCAAGTCTATGTAGAAATTATTTAGAACTCTTTCGCACAGATTTGTCACTTCTTTCCAATGTATTTATTTATTCAGTATGGAACTCGTGGATACTTACTTTGTATTTGGGATAAAATCCAGTACTATATTATGTTATTGCCCTAATTATTCCAGCTTTAGCCATTCAGAATTTTTGGATTTGTTTCTCTGCTTTTCACAGATGTCCTTTCTTATGGGGTTTGTCTTACTTGCTATTTCTTTATTTTCTTATTTTCTGACACAGTATGTGTGTACAATTCCAATGAAGTAATAATATCTCCTGCAGGGGGTTATTTTAATGACTGACATATATCAGAAATGAGGAACGAAGCCAAAGGAGCCAAACCATTTCAGCTCCTCACCAGCCTTGTCAGCAGTTTCTCACAGGACCTGCCCAAGCACAGGCTCCCCAACACTTCCTTTTCTTAGAGCAATTGTGTTTGGCATCATAAACTCTTCTAAGAATCTGACTTAAAGACAACAATGATAATAAAACTCTGAGATCCTCAGAATACACATATCAGCACTCAGTCACTAAATTTGCACAAGCTCTCCTGGCTCCACAAGTTTATATGTTTGCCCATCTACCCTACATTAGGGATGGTCTTTCAGTTCTCAGAAGGAATCGGCGGGAAGTGGTCATGCTGGAGAATCTCTTATGGGGGCCAATGTTGTGATGTGGCAGGTAAAGCCGCTGCCTGTGATGCCAGCATCCCATATGGGTGCTGGTTTGAGTTCCAGCTGCTCCACTTCCCATCCAGCTCCTTGCTAATGTGCCCGGGAAAAACACTGGAAGATGGTCCGAGAGTTTGAGCCATGTTCCTCCCTCTCTCTGGGAAAACCAGCAAAAGCTCCTGGCTAATGGCTTCCCTGCAGCCATCTGGAAAGTGAAAAAGAAGATGACAGATTCCCTCTCCCTCTGTCTATCCCTCTCTGTCTCTATAACTCTATCAAATAAATTGGTAATTTTACTTTTTAAAAGAACCTGTTAGGAACTACAAAAATAAGAGAAATATAATCAGTTGCTATTTATAATCTTAAAAATTTAAGGCAGGGGGCTCAGTGCTGTGGCTCACTTGGTTAATCCTCAGCCTGCGACGCCAGCATCCCATACGGGTACCGGTTTTAGTCCCAGTTGCTGGTCTTCCAGACCAGCTCTCTGCTGTGGCCAGGGAGTGCAGTGGAGGATGGCCCAAGTGCTTGGGCCCTGCACCCGCATAGGAGACCAGGAGGAAGCACCTGGCTCCTGGCTTCGAATCGGTTTAGCGCCGGCCATAGCAGCCATTTGGGAGGTGAACCAATGGAAGGAAGACATTTCTCTCTGTCTCTCTCTCTTTGTCTGTAACTCTACCTGTCAAATAAATAAATATTTAAAAAATTTTAAGGCAAATAACTGTGAAAGACCATGATAGTACATATCATTTCTTTGAGATTTATTTATGTATTTGAGAGAGAGAGAGAGATCTTCCATCCCCTGGTTCACTCCCCAGATGGCTGCATTGGCAGGGGTCCAAGCACCTGGTCCATCTTCTGCTACTTTCCCCAGGCTGTTATCCTGAGGCTGGATTGGTAGTAAAACAGTTCGGATATTAACCAGCTCCCATATAAGATGCTGGCACCTCATCTGGCAGTTTTACCCACTATGCAAACAACACTGGCCCAAATGTTGGGCTTATAGAAATAATTCGACCTGATCCAGTACCCTCTGTTCCCTCATGGCTGCCCTTGGCTTTGCTTTTGACACAAAGTCCACAGCTAGTTCCAACCACTGCATTATGTAGGAGGACTCCATCTTTTTAATGGAGACATAGGGTAACCACAACAATTACTGTCTTTGTTTCTTAAGCTTCTTAATAAAACTTGTGTATTTAGTGTTATGATTCACCAGCTCCTTTTTCCCAAATCACTTCAAGTGGGAAACTATAGGAGGCAATAAACCATCATGCTTAAAAAGGCAGAAAACCTCAATCTGAGGATCTTCAGTTCTCCTCAATATTTGTATTCCATTGTTCCCTTAGTCTCACTGTTCCCTATCAATAAATAGTTTCCTTTCAGAAATTCAAAGAGTTGTAACAACTCACAAAGAAATGAAGGTCTGAGCACACATCCTTTGTGGAAGCTCTTAAGAAAATAAGCTTCATGATTCCTTGTGACATCCATGCACCACTCAGTCTCTGTGAATACTAACTCCAGTCTTGGATTTGAGGCTTCACATAATTGCTAGGCTTCAGGCTAGAACAAAAAAAGCCAGGTTGACTGCCCTAAGATTAATGGAGCAGTACAAAATGGATTCATCATCAGTCCCTCCTTTCAGGTGTCCTACCACTCCACATTTGAAACTTCTTTAGCAGAGCAAAGTGAGCCAGCAAGACTATTTTGAAGGGAAAAACCTTTTTTTAAGATTTATTTATATATTTGAAAGTCACTTACACAAAGGCAGAAGAAGATACAGAGAGAAGGAGAGGTCTTCCATCTGCTGGTTTACTCTCCAATTGGTCGCAATGGCCAGAGCTGTGCGGATCCGAAGCCAGGAGCCAGGAGCCAGGAGCCAGGAGCTTCCTCTAGGTCTCCCACATGGGTGCAGGAACCCAAGGACTTGGGCCATCTTCTACTGCTTTCCCAGACCACAGCAAAGAACTGGATCGGAAGTGAGCAAACAGGACTTGAACCGGCGCCCATATGGGCAGTGGCTTTACCCACTACACCAAAGCACCAGCCCTGGGAAAAAAAGGTAGTCTTGTAGAAAAAAAAAAAAAAAAAAAAAAAAAAACAACTTTTCATGAACTTGCACATGCACTCTTCAGCTAACAGATGGGAACTTTAAATGTCTGGATGATTGAATGGGCAGATCTACTGGGACTTATCTAACTTACTGTACTTTTGGTTCATCTATCTATGGCAGTGGAGAAGCATAGGGCAATCACCTGAATGTGTTTCACATTCAGAGTCAATAATTTTATCAGGATTAAACACCTGAAATTCCCCCCAGCTCCCTGTTATGAAATGCAATTCATTATGTCCGCAGGCATGAGTCCAGTTGATCTGTCAACCACCACTCTCATCTCTACCATCCAGTTAATCAACTTGGACTTCCCGGACTTCCCAGGATCCAGAGTTATCCACAGACGTGGAAGACAATGAAACATACCAAGTAGGGGCCCAAGGGCAGAAATTTAAACTTAACACAACATATCTCCAAGTTTGCCTGTTTTTTTTTTTTTTTTTATTGAAACATGCCTTAATGAAGTAGAAAGCGTTACAAATAAATATTGCAGATATCTTATTGGGGAGGGGCAAGTACTTATTCCTTTAATGAGAGAAAATAACAAGAAAAATCAGTGTGCTCACTTAAAAGCAAAGCACTTTTTTATTCTATAAGGATCACTGCAAGAAATCATCACAATCCAGGAAACCTTATTTAGAAGTCCCTCAAAAATAGAATCTCTAAAAATGAAAGATGGTGGTCATTTTAAGAAGGTTTGGATAAAAATATTCAGATTGAGCCTGCCTTTGTACATTATTAACAAATCTAAATTGAACCATAAAGAAAGTAGCAGTCAATACTCAATAGTTTTTCACAATGTGATCCATAAAAATCCACTAAATATATTTGTGGTTTTGAAGCTTTCTGGTAAATAGGAGGAGTTGAAGGTCTTTATCAGAATTTAAAGTACTGACCTGTTAAGATTATGTTCCATCCAAAGTTCTCTGAGGGTCTTCATAACAATAGTTGACATCAGATTGACATGGGAGTGGGGAACCAGCAGGGGCTTCATATAGTAGATTTCTGGATCCTACTGCAGATCACCTGGGTTTCCATCTGCAGAGGTGTGGTATTCCTGAGTGATTCTGCTGCACTCTCAAGGTGGAAAGCCCCTGCCTTCAAAAACAATGGGCTATAGGACTATAGGAGAAGTGCCTTTTCAACCGATAGTGTGCATTCGTAGACAAAATTGGTTTTGAATTTATGATATGGTATAGTTCAACTTGATCAGCCACAACACATCATAAATTTTTAAAACAAAATGATTTTTGTTAAGACAAGCAATCACAGGGCTGGTTGAGGAGCTTTATATCTGGATACTTTATTATATTCTTATAAAAAGTAAGTTAGAAAAATGCTCAGTTAAGTTTTTGTTTTTTATTATTAACAAGAAAGGCCTATCTATCAGAGAAGCAGAATGTTTTAGAGTATGTTGCTCAACTTGCTCCTTAATGAGGTTTCTATGTTCCTTTCCAGAAAATATCCTTAAGTGGACATTAGCTTGGAGTTGGGTTTTGTTGATTCGGCAAATCCAAATCTGGTTAAAAATGTTACACAACTTGAAGTTTTTAATTTTCTAATGGTGATTAGTGTTATGGTGATTAACAGCATATTTCCCATGCACCCTAGATATACCATCTTTAAAAATTTCTCTGGACATTTTTTAGGGTTATCTATTTCTTTTTAAATATTTTTAAATATATATATATATATATATATAAAGTGAACAAATTTCATGTCTCATATATACATATTTAGGAAGTATTACTGTGCTCTTTGACATTTTTGACCCATGGAACAAGGGAACAAACTAAATTTTTATGGAGCAGTGAGTGAAAATTAAAGAAGCTGTAAAAGTATCCACAAATTTTATTAAAATAATCATCAAATTCTGTATATTTCAAGCATATTTGTAAAAGAAAGTGCTATGTGTTTATACACCCACTGTTTGCACAATCAACAGCATCCCTTCAAGCAACTGCCAAGAGCCACTAGCCCAATCTGCACAGGAGATTGCTCAAGAAGCAGTTACCCAAGGTGAGAAAGCATGTCTGTTCTTTGTATCTCAAGCAGCTGAAAGGAACATGTTTCATGGCTTTCACACTTTATTTGAAGATTATCATAAACTGAGAGTTTCATATTGTAAAATCTCTAAACAATAAACCTTTAATACAGCGTGTCATGCATTGCAAAGTCTTCCTTGAAATGGTGTTGTCTGATTTCTCCCATGGGGTTGAAAGTAGCAGACTCAAAGTTAAAATTCCACATTTTAGAATTTATAATGGTCTTGCAACGAGCCTTCCTAAACAAAGATTACTTACATTGATCCTGTTAACACATTTTCCTTGTATTAAAAAACTATTGATTTTAATAACTATTACATCCTTTAGTGAATTTCAAGGCAGATTTGATTTACTGCAGCTTTAGGGGTGAAACTTTCCTTATCAAGAATAAAAGTGAGTAATCAGTGAAATCAGAGAGATGCGCTGCTACATATATTTGATGTGTTAGCACTTAACTGATCTATAAAAACAATAAAATGGGTTTGGTAATCAAGTAAGTTACAGCTCATTAGAAAGACCTTACAGAGAAGCACCCTACCTAAAGGGGAATGTCACACGCCTTCCATTTCTTAACTGCAGTCATTTTTTAGCTGCTGCTTAGGAGGCTATACTTCCAATTTCCTTAATTGCTACTGAACAAGACAGCTGAAGAGTATGCAGAGGTTTTCTTTTTCTTTTATTTTTAATCCTTGATAACAAGCAAAGTACACTGCTCTCCTTTTGAACAAATGATTCAAAATTTTAAAGATTCTGAACATAGTAGACAAAATCAGTGCAAGGAGAAATTTCACTGTGAGAAATGGCTGGGAGTCAAAGAGATCAGTATTTCCTCAAGGCAAAGCAGCTCCACACTGGGCAGGTCAGGCAAGGGAAGAGGGGGTTTGTAGCAGCTCAGATCTCATGAAATCACCTAATGGAGTAAAAACCTTAACAAAGAATTAAAACAAAGATGGAAGACTTTAATTGAAAACTTGATCAATTAGCAAAGAGGCCATAAGAGGAAGGCAGCAGAGCATGAAATTTGATTAAACAGAACCATACGTCCCACTTCATTTCCAGTGATAGAGTGAAACAGATGACCTTGGAAAGAGAAGATGTTTGGTGAGTATGAAATAGCCCAGAATGGTGGTTAAAACATAATACTTATGGGAAGCTTTGTGCATAAGAAAGCTTTAAATTAAAATTCACATTCAGATTCAAGGGAAAAAGTACGGAGAAGTAATTGTGGATAATTGACATATAATCCAAATTTATGACACTATATCAGGGCAGATGGGATGCAGAAAATGGTTTCATTTCATAAATGTGAAGAACTGAGCATAATATGGTTTGCTGACTACTCAAATTCTCTCATTTTGGCTCTATTTTCTTATATTTCTTAAATGGCAGAGTGAAACAGGTCCAAATCACAGGCCTGAGCTGAGTTAGAATGAAAGTGTGTAATAAACCTCTCCCCAAACCCCTTGGACAGTGGTGCTCAGATTCTTCTTTCAGAACAACGTGGTGAGGATGAGGAAGTAGAGCAATGCTGGAGCATTGGTTGATACTTGCCACAATTTAGGACCACTCTGTTTTGTGGACTGTCAGGAACAGAAGCAAAAGGAGGCATGCAAACACTTGTATTCAGATATAAAGCGCATAGTAGGAATATGTACAGATTTTTAGAGACTTTTTCTCCTCCTAAGCTGGTTGTAGCTGAATAGCCCTTCCCATTTACATTACTTACTCCTCACCTTATTTCATTTCTCATTTCAACTTACCTTTCTTCTTTCAGTATAATGTTCTCCTGTCACCTCTCCCAGTGCTTACACCTAAAGAAGACAGTGAAGATCTGCTGCTGCTTCCATGTAAATGGACTCCTGCTATTGAGAAAGAAGTGACATAAGAAAATCCTTGGAAAATGGAAACCGTTACATCTTTATCAATAGAAGATCTTTGAGGAGAAAACAGAATTTGTATTATAAACATTATTATTTGCTTAAAGAACTCTGCATCTTGCAAAACTAAAAATGTTGAATTTGGAGAATACAAAGGCTTACAGTTCTCATCTGCAGGGAATACAGATCAAATACAAATCCACTGGAGCTCTTCACTCTGTACGAGTGCTGCCCACTCACAGCCACATACCCAGTCACATTAGATTCCATAGCAGTGGCCATGACTCTTGGAAGCTGAAACTATGAGAGACAATGACTCTGCTAGCCAATATTAAAATGTATCTGCATGCTCAGAAGTACATATTCTGCTATCAGCCTCCTAGTATACCCAAATGAAAGAATATGTCTTCTCTTTCCTCTTCTCCGTTCAGCTACTTTACCTTCCATCTCTCCTTCTGTGATTCAGTTCATAGCTAATTGACTTCCCATGATTTTGTGTGTAAAAATATCTAAAAGCAATACAGTAGTGCTCCTTACTCTACCCAGCTTACAGCCCACCTCTGAATACTACACTATGTACTGGTCTGAAATATTGAATGATTCTCACATGCTTTTCTGTGTAATGAGGATATACAGCAAAGTCTACAGGTCTCACAAGGGAATTCAATTTTACATTGGAATCTCCAAGAGACACACCTGCTTCACCTCATTCAGAGGCAAATTTGGGCTCTTGAATTAGGTAATAAATCTTAAGATGAATTTTGTAAAGATTCTCCCGAAGTGATTCTCAAACTTATGAGCAGACACATCTAATGAGGTTCTTGCTAAGAGAACTTAATTTGAGGTGAGGCTTGAGATTCTGCACTTTTATTAACTTCCCCAGTATGGATAGAATGTGCCCATATTCATATGTTGAAATGTTAACATCTAAGGTGATCATATTACGTGGTGGGACCTTTGGGAGATAATTAAGTCATAAAACTGAGGTCCTTACATATAGGTCCAGTGTCCTTGTGAAGCAGAGTTCTGTATCCCTCTTTCTGCCATGGTAAGACAGAAGAAGTTAATGACCTGCAATGTGGAAAGAGGCCCTTACCAGAACCCAACCATGCCAGCATCCTGAACTTGAACTCTCAGCCTCCAGAATTATAAAAACTGATTTTCTGTGATTTAATAAGCCATCCAGTCTTAGGTATTTTGTTACAGTAGTCTGAATGAAAACACGCTCAACTAGAGCTAATACTGCTGGTCTGATAGCAAGGACCTGAGCAAACTATATTCTGGCATGTTTTTGACATTGAATAAAAACTGGTTAATGATATGTTGCTTTAATGTTTTTATAACTTATATATATATGTATATATATATCGTTTTCTATAAAAAAAAAGCTAACATGAGTTTTTAGCATCAATTCCTACTTCCTATGTCTTGATCCCTTGCCTTATACATGTTGTTTCCCATTGGAGATCGGCCCAATGAATATTTAAAAAAATCCCAGCAAATAAACAGAGTTAGCTAGAATAAAGCTGCAAGCCTGACTGACCACGTGCAGCTCTTTTTGCATGATGAAAACTGCTTTCCTTCTGATACTGCCAACATATATCACAAATTCTCATTCCTAAGTGGTGCTACTGACAATTTCCATTAAGCAACAACTAGATGGAAAGCCTTTTTTTCATTTCTTAAAAATCTTGTGCTACAAGATATCCTCTTCCCGCATATAAAGAGAGCAATTAAAGTACAGCCACATGAATTTCTTTTCATTGTTTCTCCAGAATTTTGTTTGGTCTTTGATTCTACGTAATAAGCATTCAACCTACCTGAGAAGTTCTTTGTTTCTTTTCTCATAAGCATATACTGCATACCTGCTATGCACTAATATTGCTTGGAAAAACCACATCAAGAGAAGTGTGCACATGAGAAATCTCTTCCAAGACCAACAGGATGCACATTGTTGCATAAACTCAATAAGAAGATTAATCCTCGTGTTAGAATCAGTGGTAGAGCAGTTTGTGATCACAATCAGTTCAAAGGAAAATCAATGTTTTGGAAAAAGTATCACAAAATAAGCAAAAGCTAGTGAGAATTGTGGGATAGGAAAATTTTTTTTAGAACCACTTATCCACCAACCAAATTAAAAGACCCAGAGTGCGAGCAAGCAAGAAAGCGACTTTGTGAAGGGTGCCAATCTAATTACAGCTCAGCATGTCCCTCGAGACTCGTTGAGAGCTGCATCATCACCTATGTATGTCACCTTAAGCAAGTTAACAGATTTGCTCCACCGTTTTTGAGGGAAAATAGCGTTGCCTTTAAATTCTTCCCCTTTGGTGATACTTTCTATAGCTTTTGTGATCACTTTTCTTCCTTCTGTTTTTACATAAGTGACAACTAAATAAAACTAACAGACAAGTAACTGTAATGTGGAATGCATTTTTTTCACTTGACTCAATTGTCTTTATTTTAGTAGTGCTCATTTTTCTCTTTAACAGAGATGTTTTAAAAGCCATCCCCTTTCTCACAGTCATGTCCATTAGCTTACCTACAGTCATACCTTAAGGTACCATCCTCTACCTTGAAAAATTCAAAACAGCACTAATAAAAATGTCTTTGTCTTCAGGCTGATCCTATACCAGGTACTTTATGTCCATTGATGCACAGTTTCCTGCCTTCACTTTACTCTCAGATTGTGAGTTCCACACCTCTTGCTTTAGCCTGAAGACTCCCCCAGTGTTCTGGCATGCTGAATCTTCCTTAGAGCAAATTCCAAAACATTCTCACTCTAATGCAAAAACAGATCTAAATATTCACAGAAGATTATAGGCATTCATAACTGCAAGAATATAGAGTATAATGCCAATATCTAACTAAAAATCGTATTACAGGAGTGGGCACTGTGGCACAGCAGATTAAGCTGTCACTTGGAATGCCCCCATTGCATAACAGCGTGCCTAGAACCAAGTCCCACCTCTCCTTCAGGTCCAGTTTCCAGCTAATGCACTTGGGATGCAACAGATTATGGCTGTAATACATGCATCCCTATCACCTATATGGGAGATGAAGATTGAGTTCAAGCTGCTGACTTTGGCCTGTCCCAGCCTTGGCTACTATTGGCACTTGAGAAGTGAACTGGCAAGTCAAAGATCTCTGTCTGTCTGTCTCTGTTTCTCTGCCTTTCAAATAAAAATAAAAATAAATTTTAAAATCATGATCCATATTAAAAGTTAATGTCTAAATCTGATTTTTTTCAATATATTTTGTTGTGGGATTGGTGCTGTGGTACAGAGGGGTAAGCCTCCACTGCAATGCCAGCATCCCATGTGGACACCAGTTTGAGTCCCAGCTGCTCTACTTCCTATCCAGCTCCCTGCTAATGGCCTGGGAAAAGAAGTGGAAGACATGGGAGACCCGAAGAAGCTCCTGGCTCCTGGCTTCGGCCTGGCTCATCCCCACAGTTGTAGCCATTTAGCAAGTGAACCAGTGGAGTGAAGATTTCTCTGTCTCTCCTTCTCCCTCTGTAACTCTGTCTTTCAAATAAATAAAATACATATTTAAAATAATTTATTTTGTTTTATGGAGAGTAGGATTTTAACAAGCTACTGAAAGAACAAATTATACCTTCACAGTGATGGTTCTTAAAAATGTTAAAGTGACATAGATTTTTTTTAATTTTTTTTTTATTTTGACAAGTAGAGTTATAGACAGTGAGAGAGAGAGAGAGAGAGAAAGGTCTTCCCTCCATTGATTCACTCCCCAAATGGCCGCTACAGCCGGTGCTGTGCCAATCTGAAACCAGGAGCCAGGTGCTTCTTCCTGGTCTCCCATGCAGGTGCAGGGACCCAAGCACTTGGGCCATCCTCCACTGCCCTCCCGAGCCACAGCAGAGAGCTGGACTGGAAGAGGAGCAACCGGGACTAGAACCCGGCGTCCATATGGGATGCCGTTAATGCAGGTGGAGGATTAGCCAAGTGAGCCATGGCACCGGCCCCAGGTGACATAGATTTGACACCCATTATTTAGTAATTTATTACAGTAAAACAACGGCAAAAATTCCATGATGTACTACTCTTCACTAGGCCATATGAAATTTCTCAAGTTAATTAAATACCCTTCTAAATATTTACTTTATTTTTTTTGGTTGTATCAACTTGGCATGTAATAATCAGATAAAATAAAATAATGGAAAGGGGAAAGGAAAGGAAAATTGCAAAAGGAAAGAGAAGATATGACCAGAGGATGGAATGGAAAGTCCGAGTGAAATAAAAGTGACAGAGAGGTAAGAGGAAGAAAGAGGTAAAATGATGAGGAAATAAATGCAATGTAAAATTTTGGTTGGATCTTGGAAGAGAAAAAAAGATATCGTATAAACACTAGCACAACTTAAGCAAAGTCTTTACTTTAGTTAACAATAACATTACATTGCTAATTTCTTGGATTTTTCTAAAATATCATCATTTTGTAAAAGGCTAACGGGAGACAGTGGTGAGGAGAATACATAAGAACTCTGTGCTATTTTTGCAACTTTTCTATATATCTAAAAGTGTCACAAAATACAAAGCTGTTTTTAACAAAAAGTAAAGCTCGTTTAGAGATTTATCCATTTATTTGGAAGACAGAGTTACGGAGAGAGGAGAGGAAAGAGAACGAGAAAGAGAAATCTTCCATCAGCTTGTTCACTCCCAGATGGCCACATGGCTGGAGCTGGGCCAGGCAAAAGTGAGGAGCCAGGAGCTTCATCCAGGTCTCCCACGTGGGTTCAGGGACTCAAGTACTTGGGCCATCCTCGGTGTTTTCCCAGGAACATTAGCACAGAGCTGGATCGGCAGCGGAGTATCCCATATGGGATGTTGGCATCGCAGATAGCAGCTTAAACCATGATGCTAGCCAGCTCCTCAACATACAATTGCCAACAGAAGATTAATCTTTAGACATAAAAATATTTACAGGCCAGCGCCGCGGCTCACTAGGCTAATCCTCAGCCTAGCGGCGCCGGCACACCGGGTTCTAGTCCCGGTCGGGGCGCCGGATTCTGTCTCGGTTGCCCCTCTTCCAGGCCAGCTCTCTGCTGTGGCCCTGGAAGGCAGTGGAGGATGGCCCAAGTTCTTGGGCCCTGCACCCCATGGGAGACCAGGAAAAGCACCTGGCTCCTGCCATCAGATCAGCGTGGTGTGCTGGCCGCAGCACGCCAGTCGCGGCAGCCATTGGAGGGTGAACCAACGGCAAAGGAGGACCTTTCTCTCTGTCTCTCTCACTGTCCACTCTGCCTGTCCAAAAAAAAAAATTTACAGAAGAAAGAAAAGAAAAGAAAATATAATCAAATTTTTTGTCTGATTTTGGAGAAGCTAATGAATACAGTTATCAGAGGACAAGTTATCAGATGATATGAGGTACTATCATTTCATGTGACCTGACCCCAGAGCTTTCCAAAACTCTGTTCCTCTGTCTATAAAATAATAATAATAATACTGCAAAGGTTCTTGTGAGTTTCAAGTAAAGTGCTTATATCAGTGACTGCCAAATCTTAGTCTTGTGTTCTTTTATAGAGTTGCCATTTATATTTAAAATAAAACTGACTTTCCAGTGCATTTAATTTCATTTTTTTTCCTCTACAAGTATAAAGCTCTAGTCATTCTCTTTTTCTTTCCTGTCCTATGTTAAAAAATGGCATAATTTATTTCTCAAATTATGCCCATTGAAATACAGGTGACAGGGCATGCAGTGTCACACAGTGGGATAGGCTGTCACTTGGAATGCCCACCACATTCTATATTGGAGTGCACAGTACAAGTCCCAGTTACTCTGTACTTCTGATACAATTTTCTGCTGGGAAGTAGATGATGCTGTCCCACGTGCTTGTGTTCCTGCCAATAAAGAGACACCAGGATGGAGCATTGGCCTAGGCCGTTGAGGGCATTTTAGAAGTAAACTGACAAATGGAAACTATCCATATTTCTCTGTCTCTCAATATTTTTCTGTCACTCTGCCTTTCAAATAAATATATAAATCTTTAAATATTAGCAAATAAATGTAACATTTATAAGATTCTAAATACAAGTTCAACTGATTAGAACAGATACCACAACTAATCAAAACAGATGCCAGCCACAATCAGTCCAAACAGGATCATACTCATGTTTACCAGCCTTGACAACAGGAGTCATAGACTGTAGTGGCTGCAAATTTGCAATTCTTTCAAGGAGGAAGACTATTGACCTTCACTTTCCTACTCCCTTATTCTCATACTGGTTTTGAATTGGAGTTATGCCATTGTCCTGGACACAATGACAGACCAAAGGAAGATGCGTGATCTGAGACGTGCCTGTCATTATATCCCACCACCTAGCAACAGTGATTAGTTAGAGGGGTGGACACATCACTAGAGCTGGTAATGAGAAGGCACTGAGGCCATGAGAAGAGGGGGTGAGACTCAGGTTGTTTATTTAAAGTACACGCATGTGAGTAAGTAGAGCCAAATAGAATTTCCTTGTAATTATATTAAATAGACTCGTTCCTTTCAGGATCAGACTTTGAAAATATATGGGCCTAGGAAGCAACTGGAATACCACGGTTGGTTATATTTTTTTGTGGAGTTAGTTTTGAACACTAAAACTGACTCTTAGAAAGAAAAATCTGTGGGCAGAAGGAGATAAAGAAAGGGATAAGAGAGAAGTTTGGTTATATGGAACAAAGCAAGTTCCCTTCTTTTGGTCATTGCTAGTTCATAATGGGTTTCAGTCACTGGTAACCAAAAGAGTTATTTCCAATACACCCCTCCATCTGTGTCCTTAAATCATTAGTCCCTTCCACTGACAACTCCTTTGGAATCTCCTATACACACTCAATTATCCTTCCCTCTCACCAAAATATTTCATCATTCTTACTTCAGTGACTTCTTCTGTCGGCCATGAAATACTCACTTGTCTGGATCCCTCATCTTGAAATAAATCTTCATGTGGCTCTCGAGCCCCTCAAGTTACACTCATATTTCTTTCTAACTGTTTATAGCCAAACTTCTCAAATACAGTTTTATTTCTCAAGTCTCATTCTTTCATTTCTTATAATGTGGACTATTTTAAGTATTCTGTAGTATTTTAAAGAATATTTCAAAATAATTAAGATTTATGTTTTTCTTTTTTAATCATCTACAGATTATATTTTATGCCACCAAGCATTAACTATAGCACTTCCACTAGATGGTGATTAAACCAATATTCTTAGCATTGAACATTGTGAACTCCAGAATTCCATTAACTACACATTTCATGTTTACAATTGGATATCCCACAATTGCTTCAAAGTCACAATGTCTGGAAATGAACCTATCTTTGACACAAACTTACTTTCCTTAGCTTTTCTATTTGAATCCACTCGGAAATGATCAGACAACTTTTTCTGAAAAGGGAATTAAACACTATAGCTTTGAAGACTATACAATCTGTGATCCAACTACTAAGCTTTTCTGTTGTAGCATGAAAACAGTCATAAACAAATATAAATGAATGAGTGTGGATTTTTTTCCCATAAAATTATGCCTACAGTAGTAGGTCAGTTTGGGCAATGGGCTATTTTTGGTCAACCATTGCCCTGGTAAATCCAGTAAATGACATTTCATAGAGGCTGTCATCAATTATACCTCCATCAGTTGAACTAATGCTCCCATGAAATTCTGTGGAATACTATGACAAGATTTCTTTTGTGCATTTTAGCCATATTCTGAGTTGATGTCTATATATTGCTATGAAAGTTATCCATACAAGAAAAATCACTAGACAGAATGAAAAGATTTTAAATTCCTTAGAAGAAGTGAATATCATTGATTTTTCTCTTTTCCAATTCATTATACTCATACATGATTTGAATAGAGAGGAATCATACAAAGACTTTCTAGAGTAGCTGGTTACTATATGCACTCCTTGCAACTTTTCTTCAGTAGGTGCAAGGAGTTAATCACAGTGTGCATGATGAAAAACTGTTTTGAATCCGGAACTTATGAAATAATAACCTCTTAACTGTTAAGTTTTACTTGTATAGTAGTGAAATTGCTCTCATAACTGATAATTTTGGCTTGGAGGGAGAAGTGATATAAAAAGTGTTTGATAAATAAAAGCTTTAGAGGTGTACATATGAAACATTAGGAGTTCTCAGCCTTCTGCAAGTTCAAAAATCATCTTCAATCTTCCTAATGACATCATCTCATTTTTCATATCTAGTTGTTATACCATTAGCAACATAACCATCTGGAATATATTTTGAGTGTGATTCTTTCTGTAACGGAGGATTGTCATGACTTTTTATCCCTATCAAAGACTATAAAATAAGCTCTCTAATCCTCAAAGCCTCAACATCTACAATTGCTTATAAATTCATTATCACACTGGATGAAATCATAGCCACATAAAACAACAAGGAAAATGAAATGTAATCTATCTAAAGCAGGATTTAATGTAGTGGAAATGAAAAGAAAGTTTCATCTTTTAATGACTTCCTAGATCAAATCAATCTGAATGAATGTAACACAAACTATACAGTTTAGTTTCCCAGTGGACATTAACTTTGGATTTCTTTTAATTTAGGATGCACACACACACACACACACACATACACACAAATATAAGTATGTGTATATACCCAGCCATTCTTTTTCAAAGCTCCTATCTACAATATTTTCAAGCATATTTACATAATTAGAACTCATCCAAATAATGATTTATGAACAGGAAGGAAAGAGGTTAAACTTTTATATTAATGACAATTTTCTGCTTTTAGACTATCTACACAGTTATTATCAACTACTCAGATTTACTTGTACTGTATTAATTGCTACTAAATGGCCTACAATTTAACATTTCTCAGAAAATTGAACAGAAGGTTACAACTATCTAAAACATTAAGCCATTTATTGAGCATCTGCTGACCTTGTCATGGTGACAATAAAATTCCTTAAATCTCCAAGTTTCCCAAAAGCAATTTATATTTTGATAGACTAGAAATGGAATATCTGATATTTTCAAGTGATTTAATTCACCTCCTACTCAAAATGTGTCTACAAATCTTTCACTGAAAATAATCAACATGCCAATCTTATGTGCATATACACCAATATTATAATTCATTATTTCCAAACATAATTAAATATGAGTTGACTCAAGTGAAATTATATAGAGAATATTAAACATGGATTATGTAAAACATATTATCTTTCTCCAAGACCTTCAGGAATAAAATCAGATATATAAATCCCAAGCCTAGTTGAGAGAGATCAAACGAATTAGGACGAGACATCACCTTACATTATGTTTTGGTGTCAGCAATAAGAATGATATGCAACATTGGTAGAGCAATTCACACTAACATTATGCTTTGTCTAATTGAATCATGAAGAGATATTTGTGACACAATGACAAAGTGAAAAGAAATATTTTTCTAATTCATCGATAATCATTAAGTTTCAAAATGGAGTCATACTATTAAAGGAAATAAAAATTTTCTTCATGGAATTCATGATGAAATTCTGTGTAAAGCCATCACTAACTAAATCAAGGAGAATGTTCCCTGACTTGAAAAGTCCAGAGTGGTTACTAAAGGAGACTGTATAAGACAGCTTTAAAATAGCTTTTTTAAAATAGATTTATTTACTTACTTAAAAGTCAGAGTTACACACAGAGAGAAGAAGAAGCAGAGAGAGAGAGAGAGAGAGGTCTTCCATCCACTGGTTAACTCCCCAGATGGCTGCATCAGCCGGAGCTGCGCCAATCCAAAGCCAGGAACAGGATCTTCCTCCAGGTCTCCCACGCAGGTGCAGGGGCCCAAGCACTTGGGCCATCTTCTGCTGCTTTTCCAGACCTTAGCAGAAAGCTTGATTGGAAGTGGAGGAGTTGGGTTTCGAACCAGCACCCATATGGGATGCAGCTGGAAGATCTACCTGCTACGCCACAGGGCCAGTCCCTAAAATATTTTATAAGGTAAACAAGCAGAATACTGTTCTAAGTCCAGAAGATAACTTGAATTGACCTGATTCGGACATTTATTATGAGGATGGACATAGGTCACTGGCTTAATATATTCTTGAAATTTATTGCTGGAAGTAAGTAAGTAAAAAGATACTGTACTAATGGAAAATAACTTGGTCCCTACTCATACTGAGTTATACACTGTTTGGTGTATATTTCCTCAGTGCCCACTGCACTCCAAGTAGGGAAAAAAGCTGACACACAGATAGAAATAGATCCTTAATCTCAGATTCCATCTTGTTCCAAGTTGATTAAAATACGTGAGAGACTTTCAAGGTGCGGACAGCCAGACAGAGAAGAATATCTATTTTCTATGTTGTACTGGAAACCACAAGGAGTGTGAAGTTTTTTTTCAAGTCATATGGATGAAATAGAAGCTGTAATTTAGCAATTTCTAATGAGCTATGGTTCTAGCTGAAGCTTAGAATTTATGCTTTGGTAGGTTCTTTAAAAATGCATTTCCAGAAGTACATTTTTATAATGAATCATTTATTTCGTATATATGTAATTTATTTGAAAGATAAGCAGGAAAAAAGCTAGCATAGTCTTTATCTCATAAGTTCTTTCTCCTTTTATCCATAGATTTGTGTGTTCTCCTTTAAAATCACTGCAAGCATCACAGCTGTAGATGAATATCCTTAGGAGCACATGTAATATGCACACTTTGATGCTCTCCATTGCTTAAGAAGAATATTTTCCAGCTGTGTTTTTGCATTAAAGGAAATGAGTCCATTAGTACAAAGCTCTCTGCCACCACAGCCCTTGAGGATCCTGTGGCATATGTTGCATCTTCAGGGTAGTATAGAATAGTGGGTGTGGCCTCATGGTTACTTCTATGGGGAGGTGCAACATCACTTTCACTCCAGGAACCACAGTAAAAAGTATACATTTGCTTGATACAATAAGAACATAAATTCCTTTGCCAACCTTTTGGCAATATCTTTTTCCTCAAGCTGGCAAACAAAATTCGACAGATGCTTCCCCAGATGACTCCACACTGATGAGCATTATATATGCAATCTATCTCGTATGATTGTACAACATAGATCATCATAAACATTGCATGTTTCACAGTCTGTCTGCCAGCTGATCTATGATTCTTGAAGTTTCCTGGGCATGAAATCACTGTGCATTTGATGGTCTGCCCTATAATCCAGGCGGGACAAATAAGATTTGTGATCATGAGCCTTGCCTTCCTTGATTTATCAAAATATTGCAAGTGAGGGGGATGAGTTCTGTGCAAGCTTTATTATAGTGGGGAACATAGATGCTCAAGAATTCAAGAAAAACTGAGATATCTTGACAAGAAAACTTGTAAAAATCCAGCTGACAGAATCCCCCTTTGCATTGTGGCAAAGAAAAAAACCAAGTGCATCCAATTGGAAATTATACAAAGAATAAAGTTGGTATTGGAATCTAGGTAGCCTAATTTCAAATGTCATATCTGCTATTTATTAATTATGTGACTTTTGGTGTATTAATCTACTTTAAATGAGCAATAAGTTCTGCAATAGGTACTTTACTATGTCTTAGTGTCTATGGAAAGGGCAATATGAAAACAGTTATCACATGATTTAAACTTTGTCATAACACGAAATATTTGATATTATCCTCACTTAAAATGAGAAAAATAATGCTTAAATAATTTGAAATTATCAGCTCAAAATCATAGAACAAATATGTCTCTAATCTTTTTTTTTCTTTTTTCAGAAAACTTTTATTTAATAAATATAAATGTGATAGGTACAGCTTTTGGAATATAGCAGTTCTTCCTCCCATACCTGCCCTCCCACCTCCTACACCATCTCCCAACCCATTCTTCATTAAGATTCATTTTTAATTATCTTTTATAAATAAGATCAACTCTATACTAAGTAAAGATTTCAACTGTTTGCACCACACAGGCACATAAAGTAAAAAGTAGTGTTTGAAGACAAGTTTTATCATTAATTCTCATGGTGCAACTCATTAATGACAGAGGTCCTACATGGGGAGCAAGTGCACAGTGACTCTTGTTGTTGATTTAACAATTGACACTCTTATTTATGACATCAGTGATCACCCAAAGCTCTTGTCATGAGCTGCCAAGGCTATGGAAGCCTTTTGAGTCCACAAACTCCAACATTATTTAGACAGAGCCATAATCAAAGTGGAATTCTCTCCTCTCTTCAGAGAAAGGTACCTCCTTCTGTGATGGCCCGTTCTTCCCACTGAGATCTCACTCACAGAAATCTTTCATGTAGGCCATTTTTTGCCACAGTGTCTCTAATCTTTACCAAGTTTATCTTTTCTTATACATTCAGAGTACCTCTGCCTAATATCAAACCTCAACATCTCTTGCATTAATAACAAAAAAGAAAAAAACTCTTACGAATGAAGAAGAGAGAAGATTCAAGAATGACTTCCAGGTATCTTTATTGAGAAAGTAGATGCCTAAAGGTGCTCTTAACCATGCTGTGCTAAATAGAAAAAAATATATTGGTCATAGTGGAGTGGGAAACGACAATGAGTTCAGTTAGGGGAAAGTTCCTGTCTTGTAGAATACTCAAGCGAGTTATACTCACTAGACAGGAAGAAATAGGGATCTCCGGGTTTTGGACAGAGTTTTTGACAAAATACCATCAATGATTATCACATAAAAAGAAGCAAAAGAAAGATACCAAACCAGGCAAGGAACCGAAACTAGAAAAAAACCTCTTAGTCAAAAATAAGATATTTGCTCTTAGTTGTTCCATATTATATTAAAAATTTAATAAACTGATCTTCTAAGGTAAAAAACCTCAAACATCCATCAAAAAATAAGAGAATATGATATACTGGTTTGACTTAGGGAAGAAAACTGAGACTAAAACTGTCTACTAAGAGCTGAAAGTTTGCATCTCCCCAAAAATTGTAGGTTGAAAGCTAATCTTCCATGTGATAATATTATAGAGTGCAGCCTTTGGAAGGTGATTAGATCATGAGGGTAGAGTTGTCATGGATGGGAGTGGTGCCTTTATAAACAAGATGAGGTTTTCCCTACTTTCTCAACTATGTGAAGACACAGGGAAAGATGGCTCTCCAGGAACCAGGAAGCAGGCCCTCACTGTTGCTCAATCTGCAGGTGCCTTCATCTTAGACTTTCCAGTCTACCTAACTGTGAGAAATATTGTTTGGTTGTTTGTATGCTGCCTTATTTATAGTGGTCTGAAACAACTATGATAATAACTACATGGCTGACAAATGAGTTAAAGAAAACAGCAAAATAAGGAACTTCTGAATTTGAAAAGTTGAGAGAAAATAAATATTGACGACTTTAAAAATGCAGATGTAAATAAGTATTTCTTTTTTTAAAGATTTATTTATTTATTTGAGGCCTGCGCCATGGCTCAAAGGTTAATCCTCCACCTAGCGGTGCCGGCACACCGGGTTCTAGTCCCGGTCGGGGCGCCGGATTCTGTCCCGGTTGCCCCTCTTCCAGGCCAGCTCTCTGCTGTGGCCCAGGAAGGCAGTGGAGGATGGCCCAAGTGCTTGGGCCCTGCACCCCAAGGGACACCAGGATAAGCACCTGGCTCCCGCCTTCGGATCAGCGCAGTGCGCTGGCTGCAGCGCACCAACCGTGGTGGCCATTGGATGGTAAACCAATGGAAAAGGAAGACCTTTCTCTCTGTCTCTCCCTCTCTCTTACTGTCCACTCTGCCTATCAAAAAAAAAAAAAGATTTATTTATTTATTTCAAAGTCAGAGTTACACAGAAAGAGGAGAGGCAGAGAGTGAGAAAGAGAGAGAGAGAGAGAGATATCTTCTATCCAATGGTTCACTCCCCAATTGGCCGCAACGGCCAGAGCTGCGCCAATCCAAAGCCAGGAGCCAGGAGCTTCTTGCAGATCTCCCACACGGGTGCAGGGGCCCAAGGACTTGGTACATCTTCTACTGCTATCCCAGGCCAAAGCAGAGAGCCGGATTGGAGCAGCAGGGTCCCAAACCAGTGCCCACATGGGATGCCGACGCTTCAGGCCAGGGCATTAACCCGCTGCACCACAGCGCCAGCCCCAAATAATTTCAAAAAGTTAAAGAAAACTAATGGAAATTAATGATATTCAGGAGAAAGAAATTGGGTCATTGTTGGTGTAGAAGGTGGGGTCATAAATTTTTTTTTTAGGTACAGGAGCTGCCCATTCTGCTACCCTCTATTCAGGTAAGTCCCTATGGAGATTTACTCCCCTCTGTTAATGTCTCTTTCCCATGTGAAGAGATAGAGCCACAGGTCTAGGCCTCACACATACTTTGGTAGAGCTTAAAAGCCTGCTCGATTATGCCTAAATTTCCCTTCCTGTCAGTTTTAAATGGGTTAGGAAACACAGTGTAAATCAACAGTTCACATGGAGAGTGTGATAGGTTTATTGGCAGCCCGCACTTATTTGGACCTGCCCTTGTAGAGAACTTAAATAATGCATCTATTGAGGAGGGTGGGAAGATAATCCAGTATGTAGAAGACTTGCTCACTTGTTCCCCACCTGAGACTCTAATCTTGGGTGCTTAAGTAACAGCTTTAAATTCCTAACAGAATGTGAGTACCAGGTTTCCAAGGAAAAAGCACAAGTGCACTAGGAAGTTACAAATAATTGGGTGGAGAGATCACACAGGAAAATTCAACATAGAATGGTCACACCAAGTCATTCTGATAGAATACCATTTAGCCATGAAAAAGATGAAATCTTGTCATCGGAAACAACATGAATGGAACTGAAAGTCATTATGTTAAATGAAATAAGCCAAGCATAGAAAGGTAAGTGCTGCATAAATAGAATTTATCTCATGCATTTTGAGAGTAGAATGATGATTTTCAGAGGCTGGTGGGGAGAAGAGAAGGGGTGAAGGAGGGCTGGGGAAAGATTGATGAACTAATTTATAACAGTCAGGTAGGAAAAAGATATAGTGTTCTAATGCATAGTAACGTGACTATAGATAATGAAAATATACTGTATATTTTTCTTTAAAAAAGCTAGAAGGAAGTATTTTTAAGTTTTTTCAATAAAGAAATAGTAAATCTTTGAAGAGATAGATAAGTTCACCCTTATTGGACATTATACAATATATTCATCTACTTAAACATCACATGGCTCCCAATGAAACATGCAATTTCTATGTGTCAATTAAATATGTTTATTAGTAAAAAGAAAGATACATGGTATTGAGTAGTTGAACTTCAAGAACAAGAAAACATAATTTTCTGAATATAAAGACAGGCTTCTAGTTCCTGCTGAGAAGAGTAGGGGAGAGTGATGCAGATTTGCAAAGAAATCGGAGGCTCTATGAACAGAAAATATGTGAGCATTTGCCATTGTGAGACAGACACAGCCTAATACCAGTAAGAATAGTTCAACTAAAATTAGTTAACGCACTGGTAAGGTGTATGAGAGCACCTAGCAGACTATGGACTCCCATGGGGCTGAAAATACTTTAGGAATGTGTAGTCTCTGGCAGAATTTTGCTCCATGAGTCTTATCTACTGAGACTATTGAGGTGGTTCTCACACTGTGTCCAGCAGAGAGGAACAGCAGCTGCTGTGGGGGGAGAAAAATCCTTCCTGGGTTTTCCTTCTGTCCGTCATCTCTATGAAACAATAATTGAGTTTGTAGGAGAAAGGTAACACAAGCTGTTATTAAAATCTACAGCAGAAAGAAGAAAATGATTAACCCATGGATAAAGAAGAATACATGCTGGGCCCAAAAACTAGAACTGAGGAAGGGACGTGAGAACTGAAGGCCAAAGCATCAGCATCTATACCCAGCAACATTTCTTCTGCTTTAAGTCTTCAACTCAATTAGAATAACAAACACTACTGCTTTTCACAACCATCATCAGATAAATAATAATGTATTCCACAGCAATAGCATCTAGATAGACTCCTTTAGGTACAGCGAAAAAGAAAAACCTAAAGCTCAGGATGGAACAAACATTGAGAGATTCCCTGTAGCATTTTAGCCCTCATCCTAAACACAACATATCAATGCAATTATTGTGTCTATTAAAATAGACTACTATGGCAATAAAAAATTTTCATTCCAACCCAACTCCAGGCTAGAGGAAGTCAAAAGCCCTCTCTAAAGGCCTCAGAAATAAAGATGCATCCATTTTCATGGATTAACTACTGTTTACTCCAATGCCTCTTGTCCTAAAAAAGAAGGTTGCTATCAACAAATAATTGATAGGCATATGAAAATTGATAGGCAGGTGAAAACAACACAACCCAAGGCCAAAAGAAATCAAGACCTCTAGATTCAACTTTGACAATAATTTAATAAAAATTTGTGAATCTGACTACTCTGTGAACTTCATGTAAGGAGAATTATATGCACTTGGGTTTTGGTGGCTGGTTGTTTAATTTAGATTTAAGCCTTTGTGCCTCATTCACATAGCATAAGTCTAAATATCCTTTCTTTTGAAGGATCCATTATATTCTATTGCGTATATGTGGCATATTTTCTTTATCTGTTGATCTGTTGATGGGTGTTAGACTTGCAACCATCTTTGGAGTATTGTGAATAATACTATGAATGCAAACATACAGCTATCTGTCCAAGAGCTTACTTTTATTGGAAGCCTAATTTACTTAGAAGTAGAATGTTTTACACATATGAGAATTCATGCTTTTTTTCAGCAATCACCATAATGTCCTCCACACAAGTTGCATTACTTTATAATGCCAATAGAAAGTCATTTTCTCCACATACTCACCTATGCATTTTCTTTTTTTCTGATTGCCATTATAATCAATCTAAAAAGGTATTTCTAGGGTTATAGTTTATAACTCCCAAATTACAATCATACTGATCCTCTTTTTATCTACTTTTTGGCTATTTGTGTATCATATTTGAAAAAAGGTTTATTGAAGTCCTGGCCTGTTTCTTAGTTGGCTTGTTTTATTTTTTAAAAAAGATTTATTTACTTATTTGAAAGAGTTACACAGAGAGAGATGGAGAAGCAGAGAGAGAGAGGTCTTCCACCCGCTGGTTCATTGCCCAACTGGCCAAAACAGCTGGAGCTGCACTGATCCAAAGACAGGAGCCAGGAGTTTCCTCCTGGTCTTTCCACGCAGGTGCAGGGGCCCAAGGATTGGACCATCTTCTACTGCTTTCCCAGGCTATAGCAGAGAGCTGGATCAGACATGAAGCAGCCGGCACTTGAACCAGAGCCCATATGGGATGCCAGCACTACAGGCAGTGGCTTTACCTGCTACACCACAGTGCAGGCCCCGGTTTGTTTTATTTTTGAGTTGCAGTTTTTAACATATTTTGGATATCACTCCCTTAAATATACATTTCAAATATTTTTCATTTTCTATAGGTTTCATTTTTCATTATGTTCATAGTGGTTTTTAGATACACAGAAGCTCATAATTTTACAGCCTGATGTATTATTTTGTTTTTATTTTTTAATCATATTCAATAAATCATTGAAACTCAAAAATAACTTTTTTTCAAGATAACAGGATGACAAGTATATGATTTTTTTCTTTGTATCTTATTGTATTTTTAATTTGCAAAATGAAATGATTTCAACAAAGCAATATAAAATGCTGAGTAATACTAGAGGTGACAATGTTTTTACAAATGGAGTAAATGGCAGGCTGGTCAACACCTGAATAATATATTGAGTAAACACTAAGTATGTTCCAAGCATTTCTCTGAATGATTGAATCTAGAGTAAAGAAGCAACAATCTGTGTGTGCATGAATCTGACCCTTTTAGACATACAACTACAAAACTATGTGAAGTTTATGATTCTAGAAAATCCAAACACAATATTATAAGAAATAATAATCAGTGGGGCTACTGTTGTGGTATGGAGAATTAATCCACTACAAGGAGTTCCTGTGAAAGTGGATAAGGGCTGGCGCCGCGGCTCTCTAGGCTAATCCTCTGCCTTGCGGCGCCGGCACACCAGGTTCTAGTCCCAGTCGGGGCGCTGGATTCTGTCCCGGTTGCCCCTCTTCCAGGCCAGCTCTCTGCTGTGGCCCCGGAGTGCAGTGGAGGATGGCCCAAGTGCTTGGGCCCTACACCCCATGGGAGACCAGGATAAGTACCTGGCTCCTGGCTTCGGATCAGCGCCGTGCACCGGCTGCAGTGCGCCGGCTGTGGCGGCGATTGGAGGGTGAACCAATGGCAAAGGAAGACCTTTCTCTCTGTCTCTCTCTCTCACTGTCCACTCTGCCTGTCAAAAAAACAAAACAAAACAAAACAAAAAGTGGATAAGGGCATTCTCTCCTTCTCTTTTCAACACTGAGTAAGGTCTTAGAGAACTTTGAGAAATGTTTTTGCTCAAGTCAGAACAGTGATGGGCAGAAATCCACATAGAGAACAAGAGTGTCTCTGTCTACCAGTATAGCCTGTTTCAAGAAGTGCATGCTGGGGCTGGCACTGTGGTTCAGCAGGTTTAAGCCCTGGCCTGAAGCGCTGGCATTCCATATGGGCACCGGTTCTAGTCCCAGATGCTCCTCTTCAATCCAGGAAAAAGCAGTTGAAGATGGCCCAAGTTCTTGGGCCCCTGTACCCACATGTGAGACCTGGAAGAAGCTCCTGGCTCCTGGCTTTGGATCAGCGCAGCTCTGGCTGTTGCAACCATCTGAGGAGTGAACCAGCGGATGGAAGACCTCTCTCTCTGTCTCTACCTCTCTCTATAACTCTTTCAAATAAATAAAATAAATCTATAAAAAAAAGAAGTGCATGCTGTAAACAATCATAGAAGTTCAAAATGTATTACATTTTTCATACTCTATCAGTTATCACAGATCAGGGAAAACGGATGGTATTTGTCTTTTTGGAACTGGCTTATTTCACTAAGCATAATGGTATCCATTTGCATCCATTTTGTTGCAAAAGATAGATTTTGTTCTTTTTTATGACTGAGTGTTTACAGCCATGAATAGTGTTATTTTTTTCCTTTTTACTATTTGTTGAACTCTTTACTTATCGCAGAGTTAATCTTATGAGTATAAAGTAAACTGAAAGTAAATTATTGTAGAAATTAAGAGAGGGATTAGGAGAGGAAGGGGGAGGAAGAATGAGAGTGTGGGTGGGAGGGAGGTGAAGGTAGGAAGTATCACTATGTTCCTAAAACTGTGTACATGAAATACATGAAGTTTGTATACCTTAAATAATTTTTTAAATAGGCACATGCACAGCATTAGTGCCTGGCAAACAAAGGGTTTGTCTTGTTTTCATTTTAATACGAGGATCTTATCCTCTGAACTGGAGAACTGCTGCTTTTTTCCCCAACACCTGAAAAGAGAAATCAATATTTCCTTTAAAATCTTATATATAATTTAATATGCCTAAACTATACTGACCAGGGACTACTATTTGTATCTCTCTGAGACCCATTAATGGCGACAAGGTAGCCTTTCCAGGAAGTAGTTAAAAGGAAACAGGGAATGAGTCCAGGTTCCCTTTCATTGTTGTTGTCAACTGATAACACAAACCCTCTTGAAACCTGCAGCTCCTCCTGCTCATTACCTAAAGTGGAACAAAAACTGCCATTAGTGTTCCAAGTGGGGCTAGGGTGGGAGGGGAGAGAGACGACAAGCTTTATGTAACGTGGAACATTTAGTTCAGGCTGGAAAACGTCTGAAGTGAAGTTCTTAAAAAGGATCCTAGTGAAAAAATAGATGGAATATATTCATAAAGTACAATTTCTGGGTAAGATATAGATACAAAAGGGATGTGCCTGTGTTCTGTATATGCCTGCTGTCAGATTCTTTCTGTACATGAAGAGCAGTCTTCAAATTCTTTGACCTTAAGAAGATTTCTTTTAAAACAATAGTGAAAGTCATCAATTAGCAGTGGAAAAAAATAAATGAAAGCCTACCCTCATCCAGCAGGGATGCCTTTTAATGCTTTCTTGTCAGACCCCTATGGTGCACGCGCTCTGTCAGTTACTTTAGGTTTCAGATATGGAAGGTTTCTTTCAAAAGGTCATCCCTACATGACATTTCCCCCATTTATTTTTAGATGTTCTAACCTAGTACATTTAACCACCTAGCAGCCTGAGAGTGACAACATATTTTAGTGTTCCTGAAACTAGGACTGAACTAAACACTACTTCCATGGGTATTTTCCACCTGACATCGCTCCAACTGCAATAGCCAACTTAAGGATTGTCTAGCCCAGGGCAGACATTTGACACAATAGATGAGCTGCTGGTTACAATGCCTGCATCTTTTATCAGTGCCTGGGTTTGAATCCTGGCTCCGCTCTTGACTTCAGTTTCCTGCCAACACAGAGTATTGGAGGCAGCAGATGATGGCTCAGGTAATGAGTTCCCTACCACCCACGTGGGAGACCTGGATTGAGATCTCACTCCCAGTTTAGTCCCAGCCCCACTGTGTTGTGTGGGGATTGGGAAATGAACAAGTGAATGGGAGCACGAACAACACAGTCTGTCTCTCTGCCCACCCACCCCACCCCACCCCTGTCACTATATCATAAATAAGTATTTTTAAAAAATTCTGGCTGAAGGTGCTGAGGTTTGCATGACATCATGAAAATGAAAGAATGAAACACTTGATTTTCAAATTCATAATCAAAGCATAGCCTGTTACAAACACAATGCATTTTCAACCAGTAAAAGGCCAATAGCCCCTGAGACGTGAGCATGTGTGTAACCCCAGAATACTGCACAGTAAAATCTGGACAATTTGGTCCCTACTTCAGAGCAGCTTTAGTCTGGCAGACACAAGTCTCCAGAAAGCAAGATTGCCAGTAATTATTTGCTTTTCCCATTATGCAAAGGCGAAATATACTTCAAACCTTTAAGTACATTCTAAAGATTAGGGACTTGTAACAACTTAGAACCTGTTCAAGGACCATAAGGGTTGCAAAAATTAAGCCTATAAATTCCTTCAGGTTTTGGGATAAGATTTGAGACAAATATCAGAAATCTGCAGCCAATGATGGTCCAATAAATAGGAGAAATTAATGGCTACCTCTGTTCGAATCTGAGGCAGTAAAAAGATTTCATGCCCATAGTGATGTCATCATTAGTTCTGAATAGGGCTTAATTGCACCATCAATAATACACTCTAGATCTCAGAATGCGCATCTGTTATATGTGTGCATTTAAATTAAAAGGTAAAAATTGGTAAGGATCTAGAAATCGGTACACAAAGCCATACCTTTCATTAAATTCCACAAGTATTTATGTGGAAATCTGTTCATCTGGGTGACCCATGAAGATACCCCATTTCATTTTCAGGGGGAGGGGAATAAAGTATAGTGATCTATCCCTACCATTGAAAAGAACACAAATTAGTTTTTTCTCTTAATATAAAATGAGAGCTTAGTTTGTATTCATTAAACACAACAAAGCCTTATCTTATGCTTTTGTTTTGTTAGTATGTGAAAGAAAGAGAAATCTGAAGAATAAAAGGAAAAACAGAAAGGCGCAGAGGAAGAAAAAGAGAGCAAACCTGGGAAAGGTTCACAAGAAGAGAAGGTACTGTGTCAGAAGGGAGAAACAAGTAGGAGGAAATCAGAGGGAGAGAAGATGGAAATAAGAAAAAAAAAAAAAAAAAACTGTTCACAGCCTGGCCTTGCCTTGCCTGCTGCTCTATAATTGATTCCCTTTGAAGCCCTGCTTGTAGCTTGGAAGAGCCTTTTGAGTTCATATTCACACTAGCCCAGTGAAGGAAACATTTTCATGGAATTGCCCAAGTACTCCACGCTTCCCCCCAAATACACACATACATACACACAAAAACATACTGATGCATACATGCAGAATGAGATCTAGATTTGGCTGAGAAATTTCCTGCCTACATTTCAAACAAGGCTTTCTAAAGAGTCTTTGAATATGTAAATCTCATATTTTGCAACTGCAGCATTGTTGACATTTGGAGCAGGATCTTTCTTTCTTGTGGGAGGGTTGGCTGTGTATTGTAGGATTCTTGTTTTAGCTGAAGCCCTGACCTCTATGTACTAGATACTAGTAACGGCTGCCTGTTGTCACTATCAAAACTGTGACTAGATGATTTTACCAAACGTGCCCTGAGTGGTGAGGGGATGCAGTGTACAACATCACTCCATGGAGCACCATAGCTCTAATACATCAGTGTCAATACGTTTGCACGATGAAACTGCAAGGAGTAGGAAATCTGTGTTCCTTGGGGAAGGTGCCATAGAGCACAGAAAATAAACCCATGTAAATTACAATTTGATCCTAGTTCCACCACACCCATCTTCATGAGTCCGTATTGTTACCTTAGTTCTACGTACCCCTTTCTAGGCAATCTTGGGACTTCTGTTCTAATACAGTTAGGGGAGCATCCCTAAAGCATTTAACTACAATCAGTTAGGGATTGAGGTATTTAATAAGTCATCACAAATACTGAATGGTGACTGCTTGAGAGTCAAATTAACTATGGGACAGGAGGAGAGCACAATTTTCTTTTCTTTTTTTTTTTTTTTTTTTGACAGGCAGAGTGGACAGTGAGAGAGAGAGAGACAGAGAGAAAGGTCTTCCTTTGCCGTTGGTTCAACCTCCAATGGCCGCCGCAGCCAGCGCGCTGCGGCCGGCACACCGCGCTGATCCGATGGCAGGAGCCAGGAGCCAGGTGCTTTTCCTGGTCTTCCATGGGGTGCAGGGCCCAAGCACCTGGGCCATCCTCCACTGCACTCCCTGGCCACAGCAGAGAGCTGGCCTGGAAGAGGGGCAACCGGGACAGAATCCAGCGCCCCAACCGGGACTAGAACCCGGTGTGCCGGCGCCGCTAGGCGGAGGATTAGCCTAGTGAGCTGCGGCGCCGGCCTCAATTTTCTGAATTCTCAATTGGAGTGCCATTTTCCTCTCTGACCCTTCCACTCAAAAATCTCAGAGAGAGGCTAGTGTTGTGGTGCAGTGGATTAAAGCCCCAGCCTGTGGTGTGGACATTCCATTTGGGCACCAGTTTAAGTCCCAGTTGCTAGGCTTCCAATCCAGCTCTTTGCTAATGTACCTGAAAAGCAGCGGAGGATGGCTCAGGTCCCAGGGCCTCTGCATTCATGAGGGAGACCTGCAAGAAGTTCTGGCTCCTGGCTTTTGATTGGCTCAGCTCTGGCAATTGCAGACATTTGGGGAGTGAACCAGTGGGTGGAAGACCTCTCTCTTTCTGTCTCTACCTCTCTCTAACTCTTTCAAAATAAATTTTAAAAAAATTTTAAGGGGCCGGTGCCATGGCTCACTTGGTTAATCCTCCACCTGCGGCACCAGCATCCCATATGGGTGCCGGGTTCTAATCCTGGTTGCTCCTCTTTCAGTCCAGCTCTCTGTTGTGGCCTGGGGGGGGGGGGCAGTGGAGGATGGCCCAGGTGCTTGGGTCCCTTCACCCACATGGGAGAGCAGGAGGAAGCACCTGGCTCCTGGCTTCGGATAGGCGGCCATTTGGGGGTGAACCAATGGAAGGAAGAACTTCTCTCTCTCTCTCTCACTGTCAAATTTTATATGTCAAAAAAATTAATAAAAAATTAAAATTAAATAAATAAATAAAAATCCTCAGAGAACACTGAAGACTTTGTTTTCTCAGGTATCTGGCTTTACCTGTGTTCAATTGATTGCACAATCTCCAAGTGAGCCTCTGGACTTTAGCCGTAGGCTACTGAGACACAAGCCAGGAATGGTACAGTTGTTGATGAGTCAAGCCTATTCCTAAAAGGACCTTCAACTCCCCAAATGACTCCTGAGCTTTACTATAACCAGTGTTGTGGTTCTACTACTTTATTTAGTTATCACTATGCTGAGACATGCCCAATGGGACATGGCCATATGATCCTACCCCATAATAACTACCTTGCTTTTGATGCCAGCTTTGTGTCAGACATTACATCATGAAGCTTTTTGTTGTTGTTGTTTATATCTTGTATATAGCTTTTTCTTTAAAATACAATGGATAAAATTAAATATCAGATAATCCTATTTGTATTTCTTGAAGGGTGGAGAGAATATAAGAAATACAATCTATAGGGTTAGAAAAGTTTACACTCTACTAAAAAGGTACAAGTGAAAAATGAAAATCACTGTCTGCTCACATTCCCTTAGCCTTGTTCTAAAGAATACTTGTTCTTTACAATTTCTAGTGACTTTGGCCAGGAAAAATCACTGTGATTGAATGTATATTATATATATAAGTATATATATTCAATTATGATCTAACATATTATGGTTTCTATTGTGTCCTTTTCTCTACCATCTATTTATATAGTGACATAAATCAAACTTTTGATGACATTTCTGTGTGAAATTGTATGGCTATATTACTTTATTAGTAGTGTATTGAAAATAAACTTATGCTTGATTTTGTTCCTGATTTTGATATTATACACAAATCAAAAAAGAACTCTTTGGCTGTAAGTTTCAGTGAACTTTTGCGAGCATATCAATAGTAAACATCTAAATAATTTTATAAGTATATTATCTCTAGATTCTCTCCTAGAATCATTAATCTAAGAAAATGTCAAAAACATTTCTTTTCTTTCCTAGTTTAAAAAAAAACATATTGGAGGGCCAGCCTCATGGTTTAGTGGGTTAAGCCACCAAAAGCAATGCCAGCATCATATGTAGGTGCCAGTTCATGTCCTGGCCGATCCACTTCTGATCCAGCTACCCAATAATGCACCTAGTAAAGCAGCAGAAGATAGTCCAAGTGCTCGGGCCTCTGCACCCACATGGGAGACCCAGAAGAAGCTCCTGGCTCCTGGCTTTGAATTGTCTCAGATCCCCCTTGTGGCCATTTGGGAAGTAAACCCCGCAGATGAAAGATATTCTCTCTCTCTCTTTCAAACAAAAATAAATAAATCTAAAACAAATCACATATTGAATATGATTATTTGAATCAGTTTAGCCAAGTGGAGTTTATACTTTGACAAAGATTTCACTGTGTTAAAAATTGAATGTTGAGGGGCCACCATTAAAGAATAGCAGGGAAACCCGCCACCTGTGATGCCAGCATCCCATATTGGTGCCAGTTAAAGTCCATTTACTCCACGTCCAGTCCAGTTCCCTGCTAATGCACCTGGGAAAGCAACAGAAAATGGCCCAAGTGCTTGAGCCCCTGCAGCCACGTGGGAGACCTAGAGGAAGCTCCTAACTCTTGGCTTTGATCTTACCATCTTAGCCATTATGGCCATTTGGGGAGAAGGAAGCTCTCTTTCTCTCTCTCTCTCTCCTCCTCTTTCTCTCTCCATAAGTCTGTCTTTCAAATAAATAAATAAGTCTTTTAAAAAAACGTGTATGTTTAATTTCTTGTTATAATGAACATTCTGTGGAAATGTTTGTTTCTCCATAAACTAATTGTAATAACTTTATAACGCCTTTTAAAGAATGTAATATAAGATTTATTACATGTGTCAGATAAAAATAAAAATATACTATAATTTACACAAGGGTTCTTCTCTTAATATTTTATAAAATATTAAATAAATTATTGAAGCATACTTAATTCTTCATGCACAGCTTGTGGGGATGCAAAATGTTGCAGAGGCTTTAGAAAACTATTTTGCAGGACCTCAAGATGTAAACATAGTGTTACCATATGACCTAACAATTCTGCTCCTGAGTGCATACCCAGGAGAACTGAAAATATGTGTCATGCAAAAGCATTTACAAAAATTTTAATAACAGAATATTTTACAACAGTTAAAAAACAAAACAATGCAAAATGTCCATCAACTGATGAATGGATAAATAATAATCAAACTCAGTGTATCCATACAGTAGATTATTATTCAGTCTTAAAAAGTAATAAAGGTCAGCGCCGTGGCTCAATAGGCTAATCCTCCGCCTTGCGGTGCCGGCACACTGGGTTCTAGTCCAGGTCAGGGCGCCGGATTCTGTCCCGGTTGCCCCTCTTCCAGGCCAGCTCTCTGCTGTGGCCAGGGAGTGCACTGGAGGATGGCCGAAGTGCTTGGGCCCTGCACCCCATGGAAGACCAGGATAAGTACCTGGCTCCTGGCTTCGGATCAGCGCCGTGCGCCGGCTGAGTGCGCTGGCTGCGGCGGCCATTGGAGGGTGAACCAACGGCAAAGGAAGACCTTTCTCTCTCTCTCTCTCTCTCTCTCTCTCACTGTCCACTCTGCCTTTCCAAAAAATAAATAAATAAATAAATAAAAAGTAATAAAGTGGGGCTGACGCTGTGGCACAGTAGGTTAATCCTCCACCTATGGTGCCAGCATCCATATGGGTGCCAGTTCTAGTCCTAGCTGCTTTGCTTTCAATCCAGCTCTCTGTTTTGGCATAGGAAAGCTGTAGAAGATGGCCCAAATCCTTAAGCTCCTGCACCGACATGGGAGATCAGAAAAAAGCACCTGGCTCCTGGCTTCAGATGGGCCATTGCAGCCATTTGGAGAGTGAACCAACAGAAGGAAGACCTTTCTCTCTGTCTCTCCTTCTCACTGTCTGTAACTCTACCTCTCAAATAAATAAATAAAATATTTTTTAAAAAAGTAATAAAGTACCATATATGCTATAACATAGATAAACCTTAAAACCAGTGTGATATGTAAAAAGAAACCAGATACAAAAGACCAGATAACGCATGTTTCTATCTATACAAAATGTCCAGAATAGGTAAATCTATCTAGAGAAAGAATAGATTAGTGTTTGTCAAAGGCCTGAATAAAAGGAGACTGAAGAATGAATGCCAATGGGTAAGGGGCTTCTTTCAGGGATGATAACAATGGTCCAGAATTAGGTAGTAGTGATGATCATACAACTTTGCAAATATGCTAAAACCTACTTCTTTGTCCTTGTTAAAATGGTTACATTTATGGTATATGAATCATATCTCAATAAAACTATTATCTGAAAATATATATACTTGCATACAATTATTATATTAAAAGTCAATGTTTTCATATTAATATAAATAAGGATATTTACAAACATTGGGCTTCGATTGACACAGAGAGATAATGGATATTGGCCTTGGGTACAGAAGAGGTTAGCCTACATTCTAGGAGCCCAAACATTCAGTATTTGAAGATCATCTCTGCCCAAGTGTGTATGGTAAACACATTTTTCTGAACCAACTAAGAGATCTGATATACCTTAGAACAAGTTCACTTATAATCAGACCAAGTGCCTGAGAGCAGATCTGTTCTAGAGAGCTGAGAAGTAAAGTTTCGATGCACAAGTAGAGACATTTTTCAAAGCTAGTCTTATGTTGGAAGTTAGTAATGAGTAATCACACTTCAAATCAATACTAAATTACTTCTTATTAAATGTCCATTTAGAAATTATAATCATCTCTTTCACTTAGAGGGGTCAATTAAAATACAGAAATGTTAAAATAAAAGCTGACCAAGTCACTGCTATCAACTACAAAGAGAAGGTTAAACATCAGAGCATTTATACACACACACACATATTTTTTACGTGTGTGTGTGTATATATATATATATATCAGGTATGCTATTCTAGAAAGAATATAAAAGAAGATTCTTTTACTATCATCACGAGAATCTGTGTTTGACAATTATCCGATTTACATAAAATCAAATTTGGAAACTGAAAAGAAAGGGATAATTATATGCAATTACTTTGCCATGGAATGTAGTTCCTATTACAAAGTACACTCACATTTCTTTTTTCTTCCCCAATTATCACCATCTGAGAAGAAAAAGAAAAGTCTTTCACATTAGCATTCTTATGTAACCACATTTATCATTTGCAGAAAAAAGAAAGATCATCTAAGATTCACTCTCTGATGATGAGGCCTTAGATGTGCTCATTTGGAACATCCTGTGTCCTCAGCAGTCATTTATTTCTAAAACTTTTTTGCTTTCTGGTTACAGGGTAGTATAAGTGTCAATACTTTTTTTTTTTTTTTTGCCTTATTCTCCAACAGTCTTGCATGTTTCCAGACTTCTCTCCAACAAAAATAAATAAATACATAAATCGGGGTGGGGGGCTACCATGTGCTTTATGGATTTTAAAAAGAAAAGAAAGAAAATAAGGCAATGAGAGGAACCTCAGAATGCCAAGTTGAATGTTTTTACAACGTTAAAAGGAAATTTTAAAACACATTGAATTCTAAGATGTGTATCTTTATGTCTAATATGTATACTGATACATAAATGTGTAATTTTAGGATTTTTTTCTTGCTCATTGGAAGAGGCTGATAAGAAAGAGGAGAAGGAAAGGTTGGGGCTCCTAAATCTGTATATGTAAAATACATGAAATTTGTTTGCCTCATATAAATTTTGAAAAACTGTTTAAATTTTTTATTTTTTTAATTTTAGCAGTTTAAATTCATGAGCAATCTTTCATTTATAAACCAACTAAGACAGAACTTTTAATACATTTTCCTATGTAGATGTACAATATGTACACATCCATAATACAACATACAAGATAAAACAACAAAGCAGTTTTACTAATAGTTTTCTAGAATTTTTAGCTTTTCTTTAATACCATTAACAAATTAGAATCACTTTCTGCTCCTAGTAACCTCGATTTGGATTAAATTTAAACTGGAAATATATCTTTTCTTTAGAGCACTTCTTTTATAAATAGATTATACATACATATACATACATACACATATGTGTACACACACATAGGTGCATATTCCCATATAAAGTATATAAATAAGTATGCAAATATAAACAGAGTGTGTGGGAGAGAGAGCTCACTTGATTTTTATTCACTGGGAGTTGAAGAGCACATTCAAAATTCTAGATTATGTTATTAAAAGGTTATCTGACTAAATTTAAATCCATGTAATTCACATATTATATTCTATCATTCATATAAAAATTAAAATCACACCTTTCATCTACATTTGAATGAATTGAGTCAATAATCTACTTTATATTTCTTAGAAAATGAAAAACTATGCTTCATGGAATTTCTTGAATTAAACTCAACTATCATCTCTCTGGTTTTATTCCTAACAAAACCATAATATTTGATATATGAAAACTGAAAGTGAAAGAAAATAAAATCAATTAACAACTTCATTTTCCCATTGATGAGGAGGCAATGAGAAAGAGCAGAAAAGTGGGGGGCCGGCGTCATGGCTCACTTGGTTAATTCTCCACCTATGGCGCAGGCATCCCATATGGGCGCCAGGTTCTAGTCCCAGTTGCTCCTTTTCCAGTCCAGTTCTCTGCTGTGGCCCCAGGAAAGCAGTGAGGATGGCCCCCGCATGGGAGACCAGGAGGAAGCACCCGGCTCCTGGCTTTGGATTGGCACAGCGCCGGCCATAGCGGCCATTTAGGGGGTGAACCAACGGAAGGAGGACATTTCTATCTGTCTCTCTCATTGTCCAACTCAATCTGTCAAGTTTAAAAAAAAAAAAAAAAAGAGCAGAAACGTGAGCGATCAGCAGTATTAGACTTGGGAAGATTTTTCTCATGTTGAGTGAGGTAGAATAATGCTTCCCTTAATCCTGGACATGATGCATTTCTGTGACTGAAACTGTTTCTAGACAGGGAAGGAGAAAAGAAATAAATTCTTCAGGCCCTGCTTTTCAGCTACCTTGACTGGGAAATTAATTTTCTTTTGTAAGAAAAGTTTGAAGGATTTTGTCCTGCCAACTATTCCACAGTTGAAACAGGATCTCCATCCTGGCTGACTTACAACCACTACTAAATTACGTTTTATACTGTGCTTTAGTCTCAAACATACTCACACACACACACAACGTATATACATGCATTTATACTTACAATATCCATATAAACATGCAAACATGTGTGTATGTATATGAAACCTGTGAGGACAAAACAGACTTAAATAACACATGCCAGGAAAATCATAGGTCATTGTTCTGTTGTTATTATTACCCCACATAAAATTTTGCTACCGAATGGTTTATTTATGTGAGACCATTGTCAGAAGAAAGCAACATTGATATTGATATAAAGGGACAAATTAAAATAGCCTTGAAAATAAGCACAAGGCTATAATTGCAAGGACAGCATCATCAGAAAATAAATGAGAACTGAATTTTCATGAACACTCATATAGGAAACACTCAAATATTTTGTCCTTCCAAGCTTCTTCCCTATTACTAGTTTCATCCTTGCTAAGACTCTGGTAAGCAGGCAACATTCCTGCTGAGTATAATTAGGTAAGTTCTACTAGCACCTATGAAAAAAAGTACAATTTGAGGGAAAAGTTAATAATGATTGAAATTGTAAAGTACTTCATTTTGCAAAGGACCCATAATGTGTTCTTTCTTTCGATTATCATACAGCAACAATTACTATCCCTAAACTGTGGATAAGGGAATTGTGAGGTCATGCAGTTTGACTGAGCTCACACAACTATAACCATGACTGCACTCATTATTCCAGTCCAGGACGTTTCTTTCCAAATAACATGTTATACTCATTTCCTTTAAGGAAATCAGTATCTCAAAAAGACATCCACACCTCCAGGGCACCATCTTCACAACAGCCAAGATAGAGAAACAACATGAATGACCGTTGATGGATAAAGAAAATATGACAGATATGATGTAATATAATCCAGTCACAAAAATGGAGATCTTACTATTTCTGACAATGTGGATGAACCTAGACCATATTAAACTAAGTGAAATAAGCCAGTCACTAAAAGAAAAATACAATCTAAAAAAAAAATTGGAATAATAGAGGCAGAGAAAAGAACAGTGATTTTCCCAGGTCAGGGAGTAGGAATATTGGGGAGATATTGATCAAAGGATACAAATTTCCAGTTATAACATAAACAAATTCTGGGGATCTAATGCACAATGTGGTGGCTATAGTTAACAACACTGCATTGTTTCCTGGAAGTCTGGTTAGTGCAGATGTCAAGTATCCTTCCTATACACATACACAATGGTAACTTCGTGGTGATGAATGTGTTAATTTGTGGTAATCATTTCACAGTGCATGCAAACAGCAAATCATCACACTTCACACTTGAAATTTTTTGTCAGTGAAATATTTTAAAATTTGAAAATACATGATACTAAGAACATAAGAAAAATTATATTATGTTTTAAACCTTTGTTATTATGTGATTATATATATATATAACAATGCATGATCATTTTCTTCAACAGAAACAACTGATTAGCTAGAAATGGTTTCCATGCAATTATTTTAACTGCATTTTAAATTTAAATTTTTTAATTTGAAGATCCCTTTATGTCTGTTGATGGAGCCTGAATCCTTACCCCTGAATTCCCAGTAAATATAATAAAATCATAATCTCACACTTAGACCTAAAAAATTAACTTCCATTTTTTACTAGGTAGAAAGGAGTTATTTGGTACCCATTAATAAATTCAAGTTTAAGATAAACTTAGAACTAAGGATACTTGCAAGGATAGAAAACATAGGGAATTTGGAGTCACCCACTATCCAAGGAAAAGTCAATATCGTAGCTTACTAAATTAATTTATTCAGAAGACTTGATTTCATTTTTCTGTTACACCATTTCCCTAAGGTGAAAATCAAGTATGCAATACCCCTTAACAACTGGGAGCATTATGAATAATAAATGAGAATAGTGAAGCACTTAACTGAGTGCTATGTAAGTAATATATTTCAAAAGAAACACAAATATTCACATGGGAATTGAAAATGACATCCTTTTAACACCATATGGTGATTCTCTTGTTATGGAAAGGAAAAGTCTAATTTTTTAAAAAATGGGATGATAAGGTTTTTGGTGGAAGTCAGAGAAATTCATAGTACAGTGAAAGGTCTAGAGCATTACAAAACAACTAGAAGTAACTGAAAGTCACAAAAAATCTATGTTTAATTCTGTGAGGCCAAAAATCATAACAATGGCAATATCATCACAGAAATGTGGTAAGGCACAACTCTAAGATTATAAAACTTTCCATATGACATAAAAGAGAGATTGTATCACTCACTCAAAATACAGAGAAATTCTTGGATGCAAGAAGGAAAATAATTAATATTAATACATAAAACATAAACTAAATAATGAGTTCAGGAAATTGATCTCTTAATGTATCTAGTTTAAGGCATTTTTAGTTAGCCAATATATGAGTTATTCAAAGCATTAAATATCAGGAATAAAGACCTAGCTTTTAAGAAGTATCAAATATTTTATGAGGCAGAAGCCCACATTAAGATCTGCAAATTGATTCTTAATGTACATAATTATTAACTTTATTTTCTTATTTCAAGAGAGTCAACGCACTTTGTGCAGTGTGGTGGAGAATCCACCAAAAATCCAGTTCTTCATTTGATGATGTTGTTCTCTTCTGTAATCTTTCTCATGCTACGTAGTTAATGCAGAATGTCTCAGGAAGGGCCCAAAAGAGGGGGCAATGTTGGGGCAGGAAGATGAATAAGACATCAAGTGTTCTCAGATTTGGAATATTAATTAAGTAAATACTAGTGTTCCAAGAAACTGTTGTCTGGGGGGATGTTTAACACCATTACATGAGAAGTTTCAGGGCCTATCCAAAGGCAAAAATGGCTTTCATTTTAGACTGATTGCTACCAAAGGGACTTTTAACCTTCTCTCTTCACAGCATGCACACATGCACGCAAATCAGTTGCTGGTAGAAATTTTTGATCCTATAAAGTGAATGAAGCTCCCTGGATGGCCCAATACCCACTAAAGTACTTATACATAGAGCATGCCAGAGCTAAACTGAAAGCATGTCATTGTAAAAGTTAGAAAGAATAAGAAAAGAAGGAGGAGGGAGGATGGGATCATGGGCTGGAGGAGGGTAGGACAGGAAATATTGCTATGCCCCTAAATCTGTATATATAAAATACATGACATTTTTAATTATAATTTTAAGATTAATTTTAATAATTTTAATTTAATAATTTAATAATAATGTTTAATTATAATTTTTAACAGAGATATTTTATTTAATAAATATAAATTTCATAAGTACAACTTTTGGATTATAGTGGTTCTTCTCAATACTCACCATCTCACCCCCAAACCATCCCACCTCCTACTCCCTCTACCATTCCATCCTTCATTAAGATTTCTTTTCAATTATCTTTATATACAGAAGGTCAACTCTATGCTAAGTAAAGATTTCAACAGTTTGCACCCACACAAAGTATAAAGTATTGTTTGAAGATGAGTTTGACCTTTAATTATCTTAGTACAACACATTAAGGACAGAGGTCCTACATGTGGAGCAAGTGCACAGTGACTCCTGTTGTTGATTTAACAATTGACACTTTTATTTATGATGTCAGTGATCACCTGAGGCTCTTGTGATGAGCTGCCAAGGCTACGGAAGCCTCTAAGTCCACAAACTCCAACATTATTTAGATAAGACCGTAATCAAAGTGGAAGTTCTCTCCTCCCTTAAAAGCAAAGTACCTCCTTCTTCGATGGCCCATTCTTTCCACTGGGTTCTCACTCAGAGATCTTTCATGTAGGTCATTTTTTGCCACAGTGTCTTGGTTTCCATGCCTGAAATACTCTCATGGGCTTTGTAGACAGATCCGAATGCCTTAAGGTTTGATTCTGAGGCCAGAGTGCCAAAGTACTCTTAATGACTCAGTTGAGTGTCACCTCAACCAGCTGTTCCCCCCCACCCCAAATTACTATCTGCTCCCTATGTTTTACAACCCACAAACTAAGAATGTGGTTTATGGGATTTTTTAACTTTTATTTAGTAAATATAAATTTCTAAAGTACAGCTTATGGATTACAATGGCTTCCCCCCCCATAATTTCCCTCCCACCTGCAACCCTCCCATCTACCCCTCCCTCTCCCCTTCCATTCACATCAAGATTCATTTTCAATTCTCTTTATATACAGAAGATTGATTTAGTATATATTAAGTAAAGATTTCAACAGTTTGCTCCCACACAGAACATAAAGTGTAAAATACTGTTTCAGTATTAGTTACAGCATTAATTCACATTGAGCAACACATTAAGGACAGAGATCCTACATGAAGAGTAGGTGCACAGTGACTTCTGTTGTTGACTTAACAAATTGACACTCTTGTTTATGGCATCAGTAATCTCCCTAGGCTCTTGTCATGAGTTGCCAAGGCTGTGGAAGCCTTTTGAGTTCATCGACTCCGATCTTATTTAGACAAGGTCATGGTCAAAGTGGAAGTTCTCTCCTCCCTTCAGAGAAAGGTACCTCCTTCTTTGATGGCCCATTCTTTCCACTAGGATCTCACTCGAAGAGATCTTCCATTTAGGTCCTTTTTTTTCCAGAGTGTCTTGGCTTTCCATGCTTAAAATACTCTCATGGGGTCTTCAGCCAGATCCAAATGCCTTAAGGGCTGATTCTGAGGCCAGAGTGCTGTTTAGGACATCTGCCATTCTTAGTCTGCTGGGTATCTTCCTTTCTATATTCGGATCATTTTCTCCTTTTTGATTCTATCAGTTAGTATTCGCAGACACTATTCTTGTTTATGTGATCCCTTTGGTTCTTAGTCCTATCATTATGGTCAATTGTGAACTGAAATTGATCACTTGAACTAGTGAGATGGCATTGGTACATGCCACCATGATGGGATTGAATTGGAATCCCCTGGTATGTTTCTAACTCTACCATTTGAGGTAAGTCAGCTTGAGCATGTCCCAAATTGTACATCTCTCCCTCTCTTATTCCCACTCCTATATTTAACAGGGATCACTTTTCAGTTAAATGTAAACACTTAAGAATAATTGTATGTTAGTTACAGAGTTCAACCAGTAGTATTAAGTAGAACAAAAAAAAAAAATACTAACAGTGATAAAGTATTAAGTTGTTCATCAACAATCAGGACAAGCACTGATCAAGTCACCTTTTCTCATATTGTCCATTTCATTTCAACAGGTTTTCTTTTTGGTGCTGGGTTAGTTGTCACCGATCAGGGAGAACATATGATATTTGTTCCTTTGGGACTGGCTCAATTCACTCAGCATGATGTTTTCCAGATTCCTCCATTTTGTTGCAAATGACCGGATTTCTTTTTTTTTTTTTTTGACTGCTGTATAGTATTCTATAGAGTACATGTCCCATAATTTCTTTATCCAGTCTACTGTTGATGGGCATTTGGGTTGGTTCCAGGTCTTAGCTATTGTGAATTGAGCTGCAATAAAAATTAAGGTGCTGACAGCTTTTTTTGTTTGCCAATTTAATTCCCTATGGTTAAATTCCAAGGAGTTGTATGGCTGGGTTGAATGGTAGGGTTATATTCAGGTTTCTGAGGAATCTACAAACTGACTTCCAAAGTGGATTTACCAGTTTGCATTCCCACCAACAGTGGATTAGTGTCCCTTTTTCCCCACATCCTCGCTAGCATCTATTGTTGGCAGATTTTTGAATGTGAGCCATTCTAACCGGGGTGAGGTGAAACCTCATTGTGGTTTTGATTTACATTTCCCTGATGGCTAGTGATCCTGAACATTTTTTCATGTGCCTGTTGGCCATTTGGATTTCCTCTTCTGAGAAATGTCTATTGAGGTTTTTGGCACATCTCTTAAGTGGGTTGTTTGTTTTGTTGTTGTGGAGTTTCTTGATCTCTTTGTAGATTCTGGTTATTAACCCTTTATCTGTTGCATAGTTTGCAAATATTTTTTCCCATTCTGTCTGTTGCCTCTTCACTTTCCTGACAGTTTCTTTTGCAGGACAGAAACTTCTCAATTTGATGCAATCCCAAATGTTAATTTTGGCTTTGACTGCCTGTGTTTCCAGGGTCTTTTCCAAGAAATCATTGCCGGTACCTATATCTTGCAGGGCTTCTCCAATAAAAATTGTTTAAAAAAAACTAAAGACTAAAACATTGGTTTCAGTAATAAGGACCTAAATCTGGGACAAGACACATCATCATGGACAAGATGTCATGAGAAAAGAATTAGTCAGAAAAGAATGGAGAGAAACAGAAACATACAGATGCACATATCTTCCATCAATTGTTTCATTCCCCCAAATGGCCGCAATGTCCTGAGCTGAGCCAGGCTGAACCCAGGAGTCAGGAGCCCCCTTTTGAGTTTCTAGTGCAGGGGCCCAAGGACTTGAACCATCCTGCACTTCATGCAGGGGCACATCAGCAGAGTTGGATAGGAAACAGAGCAGCCAGGGCAGGAACTGGTGTCCCATGTGCGATGCTAGCATTTAAAATGGCAGCTTAACCCACTTCACCACGGCACAGGCCCTAACCTCTATTTTGTAAAATCTAACTTACATTCCCTACTGAGCAATTCTTTCCAAGTACAATAGGACAAAGAACACTGTTAGGGAAGAGAAAAATGAGTGAAAACAAGAGGAATAGGAGATAACAGACATATAAAGAAAAGAGGAGCAACATAAAACATCATTACATTTAATTCTTTTTTTACATGCTGAGAAGTACACTAAAATCTTTTGTTTCTCTATTTGTGAGTTTTTGCAAAATTAGCATCATTATTTGGATCTGATCCATGTGAAACATCAAGAAAAATCTATGTGATCTTTGGAATTTTTTAAATTCTTTCTATAATTTTCTATTGTAAGTGGAAAAACACACTAGTGAATTTTAACAGCATTACATTACAATATATAGTTAAGCAGTAAATTTAAATAAGAAAGTTAATATTTTGGTTCTATATGGTCAACATTTTTTGATTTTTTTTAAATTTTTTTACAACTACATTGTGTTGGAGAGTTTTCTTCCTGTCTAGCATCACTTACAATTTTTATAGAAACCACCCTCTCACCCACAAACCATCCCAACTCCTATTCCCTCTCCCATCCCATTCTTCATTAAGATTCATTTTTAATCATCTTTATATAGAGAAGATCAACTCTATACTAAGTAAAGGTTTCAAAGTTTGTATCCAAACAGACACACAAAGTTTAAAGTAGTTTTTTTTTTTTTTTTGAAGACTAGTTTTACTGTTAATGCTCATAGCACAACACATTAAGAACAGAAGTCCTACATGGGGAGCAAGTGCACAGTGACTACTGTTGTTGATTTAACAATTGACACTCTTATTCATGGCATCAGTGATCACACCCGAGGCTCTTGTCATGAGCTGCCAAGGCTATGGAAGATGCTTGAGTTTGCCAAACTAAATAAGTTTGTTCAAACTTATTTAGACAAGGCTATAGTCAAATTAGAAGTTCTCTCCAGCCTTCAGAGAAAGATACCTCCTTTTTTGATGGCCCCTTCTTTCCGCTGGGATCTCACTCACAGAGATCTTTCATTTAGGTGTCTTGGCTTTCCATGCCTGAAATACTCTCATCTGTTTTTAACCAGATCCAAATGTCTTAAGGGCTAATTCTGAAGCTAGAGTGCTGTTTAGGACATTTCCATTCTATAAGTCTGTTGTGTGTCTTGCTTTCCAAATTGGGATCATTTTCTCCTTTTTAATTCTATCAGTTATTATTAGCAGACACTAGTCTTGTTTGTGTGATCCCTTTGACACTTAATCCTATCATTATGATCAGTTATGAACTTCAACTGGTCTCTTTAACTAGTAAGATGGCATTGTTGCCTGCCAACATAATGGGATTTGGAGCCCCTTGGCAAATTTTTAGCATTACCTTAAGGGTAAGTCCGAGGGAGCATGTGCTGAGCTGTACATCTCCTCCCTCTCTTATTCTCACTCTTATTTTTAACAGGGATAAATTTTCAATTGGATTTAAATACCTAAGAATAATTCTGCGGGGCCAGTGACCTGGCTCACTTGGATAATCCTCCACCTGGGGTGCTGGCATCCCATATGGGTGACTGGTTCTAGTCCCAGTTGCTCCTCTTCCAGTCCAGCTCTCTGCTGTGGCCCAGGAAGGCAGTGGAGGATGGACCAAGTGCTTGGGCTCCTGCACCTGCATGGGAGACCAGGAGGAAGCACCTGGCTCCTGGCTTCAGATCGGCGCAGCACTGGCCGTGGTGGCCATTTGGGGAGGGAAACAACAGAAGGAGGACCTTTCTGTCTGTCTGTCTCTCTCATTGTCTGTTACTCTACCTGTCAAAAAAAATAATAATTCTGTGTTAATTAAAGAGTTCAACCAATGGTATTAAGTAGAATAAGAAAATACTAAAAAGAATAAAATAGTAAGCTGTTCATCAACAGGACAAGGGCTGATCAAGTCGTTGCTTCTCATAGTGTCAGTTTCACTTATATAGGTTTCCTTTTAGGTGCTCAATTAGTTGTCACAGATCAGGGAGAACATATGATATTTGTCCCTTTGGGACTGGCTTATTTCACTCAGTATGATGTTTTCCAGATTCCTCCATTTTGTTGCAAATGACCAGATTTCATTTTTTATCACTGTGTAGTATTCCACAGAGTACATATCCTTTAACAGTCTTCTGTTGATGGGCATTTAGCTTGATTCCATTTCTTAGCTATTGTGAATTGAGCCAGTATCACTTACTATTGAAGTGATGTTCTCTACATTCTCTCTTAGGGAAATCAATTTCAGATATTTTGGATAAAGAGCTGGTCTTTATCTCCTGCCCATGTCTAAAACATGGCATAATTGTAGTCATATTTAGCAAATTAGAATGGTACATCTTCTTTGACAAATTATTTCAAGATTTGTTTCATGAAGCAAATCAAATTCACATTTGGACTTTCCACTAGAGCAATGAAGAAGAATCTCTTGTATTTAAGCTACTTTGAATTGAGTTCTTACTACTTACAATTCAAATATTGCTTAATACTTCAACACAATGGCCTCTATACATAAAATGAATATTTCTCTGAATGGTGGATACTGAATTGATGTGAGGAGACTGTTTTGAATTATACATAAACTCTAGTGTAGTCCCTTTCTTTTCCAAGAGTTGGCACATATTTTCAAGATATATCTTTGGGAATTACAGTGCAGTCTCTGTTCATAAATTGTTTTGTTTTACATCATAAGATTTGGTACCATAAGCCACAAATAAGAAATATAAAAAAATATGAAATACTTAACTGCCTGTGTGTTAAAAAGAGACATTATATGACTACAGATGGATGACTTAGGTATCCACATTTCAAATGGGGAATTTGAATCATCACAACTTCCTGTATTTGTTGCAAGCCTTACAATATTTATATTAATCTATGAAAATGATTATTTCATTCTTCAGTCATAATAAAATCCTAAATTATCAACATCAGAATAGATTAAATGGGAGATCTCTTATCTCCGTCTCTCTCTGTTTTTTCTAAAAAAATAAACATTTTTACACATAATAATGTACATAGAGCAATTGTGACTAACAACAAATAATAATATGGCACAAAATATACTTTTTTAAATTCAACAATATAAAGAATTTCATGAACATTGGTATTCAAAAATTATAAAAGAAAAGGGAGTTTTCAAATTTCAGATAATTAATGAAGTATATATTGGCTTGGATTTCTAACCAAAATGCAGCTCATTCTTTATTGGCAAATTCAAAAGCATTTTTCATTTTTCATTTTGGAAGGAGCAGTCAAATGCTGCCAGTTTGGGCAACCAAATAGATGAGCTTCCTCAGTAAAAAATTATGGAGAGCTGCTACATTCTCAGAACTGATGGTTCGGAAATCAGTAAGCATAAGTCAATTTGATTAAAAATTATTTCTGAGCATAACATCTTTCTCTGTGACCCAATAGTATTTTCAAACACAAAGTCAACATTTTCAGTTTGAAAAGAGAAAAAAAAAACATTATTTCAATATATAAATCCCAAACACTGAATTAGATTTGGTGATTTCTACATTTTAATCAAAGACAAATGGCTAAATAACAAAGATAACAAGAGTAGTAACAAAACCAAAATATCTTCAACATTTTTAGTAAGCTTAATACTGATAATATCACTCAATCTAATATGCTTATGAGGAAGCTTAATACAAATATCAACTCCATTTTACCAAATAGTAAGCAAGAGCAAAAGTTTTACAGTGCTTTTTTGCAGTAACTCTGATCAGAAATAAGCTTCTCTGATGTTCTTACCTGGGTAAAGATTTGATGAGTATATGTAACTAAAAGTAAGAATAAACGTACAGTGAACATACAGCAGCAGTTTCAGTTTACAATTTGTATTAACTGTTATCCATGAAAGAATGGTTGCTAAGACAAAAGAAGAAACACGTATCTAAGAAATTTTAAATGAACCAGATACTTACTAAAACATTCAAGTGGTCCGTGTTGTGGCATAGCAGTTTGGACTGATGACTGAAACCCTGATATCCTATTTGGGTGCCAATTCAAGACCCAGCTGTTCCATTTCTGATCCAGCTCCCTGTTATGCACCGGGGAAATCAGTAGATGATGCCCAAATCCTGGGCCCCTGAAACTTACATGAAACTCCAGGATTCTGGTTTCCCCCAGCCCAGACTTGGCCATCTGGGGAGTGAATCCGTGAATAAAAATTTCTCCCTCAATCTTTCATGTTTCTGTAACTCTGCCTTTCAAATAAATAAATTTTATAAAAATAATTCAGAAAATATAATTCAACTTACGCAACTGAAAGGCCTAAACCTTTTGTTCTCCACCCTAGCTGCATATCAGAATCACCTAGAGGCCTTCGGATAGAGACAATAGATGCCTAAATTTAGCAACATAAGCATCTTGAGGCTGCTTTGACAGATTTAGTCTGGGACCCAGATATTGGTAATTTCTTAACGATATCTAGTGGTGCTTTTAATGTGTATCCAGGATTAAGGAACAATGACTGACCGAAACGGATGCATAGTAAGGAAGTACTACTGTGAATGGGCAAGAGAAATGAATCTAACAATATGGAGCAATGTTTACCTTTGCTTGGACTCATTCTCTTTCTAGCTACTTTGCTCCTAAAGATAGGTCACTTCACACACCTATATTTAGATTTGATCCTGATGGCTTGTGAGTAGTCCTCAATTATGCAACATCAAACGATGTGGTAAAGCAGTATGTCTTTAAGTAGTTATTCTACCCACCTCAACTGCAGCCATCCAATGCCTTCCAGTGTTATACACTTGAAATGAAAATGCCATGGATACAATCTGTTCTTTGGAGGAGACACAGGAAAACTGTTAAAACTACTGTTCTCCAAATGTGATTTAAAAATACCTTTCTCTAATGATTTTGAAATTTGGTAACTACAGTCTAAGAAATTAGAAAATCATAATTTTGCAGAGCAGAGGTACCTAATTATCATCCTTTCTAATTTGTTAAATCCTTGAATACAGAGAGCCTGGTTTATATGCAGCTAATGGACATTTAGTAAATATTTGCTAAAATTATAAAATAAGGAACCAAATATTTCAAAAAGACTTGACAGTTTGAACCTAAGTTTCTTTAAAAATGTTGGAGGCAGAGCAAGATAATGGTGGAGATCCTTCAGTGATCATCGTTTTAAAAAACATGGATTTGAACAGCTATTTAGATAGCAAACTACCATCACAACAGCTGAGGTGTCAAGGATGCAAAGGGCCAAATTCAAGTATTAAATTTAAGCTTTCTAATTCCTAGATCCAGTAATGTAGATGAAGGTGGAGGCAAAAAGAATCTTGACTTTGAGGCTAAATAAATAAGACTGAAAATAAAAGAGAAATGCCTCAAATACAATATGATATCTTGTTCACTAGTGATTGTGGGCATTAATTTATTTTTTAAAACATTGAGTTAATGGTTTAATTTATTATTAATTTACAATTATTTTTATTAATAAAAATAGACTATTAAAGTTATTTTAATTAAATTTAAATAAATTAAATTATTATTAAATTGTTATTAAATTATTATTAAAATTCTTTAATCTATTATTTTTTAAAAAGAAAGTTAAACAAGAATAAAAGTGTCCCCTAAATCAAGATATTACTGTAAAGAGATATCTCTCATAGTTTTGTGAATTTTTTAGAGCAAGTTCTGATGAAAAGCAACAGTTGTTTGTGTTGGCTACATGTAATATTAGCTTATTAAAATTAACAATATATAATATTATATATTATAATAAATAATAATATATTTGATATAATATAATATAATATATGATATGTATAATAATATATTTGATTCCAATTTACATTTAACATCATAGATTTAAAATGGGTGGAAATAGACAAATAAAAGAGTAATGGAAATGGAACTGGAGCTATGACATAAAATCTTGGATTATAAAAAATTAAGTCACAAAGATATATCCTCATGTGAGACAAAATTTTCATTTTAAATATCAGTAGTGGTGGGAAAGAATGTGTCATTTTGTGCTCTTCTACCTTTCTTTATGTACCCTACTAAATACACTCATTTCAACCAAGCCAAATCTTTAACTCGCCCTTCAAAACATAGACTGATGTGCCAAGTATGCTGAATATTGGTGCCAAAGTCGCTTCCTGTGCTCCCCACATTTCTGGCCCCTACCCCACAATTCAGTAACTAACAGTTCATGCTTTACTTCCTCATTTGTGATTGTGATTGTAATGACTTAATTTAATTAAATACTAAGTAAAAGGACTAAAAGAAAAAGATCTGAGAAAACCAAGTAAGAGACTATAGTACGTGGATTTACACTAACACAAAATGTTCATGAAGAAGGCAGGAAAGACAGACTTGCCTGCATCACCTCTTCCCCAGCTGCAGACAACATAGACTGGAGAGAGATGCCTTCCATTTTGGGAAGGGATAATAAATTAAGTCCACAGTTTAACATGAAACTCAGGACTAAGTACACCCTGTGAAACTCAATACTGGGTTGAACTCCACATCCAATGCCCCTGTTATCAATGCCTACAAAGCATCTAGTTAAGAAGCTTCTACACAGCAAAGGAAACAACTAACAAAGTTAAGAGGGAACTGACAGAGTGGGAGAATATTTGCAACTAATATCTGAAGTATATAAGGAGTTAAAAAACTCAACAACAACAACAGAAATAATCCAGTGAAGAAATAGGCAAAGGACATGAACAGGCATTTTTTCAAATGATGAAATAAATGGTGAACACATAAAAAGATGCTCAAGATCAGTAACCAATATGAAAATGAAAATGAAAATCACAATGAAGTTTCACCTCACCCCCATTACAATAACTATCATCTAGAAATAAAAAATAAAAAATACTGGTGAAGATGTAGGGGGAAAGAAACACTAATACACTGCTGGTTGGAAAATAACTAGTATAAACCATTATGGAAGATCGTATGGAGACTTTTCAGAAACCTGAAAATAGATCTATGGTATGATTCAATGATTCCACTCCTGGGAATTTACCCAAGGGAAATGAAATCAGCATATGAATGAATTATCTGTAACCTCATCTTTATAGCAGCTCAATTCGCAATAACTAAGATATGAAATCAACCCAAATGTCCATCAATTGAAGACTTTGTAAAGAAAATGTTGTATACATACACAATGGAATGCTACTCGGCAATAAAAAAGAATAAAATTCTGTCTTTTGCCACAAAATGGATGCAATTAAAGAACATTATTCATAGTGAGATAAGCCAGTTGTACATAGACAAATATGCATTTTCTTTTATTTGAAACTAGAGTACCAAAAATAGTAATATTTATGAGTGAACTGATAATTTTGAGATGTTATTAATGTTTATATTCCTTGTCTGTACTCCTATAGAACAGTAATCTTTTTTTTCTATTTGTTGAACTCTTTGTTTAGCAGAGGATTAAGCCTGTGAGTATAAAATAAATTGAAAATGCTGTATTGTAAAAATTGAAAGAAAAAACATGAATGACAGATGGAGGAGAGAGAGAGAGGATGGAAAATATTACTATGGGCTTAAAACTGTACATATTAAATGCATGAAATATGTTCTGCTTATATAAATAATTTTTAAAGTAAAAAATAAAAAGATAATAGTTTAATTGCCTTAAACAATAGAGCTGTTTTTCATATACAAATAAAAAATAAATTTGTCTGAAAAAATACAGTGCAAGTGTAAGGTTTTTATTAGCATTTTCTTTTTTTTTATTTTCCGATCTTTGTGATTAATTCTGGTTACTGTCATTTTAAAATAGGTTGCTATAATCAAAAGTTCTTTGGTAATCTTCATGATAATCACAAAACAAAATCACTAATAAACATAATAAAAATAATAAACAACTGATAAAAATGTAATACTGGAGAAAAATCAGTTACCATAACGGAAGACTATAAAAGAGGAAGAATGGAAATACAATAAAACTAGAAAACACATAACAAAATGTCAGTAATAGGGCCAGTGTTGTGTGATAGTGGGTAAAGCCGCCACTTATAATTGTAGCATCCCATTTGTGTGCCTGTTAGAACCCTCGCTGCTCCATTTCTGATCTAGATACCTTATAATGCACCTGAAAAACCAGCAGAAGATATTCCATGTCCTTGGACCCCTGCACCCACCTGGGAGATCTGGAGGAAGCTCCTGTTTCCTGTCTTCAGACCAATAAACTTGAATGAACAATTTAAAAAAAAAAAAAACTTACCATCAAAGAAAAACTCAGGATCAGAGTTTCACTATTGAATTCTTACAAATATTTAAAGCATGAATATCAATTCTTCTCAAATTTTGCAAAAAAAAATGAAAAAACCTCCAAGGTGAAGGAATTCTTTGAAACTCATTTTATGATGTCAGATTTATTCTAATGGTGAATCAGAAAAGCACACAACAAAGTAAAAGAAAGCTACAGGCCAATATTCTTGATGAGAACAGATTTAAAATCATCAAAAAATACCACCAAGCTGAATATAACATCACTGTATAAAGAGTATTCACTATGATGAAGTTGGATTCATCCCAGAGATAACAAGTATAATTCAACAGTACAAATGAATAACATGATACACTACATCAACAGAACAAAGATCATTCATTGTATCATCTCAGTAGATGCACAAGAGTCATATGATATAATTCAACTTGCTTTCCTCATGATAACTCTGAAGGCAGTGGGTCCAGGAGGAATGTACTTCAGTGTAATAAAGGCCAGGTGTAATAAGTCCATAGATAACACCATACTGAATGGAATAAATCTAAAATCTTTCTCTCTAAGACCTAGAGGAAAACAAAGATGACCACTTTCAACCACTTTTATTCACCATAATACTGGAAGTTCTAGCCAGTGAAATCAGGCAAAATAAAACGTAAAAATTATTCAAATTGGAAATGATGAAGTAAAACTATCGCTGTTTGCAATAGACATGATCGTATATAGATATAGTCTCAAATAATCTACCAAAACACAATTAGAACTATTGAACAACTTCAACAAATCTTCAGGATATCAATACATAAAAATCAGTAAGATTTCTATGTATCAATAGCAAATTATCTGAACAAATAATAAAGAAACCAAATCTCATTTGCTTTTATTAAAAATCTCATTCACAATAACTACAATCAAATATAATACCTAGGAATAAATTAAGCTAAAGAAGTGGAAGATCACTACAATGAAAGAAAGTGAAGATGCCATAAAGAAATAGAAAGGCAGCTCATGTTCATGTGCTGGGAAAACCAATGTTGTTAAAATGTTCATATCATCCAAAATAATCCACAGATTCGATGCAATCCACATCAAAATATCCAAAATATTCTTTGCCTAAATAACAAAAAATAATTCTAAAATTAATGTGGAACCAGTGAAAAACTAGTAATGTCATTTGGAAGCATTACACTACAAATCTATAGTAGTAAAAGCAGACACATAGACCAATGGAATGGAATAAAGAATTTAGAATTAAACTCATACATCTACAGTCAATTGAACTACAGTCAACAGATCTTTGAAAAGTAGACTAAGAATATGTGTGGGACAAAGGATAATTCTTCAGTAAATAATACCAGAAAAAAATGGATACCCACCAGCAGAAGAATGAAACCAACTTCTGTTACTATATATACAAAACTCATCTCAAAATGGATTAGAAAGGTAAATGTCAGACATGAAAGTATGAAATTATGAAATTACTAGAAGCAAATCTATTTGAAATATTTCAGGACATTGGTCTGGGCAAAGACCCTTTGTAGATGGTCCCAAAAGTATAAGAAAGAAATCAAAGATAAATAAATGGGATTATATTATTTTTTAAAAAAAATTCTGCTCAGCAAAGGAAATAAGAAAGCAAAGAGATAAGGAGGTAACCGAAGAGAATGGGAGAAAGATTTGTGAATGATACATCTGATGAGAGGTTTAGTATTCAGAACACATGAGATTTGAACAACTCAATTTCAGGAAAACAAATCTGATATTAAAATGGGCAATAGTGGCTGGTGCTGTGATGCAGCAGGTAAAACCGCTGTCTGCAGTGCCAGCATCCCATATGGGCACCGGTTCACTTCCCGGTGGCGCCTCCACTTCTGATCCAGATCCTTGCTAAGGTGCCTGGGAAAGCAACAGATGGTGGCCCAGGTTCTCAGACCCCTGCACCCATATGGGAGACCCAAATGAAATTCCTGGCTCCTATTGTGGCCATCTGGGCAGTAAATAAGTGGATAGACTGCTTCTCTCTCTCCCTCTGCCTTCCCTCTCTTGTAACTCTGACTTTCAAATAAAAATAAATAAATCTTTTTTTAAAAAAAATGAGCAACAGACCTAAAAGGCATTTTTCTAAAGACACTGAAAGAGCAAACAGGTACATGAAAAAGTGCTCAACATCACTAAACATCAGGAAAGTGTAAATCAAATACAATGGCAAATCACCTTACTGCAGTTATAAAGACTATTATCAAAAAGAGAAAACGGAAAAAGTACTGGCCAAGATGTGAAGAAAGTAGAATTCTGATAAACTGTTTGATGGCAATTTAAATTACTATAGCCATTATGGAAGACAGTATGGAGATTCTTCAAAAAATAGAAAAGTTGAATTACATTATGATCTGAACAATCCCACTACTAAGTCTACACTCAACGGAAATGAAATTTATCTGTTAAAAAGATATCATCATTCCCCTGTTTATTTCAGCACTGTTCACAATAGCTAAGAGAGTGAAACACCCTGAGTGTCCATGAACTGATAAATGGATAAAGAAAATATGATACACACACACAGACAAATACTATTCAGTCAAAGAATGCAATAAAATCTTGTCATTTGTGACTTCATGGGTGGAACTGAAAGTCATTGTGTTCAATGAAATAAGCTAGACACAGAAATGTAACTGCTTTATGATCTCACTCATGTGCAATCTTTGAAAGCTGAGTGTCACAGAAGTTGAGAGAAGATAGTGGTTATCAGAAGCTAGTGAAAGCAGTGGAGTAGGAGGGTTAGGGAAAGGTTAATCAACAGGTACTAATTTGTAGTTAGTTAAGAGAAGTAAGTCTTGGTGTTGCATTATATAATTCAGCAACTATAGATACAGATTATGTATGTATTATATGTTTCCAAAAAGCCTAAAAATGTTTTCATTTCAAGGAAATGGTATATTTGAGGTGATAGATGTGTTTACCCTGATTTAAAAATAAAAGAATACATACATATATTATCACATCACTTGGTAGCACATAAATAGGTACAATTTTATCTATCAGTTTCAAAAAATAAAAAGAATTAAAAAGTGTGATAATCTAAAACGTACTATGTATATACATTAGCTGATTTACATGAAATTCTCATAGAACATTTTAGAAGAGAAAATGATGTTAAAAGCAACCAAGACTTGAAAGAAATTTTGTCATTAAGCTACAGTGTTTTTGGTGCATTTTTGGATTTTTTTGCCTGTTAGATGGATGACTAGACATTTTACTTTGGTTCTCAGTCACCCAATATGATCTCATAGTTTATGTTGTCTTGTACATTGCGAGTCACCAAAATATGCCCTTATCAGCAACCTCCATCCATCTTACCTTTTTTCTAGGAACTTGGGATAATTTTTTGTCTTTCCTGTCAACTGAATGTACAATAGCTGCCCGATATTATGAAACATGTTCACCCCCTCAGGACTGCAGCTATTTTGAAAATCTTGAAAGATTACCCAATATATTTAGCCACAAATCAATGTGAGGTTAACATGTTTGTGCAATTACCAGATTCTCTTAAATAAATGCATGCATGTGCATAATTCATGCATGTAGATGTGTGTGTATTGGTAGAATATACATTCTAATTTAAAAATTTGCTAAAATATCAGAAGAATTTTATAAGCTGGAACACTGGGTCTCATAGGTGAAATGAAATACAGAGACTGAACATGAACTAGACGTCACACTTATGGGATTATTAACTTTCCAAAATGTATAAACTCTTTACATTTATCAGTGGGGGAAAGTAAGATTGACATTCCAAATATAAAACTAAACCTTCTTAAGATTCTCAGATACAAAAATATCTCCACTGATACCTTGATACGCAAATCCCCCGGAGCACATCTGTTTTGTATGAAAATGATGTCACTTACATTAAAAAGCAAATATGATATTCATATAACACATAAAAGCAGACTTTCCTCCATTTTAATCTATTTGAAGATATATGAGGAAGGCTTCAGAAGTTTATGGAAAAAATGGAGTTAAAAGATATGTTGGGGCCAGCTCTGTGATACAAAAATAAACAACAAAATAATACGTCAGACTGTGAAATTATGAGCTTCTGTACATTCAAAACATTCAAAAAACACTATGAACATAATGAAAAATGAAACCTATAGAAAAAGAAAAATATTTGAAATGTATATAGAAGCAAGTGATATCCAAAATATGTTAAGAACTGCAACTCAAAAATAAAACAAACTGGGACCTGCACTGTGGCGTGGCGGGTAAAGCCGCTGCCTGCAGTACCAGCATCCCATATGGGCACCAGTTTGAGTCCTGGCTGCTCCACTTCCTATTCAGCTCTCTGTTATGGCCAGGGAAAGCAGTAGAAAATGGCCCAAGTGCCTGGGCCACTGAACCTGCATAGGAGATCTGGAAGAAGCTCTGGCTCCTGGCTTCAGATTGGTGCAGCACTGGCCATTGCAGCTATCTGGGGAGTGAATGAGCAGATGGAAGACCTCTCTCTATCTATCTATCTATCTCTCTCTCTCTCTCTGCCTCTGCCTCTACCTCTGCCTCTCTATAACTCTGCTTTTCAAGCAAATAAATAACTCTTTAAAAAAATAAAAGATATGTTGATTTTGGTGGAAAAAATTGAAAACCAGGAATAGTTTTTCCATAATATCCATTTTCCACGAAGCTTTTGAAGACTCCCTTAAATGTTTATATATGTGTAGTCAAAGTTTTTGCTATCCTACTCCAAGGAAATGTAAACAGGACAAATATTAATCAAAGTTATGAGCTCTTTATCATTCATTTTATCATTTGCTTCAATTAGACCCTCTACTAAATACCTCTATTAAAAAAATAGAATCACTGCGTATTTTCTTTCTTTTTCCCCTAATGAAAAAGTAAAAGATCCAGCAACAAACCACCAACCACCGCTGGCTTTAGTTCTTTATACATTTCACAACTTATGAGTTTAAAAAATATCCAAATTCTTTCATTGTTAAAGGAATGAGAATTCTCAATAATTTGGTGAGAAAATGTCAGAGGAAATGTTGTTTACCACAGAACTACAGATTACTCCAGGATCAACATTGCTGGGTGTAAATAAAATCCAGACTGATATATTTTATTAATAGGAATCCCAATCTGTTGTCCCTGTGCCAAATTTTACTAGAATCAAACTAAGAGCATCAGAGAACATCCCAAACTTGGAACTTCCGGTTTGTTTGTGTCATACATGACTCTAACTATCTAACAGGACACAGAGGGTAAGGATTCAGAATTTTCAAAAGACTTTAAAACTTAAAAACTGTTAGTTTATGTAAATACACACATACACTTGTGTACACTCTGTGACAAATTTGTTTTTATCTCTATAAAATGTAATGCCATTCTAAATCTGTTTTTTTTGTTTGCTTAAATTTATTTCCTAACTTACAGCAAAATTGACTTTTCTTGGTATACAGTTTTGTGCTGTTTTGAAAAATGCATAAAGTTGTGTAGAAACAATCATGACAGAAAACCGTTCCCTCACCTCCCAACATTCCCTAGTGCAGTCTCTTTGAAGTGAACTCTCCCTCATGCCTAATCATTTGCTACACTTCCCTTTACTTTGTCCTTGTCAGCAACGTCATGAAAAGGGAATAGGTTAGTATGTAACCTTTAACATGGCGATATTCCCTTAAAATGATGTATTTGAGATTCAATAGTCCATTATTTTTGTTGACATGTCATTTCCATCTATTCCTAGGTTTTAGGAACTATGGATAGCACAACTGTAAAGTTTATGTACTGATATTTCTTTGTACACATGTGATTTCTCTAGGTAAATAAATATCCAGTAGTGAGCTTGCTAGGTCGCACGGTAAGTGTAGATTCAACTGTTTAGGAAACTGGTCAGGAAACTAAAGAGTCCGTATTGGTTTTCAGCCCACCAGCAATATGGGAATATCTGGGTTTCCCTAAGTTCTCCTCAGCACTTGATAGTCTCAGATTTCATATTTGAGCCAATTCTGAGAGTTGTATAGAGGTATCTCATTGTAGTTTATATCCTTAATGACTAATATTCTGGAAGATCTTTCCTGAGTTTATTCGCCTCTTCTTCAGTGAAGCATCCCGTCAAATGTTTTGCTCATCTTTAGTGGTTTTCCTTATTACTGAGATTTTAAGTGTTCTTTATATACTTTAGACATAAGCCCTATATCAAATGTGTGATTTGCAAATATGTTCTTCAATCCTCTCAGTTTCCTCCATCTCTTAACAATATGTTTTCCAGAGAAAATGTTTCAAATTTTCAAAAAGATCTATTTGTCCAATCCTTTCTTGTTTGCATCTTGCTATTAGGAAATCTAAAGACACTTCTTCTAGCCAATTGTTACAAAAAATCTCTCCTATGTTCCATTGTTAACATGTTTTAGTTTTACAGTTAACATTTAGGCATATTGTCTATTTTAAGTCAATATGTATAAAGCATGAGACATATGTTGAGATTCACATTCTTGCATATGGGCTCCCAATTATACTATACTATTTTTGAAAACTCCATGACATATCTTTGTCTAAAAACAGTCATCCTCATATCTTTCAGTCTATTTTTTCATTCTGTTCTTTCTCATTGATGTAGAAGTCTATACTTTTTGTAATACCACACTTTCCTGAGTAAAGTAAATTTGGAGTAAGTCTTAAAATCAAATAATATAGATCTCTCTTCAACTTTGCCATTTTTCAAAATAATTTTGATTCTTCTGCTTCTTTGGCATATCCAAATAAGTGTTTTATTACCATTTTGGTAACTGCAAAAATTCCAGTAGGAATTTTAATTGGCATTGCTTTTGGTCTATAGATCAACTGGAGGAAACATTTTAATAATATCAGCTCTTTGAATCATATACATTGTATATCCCTGTATTTATTTATGGCACATGAGAAGAAATGTGAGATGGGTTTATACCTGAAAAAAGCCCCCAGGTGGCAACCAGCAACCAAATGGGGAAACTCAAACCAAAAAACATAAGAACGTGAATTTGACCAATAACATGAATGAGCCAAAAACTGGATTCTTCCACACAATTTGCAGATAATAGACTCACCTGGACTATGTCTTGATTTTTGGCCTATTGAGACTCTAAGTGTAGAACCAGGAACATCAGATTTATGACCCGCAGAAGTGTGAGCTATAGGTTTGTGCCATTTTAAATAATCTAATTTGTTATTTCCTCAAATGTAATGGAAAACCAATGAACACCTTTATAAAACCTTCTCTTTTTGAGAATGAGCTGAACCAAGTGATTTGTTTCTGAATATTACGGAACGTTGCATTCATGACTAGGTTATAAATGACTCTTGGGTTTCTCCTTGCTGGCATTCTCTCATAACTGCCTGTTCATCTTGCATGTTCTAATGAAACAATCTGCCTTGGGATGAAGCCCATGTGTCAAGGAAGCCTCTGGTTAGTAGTGAGGAACTGAGGCCCTTACACAGACATCCCATGAGTAACTGAATGCTGACATCAACAACGTGAGCTTCCCTAGCTGAACCCTGACATGTGCTCAAACCTTGCTAGATATCTTGACTGTAATTTGGTGTAATTTGTTATGATGTTATACATACATAAAGCATATTTCATTTTAATTTATCATATCTATGTAATTTATCTATGTGTACCTGTTTTTGTATTATATACATATGTATATAATTTAGTGATTGTTCTAGGAATTATAATATGCATATATAAATTATTATAGTTTTCTTGGAATTACTACTTTACAATTTCAAGCAAAAGGTAAAAGATTTATAGCCATATATGTTCCTTTAACACCCTTCACTTGTGTTTCAGCTTTATAGGATGTGGAAGCAGAATAATACTTTCTCTCTCCCTCTCCCTCTCTCCCAGTACCCCTTCATACACACACACACATACACACACACACACATTGTCAGGAGTTGTATATACTTTATCATCCAAAATTCTATGAGTTGGAGGCTTGGTCCTCAATGTGATGGTGAGAACTTTAAGAGGTGGAGCCTAGTGGTAGGTCATGGATCAATTGGGGATCACGAGACCAGACCCCCTGCCTAGATTCTTGTTTGGTGATACAATCTGTTCCGCACACACAGGCTCCATCCAGGACGTAAGGTAACCAAAAGGCCTTGACTAGAGCTGAGAATATGCAGTCACCATGCCCTTGGCCTTTCAGAACTTTGAGAGCTGAAAAATCTCTTTTATTTATAAAGTTGGCCTACCTCAGCTATTTTGTTATAGTAATGGAAATGAGCTAGCACAGATGTCTACGCCCAAACTGTTGGAACCTTTGCTTCCATGGAAAAAAAAGACTTTCCAAATTTGATTTAGGATAAGCACTAGCATGGTTTGAATATCTATGTTCTTCCAAAGTTCATGTTAGAATGGAACCCACAAAGTGATGGTAATAAAAGGTGAAGTCTTGGGTGATAATTAGGCCATCAGGGCTCTGACCCCATGAATTGGATTGGAAATGTCACATAAAAGAAGCTTCAGAGAGCTGTTTGGGATTTCCATGGTTTTCCACCATGTAAGGATACTGGGTTCATCCTCTTTAGAGGATCCAGCAATGAGGTCCTTTCTTGGAAATGGAAGCTTTCCAGAGCCCTGATCTTGGACTTGAATTCTGACTTCATTGGACTTGAATTCTGAATTCCTGACTTCAATCAAAGAGATGTGATAGACAAACCATGAAGAAGACTTGAATTATAAGAAGGGCATGTTTTACTACTGTTAGCTTTGAAGATGAAGAAAAGGGGCCATGAGCCAAAGAACGTGAGCATTTTCCAGATCTGGTAATAGCTTGCAGCTGACAATAAAGAAGGAAATGGAGACTTCCGTTTTATACTCACAAGAAACCACATCTGTCAACAAGGAAGTAATTGTCCCATAGAGTCTTTGAGCAAAAACAAAACAAACAGTACGATTTAATCCTAATGAGACATATGCCAAACTTCTTTTTTTTTTTAGCTTTTATTTAGTAAATATAAATTTCCAAAGTACAGTTTATGGATTACAATGGCTTCACCCCCAAAACTTCCCTCCCACTCGCACCCCTCCCATCAACCACTCCCTCTCCCATTCCATTCACATCAAGATTCATTTTCAATTATCTTTATATACAGAAGATCGATTTAGTATATATTAAGTAAAGATTTCATCAGTTTGCACCCACAAGAAACACAAAGTGTAAAATACTGTTTCAGTACTCATTATAGCATTACTTCACACTGGACAACACATTAAGGACAGATCCCACATGAGAAGTAAATACACAGTGACTCCTGTTGTTGACTTAATAATTTGACACTCTTGTTTATGGCGTCAGTAATCTCCCTAGGCTCTAGTCATGAGTTGTCAAGGCAATGGAAGCCTTTAGAGTTTGCCGACTTCGAAGTTATTCAGACAGGGTCATATGTAAGTGGAAGTTCTCTCCTCCCTTCAGAGAAAGGTACCTCCTTCTTTGATGGCCCATTCGTTCCACTGGGATCTCACTCGCACAGAACTTTCATTTAGGTACGCTTTTTTTTTTATTTCCAGAATGTCTTGGCTTTCCATGCCTAAAATACTCTCATGGGCTCTTCAGCCAGATCCGAATGCCTTAAGGGCTGATTCTGAGCCACAGTGATATTTAGGACATCTACCATTCTATGAGTCTGCTGTATATACTGCTTCCCATGTTGGATCATTCTCTCCCTTTTTGATTCTATCAGTTAGTATTAGCAGACACTAGTCTTGTTTGTGTGATCCCTTTGACTCTTAGACCTATCAGTGTGATCAATTGTGAACTGAAATTGAACACTTGAACTAGTGAGATGACATTGGTACATGCCACCTTGATGGGATTGTATTGGAATCCCCTGGCACGTTTCTAACTCCAGCATTTGGGGGAAGTCATCTTGAACATGTCCCAAATTGTACATCTCCTCCCTCTCTTATTCCCACTCTTATATTTATCAGGGATCACTTTTTAGTTAAAATTTAAACAACTAAGAATAATTGTGTGTTAATCACAGAGTTCAACCAATAGTATTAAATAGAACCAAAAAAATACTAAAAGGGATACAGTATTACATTGTACATCAACAGCCAGGACAAGGGCTGATCAAGTCACTGTTTCTCATAGTGTCCATTTCACTTCAACAGGTTTCCCCTTTGGTACTCAGTTAGTTGTCGCCGATCAGGGAGAACATATGATATTTGTCCCTTTCAGACTGGCTTATTTCACTCAGCATAATGTTTTCCAGATTCCTCCATCATGTTGCAAATGACCGGGTTTCATTGTTTTTGACTGCTGTATAGTCTATAGACTACATGTCCCATAATTTCTTTATCCAGCCTACTGGTGATGGGCATTTGGGTTGGTTGCAGGTCTTAGCTATTGTGAATTGAGCTGCAATAAACATGAATGTGCAGACAGCTTTTTTTTTTGTTTGCCAATTTCATTTCCTTTGGGTAAATTCCAAGGAGTGGGATGGCTGGGTTGTATGGTAGGGTTATATTCAGGTTTCTGAGGAATCTCCAGACTGAATTCCATAGTGGCTTAACCAGTTTGCATTCCCACCAACAGTGGGTTAGTGTCCCTTTTTCCCCACATCCTCGCCAGCATCTGTTGTTGGTAGATTTCTGCATGTGAGCCATTCTAACCGGGGTGAGGTGAAACCTCATTGTGGTTTTGATTTGCATTTCCCTGATTGCTAGTGATCTTGAACATTTTTTCATGTGCCTGTTGGCCATTTGGATTTCCTCTTTTGAAAAATGTCTATTGAGGTCCTTGGCCCATCTCTTAAGTGGGTTGTTTGTTTTGATGTTGTGGAGTTTCTTGATCTCTTTGTAGATTCTAGTTATCACCCTTTATCTGTTGCATAGTTTGCAAATATTTTTTCCCATTCTGTCTGTTGCCTCTTCACTTTCCTGACTGTTTCTTTTGCAGTACAGAAACCTCAATTTGATGCAATCCCAAATGTTAATTTTGGCTTTGACTGCCTGTGTTGCTGGGGTCTTTTCCAAGCAGTCTTTCTGGTACCTATACCTTGCAGGGTTTCTCAATGTTCTCTAATAATTTGATGGCTTTGGTTCGTAGATTTAAGTCTTTAATCCATGTTGAGTGGATTTTTGTGTAAGGTGAAAGGTAGGGTTCTTGCTTCATGCTTCTTCACATGGAAATCCAATTTTCCCAGCACCATTTATTAAATAGACTGTCCTTGCTCCAGGAATTGGTTTTAGATCCTTGATCAAATATAAGTTGGCTGTAGATGTTTGGATTGATTTCTGGTGTTCAATTCTGTTCCATTGGTCTATCCATCCGTTTCTGTACCAGTACCATGCTGTTTTGATAACAACTGCCCTGTAGTATGTCCTGATATCTGGTACTGTGATGCCTCCAGCAAACTTCTGATGTATAGATATGCTGTATACTGTAAGGTAATAGCTATGTATTGTTCAAGCATCAAAAGTTGTGACAATTTTTAAAGCAACATTAGAAAATTAATGCATGATGGGGCCAGCGTTGTGGTGTTGTGAATAAAGCCGCGACCTGCAGCGCTAGCATCCCTGTGTGCGCTGGTTCAAGTCCTGGCTGCCCCACTTCCAATCCAACTCTTTGCTATGACCTGGGAAAGCAGTAGAAGATGGCCCAACTCCTTGGGTCCCTGCATCCACACGGAAAACCTAGAGGAAACTCCTGGCTCCTGACTTCAGATTGGCACAGCCCCGGCCTTTGTGGCCAACTGGGGAGTGAACCAGATGATGGAAGACCTTTCTCTCTGCCTCTCCATCTCTCTGTGTAACTCTTTCAAATAGATAAATAAATCTTTTTAAAAAAGAAAACTAATACATGAATATATATATAGTAAAAGTCACCATACAGTATTATGTTCTTTTTATTTCCAGTGCCATGCATAGATGGAAACTTAAGATGATAGAAACTGTCCACCATATTTAACTATATATGAGTATTCATTATTTCTAATGTTCATCATTTATTATTAAATTTCCATGTTTTCTCTATTAGTATTTGTCTTCAAAGAATATCCTTTGGTATTTCTTTCAAAAAAATCATCCTTTAATTTTCCTTCATTTGATAGTGCTTTAATTTAACCTTCATTCTTGAAGGATGTTTCTTCCGATATAGAATTCTTTCGTGGGATTTATTTTTATTTATCACATTAAAGAACACTTTTCTGCTCACTTATTTTGTCCAAGACTATTAATTTTTTCTTTATCTTTGATTTTCATCAGTTTAATGTGTTTGTATACAAATGATGTTTTCTTTTAGTTTATCCTGATTTACTGAGTTTCTTGTCTCTGAAAATTGATATACTTTATTATATTTGAGATGTCTTTAGTCAGTATTTTTGCATTAATCTCTTTCCCTTCTTCTCAATCTTCAATGACACCAGTATTAGGCCTTTTGATATTTTCCCACAAATCCCCAAGAATCAGTTCATTCCTGTACTTTATTTTCCTATGTTTTGTCCCTTGAATAATTTATATTAACCTAAATCCAAGTTTATATTTTTTTTCTATTATTATACCCTTTTCAACCAAAATTTTCTTATGTTTCTTTCTTGTAGATAGATCCTCTTTGCTCAAAAAAAACTACCTTTGCAATTATTTCAAGAAGGTTTGCCATTATTTCATGAAGCAACATTTTAATAATTGCTACAAAATTTTTGTCTAATAGCAATTAGGGCGATTTCTGGGTTGACATTTGTTGATCATCTTTCCCCTTGAGAAAATTAAGATTTTCCTGGTTAGTTTATGTCAAATAATTTTAATTATTTATTTATTTATTTATTATTTGAAAGGCAGAAAGACACAGAGATCATTCACGCACTGGTTCACTCCTCAAATTCTTGCAACAACCAAGAGCCAGGAACTAAGTGGAAGTCTCCCATTTGGGTATCAGGGAGCCAACTACCTGAGCCATCCCCTCATGTGTGTGGGCAGCAACTCTTGTTCCCTCCCATGGTCTGCAATAGCAAGAAGCTGGAATTAGAGTAGAACTGGAGCTTTCATTCAGTATTCCTAATACGGAATGTTGGCATTCAAAGCACTATCTTAAATGTGGTGCCATATTTCCACCTCTCAAATAATTTTGGAATTTACAGTGAACATTACAGATATTGTAGACTCTCAAGGTACTAAAAAGATTTGGGGCTGGCGCTGGGGCTCACTAGGCTAATCCTCCACCTGTGGTGCCAGCACCCCGGGTTCTAGTCCTGGTCGGGGCATCGGATTCTGTCCCAGTTGCTCCTCTTCCAGCCCAGCTCTCTGCTGTGGCCTGGGAGTGCAGTGGAGGATGGCCCAAGTGCTTGGGCCCTGCACCAGCATGGGAGACCAGGAGGAAGCACCTGGCTCCTGACTTCTGATCAGTGTGGTGCACCGGCTGCAACGCGACGGCTGCGGTGGCCACTGTGGGGTGAACCAACGGAACAAAGAAGACCTTTCTCTCTCTTTCTCTCACTGTCCACTCTGCCTATTAAAAAAAAAAAAAAAGTATTGGAAAATATTGATTTAATTGTTTTACCATACAATGAACCACTTAAGGTTCAGACTGCAACTCTCAACCAGTCTTTTGTGAATTTGAGTTCATAAGTGAGCTTAGTTTTCAAAATTTGTATAAGATGTTTTGCAAGCCCACCAGCTTTATAAGGCACTGTGCATGTGCACTATCCAGAAGCAAGTCTAGGAGCTAGACAATGGCATACAAAACAGTTTAATATTCAAAGCTTTTCTTTATTTCAGTCCCAAGGGATCTCTCAGGGAATAGCACAGGACTTCATACACAGATTTAACAAATCCAGTTTCCTCTTGTCTATGGTTTCCTTCACGTTTTCGTGTTTCCAGGAGCTACAATCCTGATCCTGCTTAGATAGGTAGAACTTCAACCTCCTTGTAATGACCACACTTCCAGGGCTTGATCATTCTCTGGATGAAGTAGTGAGTGAAAGGAGAGTAACAGTAACTGAGATTCCCTCCACTTCCTTCTGTTATATCCACTTATTGTCCAAACTCCTCTTGTGAGAGAGAAGAGCATTCAGAGCAAGCCTCTGCACCTTCTGCTGCCACCAGCTCTGCCAGCACTGGGACGCAGCTGCCAGAATGGGAATCGCCTCAGGTCAGTCCAAGAGAGTAAACAGAGAAGGAAAAAATACAAGGCTGTCTCTCTCACACATACTTTCCATCCCATAGAATCCTATTTTTTTTTTTTTGTCCTTTAGCCTGAAAGAGGTTTTTTCCTGGAGTTTTTTCAGCGTATTCACTAGGTGAAATTCTATGATTTAGGCCACACAGAGTCTAAGCCAAGAAATAGTACAAAGAAAAACAAAACAAACAAAATAGGGAATTTGCCATGGTATTGATCATTTTTTGGACTTTAAATTCCCTTATGCATCTGTCTGCTGTATTATTTTCCAGAGTGATCAGATAGTTGTTTTTGTTGTTTTATCCAGAGATTTCAAATGTTATCAAAGGGAAAGTAGGGAGGAGTGGGTTTACACACTCTGAGCTCTAAAAATTACTATTTTAAAATGACATTGATATGGTCTACATTCTTCCAGTCTTTCATGACGCTAAGGTTTTAAATTATTGTTTTTTTTTTTCATTTTGTGGCTCATTTTATTAATACTGAATCATGTTTTATCACGTGACTCCCTAGAGCACATCACGATGTTTTTTCAGCTTTAATGATGAATATCTGTTATTACGAAGTGTTTAATCTTTGTTTCCTAAATCTGTGGAAAGCTGATTTAGCAAAATTAAACAATTCCTTTACTATGGAACAGGGCTTTTAATATGTTCATCTGCATTCTGATTTTTCTAAAGGGCGATATAGTACATTTATTTATCAGCATATTTAATCTCTAAATATTTCCCCACAAAGTTGAAATTCTTCAGAATAGATTTTGTGAATATTCTAGCCACTAATACTAACTTTACATATCTTATATTACTCATGTTAGTTACCTCAGCTTTTCTTCCTCATATACTTATTAAATCTATTCTGGAACTATGATGGGTGGACCTTTTGTAGATTTAAAAAGCTATTCCAGATTTTAGCTAAAATAATTCTGTTTTTAACAACACTAAACATATGCTGTCACCTAACACTACCAACTATTCTGAAAATAGTTTCCAGAAGCAATGTTTAGAATGGTTTGATTTTAAACACAGCCTGTAAATGCTGCAGCCAATTCATATAGAGATAGCCAATTTTACTGAGCTTATAAAAATAGTTAGCCTTGAAGTTAAAAGGGAAAATATTGGAGTCTAAAGGAATTAATTCCATCTTCCTGAATGAAAGAATATTGAAGACTAGTTGACTGTTGAATATTATGGTAGCACATGAGCAAATGCTCGACCCCAATGATAAACTTGGGCAGACGCAGAGTAATGAACATTACTACTACAAACAAGGACTCCACATATCAAATACTAGATCCAGTATTTATAGTACAAATCTGTTGTTGGTTCCATTGTATTCATTCTCCTTTCCTGGGAATTTCTGGTATAAGTTTTTCAATTTCTGTAATTCCAAAGATAAGATACATATATCAAGACAAGCTGATGATTATACTCCATACCTGTGAACACCAAAATTATTTTAGTGTTGGCAATGGGATTTAAGATAATTCAATCATACTGAACAGAAGAATTCCTCCTGGAAATGTTTGAGCACAAGTGGTTTTTCACTCTGGACCATATATTATATGTTTGTGAAATCATAGATCAAATATAGCTATTTTTCATCCATGAGCAGATAAAGCAAATACACTAAGGAAACTAAGACATCAGAAAAGTAATCAGAGAAACAGCCAATCATTGATCAAACCATGTCTAAAAACTTAGATTTTTTTCTGTAAAGCAAGTTGCATCCATTACATTTTTCTGAATAATAAATTTTCACAAAATGTATTGGATTAAATTGATGGCAAGCATTTATAATTTCTTATACTTTCTATATGTCATGAATTCAGACAGCACACTAGGGATGGCTTAGCTCTACTTCACAGAGAACCCAAGGCAAATCACTTGAAGGCTTGAAGGTTGTGAGTTGGGTCATTTGAAGTTCATCCACAAAACACATTTGTAGACTGATACTTGCTGTCAGTTGGGAAACTAGCTGGGGCTGTTGGCTGCAACACCTGTGCATGGCCTTGCCTTATAAGAAAGCTTTCCTCCAACTATGATAATTAGATTCCAAATGAGACCATGCAGAGAGAAGATGGAGAGAGAGAGAAGCTATTATGTCTTTTAAAACCTAATCAAAAGTTTTGCAGGATTGATCCTGCTTCATTCTATTGGTTGAGTCCTTTACTGAGGTATAGCCATGTTTCAGAGAGATAGGACATAAAATTCCACCTCTCCGTTGAAAAGTGTCAACATCATAATAGAAGAACAATTGACAGGGAATATGTATTCATGAAGTCATTCTTTAAAAATTTACCTACAATCCATAAATATGCATTTATATAATGGATAAGTCAAGTGGGTTAGAATATTTGTTGACTGTAACTAAAGTATACAACTGAATCATATTTACACGTGTTATTTCACTTAATTTACCTGATATCTATAGGAAAGTTGTACTTTTAACACCTATGTCAGTCAGGGTTATCCAGAGGGAAAAAACTAATAAGATAATAAAAACAAATGATAGATATAGCTACAAAGAGAGAGACACAGACAGCCAGTCATATAGGTTAATTGGCTCATTTAATTGTAAGGATTTTAAAGTCCAAAATCTATACAGCAGAATAACAACCTTGAAACAGGCAACTCTTTTACAGTCTTGAATTTGAACGCTAAAAAGGAGAACAGAAGATTTGGCATATAGAATTTGATATTGTAGTTGAGGGTGAAATCTTTTTTTAAGATTTATTTTATTAATTTGAAAGGCATTGTTTTATATATATTTGTATTATATTAAATAAGTTTAATATATTAAAATTAATAAAATAGATCTCTAATAAATTAAAATTAATAAAATATATTTATATATAAACAGTGCCTTTCAAATGAATAAAAAATATATGGAGAGAGAGAGAAATGGATAGAGAGATCATCCATCTATTGGTTCACACCCCAAATGGCTACAATGGCCCAGACTGGGCCAGGCCTAAGCCAGGAGCCCAGAGCTTTTTCTGGGTCTCCCACTTGGGTGCAGGGGCCCAAGCAGTTTGGCCATCTTTTGCTGTTTTCCCACATACACAAGCAATAAGCAAGATCAGAATTGGAGCAACCAGGACTTCAACTGGTGCCCTTATGGAATGCCCAACTCCCTGTGCCACAATATCAGCCCCAAGAGGGAACTTTTAGGGCAGACCAGTAGGTTAAGGACACAAGCAGGAATTATGTTACAGTCATAAGACAGAACACTTTCTTCTCTAAAAAGCATCATTTTTTTTTTCTTAATGCCTTCCACTGATTGTACGAGATTCTGCCACATTGTTAAGGGTGATCTGCTTTACTCATTGTCAGCAATTATACATGTTAATCACATCTGCAAAATACCTTCACAGCGACATCTTGACTACTGTTTAACCAAGCAATGGACAGTATAGCCTATCTAAATTGACACTTAAAATATAAGTGCCCGCTCTTTGTTAGATTGACATTCAAATACATGTCTTTAAACCACACTTAATCTCCAAATGAGGAAAATATCCAAATACATGTCTTTAAACCACACTTAATCTCCAAATGAGGAAAATATCAAGGCCACACTCGCACCTAACATGATAGAAATATCCTGTGTAGACTGGTCGACATTGTGATACAGTGAGTTAAAGTCACTGCATTCAATGACAGCATCCCGTAACAGAGCACTGGTTTGAGTCCTGGCTGCTCCACTTCTGATCCAGCTCCATGTTAATGTGCCTGGGAAAGCAAGAAAGGACAGACTAATTACTTGAGTCCTTGCCATCCACAGGGAGACCCAAATGGCGTTCCAGGCTCCTGGCTTCAATTTGGCTCGGATATGGCTGTTGTGGCCATTGGGGAGTGAAAAAGCAAATGGAAGACCATTCTCTCTCTCTCTCTCTCTCTCTCTCTCTCAACTCTGGCTTTCAGATAAATAAATAAAACTTTAACAAAGGAAGAAATAGCCTATGTAGAATGGCAAACATACTAACCCATCCTTTGAAGTGAACGCAAAATTTTCATATATTGCTCAATTTTCTCCATACTACTATGTTGTAAATGTAAGATCTCTAATATTATCTGATAAAAGGATAAGAGAAGGAAGGATGCAAATATATTTGCTCAACAGCACATGCATATTCATAAAAAATAAAATACTTGGAAAAAGTTTAGTCTCGATTTCTGTAATCAGTCAAATAGCCAGAGTTGTTATTTATTTATTTATTTATTTATTTGGACAGGCAGAGTGGACAGTGAGAGAGAGACAGAGAGAAAGGTCTTCCTTTTGCCATTGGTTCACCCTCCAATGGCCACCGCGGCCTGCGCGCTGCGGCCGGCACACCACACTGATCCGATGGCAGGAGCCAGGTATTTATCCTGGTCTCCCATGGGGTGCAGGGCCCAATCACTTGGGCCATCCTCCACTGCACTCCCGGGCCACAGCAGAGAGCTGGCCTGGAAGAGGGGCAACTGGGACAGAATCCGGCGCCCTGACCAGGACCAGAACGGTATGCCGGCGCCGCAAGGTGGAGGATTAGCCTAGTGAGCCGCGGCGCCGGCCCAGAGTTGTTATTTATAATTATCTTCTTCCTACTTCATTTCCCCTTTTCCCTAAGGAAGAACCTCAGTTAGTAATGGTTCTTTACCTAATGAGGTAAACCAAACTTTCATTCTTCATTAATAACTTGGCCTGAATTGAGTTCTAGTTTTCCGTTTAGTTTAAGCACAGGACGTGGTGATACTAAGAGAAGCCCTGAGAATCTCCTGAATTCCCAGATACTCATCTCTACCTACATTGTTTAGTAATTGCCTAATTGCCCCCTGATAATCAAGATCAACTCTTCCAGCTACAGTTACTCCTTCTTAGCTTGTTTTTTCAGAACCATGAGGATCCCAAAGTGGCCAAATAGCAGTCTTAAATTCCAGTTTAAGGAAATATTGCTACGTTCCCCAGTATAGCAGTCTTCCTGTTGGAACTAAGCCCTCTAGGCCAGCAGAGCACAGGTTATAGCAATAGGATGCAAAATTCCTGCTACTGTTTCACTACAAGTGATACTCTTTCATTCCTGATCCATTGAATCTCGGCTATGTGAGAAATAATGCAATATACAAGTTAAAGAGTAGACAGTGTCCATTTTGAAAATATTGTAAGATTGGGAATCAGTTGCTTAAGTGTTTTTCTCAAGGTTACTCAACTAATAACTGAGAGGAAAAGAATTTGTAATCAAGAACTCTGACATGGCAATATGTACCTCTAAAATCCAGAGTTGTTTATTGAGTTTAATGAAAGTTTTTAAAGGGCTTTCAACATTGTTTTTACATCCAGATTTGACTCTATATTCAATGAATTGCTTGTCAGTTTGGGTAAGTTCTCCATTTGCTTCTTTAGGTCCATTCTGCATTCTTCCTTACCCAACTCTACCCTGCCCTCTGAAAACTGACCCCTTCTTATGATTACATCCCATATCTTAAGGAATTCATGTTTCTGGTTCCAGATACAGCAAATTTGATGAATTTGGTGATCCTGTCCTTAAGAGAGATGGTTCTACCTGGGAAACACATTTGTGATAGTATCTAATGGAGACTAAGATTGGAAGCTGGTCATTTTGAGCTCATTTTTAAACCAACAGGGAGAAAAAGACATTATTCTAGTGGATGAGTGATCGATCTCAATTAGCAAGTGGAACTGTCTTACTGCAGTATAATGAGGACAAGGAAGATGATGGCCAAATAGTTTCTCACAACATACCCTCTTTCACACCCTTGATCAATAAAAAAAATCTAATGAAGACAGAACCCCTACACATTCATGTTCTGAGATTGTTTCACTCAGACAGTAAACATGTCTGTCAAGGTGTTGACTAATAGTTACGTCCCTGTGCTACGTTTTATGAAACACTTTAGTGGCAGTTCATGCTTTGTGTTTCTGAGAGAAGTGTGACTGAATTGAGATCATTCCTTGGCGATGCAGTAGTTGGTCAGGATTTCTGTTTTGTACTGTGTAAGGTACACAAGATTTCCTTTCAGGGAAAACATCTAGAATGAGTGCTGAGGAATACAGGGTGATCTGCGAGGCATGGCGCCCCAGCGGGTTCACCCACTATCCTTCTTCAGCTCCTCTTGCTCTCGGAACCTTCCTTGTTTGTAGCTCCTGGCTGGAGTTAAAGGATGGACCATGCCAGAAGGAGATCGGAGGGCAGGAAGAGAAAAATCAGCAGAGGTTGTGTCCTCTACCACAGGGGACAGCTCTTGTCAAGCAGCCCTCCCCTCGGTTCTGATGACCACTGGTTCCTGTTGTCCTTAGACCCAAGAGTGACAATCTCTTCCTGCTGTGGCCAGCCCAGGGTGTGTCACCATCCTTGTTAGTTTCTCTTAGTCCTGTTCACAAATGTAAATGATGTTTTCATTAAACTCTCCTCAATTACCCTTTTGACAATGCCATCTGCTTCTAATAGGAAGATAATTCTACAAAGTGACCTGCCACCTTCCAAGACTGCTTATTCTAATATGTAAATTAGCACTCCATTATCCTTTCTCCATACTTCTGAAGCTGCTGTAGGTCTATAAACATAGTTAGTTCCTGCCTCAACAACTGGAAAATAGCTAGCCATGCAAAAGAAGAAAAGTGGAAGCAGGTAGTGTTATCACTACCTCAGGGCTCAGAGAAATCTCGACTTTATTCAAATCAGATTTCCAAGACCAGCAGTCAAAGCCAAAAAAATTGCAATTAAAAATGAAAGAAGCTCAAGCGAAAGGGAGCCTTAGGTCAACATGCTAGTGAATTGAAAGGATGAGAAGTTTGAATTTGTAATTTAGAAACACCTACATACTCCAGATGTGTTAACTGTAGTAGAAAACAAAACAACAAAGTTCTAAAATAAGAAGCAACTTAAATTGATAATATGTACGCCCAGAGGAAGGTCAAAAAATGTTAAAAACTTAAGGCTAATAATAATAAATAAAAAAATCACTTGCAGTTAAAATGAATTCCAGACTGTAGCTTACTGTTCTAAGAAAACAGCAGTGTAGGTGCTGTGATGCAATGCACCCTGTGAGACCTCCCATGCCATCACCCACTCGCAACTGCTAACAGAGCTGTGCCAGCTCAGAGCACACAGATGAAGCTAAACAAAGCAGCTTTCCAGAAATATGCTAAATATGTTAAATAATGCATCTTCTTTCTGAATGCCCGAGTGCCTTGATCTTAGTGAGTATTTGACTTTGCCCTTCCACCCTCCCAGAGCTAACACAGCACTAAAAACCTGAGGATTTTCATTAATTGGGTCAAATCTTGAGTCACTGCACACCCAGAGCTACAGAGGCACAAACTGAGCACTGATGCTGTGTTGAAGCATTTCTGAGACAAATCAGGGAATAAACAGTGAGAATAAACACTCCTCTCTCAGGTAATCAATTGAAAACCAGGCTTTCCAATTTCATATTTTTGTAAGGAGCAATCACCTCCATAGTCTAGCAGAAGCTCAACCTTACTGACAACTTCCATCTATTAAGATATGGTGAAATAGGACTCCCTCTACAAATGAATTCTCTAAGAAAACTAGTAAAAGTGGAACCAGATCTAACCACAAAGGATGGAATAAATTTGATTTTAATGTAATGATCTTTTAAATAACAATTTTTATCAGCCTATTTGAAAAAAATTCTATTTGAAAATTAATCCAGGAAGTATATACTTATCTTCCTTAAGTTTATGCTACATCAAATTTTTTTTGCATTAATTTTTTTTAACTTTTATTTAATGAATATAAATTTCCAAAGTACAGCTTATGGATTACAATGGCTTCCCCCCCATATCGTCCCTCCCACCCGCAACCCTCCCCTTTCCCACTCCCTCTCCCCTTCCATTCACATCAAGATTCATTTTCGATTCTCTTTATCTACAGAAGATCAGTTTAGCATACATTAAGTAAAGATTTCAACAGTTTGCTCCCACACAGAAACATAAAGTGAAAAATAATAGATGATTTTTTAAATGATGATGAAATTAGATCAGACCTATTGTCATGTTTAATCCCAGTGAGAATCAAATTTTAAGGAGCATAAATAATGGGTTAGCAAGAGAAAAAGTGAGGATTTAAACCTTGCTGATATTCACTTTCCTTACTTACAGTAGACACAAGTATGAATGAGGGGCCTTCAAAAACTCCATGGAAATGGAATTAAAAGATAAGTCTATTTTGATGCAATTTCTAAAATCCGAGCATTCTTTTTTATGAACTTTTGGAAGACTTCCTTATATAATTCTGAACAAAATCCACAGCAAAAGGCCTAATGTTAGCCCCTCTTCCTCTCTCTCTGCTTTTTAATGATTTGTTTATTTATTTATTTATTTGAATTTCCTAGTTACAGAAACAGAGAGGGACAGAGACAGAGAGAGAGCTCTTCAATCCCCTGATTCACTCCCCAGATGACCACAATGGCTAACACTGAGCCAAAGCCAGGAGCCAGGAGCCAGGAGCTTCATCCAGGTATCCCATATGTGGGCCGTTTTTCTCTGCTTTCCTCACACCACTAGCAGGGAGCTAGATTAGAAGTGGAGCAGCCAAGACACAAACTGGTGCCAATATGGGATGTGGCATCACAGGTGGCAGCTTTACACACAATACCACAGCACAGTCCCCTGGCTCTGCTTTTATGGCCATACCTTAAATGAGGGCAAGTCTGATGCAAATTGAGAAGGGCAGGAATTTCAGAATAATGATTTGGTATTCCCAGCCCTTTCCTTTAATGATGAAATGAGAATTAATCTTAATGATATTATACTTCAAAGGTAGGAACAATACATGTGTTAATAGAATATGATACATTGTCATCTTTTGCAACTAAATGGTAATTTTTTTCATAACTTTTTCCTTATAACATTTTCTTCATTCTGACTTTTAAATAAAAGGGAAGAACCCATAGATACTTAAAAGACTTTTCTGAAATATATGCTTGCTAATGACAAAGATGTATGTATATTTTTCCAACAACCTCTGGCACAGGTTGTTTTGGTGTGAAATAAAGTTTTTTACAATTAAGATGCCTTTATTGATACATTTTGGTAATTTTAATGAAACAGATTTTTCTCCACTTCCATGCTGGTGGTGTTTTCTTAAATTCAATCATGTAATAATGTGATCATTTGTAGTTTTCCTATCAGAAATTTTATGTTCATAAAGATTGAAGTAGGCCGGCGCCACAGCTCACTAGGCTAATCCTCCACTTGTGGCACCGGCACCCTGGGTTGTAGTCCCGGTTGGGGTGCCAGATTCTGTCCCGGTTGTCCTTCTTCCAGTCCAGCTCTCTGCTGTGGCCAGGGAGTGCAGTGGAGGATGGCTCCAGTGCTTGGGCCCTGCACCCGCGTGGGAGACCAGGAGGAAGCACCTGGCTCCTGGCTTCAGATCAGTGCAGCACCGGCCATGGCGGCCATTTTGGGAGTGAACCAACGAAAGGAAGACCTTTCTCTCTGTCTCTCTCTCTCTCTCACTGTCTAACTCTGCCTGTCAAAAAAAAAAAAAAAAAAAAGATTGAAATTAATATAACTGAATCACTGAGAGCAAAGAGACAGTCTAGAGGGAATAGATGACATACGGTTTTGTTATGTTCCTTCTAAGCTAATTTTTAAAACTAAATTAAACTGTATAAAAACAAATATAAAGATCAACAAAATACTGAAGCCACTTTAAAAATTTATGTTGCATGATCTTGTGACATACTGCCTTTAGTCCTTACGTCATTTCAAAGTGAAGTACAGGTGGCAAACCACAGAGGCAAGACTAAGTCACAATGATCTGACAGGGAATGTGCAGCGGTGCCACTGAGCACTTGTGAAAACAATTGGTAATAACCTGATGCACACTTGGATCTTGCAGTTTCCAGGGACATGATAGAAAAAGGATAGTAACTAAGGAAATATTTACATGATGCCAACTATAACATAATAACTAAAAAATTATCACTGGGCATTTTGAAATAACCAAATAATAGCCAGCACAAAGATAGAGACAAAATTCGGCCTGTTTCACTTCCTAACTTTTCACCAAATTACAAAATTTGGGAACAACATTTGTTCATTTGCTTTTTTGGCAGGGACCTTATTTTTACACAAAATGTCAAAGATGAGGAAAATGATAGGCAGAGATAGTAGTTTGGAAACATTGCGAGATTATAACTCTCGCCTGCCTAGCAAAATCAGAGACTCACAATGTGCAGGAGATAACAACAGAACAATTAGCCAGAAAAAAGATGACAGTTTGTGATATTCAAACCATTCGGCAGCATCTCCATCAAATAAGACAATACCAAGGAGTTCAGAGGGGATCCGTGACTTACATAAGGTCACAAAGCTAGTGAAAATATTACATTCAGTGTCCTTCATGGTTGTTCTAGGTATAAGTAGAGTCCTCATTCGCTTACAGGTAGTTGTCAATGAAAAGGATAAGCAAAATGTGGAAATCTTTAATTAACATACGCTAAATTGATCTTCTGTATATAAAGATAATTGAAAATTAATCATGATGTGAAGGGGAAGGGGAGAGGGAGTGGGAGAGGGGAGCGTTGTGGATGGGAGGGAAGATATGGGGGGGAGGAGGCTATTGTGGTCCATAAGCTGTACTTTGGAAATTTATGCTCATTAAATAAAAAAAAATGAAAAGTATAAAGTTTATACAAGATGAATCAAAACACAATGTTTTCATAAACTCTGAAAATCACTACAGACAGCTACAAACTGAACCTGTATGTATGATGTGCCAAACGGATTAATAATAATAATAATAATAATGCAATTAAATAATTTGAAGGTAAGTAATGGAGCTGACATTGCACACAAGACATTGCTTATGACCCTGGCAGCCCATATTGGAGTGCCAGTTTAAGGTCTGATTACTCTGTTTCCAATCCAGTTTCCTGCTGATATACCTGTGATAGCAGCAGAAGGTGGTCAGGTACTTCAGCTGCTGCCACCCATTTAAAAGACCAAGATAGCGTTCCTGGCTTCTGATTTTGGCCTGATCCAGACCTGGTTGTTGCAACTATTTGAGGACTGGAGCCACAGATGGAGGATATATTTATATTTGTCTCCCTGTCTCTCATTCTGCCTTTCAAATGTACATATTTATAAAGCAAGTATTATCTTAATCACCTGAAGGAGTTCCCATGACAAATATCAAAGCATAAAAAATTGGGGGAGTAATTGAAATGTTTCCTCATTTTTCTCCATGATGCTTCACACCTAGACCACAATGGAGTAGCTTTGTATATTCTCACTATCTTCAATGAATAGTTTGAATTTGGGATTAAATTTTTGTTGTGCATACATAGCATTATATAAATTCTATATAATTCTTCACACCTACTATGAACATCTCCTATGTGCCTGGCCCTAGGCTAGGTACTGGTATATTGAACAGTCTAAGCTATGATGGTTCTACTGTCAACACGCTTGACCTGCCCTAGACCACATTGGATGAATTTATCAGAATTCTGTAGAAAGAAAATGAAAAGAACAAATCACAGCTGACAGTCATAAAGCATGCCTGCGCTTTGATTGATTAGACTCACAGTCATACATGAGAAACTTTCCTTCAATGTTCACTATAAGAACATTAATAAAAAATATAACACAGGAATGGTCAGCTCTAGACTGCTGCTAAAATATAAAGAAAACACAGGTAATTCTTCTACAGGTATGGCCAACCACCATTACTCATTCTTTTCTTCCAGGGCAAGCATTCATTTATGTCTACATCTTGGTACTTGACAATATTCTTTGTACTTGATATGTGTTCTTCAAAAGGCCTGAATCCATGTTTGCTGGAAAAATTCTTACATAGACTCTGTAGTTGCAATGATTTAGATCCCTTCTTCTTCTCTTCCTTCACAAGTATGCTCGTTCATTTTACCAGTCCCCTCAAGAGTAGTGTTTACTGAATTTCCATGTACATCAAAATCCCCAGAAATTCCCAGAAATTTGGAATCACTGAGTCAGGAATGAAAGAATTTGCATCGCCTATAAGTGATATAAGGCTGCCAACTCATCAACTCTGCCTTGAGAGGAACTATTCCAGTGACTTGACACTGAAAGGGTGATCTACAGACCAAAGCATCACCATCACCTCAAAGTTACTTAAAAATGCAGATTCCTGGGGCAGTACTGTGGTGTAGAACGTTAAGCAGGCTTCTACAGTGCCAGCATCTCATATGGGTAACAGTTCAAGTCCCAGCTGCTCTTCTTCCAATCCAGCCCCCTGCTAATGCACCTGGAAAAGCACTAGAGGATGGCCCAGGCCACACACGTGGGAGACACAGAGGAAGTTCCTGGCTCCTGGCCTCCGTCTAGGCCCAGGACCAGCCCAGGCCCAGCTGTTGCAGCCATTTAAAGAGTGAACTAGCAGATGGGAGATCTCTCTCTCTCTCTGACTCTGACTTTCAAATAAAACAAATAAATCTGAAAAACAAAAAGAAGTAGAGTTTCGGGTGAAATAACAGACCTGTAGAATGCTGTCCTCAAACTACCATGGAGTGAAAACTCACAGCCACAGAATCTGACTAACTTACATCACAGGAGAATACCTGGCAGAGACATTTAAGTCTGGGAACTGTGTTCAGTTTACTTCACGTTAAGTGTCTGTTGTCAAGTACAGTTTGGTCCTGGGTACTTAGGAAAATTTGCAAAATTAGCCATAATACATGTGGCACCTCTAATCCAAAGTAGAATCTAATTTTTCATTTCATGAATTTGAGCATGCAATTTGCTTCAAACCATAGAACTCACTGGAATTGGCACTGAAAGTTACAAACCAAGGCCTCAAGAGGTCCAACAACTTCTTTTTTCACTATTTAGAGGCTTCTTCTCTGGCACTATGTAAAAAAGCTCAGGCTGGGCCACACGATGGTGATGGATGACTGTTGCCCTAAAATAACAGCAAGCCAATCCTCAGTGAAAGAGCTGCCTAGTTAACTGGCAGTTGAGTACAGATACATGAATGAATCCAATCAAGATCAACAGAAGAGGAGCCAGCATTATCACAGAGGGTTGGGCCATTGACTGTGACACAGTCATCCCATATGGGTGCTGGTTAGAGTTCTGGCTCCTCCACTTCCTATGGAGCTTCCTGCTGGTGTTCGGGGGAAAGCAGCAGAGGGTGGCCCAAGTGCTTGGACCCCTGCCACCCACATGGGAGACCTAGAAGAAGCTTCCTGTTCCTGGCCTCAGCCTTATCCTGCCCCAGCTGTTGCAGCCATCTGGGGAGTGTACTAGGGGATGAAAAATATCTCTCTCCCTCCCTCACTCCCCCACCCTCTGTAACTCTGACTTTCAAATAAATAAATAAATCTTTGAAGTAAAATCAACAGAAGAACTGCCCAGCTGAACCCAGTTCATTGTTGGTAACCAGAAAATTGTTAACTACAAAATGACTATTGATTTTAGCTATGAAAATTTGTAGTGGTTTGTATATAGAAAAGGGTACTGATGCCTACTTCCTGTTAATAATTTCCATTGAAATTTAGGAAAATTAATTAAAGAGAATAGTGATAAAATAGACTGCAGTTTTCCCTATTTTTAACTGCTTGGCTCCATTAGACCAGAAATAACCATTGACTGCAGATCAAGGACAAAACTGAAAATCTAGCAAATAAAATGATCAATCAATACCCCTTCCAAAAACACTCCTTTTATAAATCACATAAAGGAGAAATAGTGTCAAATGTGTCTCTGAAAAATATAGCATTAATTTGCCCATCCCAGAAAATCCAAATCAGAACCAAGAAAAAGTCTCAGGTGAGAAAATATGCAAGTACTCACAACCTCTTTTTCCTTAAGCCTTTGTAGTATTAACGATTGGTCCTGTTTTATGTTTATTTGTTGTTTGTTTGCCTTCAGAAAGACTGGATTTTTTGCTCTGCTTTGCATCATTTGTCTTCTTGATGTAAACTCATAAAGAACATACAAAAGTTGCTAGTTGTTTGTTGATTTTATCGTAGCAGCACCATTTTTATTTTTCCTTTGGCAGTAAAGTATTATTAAATGTTGTTTGATCTGATTTTTGGACATCTAAATGTTTCAATAAATGCTCATTTAAGATATTTGTTTAGTATGCCATTTTATCATCCAAAAAAGTTAAAATTGGTAAAATAGATCAAACTATTTAGAAAAATAATAAAACCTAACTATAGGCCATATCATGTATGAGAATTGAACATATGAAAAGGATACAACGCCAGTCAGTAAATTCTATTGCAAATACTAAAATATTATACTTAGAATATATATTAATAACATAAAAATTATAATGTAAAATAATGTAACCTAAAAAATATAAAGTTGTATTTATCTAATACTATAGTGTTAATGGTAAGTAGACAGTTTAGAACAAATCTTGAATTACAGCATGTTATAGATGCATGCCCAGACCAGCGTGATGGCACAGTGAGTTTTTTTTTTTATTATTTTTATTTTTTGACAGTCAGAGTGGACAGTGAGAGAGAGAGACAGAGAGAAAGGTCTTCCTTTGCCATTGGTTCACCCTCCAATGGCCGCTGCAGCCGGTGCATCGCACTGATCCGATGGCAGGTGCCAGGTGCTTCTCCTGGTCTCCCATGGGGTACAGGGCCCAAGGACCTGGGCCATCCTCCACTGTACTCCCTGGCCACAGCAGAGAGCTGGCCTGGAAGAGGGGCAACCGGGACAGAATCCAGTGCCCTGACTGGGACTAGAACCCGGTGTGCCTGCGCCGCAAGGCGGAGGATTAGCCTAGTGAGCTGCGGCGCCGGCCATGCACAGTGGGTTTAGCTGTCATGTGAAACACTGTCATCCTTTATCAGAGTGTGACTTCAAGTCCTGCCTGCTCCAATTACAATCCAGCTACGTGCTAATGTGCCTAGAAAGGCATGGTAAGATGGCCAAGTCAAGTTTTTGGGCTCTTGTCACATGTGTGGGAGACCCTGATAGAGTTCTGGGCTCCTGGCTTCAGGTGGTCCAAGACCAACTGTTGCAACCATTTAAAGAATGAATCAGCAGATGAAAGATCTGGTTCTCTTTTTGTCACTCCATCTCTATCACTCTTTCAAATAAATAAAAATAAATCTATGAATAAATAAATAAATATTTCATATAATACAAATGCTAAAAAGCTGGCTTGGCCATTAAGCAGTATTTAAACAACGAGTAGATAAGAAAAAAAAAAGTTACATTCTATTGTACCTTATATGTGGAATATATTCAGATTATCAACATTTAAATCTTAGTTTAAAAGTTAAGTATATAAAGAAAAACTGAAAGAATTCTTCTTAGTTTTAGATTAGAAACAATGTCATATGACAATAGAATCACAAGCTATTAATGAAATAAATGATATTTCTAAATGATAATAATGAAATAAATGATATAACTAACTACATAATAAAAATAAATCAGAGGGTGGATGTTTAGGGCAGCACAAATATCCCATATTTGGGCAGCTCACATCTCATAGCATAGTGCCTAGGTTAAAGTCCCATCTCACCTTCTGCCAGGCTTCCTGCTAAGGTGTACCTCAGGTGGCAGCAGGTGATGGCTCAATACTTCTGCTTGTCACCCATGTGGGAAAATCAGCTTGAGTTTCTGCTCCTGGCCTGTACCTGTCCCATATGTAGCTGTTGCAGGCATTTGAAGAGTAAACCAGAAGATGGAAGACCTTTCTCTCTCTCTCTTTCTCACTCTCTTGATCTTTCATTATCTTTCTCTGCCTTTCCGATAAAATGAATATAAATGATAAATAATTTTTTTAAAAACTTGCTTTACAAAACATCATAAATATAACAAAATGATAAGGGCCTTGAAAAATACAGGAAAAAATTCCACAACTATATTTCATACATATATTTAAGAATATAATATATATGGAACAATTATTAAAATCTCATTTAAAGTAAAATAAATGGAAAATAAAACAAGATAATCACGTTGTTTTGAAGGACAAGCAAAGAGCAAAAGTTTATTACTCAGTGAAAATAAGGTATTCATTTACATTATGGGAAATAAAACAATATAAATCCTCTCAGAGGACAATTTGAAAATGTCTGTGAAATTACAATTCATGTACCTTTTTACCAAGCACTTCAAATTTTAGAAATTATGCCAACAGCTATTGTTGCATGTGGAAAAGTGTCATATTTAGGAGTTTATTCATTAAAGAGTTATTTGTAATGATAAAAGAATCTAAATAAAATATATGTTCCTCAATAAAGAACTGGCTACATAAATTAGGATACTATGAAGCTGCCATAATAAATCAGGCAGTTTAGATTATACTGAAAGGGAATGATTGCCAAGATGTACAAATTTAAGTGGAAAAAAGTCAGATGTATAACAGGTTTTATAATATGCTGTCACTTAAATTTTAAAAGAATATATATATGTATGTGCATAAATTTGCATGTAATTCAAAGAATTATGCAAATGTAGACAGTAAGAGGCATTGCTGATTTGAAGGAAAGATGAAAAATTGGAGTGGACTTACTTTCCAGCATATAATCTACTAATTCTTTTTAACTTTTTAAATGTTTGCAATATTATCTTTTTATAAATATTATTGTCATTATGATAATAATTTGAAGCAAATCCACAGGAAATTATTTAAATGTATTCCTGAAGCAATTTGTCAGTTACTTTGAGAAATGGTATTTTAGAGCTTCAATTCCTACCTAATCAAAGCGAATGACAGATGAACTGGGAAACTAATGGAAAAACAAATTTCAAATTTTTAGAAGAAAAAATATATGTATGTATTTATGTGATCTATGGAAAAGAATGAGACTTTCTAATTTTAAAAATTAATTAAAGAGTGGATGGTGTTGTGGTGCATCCCATATGAGCACCAGTTCAAATCCCAACTGCTCCACATTTTTTAAAAAGATTTATTTACTTATTTGAAAGGCAGAGTTATAGAGGGGAAGAGGCAGAGGGAGAGAGAGTGCTTCCATTTGCTGGGTCCCTCTCCAATGGCATTAATGGCTAGAGCTGGGCAGATCTGAAGCCAGGAGCCAGGAGATTCTTCCAGGTCTCTCATGTGGGATCAGGAGCCCAAGGACTTGGGGCATCTTACACTGCATTCCCAGGCCATAGCAGAGAGCTTGATCAGAAGAGGAGCAGCCGGGACTTGAACCAGTACCCATAAGGGATCCTGGTGTCACAGGTGGTTGCTTTAACCTGCTGCGCCACAGCACCGGCCCCCTACTCCACTTCTGATGGAGCTCCCTGCTAATGTACCTGGCAAGAGAGCAGAAGATGGCACAAGCTCTTGGGCCCCTGTCAACCACATGAGAACCTTGGACAGAGTTCCTGGCTCCTGGCTTCGGACGGGCCCAAGCCCTGCCATTGCGATTCTCCCTATGTAACACTGCCTTTCAAATAAATAAATAAATCTTTTAAAAATAATGAAAGAATTACTGGAGGGGTAGAAATTTGGCAAAGAGGTTAAAACACCACTTGGGATACCCAAATCCCTCATTGGAGTTTCTGCTTCATTCAAATCTTGGCTCTTGGCATATGCTGGGAGGAAACAGATGATGGCTCCAGTACTTAACCTGGCCCAGCCCTAATTGTTCCGGGCATTTATGGAATGAACTATCAGATGGAAGATAGCTTTCTCTCTCTCTCTCTCACTTTCAAATAAAATGAAAATAAATAATTTTAATATAATTATTGTTTAGCAATAATTGAAATTATTGTTAAATTTGATAACAGTAAAATGTAAATTCATATTTTAAAAAGCAAAATAGTTAAAATGAACAAGAAATACAAAAATAAGCAGTTATGTCAACTGTGCTTAATACTCTGAATAATTTAAAAGTTATAGAATATAATGAGAAAAAATATGCATATAAATCAGTTAAAAGAAAATTAGATTTTGAGGAACAAAGAATTGGTCAATTAGGAAAATTTTGGTAAGACGATGAAACAAGTAATTCCTATAATCCTGGTTCATCACCTTGACTGCCCATCACTCTTCCTGTGACTTTATAGTCCTTGTCTTCTTTAACCTCTTCCTCTCATTGCCTTGCAAATTCATCCATCCACAAGCTACTGCCATTTTCAAGTAATTTCCACTTCTGATAGGTTAATTTTGTAATTTTAGTTTTCTTTGCTTGTTCTAAGTCATATCCAGCTATCAGTTTTTCTATTCTGATGTTAGAGTTAACCTTACATTCCTTTCTCATTTTTCTAGAATATATTTTCAAGAAATATTTTTAGATATAAATTTTATGACTAATAAGACGTTCCTCTATTTATAAAAATTATGGTCTGTCTTACTTGTCTCTGGAATTCTTATAAGAGGATATTGGCTCTATTGTGGAGTTACCCCCAGTAACATTTCACTCTCTCTCATGTTTTCCACATCTCTGGCATTTTCATCTATGTTGTAAAAGATTTCTTCAATTTTAAGTTCGAGACTACACGTTTGATCATCAGCCCTAACCAGCCTATTATTGAATCTTTTCACTAATTTTATTTTGTTTTAAATTTTTGTTTATTTCTTACTTGAGAGATGGAGAGAGAGAGAATCTCATCTGCTGGTTTAGTCTGCTAAATTCCTTCAATGGCTAATACTGGGCCAGGGCCAAAGCCATGAGTCAGGAATGCAATACAGGCATTCCATATTGATAGCAGGAACAAAGTTACTTGAGCCATCACTTGCTGCCTCCCAGATTCTCTATTGGTGAGAAGCTGAAATCAGCACACCACTCAGGAAACAAACTCAGGTACTCCAATATAGGATGCAGGCATCTTAGCTGGTAGGTGAAACACCTGCTCACATGAATCCTATTTTTAATTTTTAAAGTCTTATTTATTTATTTGAAATCAGAATTGAGAGAGAGAGAGAGAAATCTTCCATCTATTGGTTCACTTTACAGTTGGTCACAATGGCCAGCACTGGGCCAGTCTGAAACCAGGAGCCAGGAGATTCATCTGAGTCTCCAACTTTGGTGGCATACTGTTCCAGGCTATGATCAGGGAGCTGTTTCAGAAGTGGATCACCCAGGACATCAACTGATGCCCATATGAGATGTTGGCATTGCAGGTGGCAGCTTTACCTGCCCCTGTTTATAACTTCAGAAACCCATGTGAAAAATAATGAAATGAAACTGGAACATTATCTTACAATATACACATCAAATCAATTCAAAATGCGCTGCAGACCTAAATGTAAGATCCGAAACCACAGAACTCACAGGAAAAAAATGTAGAATAAAATCTCCATGATATTTGTCTGGGCAATAATTTTTTATATCATCCCAAATTTCATGCAATAAAAGCAAAAATAAATAAGTAGTACTGCATCAGATCAGAATCAGCCCTTAAGGCATTCGGACCAGGCTAAAAAGCCCATAAGAATTTCTCAGGCATGGAAAGCCAAAAGACACTGTGGCAAAAAAAAAAAAAAAAAAAAAAAAAAAAGACCTAAATGAAAGATCTCTGTGAGTGAGATCCCATTGGAAAGAATGGGCCATCAAAGAAGGAGGTATCTTTTTCTGAAGGGAGGAGAGAACCTCCACTTTGACCATGGCCTTGTCTAAATAAGATCAGAGTTGGTGAACTCAAGAGGCTTCGGTTGATTACTGACATCATAAATAAGAGTGTCAATTGTTAAATCAACAACAGGAGTCACTGTGCATCTACTCCCCATGTAGAATCTCTGTCCTTAATGTGTTATACTATGCGAATTAACGATAAAACTACTACTCAAACAGTACTTTACACTTTGTGTGTCTGTGTGGGTGCAGTCTGTTGAAATCTTCCCTTAGTATATACAAAGTTGATCTTCTGTATATTAAAATAATTGAAAATGAATCTTGATGAAGAATGAGATGGGAGAGGGAGTGGGAGATGGGATGGTTGTGGTTGGGAGGGAGGATATGGGGGGAAAAGCCACTATAATCCAAAAGTTGTACTTTGGAAATTTATATTTATTAAATAAAAGTTGAAAAAAAAAACAAAATAACAAAGGAAACAATTGAGCAAATGGAAAAACAGCCCACAGCTTAGGAGAAAATATTTGCAAACCATGTATCTGATGAAGAATTAATATACAAAATAGATCATCTCCTGAAGCTCAATAGCTAAAAAAATAAATACACATAACCCAACTAAAAAAATAAACAATGGATCTGAATAGACATTTATCCAGAGAAGACATAAAATTAGCCAACATGTATATGGAAATTTTTGACATCACTTTTCATCTGAGAAAACAAATCAAAATAGCAATGAGATATCATCTCACACCAAAGTGTTGATAATGATGTGAAAAGGGAATCCTTGGACATACATTATGCCATAGCAGGTTAAGCCACTACTAGTGACACCCTCATCCTATACGAGCACCAGATCAAGTCCCAGCTGTTCTGCTTCCCATCCAGCTGTTTGCTAATGTGCCTGGGAAAACAATGGAAGATGGCTATGTTGCTAGGTTTCCTCATTTATGTGGGAGACCCAGATGAATCTCCTGGCTGCTGATTTTAGCCTGGTCCAGCCATGGCTGTTACAGCCACCTGGGAAATGGACCAGCGAATAGAAGATCACTTGCTCTGTCTCTCTCCTCTCTCTCTCTCTCTCTCTCTCTCTATATATATATATATATATATATATCTTTGCTTCTCTCTCCCTCTCCCTCCCTCCCTCTCTCCCCCCCTTTCCATAACCATGCCTTTCAAATAAATATTTTTTAAAAAGGGAAGAATCCTTGTCAACCATTTGTAGGAACATAAATTAATACTCACATTATGAAAAATAATATGGAGGTTTATCAGAAAATTAAAACAAGGATCTACTTTATGAACAAGCAAAAACACTTATGAAAATCCATCCAAAAACATGGCTGAAATATGAACTTAGGGATAGTTGCACTTGCATGTCCTTTAATACTAACATATAGCATTATTCATAATATCCAGGATATAGAAACAACAAAGTGCCCACTGACAAATTGATGAATAAATGGATAAAGAAAATGTGGTATATATACACAATGAAATATTGTTCGACCATAAAATTAACCGATTCTTGTCATTGGTGGCATCATAGATGAAACTAGAGGACATTATTTTAAGTAAAATAATTCTGGTACAGAAAAAATGAAATATTCTTACTCATATGTGGAAATTTAAAAAGTTGATTAATTAGAATCAACTTAATAGAATTTAATAGAACCTATTATTGGAAGTAGAGAGTTGAGGCAGGCATTGATTATGATGTCCATGCCCAATACTAGAGTACATGTGCTCACTATCTGCCCCTGGCTTCTGTCTCCAGCTTCCTGCCAACGCATGCACTTGGAAGCAACTGTGATGGTGCAAGAAGTTGGGTTCCTGCCATCAATGGGGGAAACCTGAATTGAGTTATTGGCTCTTATATTTGGCCTCAGACCCACTGCAGCCTTTGTAGGCATTTGGAGAGTGAATTGGCAAATGGGAGTGTTCTCTCTCTCTCTCTCTCTCTCTCAAAAAGAAAAGAAATGGGAAAATCATTGATACACTTTGTCAAAAGACATGTATATACACATCAATAAATACATATAAAAGTACTAAAAAATTTTTAGTCAATGAGGAAATGAAAAGTTAAAACTCCAGTGAGGTTGCACTACCTACATACAAGAAAGGATAAAATTCAAGACTGAAAATGCTAAACACTTAGAGCAACTGGAACTCTCATATATTACTAGAAGAATATAAATGAGCCAGCCTCTCAGAAAAAAAAGTTTGCTGGTTTCTTACTAAATTATAGGTATAGTTACTACATGACCCAGCATTTTACTCTTCCATATTTAGGGAGAATAAAAAATGCCCACACAAAAACCTACATGACAATGTTTATAACAGCCTTATTTTTATATAGTAGGTGAAACAGAAACAACTCAATGACTGGATAAGCAAATTCTAGCAAATATGGACAGTAAGTAACACCTAACAATAAAAAACAAATTACTCATAACAAGTACTTATAACAAGTGAATATCAAATGCTGTATTTTAAGCAAATTAAAGCACTCATGAAAGTACCTACTGTATGACTCCATAACGTGCTATCTTGGTCTGGAAAAGGCAAGGTTGTAGAGAGTTGTCATATTACTGATCACTTGCTATGCAGGGTGTAGGAAAGGAAGTGATTACAAAGAGGGAGGAGAAGAATTTTAGGAGTAAGGGAAATGTTCTGGATTATGACTATTGCATTAGTCTGCTAGAGTTGCCCCAACAAAATACCACAGAGAGGGTGGCTTTGCTGAAATTTTTTATTGCAGTCCTGAATGCGGATTCATAACTGTAGAAGCCTATGGATAAAGATCCAAGATCAATGTATCATCATAGTTAGTCTCCTCTGAGGACTCCCACCTTGGTTTGCAGATAGATGCCATCTTGCTATCTCTTTTGTAGTCTTGGCTTTGTGCAGGCCTATGCCTTGTGCTGCTTTGCTTGTCCAAGCTTTGTCTTCTTATAAGAATACCAGTCAGACTGAATTAGAATCCATCCATATGACCTTAATTAATCTTAATTACCTCTTTAAAGTCCTTATCTCCAAATATATTTGTATTTGGAGGCACTGAGAATTAGGGCTTCAACAAAAGTTTTGGTGGACACAATTAATCATAAGACTATGTTACACAGACTATAAACATTTGCCACATCTCATCTAATTGCACTCTTTTTAAAAAATATTTATTTATTTATTTATTTGAAAGGCAGAGTTACAGAGAGAGAGAGTTAGAGAAAGGTCTTCCACTCACTGGTTCACTCCCCAGAAGACCGCAATGGCTGGCGCTGCGCTGATCCAAAGCCAGGAGCAAGGAGCTTCTTCTGGGTCTCCCAAGAAGGTGCGGGAGCCCAAGGACTTGGGCCATCTTGTACTGCTTTCCCAGAACATCGCAGAGAGCCAGATTAGAAGTGGAGCAGCCAGTACCTGAACCAGAGTCTATATGGGATGTCAGCACTGCAGGCAACCGCTTTACCCGCTACACCACAGCACCAGTCCCCTAATTGCGCTCTTAAAATGGGGAAATTTACTGTGTTCAAATGCAATGCTAATAACCACTAATTCAACAATCCTTACCTTTTAGAAAAAGGACAGAAAATTAATATTTATTATATTTCTTGTAGTTATACATTGACCTATTTTTTGGCTCGCACATTTATGCAAATTTCTAATGAAGTTACAAAATGTACTGTTAATGATTGAGATTTTTCTGTAAGAAATAATCTTGAGGAAGAGTGTGGTAACTTTTGCATAATTAATGCTATTTGCCTAAGGTCATGATTTTTAATAAAAATAAAATGGATAATCAGTTGTAACCTACTGCCATGTGTTTGGATTTATCTTTTGAAAGTATAGCTATTAAAAATGCAACCACTGAAAAATTATTGGAGTTCTATTCAACTCACATTATATATTCCAAGGTCAGCCCATTCATCCAGAGTGAATATTGTTTAACTTGAAAGATGCCAGCGGCCATTAGCTCACACCGTACTATAATTGTTCAATTGCTTAATGATTATATCATCTCAGAAATTACTGCATTGAGATAGATATAATAGCAAGCTTCTACTCAAGTTTCTAGGAAAGATCTCAAATGCCTCTCTTATTCTCCCATTTTTATGTGAACAAGTTTTGGCAAATATCTACTAGGAGCTTCAGAGAGAACACAAAGGATAATAGGAGTCTCCAAGAATGAACTAGACTGGCTAACTTGTTGAATACCAGAACATGCGTGTGGGAAGACTGTTATTTTGGTTTATGGATGTCATGCTCTATGGGATTAGCAAGTGAATACTTGTATTACAGAGCACCTCAAATAAATAGGTGAAACAACAAGAAAGAACACTATTGTATGTCTAGGTACAAATTCATCCTCACAGAGTATGAACAATGTAAGAGTATAATTGTATACTGTAAATTTCCAATGCGGAAATTATTGCAAAAAATTAGAATGGTCATTAAAATACAAAGCAACAAATGACAGACCTAGCTATCAGTTAAAATGATTCTGCCAGAATAAATCATTTTAGGATGTAAAAATACAGTGATACTGCTGACAATTTGCTCAGGTGGACTTTTGATCACAGCAATTTATGAATACAGAAATCTTTTTTTTTTTTTTTTCAGTTTGGCAGGTGGTTGGTGTTGTTACCAATAGACAAGGGCTTTCACTTTCACTAAGTAAATAAGTATGAACAATAGTGCTGACAGGAGAGATTGTCAGTTTTCTCACCTAGTCTCACACTACACTTCTTGGAAACAATATATTTAATTCTGATCTACAAAAGGCATAGGCGAAGTCCTTAAAATATCCAGCAGTTTACCACTTTGTGGTAGATAGTTGGACTCCAGTATGCATAGAACAAACTAATTTGTGAGGCAGGTTAGTATGGATGTATAATTTGGTAATGATCTAGTAAGGAACTAAGTGCTCAAAATGCATGATACGTATGGTGGATGTGGGCATATCCTCATCGAATACTTAAAAATATAAATGACAGCAGGTACAGGAAGAACATGTCCGTTGTTGAAAAGGCATGCCAGAGATTCTCATTCTTTCTAGCTACTCTAGTAATAAATGCTTTTTTCTCAACATATATTGACACAAAAAGAGAAATGTCATTGCTTCCTGCAGGACCACCTCATGTCCTGTTCCTAGAAAAGAGAAGTCATATGTCAGGCAAAATATACTGTCACCAGATGACGGAAATATCATAAAAACGATTTCTCAAACAAGTGCACTACCTGCAGTTTGGAAAATTCCCACCTATTCATTGCACATTATTTTAGGATATTCTAACCCTGGCCTTTTTATCAAATATTTGAGTCCAATAAAAAATAATGATAGGTTTCTAGACATATTTCTTTAGAGTAGTGCTTCTCAAAATTTACTGTGCATACTAATTACATAGGAATTTTTTAATGTTGATGCTCACTCAGTAGTTACAGTGTGGAATCTGAGATTCTGCATTTCTAACAGATTTTCGTGGGTCCATTTGCAGACACAATTTGAATATCAAGGCTTTAGAATATTCAAAGCTGAACTACCATATCTATGATCTATTTGGACTGTAACATTCTTTCAATGTCAGTGACATTTTTTGAAGAAAATTAGTATTTTAAAATACAGTTTATTCTCATAAAAAGTGCACTCATGAAACTGGGCAATGAGTGACCATCAGGGCTGGGTTAGATCTAGAGACCTGTAGAACCAGGTGTTAGAAGCCGGGATAGGATGCTAATTAGCCACTGTTGCTAACTTATCTTCCCTTTTATTTTTTTCAAAATGATGTAATAGACTACTCTTCATCTCCTTTTGTATATCTTTACTGATGCTTGAGATTCCTGTAATAGTCAGTGTGTTCTTTTGCTGGGGTGGCCATAACAAAGTGTCACAAACTGGGGGCTTAAACAACAGAAATATATCTTCTCACAGCTCAGGAGGCTAGAAGTCTGAGGTCAGTGTCAGCAACGTCTGAGGCTTCTCTCTTTGGCTTGTAAATGGCTGTCTTCTCTCCATGTCTTCTATCTTGAGAGTGTGTGTGTGTGTGTGTGTGTTCTAGACTCTTCTTTGTATACAGGCATGAGATTTTGAATTGGGGTCTACCTTAATGACCTCATTTTAATTTAATTACCTCCTAAAAACTTTATCTTCAAATCCAGTTACATTCAAAAGTACTGGATGTTAACAAGCAATACATCAATCAGGGCACAATTAAACTGATAAAAGCCAGTACAACTGCAGAAAACTATGAAGTCCTGTAATTGGTTTATAATCATGCATACATACATATACTTCTCTTTTTTAGTCTTTTTAAAAGACTTTATTTATTTGAAAGGCAGAGTTTCAGAGAGAGAGAGAGTGAGAGACAGAGAGAGAGACGGGGAAATTTTCCAATCCTCTGGTTCACTTCCCCAAATGACGACAACAGCCAAGGCTGGGCATGGCTGAAGCCAGGAGCTTCTTCTGTGTCTCCCACACAGATGATGGGGTCTTAAGGACCCAGGCAATGTTCGGCTGCTTTCCAAGGCGCATTAGCAGGGAACTGTATTGGAAGTGGAACAGCCGGTACTTGAACTGGCACATGGGATGACAGTATCACAAGCATTGGCCCCACCTATACTACAATGCTGGTCCCCAACATATACTTCTTAAAATGGATATATGGCCTCAGTTACACTGACCAAAACTAATCAACATTAAATTAAAATTAAAAGATGACTTCAGAGTCTTCATGGCTTTCCTGATCACTGTGCCAAAATGAGTGACCAGGAGGGTCAATCTATTTGATGTACAAAGAGGTGGAAAATTGGAGGCTTTGGAAGCAATAGACAATCTTTGCCCATGTCCTTGAGAATCCTCATTGCAGAGTTCTGAATCCCAATCTCACACTTAATGGCTTCATAAAAATAGGAAGATATTGTTTGACTTTTTATTTTCATTGATGCTACAAAAGCTAGGTGAAAGAAATTGCTGATGTCAAAGTGTTGTGGGAATCTGTTTCTCAGCTCTTTCACTACAGGTTGTGATCCCTCCATGAGAAAAGAATGCAAAGCATGGGCATAAAGGGTAAAAATATAAGCAGGATTTATTTAAAAACTGAGTACACATCCAAATGTAAATATGTGCACCCCCCCATTCCTCATAACAACTAGAAGCTGAGAGAGGGAGAGAGCTAACTACACTTCTAAGGGAAGAGAGAGAGAGGGAGAGAGAGAGAAAGAGACCCCAGTCTAGCCAGTAGAATCCTCTATGGTATGGGGTGGTGCCCCAAAGTATTATATGAATGGGATGGAGTTTGGGTGGAGTTCCGAGTACATATTAGCCTCTAGGAATGGACTCATGTTGCCTCTATGTGAGTCTCAGCTTGCATGTGTTCATGGTGTCCTTTTCTTGGTACTGGAAAAGACACAGGTGCATCATGGGAAGGTGGTTTGCTAGACTGGCATGTAAGGGAGTGAAATTAGGTGCAGGGCTAAAGACAGAAGGTGCAGGGCTAAAGACAGAAACTACAGTAAGTCTTCCAGCTCATTGTTCCCTGACACTTTGCATAGCCCAAAAAAGTATACAAAAAGCACCAGGTATAATTAAGTCATTGCATTCTTTCCTGCCACACACTTGCAGTAAAAACGTCTGTTTCATCTAAGAATGTCCTCAACGATTCAGTAAGATTATAAATTTAACTTCACCCTAACCTGAAAGTGCACAACCTTTTAATATGAAACACTTTTTCTGTACACTCTGAGTGAAAATCTCTTGTATAATTGTTTGAGTTACAAACTCAATTAGCAGCTTTTTATTGGAAAGAACCATAGACATAACCGTGGTTATTCAGATTCGGGCATAAGGTATACCGTTTTTTTCAAGAATGAGCATAGTGAGCATGAAGTTTCAAGGCAGCAACTCACAATATCATTGGCAAGGGTAATATTTGAGCTTTCAGACAGAAATCATAATTTTGGGAAACATATTTATCACTAAGTTTGACAGCTTCTCAATACAGACTTTCATAATGAAATTAACAAATGTTACTATTTAATAATGTATAATAAAATGTTACGACATTTGGAAGATGTACATAATTCAGTGCACCAACATTTTCCAAATAACAAACACATGCTGTTGTAAAATCAGGCATAATAAAACATGCAGATAATCTAATGATTCTAACGTAATGGAGTTGAAAATTCATTCCTATGGCTTCAATTTCCTTATTAAAATCCTCATTACAACTAACCTTTAAGAAATGACCACTTGCACAGTTTTGGTGTGGTGTGAAAAAAATATATTCAAATTTGCTCCAAAAACTCTTTAAAATTATCTTCCCTTTTCCAACTACATCTCTTTTGCAACACTGGAAATTCTTTGTTTGCATCTATCAAAATATCAGTCAAAACATCACAAGAGATTGTAGTAGATATGTGAATTCAACTGGCTTCTATTAAACCACACACTGAAGACATTTGAAAAACAAAATAATGCATTTCTGCTTATTATGTTTTTTGCTTTGGAAAAAACCATGGTTATTTTAATATGTCTATGTTGACATGTAAGGAGTTAATTATTGATACTTTTAAATGACTTAATGAATATTTCAATTTTATTAATATCTACTAACATTTTTCCTATCAATACCAAGGATTATACTCTACTTAAATAAAACTATCAATGGCAGTAATTTTTAAGTAATGGTGCTATGAGTCCAAAAATTTGAGAATCACTGCACATGAAGTAAATACTCTTTTATTCTGTGTGGAGATTCTACACAAATACCTATGTAGTCATCCATCCTTATACTGCAAGGTAGACCAAGCACGTCTTCAAAGAACCTCTTTTATCTTTCTTTTTCTTAAAGAAAAGTAGAGCATAATCCTTCATTTCCCTAAGATTAACCAAGACTTACTGGTTTTGGTGAGGTGACAAAAGATTTTAAGAAGAAATCCAGGGCTGTCGCCCTGGCTCCCTTGGCTAATCCTCCACCTGCGGCGCCAGAATCCCATATGGGCACAGGATTCTAGTCCCGGTTGCTCCCCTTCCAGTCCTGCTCTCTGCTGTGGCCCGGGAAGGCAGTGGAGGATGGCCCAAATGCTTGGGCGCCTGCACGCACATGGGAGACCAGGAGGAAGCACCTGGCTCCTGGCTTCGGATTGGCGTAGCAATGGCCGTAGCGGCCATTTCGGGGGTGAACCAACAGAAGGAAGACCTTTCTCTCTGTATCTCCCTCTCACTGTCTGTAACTCTACCTGTCAAATAAATAAATAAATAAATCTTAAAAAAAAAAAGAAATCCCCATATGTCTAAGTCCTATTCCTATAATTGGAGAGCAAAATCTCCTATCACTTTTACACTTTGCCCTGAAAACATAGTTTACATCATTCCTGAAGAAGTCTTCATTCTTTCTGCCTGGCAGAGTCAGGCTCTGAGGGCACAAGTTTTCTCAGCAGAAAGCTAAAGATGAAGCACCATGATATATGAGTCAAGAAGATTGAGAAGGAAGAGAGTTAATCTTATCTAGGCTTATTATCACTGATGTTATCATCTCCTCCTTCTTGACCATCATCACCATCATTATCTTCACTGCCTACTACATGTATAAATAAAATGTCCATAGCCTCTGCATCTTGAACTTTGCATGCTATGTAGCATGCTAAGTATTTTACAGGGATTACATCATGTAATCGTTAACACAGTCCTGCAAGGTAGGTATTTTATTACTTCTACTTCACAGATGGGAAAGTGAAACTGAGAGATTGAGAAAATCATTCCAAAACTCCAACTAATAAGTTAAGTGATGCGGAATTTAATTAAATCTAGAGTCATTCTCCTGAATTATAACACTCAACAGAAATCTCCACACTTCCTAGGAAGTTTGTGTGAAGGATAATTAATGAGCATCATTCTGAGAGTTCTCACTTGCCACTTCATTTTTATCAAAGTCCTATTTCCCTGAAGGATAGAGCTAGCAAGGAGGGTGTGTTCAAATCAATGTTTACAACTTTGAGAGTTATTCTAGGAGACTTCTTGTTAAGCTATGAAAGAAGGAGCTTTATTTTGGAGTTTTGTATGAAATTTTGTTTGTTTTGTCTTGTTTGTTTACATACTGTAAATGAAAGCTGCTGTCTCACATGGATTTCAATTGCTGAGAAACAGAATTACAGTTTGTATAGTAGATCACGTTTCTTTTTCTGACACAAACTTTAAGGAAGCCTTCATCATGTGAAATATTTTATGAGACTTTGTATTATATAGCAGACAATGTCTTCACTATTTCTCAAGAAATAAACGTTTTTATATTAGCCTTCTATAAAAGAGCATACCATTAAATCATATACCTGTAGACATATTTCTGAAAGAAACTAGGATAATACCACCAATGTATGTTATTCTGGCTGACTTAAAAATACTCAGACTAAGCTAGAAAAACCCAAGAAATGAATAGTTAATATATCCTTAAACTCCCTTTTTATATCTCAACGAAGAGCTGATGGCAAGGTTTGGCTTACAGTCAATATTTGATTAGACTTCCTAACATTGCCTGAAGAAGTGATAGTATGTTTTGTTTATTAAGAAAGAAATCCTAATGCTTTATACATGCCAAACATTCAGGCAGTTGGCAAATCTGTTCTAAGAATTTAGAAGCTTGTCATATTCTTGGCAAAAGAAACGTCTTAAACTATTAGGTGATTCTCAAGCATGCATGGAGTTTATTTTTTTTTCATAGGAGCAGATTTTGAATCTTTCTAAAATTCCTTTGTGAACAAACAAGAGCCCTGGACCCTAAGCTGGAGTTTGTATGAGATTGGCTCTGAAAGGAAATACTGTAGAACTAAGGATGTTATGATAAACAGCGCCTAGGATCAAACACAGTCTAAGAACTACTAAAATGTCCATAGAAGGGGCTCAACAGAATCCTGGGGAATGTCACCAGAATAATAAAGAAGAGATAAGAGTGGATAAAAGACGGTTTTCTAACTAAGTAGGAGGTGCTGAGGCCAAGGGTTTGTTTTGTAATGTTCCCATGCCCAGGTAGTTGACAAAAGTAACTATTGGCTATGAATTGCTCAAACAAAATTTGATCAAGACCCTGAAATAAATATTCAATTGGCAATCATCAATCACTTGTAAGTTTTTTAGTTATTTTCTAAAAAATATAGAAAACAAAGTTTTGGAATAAAATCTTATTGAAATAGGTTAAATTAAGGAGCACACGCTCTAATTTTTAATTTTAACTTACATAACATTAAAATTAGACCACAAGCACAAAGCAATAGTGAGAGATTCAAAGGGATGCAAGAGCTTTTGACAATACACATGCTTCTTCATTTTATTAAAATTTTTTTTCACATGGCAAGAAGGACCTTGCCTTTGTTCAAACAAAGAAATTAAATTTATTTTTCAGAACACATAATTTAAATGTTTCTGTTCTTCCCAAGATTACATGTGTAATTATACATATCATTATATATTAACAAAGTTATGAAAAACTCTTACTTTATTCTAGTCTCCTTTTAACTTATTTTATAACTTTTGTGTATTATAAACAATTCCTATATTTATGGATTCATAGTGATCAACAGTTAATAAGGGATTATATGTATATAGTCATTATGGTGTATAACAGGTAAGGATTATATCTAAAATGTATTGTAAAAGATGCACTATATTTTGAGAAAATATGTAGGATAATCTAATTTCAGATAGATAAAGGATTCCTCATGAATATAAAATATATGGAACTTGTATCTATCTTAATGCAAATATGTCTAAATTTTTACTTTGATAGCATAGATTTGACCCAGCCACTCAGTGATGAAATTGAGAAATTCCTTCTAAAAAAATTTCTTAGGCTCTTTTCAAAGTTCTAAAATTTTAAAAATCAGTCATCTTACTATACCTAGTTAGAAGAATATCCTAGCAGTTAGAAAACACAAATGAGCATGTCTATAGCTGTAATACCTAAATAAATAATAAGCTTAGTCATCACTAGATGATGTCAATCAATCATTCCTATTACATAGCAGTTCCATGAAGGAAAAAAAAAATTCTCCACTCTACTTTCATTATTGGATTGCATCTGAAGGCTCAATCCTGGCTTCCCATTGATTTAATTCAATTTTTACTTATTTAATTCAAAGTTACTTATAGAAGCATTTTAAATGAATACATTTATATGTAATTCCATCTGAATTCCATTTCAGGTGTTGTCCCTTTAACTTTGCCAATTATTTTAATTATATTATATTTATTTATCTTTTTGCAACTTCCTGGAATCAAGATAAAGAATTGGAGCTGGGATGCATAGTTTAAGATAGAGCAGTCAAAATTAATTTAGGCCTTCCTACCAACAAATCTTTCTAAAAGACAGCTGAGAGAACTTGTCATAATTCCTTGGACTCAGAATGCTAAGTGCAAAACTTAAGCAACTGCTTTTTATTTTAACCTTCTTCTGTTGTTTGGCCATGCATAGGGACAACAAAATTTAAGAACAAGTTAAGGGGCTGGCGCTCAAGTCAGAATGGTGATAGCAGAAATCGACATAGAGAACAAGGATACTTCTGTCTACCAGTATGGCCTGTTTCAAGAAGTGCATAATGGGGCCAGCGCTGTGGTTCAGTGGGATAAAGCACTGGCCTGAAACGCCGGCATCCCATATAGGCGCCGGTTCTAGTCCCGGCTGCTCCTGTTTCAGACCAGCTCTCTGCTGTGGCCCAGGAGGCAGTGAAGGATGGCCCAAGTGCTTGGGTTTCTGCACCCGCATGAGAGACCAAGAAGAAGTACCTGGCTTCTGGCTTTGGATCTGCACATTCTGGCCTTTGTGGCCATTTGGAGAGTGAATCAATGGAAGGAATATCTTTCTCTCTGTCTCTCTCTCTCTCACTGTCTGTAACTCTGCCTGTCAAATATAAATAAAAATCTTAAAAAAAAAAAAGAACAAGTTAAAAACATAGAAACTGTATAATTTTCAACCTTGTCTAAAATATACATTTCTAGAATTGAGCCAAAATTTTAAAGGGATGATTTTGAATAAGAAATAATGTTAGTTTTATATCTGGAAGTAATTCTTTAGATTTATTCCAATTACCATGTGTAGGGTATGGTGGAATGAGATACAATCTTTAGTGGATATCAGCAATTCATTCTCTGACTCCCAACTTGAGTCGCCAACACTACCTTCTCATTTCAGCAATCCAGTTTCATCTGGGTTTCCACCTTTCATCAGCCATGTGTTCAAGGAAGGTGACTTAATCCCTACACTCTTCTTCATGAGAAAGCCAAAAACATTAATTACATGGACTCCATTACAACTTTTGTTATGGTTTACAAACCCTCAAAATGAAAGTACTTTTTAGAAGAGCTAGAAAAGAGTACAAGAATCAAGTGAGTATAATAAACAGTGTTCCTGCCAACCCCTCACTATAAACCATCTTTCTTCTTAGATATAGCTGTGAGAATCATTAATTGACAGACTCTTCTTAACTTTGTAATAAGACTCAAGGATACATAAGAGGATTGAATCACCTCCCATGTTTTTTAAAATATTTTAAGTTGCTCGGCTTCTAGCTCTTTTGTTCCTTTTTTAAAAATGTTTTATTATGGAATAGTTTCGAATTTACATAACAAAAATGGTGAATCAGTAACAGAGTTCTCATATTCCTCTCAACCCATTTCCTCTGTTATTATCTCATATCAATATATTTTTCACAATCAGTGAACCATAATCACCTTCCCTTATTGAGTTTTACCCAAACTCTTTTAGCCCTCCCATCCCTTCAGATGTTGGTAATCAACATTCTGTGCTAAGATTGATTTTTCTTTTAAATTTTAGCTACTAATCACAAAGAACATGCAGTATTTGTCTTTCCATGTCTGGCTTATTTTACTCAACATGATGTCCTCCTGTTCCATCCATTTTGCTGAAAAATGATAGGACTTCAGTGGTTTTTTTTAAAAGCTCAATAGTATTCCATTGTTTATATATACCACATTGTCTGTATCTATTCATCTGTTGATGGTCACCTTATTTTGACTGTTGTGAACATGTAAACATGGTGGAGCAACTAGCACCTTGGTGCAATGACTTGATTTCTCTTGAGTGCATACCCAATAGTGGGAGTGTTGGATCATATGGCAATTCCATTTCTAGTTTTTTAAGAAATCTCCAAAATTATTTCTACAGTGGGTACACTAATTCTTTCACACCAACATTATGTGAAAGTTTTAATTTCTCAGCATTCTCACCAGCATTTGTTTTGTCTTGCCCTCTAGCTTTTGTTTCTGACCAGTCTTCTTCACAGAAACTACACCAGCATTTGCTGAAGGCTTTGGAAGCCATCGTTCTTACCCGGTCAAGACAGCAATTGATTCAACATGAAGACAAAATATATTGGCTATTCAGTTACCAAACCATTTTCACAGCAGGGTGTAAAGGGGAAAAATCTACTTAAGTGAAAAAATGATGCACACACTTATGCTAAGGGAAACCCCTTGATGAGCAATAATAGGTCTTTCAGATAAGAAACTTACAAGTCTCTAGGAAATAGGGGCTATAATTCTCTACATAATAAAACCAATCCAAGAAAGGAAGTGGTAGGTAAGGAAAGGGGAGAGAAAGACAGAGACAGAATTTAATCTGCAGACAACCTTCTTCCTACTTTTAAACCCCTCCAGCACAGCAGTAGCACATTCCAAGGGAAAACCTTCAGAGGCATGAAATATATGTTGCTCTCTTTGTGTGCTATGATTCAATTAAAAACCCAAAGAAAAGAACCACAGCAAAAGCACCACAGCTTTTATCGCTAAAGCCAAAGTCTAATCTTCCAAGGAGTGAATTCTAAGCAATTGTAAATAAAGAAAAGTTCATTACACTGAACATATGGATTTTGATCAAACCAGTATGGATTACATAGGATACAGCAGTAAGAACCTGGATTAAAAGAACAAAATATGACCAAGGAATATATAAGAGTTTCCTGAACTGGACAGAAATGGTACAGGGTTTATGAAGTGAGCAGGAAGTGATTTTGTGCAGAACAGCAAAATGGCGTAATGGATTGAGCATGGCGTTTTCTGCAAAGGGGCCTGGATTCAAAATCCTTTTCAGGTAAACCAGTGGTGTGATTCTCTGCAAGGATCTTCTCCTCCCCGAACATCATTTTCTCTGTTTATGACTCGTGTTTATAATGCATTTTTGTATGTTCCTGACATGCAATAAATCTAAATAAATTACACTATCTTTATGGCACAGAAGGACTGTGAACATTTGTGTTGAAATTGTCCACAACATAATATCAAAATATTTCATCCACTTACAAATCTGCTCTCATATATAGGTTTTCATTGTGTGCCTCTTTAGTAGAGCTTTTGCTGGCATCAATTTTCTGAAAACAAGCTCTGGCATACACTGCACCATGTAGAATTCTGTGATGAATGGTTGGAACATTAACTGCAGAGTTAGAATAGAAATAAACGAATAGATACTGTGCCAGAATATTTCAAATAGAATTGTTACAGTTGTGTGTGCATTTCTCAACCTAACCTGCCCTCCAGGATCCTCCATAAGGGCCCCACCCTGCCTGCCAATATTGTTTATTAGATTTGATAATGGAATCCTTTGATTTCCATTAAACAGTTGTTGGCTTGAGATTCTGTGATCATTGAACAATGGTGATGTCATGTAGACCAGCCAAACGCTTTTGCTCATAAATATTGGATATGCTAGTTTCCATGGTTTATACTTCTCTTGAATTTTAAGTTAACTGAGTACAATTTTATTTACTTTCACCACTCACTGAACTAGCAGTAGAAATGTAAAAATTATCATCTAACTGTTGTATGTTTTAAATATTAAGTATAAGTAGTATGTGATAGTAAAAGAAAAAATGAACTTCCAATTGTGATGGAGGCAGGGAAATGGTTCTTGAAATCCAGATTGCCTGCTAACATTAAATTTGGAAAAATTTCAGTAAGTTAATTTGCTAAAGATAACACTTACTAAATATTTTCCTTGATAATTTTGTTGGAAGTTCTTCAGAAAAATCTCGACTTTTAGTCAATGCTTTGGCTTAATTCATTACCTGAATTGTCCATGACCCAGTAATGGAATAACAAGCTGCATACAAGAAGATTTGTGATGTTCTTAGGTAAAGTTTCATATATTTCAGATAAAGTATATTATTTTATTTTTCCTGTAAATATTTCAACCTATAGCTTGTATTTTAATACAAAAACCAGCTGAAAACTATATTCTTTTCAAGAGAATAAGTAATAGTAACAAGACAGCAAAAATTTCACAAATGAACATTATGTTTACACTTTAACTGTGACAAATAAGATACAGATATATAAAGAGGCAGTTGTTTTGTTCATTTATCCTCTTTTTCCAAAACGTTCTCACTGTGATTCTGGATGCACATATTTTCCTATGATTTCTGTTGTACACTGACTCAAAGCACTGTAGAACAGTAATGGCTATAGCTTCTTCCCAGAAGGAAACCAAGAATGCTCTTACTGCCACTCAAACAGACTAGAAAAATGATATTTTTTTTAATTTTAAATTTTTAAACTTCATTTTTTCTTTTAAAATTGAGATAAGACTAGGCAATAAGGAGCATGTTTCTGAAAGAAGTGACCTTCACAGGGAAGCTCTTTTGCAAATCTTTCATGAACGCTCAAAATTGAAATTTAGGCACACCACTCAGACTATTCCCTATGCATGGATAATTTATACACCACTGTCCTTTCAAAGACCCTAGTGTTTTATTTCCCACATCCATCCTCACAATTTGTCCACAAATTGCTGGTATGAAATACAACCATCACTAGGATTTCTCTAGTGGAGAAGATATTAACTAAAGTTGATTTACTCAGGCTCACCATCATGGTTCCTGAGCAGCCAAAACTACCTTTCAGACTCTCTACCTCACCAAGTGATGCAGCTTCTAATGCCCTCTGGGTAAAGAATAGAAAGCAGATGAGAGTATTTCCTTTTTTTCTGAATGACAAAGCCATGCAATTATTCAACCTAAGAAAATTTGGTAGAGAATAATATTTGAAAAGCATCAAGCTCTATTTGCAAGAGGAAAAATTATTTTATTAACAATTTAATTTTTAAGGTTTAGCTACTTTCAGAGATTTTGTTCATCCTTAGAAGAGGCATATTTTAATTTGTTCATTTTCCTCTACCCATGCATTTAAGGAACTACTTTGTGTCCCTGGTCCCAGGTTGACCAATTAGATTATTTATTCCTTATTCCACAGAGATGGGTCCATGAATAAGAACATGAGCCGGATCATTTGGGGTGACAGATAAGCATGTGTTATGTGAGGGAAGGTTTTCTTATTTGAGTGAATCTGAGAACCATGTAAGTATTCTCACCTCAGAATTCTACCCTATAGCCTGCAAAATTAATCTCAGCTAGGAAGCATGGATGTTACAGAAATCTTTCCAAGCCCCTATTTCAAATTAATCTGCAGGTCTAACTGAAATGAGAGAAACTCGTCACATGTAGCTAGGGATTTGACCTATTTTTTTTTCCTTTTTCCTACAATATTTAGGTCATTCAGCTTTTTAGAGCTTCCACAGATCATGGCAAAAAATGCAGTATCTGCTGCTTCAGTGAACCGCAAGTTCCAGGTTTTCAATTCCAATCCTGATTCAAGAACAATGCAATGACCTTGTATCTTCACTGCTTGGATGCTTTCTTCAGTTTTTGAGTTTAGAAGTTACTCATATAATCCAAAATCCCATTCAAGATATAATGTGTTGTGTTATTCCTCCTGGGTAACCACAAAGCTCCTTCCAAGATTATTCCCCTGGAATAAACATTAATTCCCTTTTCTATAAGTCATTTAATGGTTTGGTTTAATGATTTCTCAAAAAATGATTTTTAAAAAATGTTTTTGAAGCCATAGTGATATAGCTTTCATGTACAAGCTATCACCGATCTTCTGAGAATTGTATGATAGTTTGAGCATTAGGGGGACAATTTAATCACTGACATAATATTATATCATTAAAATGTTTAACTATAAATGAGAGCATGGGAAGTTCAAAATAAATCATGCCAATGAAATAAAAATTTTCTCCTTAAATTTCTTTAAAAATGAAAAAGAATATATAAATAATAATAAATAATTAACACTACTTTCTAAATAGTTTAAATCTCTAAAAATGGTGAAAAGGAATATTCAGACACAATGAAATATATTCTGAATATGTTTCTTAACAGTGTTTGAAATTAATACAAATTTCCTGCTAATGAAGTAACAATTTGTTTTCATGGTTATTTACTAAATTACAAGTCTCATATATGCCTTTGCTTTATAATACACTATACATAAAAGCATTGAAAATGAGAAACCTTCAAGAATATGGGATTATATTAAATAGTACGATCTTTAATGAATATCTTGAGTAGTCTATTAAGATTGGATATATTTCTATAAAATATTAATATAATTTCATCCGATAATTTGACTAGAGTCCTGTAGTTAAAATAACAAGTGAATTGAAGATTATTTAAAGGTACATTTTGTACTCTGATTTCTATAAATACGAATATGAAAATAGGGAATATGTGAACAGATTTAACCTAACTAATCATTTTGATTAATAAAGGTTGATTATCAACAATGTACAAAGAATTTTAATCACATGAGAGAATATATGAGTAAAAGCCACACATTGTCTTGTCAGAATAAATAGTAATTTGTTACACAAAATAACTCATCAGAAAATTAGAAAATATGAAATATAATCAATAGATTCAGGTTGTTAGCAACATCTACTGCATATTTTCATCCTAGATTTCCTTGAGTCATTTGTCTATTACAGAGAAAATGCTGTTATTGCTACATTCATGCTATGGTCATAATCTATTTTCTAATTTTGTCTGTCACATTCTGGGGATTTACACCCAATCTTTTATTCTAAAGCCTTAATGTATTTCTTCATAAGGCCTAAGTGTAAACCCAATTGGAAATGGATCTTTTCTTTTTTTTTAAGGTTTATTTATTTATCTGAGAGACAGAATTAACAACAGAAAGAGGGAAAGAGAGAGAGATCTTCCAAATGGTGGTTCACTTCCCAAATGGCCACAATTACCAGAGCTGAGCCAATCCGAAGCCAGGAGCCAGGAGCCAGGAGCTTCCTCCAGGTCTCCTATGCGAGTGCAAGGGCCCAAGCACTTGGGCAGCCTTTCACTGCTTTTACAGGCCATTACCAGGGTGCTGAATGGAACTGGAGCATCTGGGACTCAAACCGTCATCCATATGTGATGACAGTGCCACAGGCAGGGACTTAACCTACTATATCACAGCACCAGACCCTGAAATGGATCCTTTCACAACCATCTCTTCCAGTGCCTCAACTTTTGTTTCATTGCCTTAACAATAAAATAAACAGAAAAAAAAATTGCTCTCTGGGTCCTGCCAAATAATTAGCTACCATAATTTTGCAGGTTTATTTACTGGCTTTGAAAATACAAAAGCAAGAGACTTCAATTAGCATGAGGGAAGCAGCTTATGGCAGGTATTTCTATTTATTTCTTCACAACACCCTGTTCATATCTCCTTTGTCATAAAAATCTAGTTTAAGATTCTCAATGATATCTAGGTTATCTTTCTGAGCTTCCTCTTAACATATGTTCACAGTCACTCACTCAAATCTGCATCTGCTCACTATCCAGTATCCCATGACCTTAATATCAACTCAAAAGCAATTGGAGTCCAGTTTTAAATAATTATGTGTTGCAGTAATGCATCAATGTCTGCTTCAAATTATTTTTGCCTTAGAAAGCATTACAGCAGTATAATTAGTGCAGTCATAAGTGGTTTTATATAGTTTTCAATATATTAAATTCAACTACAAGGAAACTAGAGGAACCATGTCCATTCTCTGGTCTCTATTCTATTGTATCATTATCTCTCTATGAAATACAACAAATAGTACACAAATATGGTTCCTTGTATGTGTGTTACACCTTAGCTTACAAATAAATTAAATTCTTGACCATTAAACATGTACAGTTTAAAAAACTAAATAAAGAAATATTCAAACTGCTATTTTCTGGATGTTCCCACTCTACCCAAACTCTGTATTTTATGTCAATGTGGGAAGCTTCAAAGTGTTCATCTTTTTTTTTTTCCACTTTGCCCTCTGAGGACAGAGGGTTCAAGATACCATCTTCAGCACAAAGTTGTGCACAGCAAGTCGAGTTGCCATTTGCTATGCCAGCATCTCATATTGGAATGCCAGTTCAAGTCCCAGCTGCTCTACCTGCCATCCAGCTTCCTGCTAATGCATGCAGGAAGGCAGCATAAGATAGCCTTAAGTACTTTTAGATCTATGACACCCATGTTGACGACCAGAATGGATTTCCTGGCTCCTGGCTTCAGCCTGGCCCAGACCTGACTTTTACAGCAACTTGGAGAATGAAACAGCAGATTGAGGATCTCTCTGCATCTCTCTCTCTCTCTCTCTCTTTCTCTCTCTCTCTCTTTCAAGCAAATAAACAAATCTTGAAAAACAAAAAGATATCATCTTGGAAGCAGAGATTAGGCCCTCACCAGATACTAAGCTTGCTGGCAGCTTGACTTTCTGCTTCTCCACATCCATAATGTAAGCAATAAATTCATGCTGTTTGTAAGTTACCCAGTCTAAGATATTTTATTATAGCAGGAGGAGTGGGCTAAGACATAAACTGAAAGATCTATAAATTTGAATAAAAATCATATATCACAAAAAGACTTTAGAAGAACAGTATACAAGACACTACAATAATGCTTATACTTGAACAGGTTGTTCCTTTCAAACAACAACAACAAAATTAATTGAAAGATAAATGAGCTATGGCTTAGCAATGGGGCATACAAATAAACTTCTCTTTCATTATTCTATAAATTGATAGTTTTGATATAAAAGTACACAACTCAGCATGGTGCATTAGTTTCCCTGTAAGAGTGGTAGGGATTTCATAAATATCCTAATTATGTAAGGTAAACAGACTAGTTATTACCAACACAAATTTCCAGGAAAAAAATAATTGAAGGCTCTCACATTAGAAATTACTTTTTTGATTTGGCAGCTTGTCACATTTACAATTGTTTGCTAAAAAATTTACTGGCACACAGAAACTTCACATGTATTTTTTGAATGAATTAATAAAAATGCTTTTGGTGTATTCTGGGTTTATCTAGAGCCTGGCAAACTTTTAGGTTTTGCATCTGGTGATACACAAATTGTCTACCTTAAATTAGTGCTGTGTGAATAAACCCAGGCATTTGGGAAGTTGAGCTTGTATGGAAGTTTTGGGACTAATAAGAGACAAATGAGGTACTGCTGAAGTAAGTCAGTAAAAAGAACATTTTCCAACAATATTGTTAAAATATAAATTATTTATCCATTTACTCAAATTAATGTAAAAAATCAGTACTGCACACACACTCACCCAAAAATCAAGATGTGAAATGATGATCTCTCCCACCAGCAGAGACCACATGAATGCTCCTGGGGGTCCCTGGGAACAATCCAGAAGTGCCAAGACATGGAACATCTAATGAATAAGTTCAACCAATGACAGAAAGCAGATAAAACAGACAAACTCTTGGCCTTTCTTCCTCCCAAAGTGACACTCCCAACAAGTAATGTTTGCATATGTTCTCTCTGGAAGACACTTCGTGGTTGGGCTACTGGTTTTGTTCTCTTGTGAATCTGACCAACTTAGAACAATGGCTTTGTTGTTTCTTTTCCTTCTTCCTTGCCCCATTTTCCCCATATTCCACATTTTTTAATTTCATTCTGAAATTGTATTTGTCCATAAATATAATATGTAACACATTCCATTATGCAGGGAACCCCTGCCAGGCCCAAAGGTGAATAAGGTACCATACCTGGAAACAAGTTTTGTAACAACTGTGATAGGTAGGGTCAATTGATAAATTCTGTATGGCACAATACGTGTTTCTCTATGAGCATTCAGAAAAAAGAACTAGGTACTATGTGAGATCAACAAGTTATGAAGAATAAAAAACAGTTTACTGACAAAGAACCAGCAGGTTAAGTACCAGTTTATTCCAAGCAGAGGGATAGCAAGAGTAAACAAAAGGGTAGAGGCATTTTCAGGAAACAATTTCTAGAAGAGCTTTATTATATATCTTCACACACTGCAAGGTGCTTGAATAAAACATCTTGCTAAGGATCTCATTGTCATTAGCTCTCAAATGCCAATTTGAATAATGTCTACCCCACAGTATTATCTAGTGAATTAAACTAGGGTATATGTGAAAAAAAAATCACGTAGAAAATGTCTAACAAGTGAGAAGACTTCCTCCCAACTCCCTTGAATGCTTTATATACTTTTAAAATCCATTTTCAATGAAACATACTGTGATTGCTACTCTGTCCAGTCTATTCCATCTACGGACAAGGTGCATTGCATGCTAATAATTTGAACTATTTTAATATGCATTTCCATTTAAAACTGACTAGTAAACATCTGTTGAACTGCCTAGAAAATGGATTTTGGAAAATGAGCTAGTGACTTAATTTAATAATGTGCAGGGAGTCAGAGAGCTATCAAATCTCAAACTCGACATAAATAATTTTTTTGACATTTGTGTTTTTCCACTTTTACATTTTTATTAAAATAATCTGAATTTATGCTTTATGGAACACTGAAGAAAAATTACCAATTCAACAACTTTGTGCTGTCTTCTCCCTTTTAGTAATTATTTTTACCATATACCAATTTGTTTGCATTGTAGGAGGCAGAAGTGTCAAAAAAGTATTACTATTTTACTGATAATTTTCTGTTTTATATATCCTTAATAAATTATTGTATGTGCCTATTATTTTCCACTAAAGTAAAGTGCATGATATCAACACAGTTCGGAAGTTGTACATTGACTGAATAACTTTTGGCTTTCATTACTTCATTCAATAATTAATTGCTAGGCTTGTCAGGGTATATTTTTTTAAGTGTACATTCCCCTACATCAATTAACTTCCAATGATTTGGAAGACTGTTATCTTGTCTAGGAGTTTAAATAAAAAGTAGATGTATGCAAATGAATGTTACCAAAAATCATGCTTCAAGAGTTTAGAGTAAGATACAACTGTCCTGAAGTGAAGAAAGATGATAGTGAAATATTGGGAGCATAAAAGCCAGTGAAAATCCATTCTAACTGCAAATTGTGAGTGTGTAAAGCAGGAAACACATTGGTATAAGTACAGGTCAACTGGTAATAGCATTATGCATATTCCTGAAAAATAAATATTTGAATAATTTGCAGTTCTAGAACTAGTTATCTTAAATTATGGGAAATAAATTAGTAGGTAAATAAGTAAGAGAGTACAGATGAAGAAGAGAAGTTAATTTTATAAAACATACCTTGTAGTTTTGAATTTATCTTTTTCCTCTTCTTTCCCTACTCTTTGCATATTTTTCATTGTATTAATGTAAGGAACACAGGAAAAATTAATAATCCACAATAAATTAATTCATAGATATTTTAGGCAAACTCTAAATAATATGTATTTAGTTCTGTAGGCATGAAGAAGCAGTAATAAATCTTGCAGATGTTTTTTCTAATAACCCTATCTCTACCAGTAATTACAAGCAGTATCTCAAAAACACAGTCACCACGTTTATTCCTGTGCTGTAATAGCAGCCTCTGTAATCATAGCTTAGAAAGCTAGAAAGGAATTCAAATAGCATTTTAATTCCAATGAAAATTATGCTCTGAATATTTTACCATTAACTATATTTTACTGATCTTTATTAATATATTTAGTTGTTCATGCTGTTTTTCCTTTTTTATGCATTTTTAAACAGAAAACAAACTTCCATTTGTAGATCACCTAAAGATGAAGCATTTTCTCATCCAAACCTCTTAATTACCTCTCTCTTACCAACCACTCATTTATTTAGTATTTGAAGGCTACAAGGATAACATAATTAATGAAACCATATATTGAAGTTCTGAATGAGGTTAGCCTATTATATCACTTACTACCTTTGTGATCTCAAATTCCTTAAACCCTCAGTCCTTAGCTTCTTCCATAATAAAATGAGAAAAATTAACTTTACCCCACAGAATCACCAAGCATACTCAATGAGATTAAACACAGCAACTACCATAGTGCCTAACTTAAAGCACACTCAACACATTTTAAACATTACAAATAATTTTTTTCAAATTTTGTTTATGTCAAGCCTTCCTTTTATTATTCACAACTTAAAATTCAGCACAACATTAACAATTTTATAAAATGATATAGAATATTCTACCAAGTTCCATTAATTTAAATCATTTCTTTGAACATTAGCAGGCACTCAATACATTTTAAGACTGCGATTATTAGGTCCCGGGTTTTGGCACATCAGATTATACCACTTTGTGCAACACCAGCATTGCATATAGGTGCCAGTTCAAGTCCTGCTTGTTCCCCATCAGATCCCGCTTCCAGCTAATGTACCAGGGAAAGCAGCAGAGGATGGCCCAATGGGCCCCGGCACCCACATGGCAGACCTGAAAGAAGCTCCTGGCTCCTGGTTTCAGCCTAACCCACCATGGCGGTTGTGGGATTTGGGGAGTAAACCAGCTGATGGAAGTGTGTTCTCTCTCGCTCTCTCTCCCTGTCTCTCTCTCTCTCTCAGGGTCTCTTTCCCCACCCCTTAACTCTTCCTATCAAATAAATAAATAAAATCTCTAAAAGCAAATGATTTCTGTTATTGTTGTTTTAACTATTATCCGTATCACAACTCCTTTTCTTTAGAATAAAAGGCCGTGATTTGAGCATTAGAAATTACAATACAGAAGCAAACATTCTATTATAATAGCTTTAAGAAATGAATATGAATATGTTTAAATACAAGGGATCTTCAAAAAGTTCATGGAAATGTAATGCCATGCCTTTTAAATGACACAAAGGAGTTGTTTTTCTTTATGAGGTGCCATGTGATGTTTCAATATATGCGTTATTGTCCAATTACAGCAGAAATATTGATTTCCTCGAACATTTAACATTTATTTATGGTGAAAACATTCAAACTGCTTTCTTCTAGTCTTTTTGATTTTGTTGTTGAAATATATGGTACATCATTATCATCTAAAGTCACCGTATTGAAAAATACCAGAACGTCTTACCCTTATCTAGCTCTAATTTTTTATTAAATTTTTTTCTGAACTATTTGAAGTATTCTCATACATGAACACTTACCTAATTTTTGACAGTCCCTCAACTATACTTCAGTTATGATGGTTTAACTTAAGACTTTTCAGCTTTATGATAGTTTGAAAATGATAAACCCCCATTAGAAAGCATTATTTGAATTTTTATGTTGTCCTGTACTAACAATGGGTAGCACAATATTTTCTCCCAATGCTGCTGCAACTTCTAGGCATTCACACCATCTTTAGGATAAATGACCAATACTTGACTGTTTGCTTGACATAGTTGACTTGACATAGTTGCTAAACTATGATGATCAGTAGATTCGCTGTGTTAAAATACAGTATTTTTGATTTATAGAGTTTATTGGGACATAGCTCCATTTTAAGTTGAAGTGCACCTGTATTCCCAGATTAACTGAAAGTAAGCTCAATAACTCACTTTTTTTTTTTTTTTTTTTTTTTTTGACAGGCAGAGTGGACAGTGAGAGAGAGAGACAGAGAGAAAGGTCTTCCTTTGCCGTTGGTTCACCCTCCAATGGCCGCCGCGGCCAGCGTGCTGCGGCCGATGCACCATGCTGATCCGATGGCAGGAGCCAGGTACTTCTCCTGGTCTCCCATGGGGTGCAGGGCCCAAGGACCTGGGCCATCCTCCACTGCACTCCCAGGCCATAGCAGAGAGCTGGCCTGGAAGAGGGGCAACCAGGACAGAATCCGGCGCCCTGACCAGGACTAGAACGTGGGGTGCTGGCACCGCAAGGCGGAGGATTAGCCTATTAAGTCATGGCGCTGGTAATTATTTTGCATTTCAAAAGCAGTAGTCAATTGTGAATCTTATGTACTCTACTGTGCCAATATATCCAAACCCCAAAAAATCAAAACCCCAAATTTAGATAGACCTTTTTTTTAATAAACCTGATTTTGATGATTATTAGAGACACAGGTCTCTTCTTATTCATCAAGAAAACTAAGAAAGTTAGGACTTCCTCATAGAGTTCTCAGCATTGGTGATAGATGGCCTCCAAGCTTTCCCCCACGTTATAATCCCTCTCTGGTATTCACACGCTTACATAGTTCCCTCTCACAATGATTTGACTTCTGAGGCTGAGTTATGAAAGACATTGCTGCTTCTGCTAAATAGAGTACAGAAACATCCTGCATATTGTTTTTTACCAAGTTAAAAATTAAATAGGGGAGGGTCTCTGCTCTTACTACTCCAAATTCCACTCCTATCATGGCCACCACAGGGCATCCAACCAAGACTTCTGAAATTTTAACTGATGAAATTACTTCAGACACATGATTTCTATGACTCAATAGTTCTCCACTTGCTGGCCACTGATTGAATGTCTTCATGTCTCAGGCACTGTCATGTGCTGAACGCCTGGCAGTCTTAAGGCTCTTACGTTCCGTTTCTCTTTCTCCCCCTTTCTTGCAAAATGAAACTTTCAAGATGAAACTTTCGTGTTTTGCATTAAGAAAAAGTCCTAAGTCTGCCATTGATAACTGTTTGCTTCATTATGCAGCTGCTTTTTGAGATTAGCATAGGTAACCTGCTGCTGCAATCTGTAGGATCACATGATGTCAATAGCTGGCAATTACTGCAAAATGAAACTTTAATAGAAAATTGCCAACCAGGTGGGCGGGAGTTATGACAAAAACGAAGCGATCACAATTTTGTAACCAATAAAAATATCGATGAAATGAGCACAATGGGGAACCTCTGAAAATTGTGAAAGTAAACGGAGCATAAATACCTAAGTGGATTTTTAAAGATTCTTTTTCTACCACATCTCTAGATTTGATTGATTGGTGTTATCTGCCTTATAAACATCTATGAGTTTATTCTCCTTATTTTTATCATACCTAGGAATCCCATGAAGTTAGTATTGGCAGAATTATTATGCTTTAAATTGTATATAAAGAATTATAATTAAGTTTAAAGGTATTCCTGTTCCTATCTGTCCTGAACACAAGGAGAAAGCACTGATGAGAGACATATCTGAATTTTTTAATCGATTGCTTGTTGCACCTGATTAAAGAAAGAATTTTTAGATAATCACTTGTTTCAAATAAAGACTATTAATTTTCTGTTCCAATCATCCCAAAAAGATATTGTTGTTGATGTTGTACAAACTACCCAAGCTTAACATCCAAATGAGTATTGTTGGGACCATGAAATTGCTGGTCAGACAGTATGACAGCAGCGATATTCAAAGTAATTAGCAAATTGAATGGGTAAGTGGCATCAACCAATCAGAATTGCCCTTGGTCATAGTTCTGAAGCAGAGTTAGTAACCCCTCACTATGCCATGGGTTAACCTCGTGAAGGGGCTCTAGCAGCTGAGTACTTGGTGAAATCATATTCAGGATAATTCAGGGAAGGGACAATTAATAATTGGAAGAGAATAATTACAGTATGTTAGTGATTGATATGACTGTGTCACATATATCTGGTGTCACTATGGCAGGATGAAATGAAAAAATATTTTTAAAATTATTCCAAAGATAACGTCACTCCCTAAACCATGAGTGCAACTCCTTTTTGCAACTGCCTTCAGAGCCAATTTAAAAGCCATACAAGAAAAAGTCTCATTAATTTCACCATACCTCATTTTTTTCCCCAAAAATGGTATTACACAACTTGTTAACTCACATTATTCTCCACACTTGGCTCTGAGTGGATTTCAGCTATTTCCAAAAATCCAACTCAAATTCCAAAGGAATATAAGGATATATTTTACAACGTTTTATGCAGCATCCAAAATAACTCCCAAATGAATAAAAGTTAACTGTACTATATTCCTATTATATATACTACAAATAGTTACTACATTTAGTTTTACACTATTTTACTATGCACTATTGACCATTTGGGAGTCTAAACTTCAGACATAGCAAAAATTTTAGGACAAAAATTCATAATACTGCAGAGAGAGGGGCTTTCTTTTGTAGAATATTCCTCCCCCTAATTACAACTTCTGGCTCTAATAAGTAGACTCATGATAATGACATATTGAAAGAAACAGGACAAAGTTTCCAAATATTTTAAAGTAAAAGGAAGCTAAGTTTTATTAAGTGTCCACTGCATGCCAGGAGTCCACATGTTACGAAGAGCTTTTGTGCATATGTAACAAATTTTAAAGACTATATTTAGCCAGGCAGTGTACCACATAGCTACATATTTTGTTATTAACCGATTGTTAACTGAAAACTCTTTTGGTTATTGTATTTTTTTCACAACATGTTTAAAGACCTGCTATGAAACAAGTATACATCAAATTATTTTACATTAAATTATTTATCCCATATAATATTCCTATTAGGAATATTTAGGAATAATTAGGAATAATTAGGTACTGTTAAATTCCCATTTTATCAACGAAATAGAGACTTGATGTAAAGATGTTAAGATTGCTTACAGTGACGAAGCAGAGCCAGGATATGAACCCAGGCACCCTAGAACCAAATTGGTTTCACTGAGGAGTATTAAAGGAATTGTTTAGAACACTGCAAAGAGCTGTGTCAGAGCTCAAGCTACTAAGACAAAGGACCGGAGACTATGTGGCTGAAAAACATCAGAAATCTATTTCCCACATTATGGAGCCTAGAATATGAACTCAAGATATTGTGCTGTCCAGGTTTTACTGAAGTCCTTCTTAAGAGCATACTTCCATCTTCTCATTACTTCTTCACATGGCAAAAGAGAGTGAGAGAGTTCTCTAAGATATCTTCTACAAGGACACTAATCCCATTCATGAGGCCTCCAATCTCATATTCGAATTTCAAAGGCCACACTTTCAAATATGCCATTGAGATTAGGATTTCAACACATGAATTTGGAGGAACACAAGCCTTCAGCTGATTATAGCTTGCTACTTTTCAAAATAAGAAATGTGGTTATACATGGATGGAGTTTGCACAGTGTAATATGATTTGCATATAGGTGAACACAAAATGAATGACCTACCCAGAAAACAAAAGAAAGATATGAGGAGTGAGGAGTTTGCACCATGCAATGGAAGGAACTCTCATTCCCCAGCATCAATATTTTCACTGAAGTCTATGCCAGAATGACTGAAATTTCCAGAATTTATCCACACTCTGAGAAAAATCAATGATTATCTTGTTTTGACACATGTGTTGTAAACTGTATGTCACAAGTCATTACTTTTATACTTAAAATATATACATTTAAAATTCTTTATTTTTAAAATTTGCCTGTTAGAAGGAGTCACTGTGCACTTATTCCTCATGTAGGATCTCTGTCCTTAATGTGCTGTACATTGAGATTTAATGCTATAACTAGTACTCAAACAGTACTGTTCACTTTGTGTTTCTATGTGGGTGCAAACTGTTGAAATCTTTACTTAATGTATACTAAACTGATCTTCTGTATATAAAGAAAATTGAAAATGAATCTTGATAAGAATGGAAGGGGAGAGAGAGCGGGAAAGGGGAGGGTTGTGGGTGGGAGGGAAGTCATGTGGGGGGGAGCCAATGTAATCCATAAGCTGTGCTTTGGAAATCTATATTCATTAAATAAAAGTTAAAAAAAAAATTTTAAAAAAATTTGCCTGTTAGAAATTGTTCAACATATCCACATGGAAAATTGGGGCAAATATATATGCTAGACAGTTCAAAATATTGAAGAAACTTTCTCTACCAAATTAGTAGACCAATACTAGAACTGCTAGGTATCTTTCCCAATCTTCTATTCTACGACTTTTGTAATTTCATTCTCTTCTTTATATTTATTTCTTTTGTTTATAAAATTTATTTATAAGAGAGAGAGAGCTCCAATGTGTTAACCACTCCCCAAATGCAGCAACTGGGGCTGGGCCGGAACTCAGTCTGGGTCTGCTACATGGGTGGGGAGCAGGGTCCCAACTACTTGAACCAGTGCCTGCTGCCACACAGGTGTGCATTATCAAGAGGTCTGAATCAGGGGTGGAGCCAAGATTCATACACATACACTCCACTACAGAATCTGTATTGAAACTGCATCCCATGGAGTCTCTTATCCCCTGGGCCACATGTTCCCCCTTATTCTCTATTTTTTCTTCAGGTCATCTATGTAGGCATCCTTAAACATATTTTTTTTTAATTTTCCCTTTTTAAATTTTATGGAAATGAAATCATTTTGTGTATATTGTGTGACTTTTTCTTTTTTTAACATAGCTGTGATATTTATCTATACTGATGTGAAACATTAGTTTATTTTTGTGGCTACTTAGTATCCATTATATACTCCAATTCATTTATTCTATCTTTGGTGGATAATGGAAGCATTAAAAGTTTTGTTGTTAACGAAGTAATGCTATTATGAATATTCTTGAATGATATCTCCTTGTCCACATTTGTAAACAAATCTCCAAGTTACATACCTAGGAGTTGAATTACTGTATGTAAGGTATTGGTAGGAATTTCTAATTACTATTTTCCTTTTGCGCAAAAACAGAGAGCTGATGAAGACATTTCCCTGACTTCTGGAAGCCAGTTGTGACCATGTGACTAAGTTCCTGCTAATAGAATCTAATACGAAAGGAATTAAAACCCTTCCTGAGTAGGCCTTAAAAATTTGGTCTGGGGGTAGGTATGTGGAGTAGTCACTGCTTAAGAAATTCACATCCTGTATCAAATTGTCTGGCTGTGCCTGGCTCAAGTTCCAGTTACTCCACTTCTGAACCAACTTCTTGCAAATGTGCACCTTGAGAAACAGCAGATGATGACCCAAGTACTTGGGCCCCAGACATCCATGTGGGAGATGGAGATTGAGTTCTAGCCTCCTGGTTTTACCCTTGTCCAGTTCTGGATGTTGTAGTGGATGGAAGATTTCTCTCTCTCTCTTTCTCTCTCTCTCTCTCTCTCCATTTCAAATGAAATCTGAAAATAACTTTTGAAAAAAGAATTAGATCTTTATCCATTGTATGCTCTTTTCCCTTCCCACACTCTAGGATATTTGCCATCTGTGATCCAGTTTACTAATAATACAAAAATGTCCAATGGCCTAAAAGTGACCAAATAAGGAGAGGTAAACATCACTGATCAATGACATTGTATAAGAAACCATCCCCCAAATTGTTCCATTCATTTGAGACTATACTATTAAAGGTAAATACCACAGGGGCTTTATTTTATACCATCTTAGCTTCTGTCTTATGTAATACATAGAAAATGCACCTTTAATCAGAGTTAGATTTTTTCAAAATTTTGCCAAGTGGTTGCAAGAGTTGACACTCTCACCAGCTGAGTATGAGAGTTCTCATTACTGCAAGTGTTCCTACCCATTTTGTATTGTTAGTGATTTTCATTTTTATAGTTGTAGTGAATGTGAAATGTTCTCACACTGACTTTAAGTGATATTTCCCTAATTACTAATTTTTGATGATTTTTCCATCAGATATCTTCTGTGAGTACATGTTTCATTCTTTTGCCCATTTTTCTTCTTCATTATATTTTTCTTAACTTTTTTAAGAATTCTTCATATTCAGGTAGACATCCTAGTCTTTTGCCCAACATCCTATAAATATCTTTCATCTTTTTACAGTGTCTTGGTGATCTTTTTTGGCGAAGTCAAATATCTCGGACTTTTCCTGTATTATTTTCACTGAATTTCTTTTTTGGCATTATGTAAAAAATTCTTCTCTTCCTTAATGGCATGGAACTATTTATCTAACCTCACCTAAAAGTTTAAGTTTTTATTTCATACACTTGAATAATTGGTTCACTTACTCAAGTTCTGATACGCCTTCTGTTGAGCAGAAGAGTAAAAGGTGGAGTTATAACAGGCATATGGGAACTGCAAATAATCATAGGTGTGTCCATGAGCATTTACATTTTTGTGAATGCCATCATTCACATTTTTTGAGAGTGTGGAAAAAGATTGTGAATGATTGATTGACAGCATTGTCTCCAGAAGTGACCTTAATGGTATTTAATAGGAATAAATGCTAAACCCTACAGTTAAACATGCTCTTAGTTACTCATAAACAGAACAGGTTGGACCCAGCTCATTTATTGCTTCATGAGAAAAAGACAGAGTTCTAATTTGTGGTTGACAAGCTAGGTATGACTTAACTGTGACAGGTTGCTAAGAAATCTAGAGTCTCATCCTTCACCAAGAATAGAATGTTCAGATCGTGGGTGAGTCTTCTCAGCAGCTGGTACTCATTAAAGAACAATTAGGTTATTGCATTTTATTCAGGTGTTATTCTTAAGAAGGATATAGGTAAACCCAAGGACAAACAGGTAAAAGTTATTAAAAAAAAAAAAAAGTAGTTTAGGCTAATTAAAAAAAAAATCTTCCATCAGCTGGATGGTGTCTTCAAAAAGAACTGATTGACTCAAGAAAATAGTGATCTCCTTCCCCAAAACTGTTGGCACTAGAATGGAAGCTGAGACACCATTTACCAGGGATGTTACCAATAAAGCTAACATCTATTAGTGCCTAATACAGGTGAGAAATTTTCCTATGCATTTTGCCTGCCTTTACCCACTTAATATTCACAGCAGTCCTGGGAGATGAGAACAATTTGTCATCATTCTCCAAATAAGGGTCTGAAACTTAGGTTAAATGATTTGCCCAAAGCCACATAATTTGTAAAAGGCAGAATGCACATCTATCTTGTGACCAAAGACTGAGTTCTCACTCACACTGCTTCTCACTTCTCAATGATGTAAAAAGATCTGCACTGGGGAGAAGTTGTACTATGGTACCTTCTAATTCTGAGACAACTCGATTTTAATAAAACAAAAATGGTTTGCACTGGGAACATAAAACAGTATAGAAAACAGACACCATAGGGAAATGGGAAGTGGAGTGAGATAAGCACAATTTAATGAGGAGAGAAAAAGTCTGGAAAGATCCTAAATGGAAGACATTGATACAGGAAAAATTACTCCTGATAGGTTGTAAGCACGGAACACTTTTTGAAGGCTATGCACACATGAGAGAAAGGTGACTAGGGAGTTGGAAGCAGCAAAAAAAAAAAAAAAAAAAAAAAAAAAAAAAGCAAGCAGCATTCAAAAATCAGGGGCAGGCATTTGGCACAGTGATTAAGTCACTGCTTGGGATGTCCACATCCTACACCGGAGTGCTTCGGTTAGCTCCCAGCTATCCTGCTTTTGATCCTCTTCCCTGGTGATGCCCAGTCTTGGAGGCAGCAAATTACTTCTATCCCTGCTGCCCACTTTTCCTTCCAGCCTCCTGGCTTCATTTTGATCCAGCACTGGCTTTGAGTTTTTTGTGGACCAAGTTACCAGATGTAAGACCTCCGCAACCTCCTCTGCCTCCCCCTCCTCCTCTTGAATCTCCTCTTCCACCCTCTCCTCCACCTCTTCCTTCTTTCTCTTTCTCTTCTCTATCTCCCTACCTTTCAAATACAATGGACATTAACTATTTTTTTTTCAAATACAAAAATTGCCCTTCCCTTAGCAGCAATGACATTTGATAATCTATAATGAGGTTCCAAACACCTCATTTTGTTTCTAGAAAGAACTAAGGGAAATAAAAAGGAATATCATCTTCCCATTAGTATCAAGGGTTTTATAAGTAATTGAATAACACCCTTCACTTACAAAAGCCGGAGTAGTAAGATGGTAATTAGATCCAAACGGACAATTTTTAAGCATTAGTGCATGCCTACCCTCATTTAACAAACATTTATTAAATGCCTACTATTTGCTAGACACTTTCCTAGGCACTAGGGATATAGCGGGAAAATATTTCTCACTTTGCAAATACATTTCCCTGTATTCATTGACTGTGCTCTCTGTGCAGAAAAGTGCACACAACTGAATATGTAAAATAAAAAGTTATATAAAACATGTGTGAGAGCTAAGGAGAAAAATAAAGCAAGGTAGAAGAGAAATGAGTATATAGGGAGAATTGTGTGCCTATAAGATTTTAATTAAATATTATATGGGAAGTGGTCCATAGAGACAATGTATTCAGGTACACCAGGGCTTGGGTCAAGCTTCTGAATCACAGAAACTGTGAGGTTTCATGGCAGTGTTAAAAGGACAGTGGGCAAAACATTTGCCATCTCTTATTCTCATGTCCTCATCTTTAAAAGGCAAATCCTAATATTAGCACTCTTGGCAACACAAAGTGGGTATGTGTTACAAATGAGTCATTGAACTTGAATATGGTCTGCAAAATGTAAGATAACACATACATGTAACTTCATGGTACTACAAAAAATCATTTGTATTTTTTAAATCCCCTCCTCACTTTGTCATCCATGGAATCTGTGGATCCCTGAATATATATGTATATATGTGTATATTTATTTGTGTGTGTATGTGCATCACATAAAGAAAGAAAGAAGAAAGGAGAAATTTTGATTCAGTAGCAAGAAGATACACACACTGGGTCTCGACCATTTCATATCTCATATAACCCACCTAGTACAGATAAGCTGACAAGGAGCAGTATATATCTGTAGTGAAAACTCAGGAATAGGATCCTTTGAGGCTTCCAGGAGCTTCTAAACAGACCAGGGGCAACACAGGCCTTCTCCATTTGGGTCCCCATGGATTATTAAAGACTCTGCAGAGTTCTTTTAATCACCTCCGAATTGCTGGTTTCCTTCCTCCATCTAAGAGACTCAACAAAATGGAACTTGTCAACTGTGCTTATGGTAATAAATCTCCTATCCAGTATTTCTCCTGACATTCTAATGCCTTCCTGAACATAATAAAAAGGTCATTTTCCACCTGAATTCATCTTCTCCAAGCTGCCTTATATTTCTGCAAATCCAAGTTTCAACAAGTTTGATTTCATTCCTTCTACAGTATTTTATTTGCTTTAACCAAGCTAAAAATCCCAACAGCCACTCGAAGCTGCTCTCTAATAGCTTGAATGGGGATTATATTTTATTGGCTGCCTGTATAATGTGGATACATTTCGAAAGCCAAACTGCTCCTTTTCCTTGAGTGACAGAGAATTAAATGCTCCCTTTCAGATATTGCCCGAGGATTTCTTATTATTTTGTTTCCCACATCAATTCAATTGCTTTCTATGTATCAATTATGCCCAGATCAGCATTCTCACCTCAATATAAAACAAGCCTTCAGAAGCTCTAAGACAGGAGTAAACCGTTCATTTTGCACAACCCACTCAGCTGTATTGTCACATCTTGTATTTCACAATCGTGTTTCTGGCTTTCAAGGGGTGCAATTCAAGTAGTAGTAGCTTTCCAGCAATTACACGTCCTCACTGCTGAGAAATCCCTTCCAGAAAAACGGTTGTATTTACTTTTGGTGTACTTGGGTGTTGATTTAAGTGCAATCATCATTTCTAGACAACATGGTCAGGAATACTGTTCCATTTATAATGAAAGTTTGGGGGGGGGGGCGGTTGGGAGGTCCCCTAAGCAGAATTTGGGAAAATCTTGAACTTTGGCCAGTGATAACCGCAGAACACAGGAACCCACTTGCTTAAGCTACCACATCTGTGATACTCATGTGTGTGATGGTCATTCTTCCCCCTCCCCGACACGATGAGTCAACGCCATGTGATCCACCAGGCAGACTGTGGCCTTTCCTCTGGAGGAACAGAGTCCCAGGACGATTTGTAAGGACCACGTCGTGACCGCGATCTCTGTCGCGCGAGGCGGGAACCAAATTATACCGGGGGCAGGTGTTGTCCCCGCCTCTACAAGGCAACGGAGAGTGCGCGCGTCCCCAGCTACAGCGCCGCCAACCCGGCCATCCTGAGTCCTGTGAGACCGGCGAGCCGTCTCTGCTCCTCGGGATGCAGGACCGCTTTCTTCAGCTCCTCAAGGAAAATGTTTCTTGAAGGGGAAGGGTACCCTTTGGGACACTGCCAACACCCAGAAATATCAGCGACCCCTCCTCCCGGGGCCGGATTCGTAGACCCCGGGAGAGCAGGTGACCATTGGGAAAAGAGCGGGGAGACCCTAGGCGAAGTACCCAGCTTCCTAACCTGAGCAGTTGCTGGGCTAAACCCAACCCTACCGGGGCATGGAGGCAACCGCAAGCAGCTGCAGCCTGGAAGGGTGCAATACTTTGGACAGAACCGGGAAAATAAAACAAAAAACCAGAACCCTTTGCCCACGGGATCTGGGGCTGCAGGAAGCACTCCACTGAAGAAGGGGGCCGGGGAGCAAGGGGATGGGACACAGAAGAGGAAAGAGACTTTTTCCTATTTGTCTTCTAGATATTCTGTTTTCTGATTTGCTTTTTCCTCCACTGAGCCCAAAAAGGAATTCGTTGCGATCCTGGGGAACTTCCATTACTTAATGAAAACCAAGACAGCATGTGTTTCTTCCTCTTCTTTAAATGAATTTAGCAACATCTCCCTCACTATCTTCCCCATTCTTCCTCCCTCGATTTACTCTCTCCTACACCATGTTCACTGCAGCCAAAGCTTAACGCTCCATTCGTCTTTTGGATCAATTGAAAACATGTGTCTCAGATATTATGTTCTGTGTGTAAGGTTTCCATCAGCCTAAATGCCTTTAGAGTATACTTACTCTTCCACTAATTTGGACTTCCATTCCCAATGCTCCAGTCCTTTCTAGTCCAAGGTCTCAATTAATAGTGAGATCTGTCCCTCCCTCTCTCAACCCCTCCCAGTGTAAAAAGAGCACACATTTTCATTCCACTCCACTTGCATTCCAACCCCTTGCTGGGTTGCTGTTTTGCCTGCAGGCTCTCAGAGCACATCAAAGGAATCTTGCTTTGACTGCCCTTAGACCTGAAGTTGGTGCCTATGGTGGGGCCTCTCTATAGACTTGGAATCCACACATCTTCATTGCCCGCCCCCCTCCCCCCCCACCCCCAGAGCCTGCTTCAATTCCCTGTAATAAAAACAACCCAAATGCTCAGAGCTTGAAGGAGGATAATCTGACTTCTACGCTACATCCTCAGCACAGTTCTTACCCTTCTCTCTCCCCTGCTTTCTTTTTCCTCATGTACCTTCCTTTCCCCACCAGCACTTGGGTTTCTGGCATGTCAAAACTTAATTCAACATTGTTAATTCAGATATGAGAAAAGGCTGGTATTAGACATTTCAGCTTTGCTGTACAGTCTCACAGAGTATAAGCAATCACTCATTCAACAAAAATGCATTGCACACTGACTAGATTCCAAGCACTGTGAGAAGGCCTGAGAACCGAGAGAATAAATACATCACTTTCTCTTCTCCCTCTGCCATTAGTCATCGTCATAATATCATCATCATCACCATTTTTCTTGACAATATTCATTGAGTCCTTAAAAATGGGCATTGGGCTATATCTGGCAGTCATATGTACATTTTGATATTTAATTATTATAAGGATCCTATGAGATCAGCACTATTATAAGCTCCATTTTATATGTGAGAAAGCTGGGAATTAAAGGGCTTGAGCAGCTTCCTCAGTCTCTACTCTTAACAAGTGTTGGTGCAGGCATTTGTAAACCAGACAGTCTGACTCCAGACATGTGGCACATCTCTGCTAAGGAGTCGCTGCTTTAGTGGTGAAGTCAGACTTGTAAACAGATAAATATATCAAAGAGGTAAGTGCTATAGCCTTAGAAATACAGAAGCAGCAGTGACTAACAGTGCCTGGGGGAATCAGGAAAGGCTTAAGAGACAATTTGACATAGGAGATGGGTCTTGAAATAGGAGTAGGAGTACCCAAGGCAAACAAAGGGATGAGAGTGGGAAGTACATTTCCTGCTGAAGGTGCCATGTCTGTGATGGCACTGCTGAGGAAGGCTGCCAAGGTATGTGTAGGAAATAGTGAGTGCAGCGGAGTGCACGGGAGGGTTGTGATCCAAAACTAAAGACGGGCAAACATAAAAGTGAAGATAAGAAGGTCAAGAACTTCAGAGATCTTGCCAGAAAGTGTAGCCTTCAAAATGACGTTTATTCAATGACTCCAGCAGAGATTTTAAAGCAAGGAGTGACATAATCCTGCATGTGAATGAATGTATATCTATTTGTCTGTCTGTCCTAGGATAACCAGGGAAAATCTAGAGAATGAGAGATGTAACGATGCTAGTTCTAAAGTTGATGTACAGATGTGAAATATGATGAGGGACTGGGCTAGGAGTCATGACATTGCAAAGAAGGAATTTTGTTGTCCAAAGAATATTGTCATGAGGCTTCTATCTGTTTCTAGGATAAAAGGCTTTAGGCACAAAGAATTTTATTTGAAATAAGAAGGCCTCTTAAGAGAGAACCAGACTAAGCCTCTTAACTTTACTAGTATAGTTCAAGTCCATGAAACTTAGGAAGATTAAAAACATGAAATTAACTAGAGAAATAATAATAATAGTAACAGCCACAGACTTCTGTACACACCCTAGCATCTTTCGGTACATTTGACCCCCATAACAATTTTTAAGGATAAATACAAAGCAACTCTTAACTGCATTCAACAGAGGAGTAAGCTGAAGTCAGTAACTTGGGGAAGGCTGCACAGATAATTAGAGACAGAACAGGGATTCAGAACCAGACTTGCCTGATCCCAGAGCTCACACAGCTTTTATATGCTATGTCCTGAGACTGAAACCTACATATCCTTGCTCCTCATCCAGTGCTCTGTTCAGTAGCTATTGCTGCTTTTATCCTCCATTAAATACATTTCAAGCATCACTAGGCACACATCCCTGACTGTTTGACTATCTATACTACTGGAATTATCCTAAAGTAGCATTTATTGTGGATTCATTGTCTGACAAACACACTAAGCTAAATATTACGATGATACTTTCTAAGAAATGAGGGTTGTATGGTGAAAGAAGGAGCAAATACAAATGACATTAATATGCACCCAGAAACAGCAAATTGAAACTTTGCATGGTCTAGGCACAAAGAATCAAAGGCAATTGGAGAAACAGCTAATGTTATTCAGATTTTTCCTCTGCCAGCAGCTATCCGCATGTATCATTTTTTATGAGAAAACTGACTTGGAGTGGTAAAATACTTTGCTCAGTGTCGCACAAATGCTAAGTAAATGAGCCAGAATCAGACTCAGGTTTATCTGACACTAAACTCAGGTTCTTAAACACTGTGTGTGGCTACAACTATTAAAGTGATTAGGGAATGCTGAAGTCAGTCCCATGGACAGCAGCGGCTGATAAAGTGCTAAACAGCCAACTTTTTAAAAAGGGAAATAAAGGAAAGCTCTGATTTGTAGTGTTGGCAATTTCCAATGTCTGTAGAAAGTACATAACTACAAATTGACAGTTTTCAAGCTGCCAACATGACATCACCGGAGACAGTGTGGGGAAGAGCTCTGCGGCCAACTGCAGAGAGCTTCCAGCACACTACTGTAGCATGCAGGAAGAGATGCTGGGACAGCATTTTACAAGTAAAGGTGAAAAGATTTTGGAGTGCTTTTTGGAGAAAGGATAACGGATGTAGGCTTTAGTGGAGGTTAGGTGAGTTATATTCAAAGAAGACACGAAGATTGAGGTAATGGTGATTAGACGAAATAGAAAGATGGATTTAGGATTTGCTGGGCAGCGTTAGCTTTAAGAATCACCATGCTGATGGATTAACTATTTTCTTGAAAAGAAGGCCTAAATATTGACATATACTGTTTGAAACTTTTGGCAGACACTTGTTTTAGTGGCTGCTAAAACTGAAATCGTACTTAAAAGGCTCAAATCAAGGCTAGATGAATCAAAAAGATTAGTCAATATGTATTTCTGGCTATTTATCTTCTTTTTTCTTTCCTTATGGCAAGGACAACAGCAGGCTGATCAAAGTGATATATTGCTGGACAAAGAGCCTTAGTAAAAAATATGGCAAATATATTTGAAAAGAGTTACTCAGTACTCACCTTCAAAACCTGCTTATTCCATCAGATTGTCTGAGTGTACCTTATATTGACTTTGTATCTAGAGGAAGTAAGTATATTTGCAAACACAATAGAATATCTATTTCCTCACTTTATTTCACATCTTTCTAAACATAAAACAATACCAATGCTTCCCTCATTCCTCACATAATTAGACCATAGATTGGATAGGGAAATGCTATTTAACAAATAATTTTCTGTTTTCCTCTAAACAAATATAGCCTCCTAAAAGAGAAAAGGATGAGACTAAAACTAGGTTTCCCATGTTCCAAATATTTTTTTTTCCCTCTGTTAACCAAAAGGTCTCATTGTGCACAATGCAGATGGAGAGCCATATTGGTGTTTAGAATCAATGCAAAATAATACAAGGAAAAATAAGTACATATCTGTTGGTATTGTCTGTTTGCTGGGTCATGGCTTCCCATTTCTGTGAGTCTGAGATGCTGTCAACATGGTGCCCACTTGCTTCCTGATTGCAAGGTAGGACATGTGACTGCCTGGCCAATTACAGGAAGGGATCCTATTGTTCACAGTAAAATACACAAGAAGTGACAGAGCCAAGCAAAACTTTTTCATGAGTAAAAGGATCTCCTTTCCTTTATGATCTCAATTTTGTGGATGTAGACTCAGATGTTCAAATAGCCATCTTTTCTGTATTGAGGCAGCTGAGCTAAGCAGAGGAAATTGAGAAAATAGTCAAAGCCAAGCAAAGGCCTGTAAAGCTAAGATATGGAAAGATGGACAAAGAATATTAACAATCTTGCTCAAATGCCTGGATCCTGCTATGTCTAAATATATACATGCTTTTGAAATTCTCAGTTTTACCTGTTAAGTCACCGCCTCTCCTTTTTTTTTTTTTTTTTTTTTTTTTTTTTTTTTTTTTTTTGACAGGCAGAGTGGACAGTGAGAGAGAGAGACAGAGAGAGAAAGGTCTTCCTTTTGCCGTTGGTTCACCCTCCAATGGCCGCCGCTGCAGCCGGCGCACCGCGCTGATCCTGGCAGGAGCCAGGAGCCAGGTGCTTTTTCCTGGTCTCCCATGGGGTGCAGGGCCCAAGCACCTGGGCCATCCTCCACTGCACTCCCTGGCCATAGCAGAGAGCTGGCCTGGAAGAGGGGCAACCGGGACAGAATCCGGCGCCCCAACCGGGACTAGAACCCGGTGTGCCGGCGCCGCAAGGTGGAGGATTAGCCTATTGAGCCACGGCGCCGGCTCGCCTCTCCTTTTTTTTTCTTTTGGATAAGCTGAATGGAGTTGGATTTTTCTTACTCTTAACTTTAAATCTCCTGACAATTACAAAAGCCATAGTAAAAATTCTCACTTAATGTCAGAATCTTGTTGGCTGGCTGGCTGGCTGGCTGGCTAGAATTATATAAATAATATTTCCCTGATTTAAAAATATGAATGGCAGACAGGATGAGGACATAGTGAGAGGTAAATTTCTTTTTGGCCAATATTTTAAGATATGTTAATTTATTCTGTTTTGTTTCTATGATCTATGACTCATCACTTTTTGGACATCTGTTTCTTTCATTGGCACACAGGCCATCATATACTCATTCCTTCATTCATAAATTATCATGAGTTCATGCTAAGTTTGTAGAAAGCAGGCAAAAGACAGGGTATTAAGTTGGGAGAAGGGGAAAGGAGAAAGGAGCCATTCATCATTTTCAAACTGGAAGGACAGGTTAATACTAGAATAAGTATTTTTCATCTTAAATTTCACATCAGGAATTTATGTGGATGGAGAAGAGCCATCTCAAGATAGAAAAACTGGTTAATGTACTTAGAAAAGAATCTCCAAAGAGTGTCATTCTGAATTAATTTTTTAGACTTAAAGACATTTTAAAATAGTGCATGATTCAGATTATACCTTAGATTTCTCAGGGCTGACACAACTATTGATTTCAGGATTAAATGGACACTAAATTCAACCCTTAAAGCAAAGAAATATCAAGGATCAGCTTGGAAAGGGTACACAAAGTAGAGATCATACCAATTAGCCTCATTGAGAAGGTGGCTCTTAGTTACTCAGATCTTTTTACCTCAGTAGCAGTTGTATCATCTTCTACCTCATTTCTTCCCTGCTATTATCTCCCGCTACTGGATGGACTATTTCACCCTATAACTTGGGTGTCATTCTCTATAATAAGACAAGTCATTTGACTTGAAAGATGTATCAATAAACTAGCATTAATAGAATTTTAAAACCAGAATAATGGCCAAAAGCATTTGATCTACCTCTTTGACAGCTAGAACACAACACAGATTATGGGGGTTTTGTTGAAAGAACATATACATGTTTATAAACATATACATGTTTATAAATGTTTTTGCACATTGGCCTATACAGCTGTTTTAATATGTTTTGCATTTTCTCACAATCTTTTCACCTTGAGATCAATTATTAAGTGAATTTCTTGCCCTTACAAAGAAAACTAAACACATTAAACACCTCCATGTAATGTTAAAATGCTGGACATTAAATTAAATTAAATATTTGTCCTAAAGCTCTGTTAGCTGAATACATTATGAATCATCTATGTTTGTGGAATACACTGCTTAGAGTTATAACTTTGCCAAATTCACCCTGTAGAGAACAAAGTATAAAGAACATTGAGGCTTAAAACCTTTGATACTGAACTAAGTCTGTAGACTCTGCAATATTGGTACTGCATCTATAATCATGCCTTAGTGAAATGTTATATAGAACATTACTCAGAATGTTTGCTCTGAAAAGAGTTTTTATAAATGCATGTATTTGAGATTGATTAATGCTGTCTGATATACATCAGATCTTATTATTATTCCTAGAGTTTGACTTAAAAGTTACAGAGTGTCTTGTATATTTGCTCTACTTGAAAGTGCTATATTTGCATTTAAACAAGAAGGGTACCCATAACAGTGAATTCTGGTTAAGCGTTTGGCTCTTAGGACCTCCATTACTTCATCTGTCATTTAAAATACTTAGATTAGCTCAGTGGTTTTTCTGACTACAGGAGGTGGTGAACCTCTTGCTACATATCAAACTTCAGCCAAAACAGATCCATCTTATCAGTTTATTAATTATTTTGCATTATAACATATTATTCACTGATATTATCATGAATTCATGGCTTCACTATTATTCAAATATCATGTGCCAGCTCTGTCTATTTTTGACATAAAGCGGAAGATAAAACAAATGAAAAATATGAACTTATTGAGCATTGTTTATAGCAAAGAAAGGTATATCATTAAAATCCTTAAACTAAGTATATATTATGCTAGAGGCTGATAGATTATAATGGAGAAAAATGAAGCAGGAAAGAGAGGTAAGGAATTTGGGGGTTAGGGAGTTAAATTTTAAATAATTGTTCATGGAAGGCTCAATAAGAGTGAGTAACAAGTATTTGAGCAAAAGTATTAAAAGAAGTGATGGAGCCAGTCACATTAATGGCTGAAGGAAAAAATTTCCAGGTAGCAAAAACAGAAAGAGCAAAGTCCCGGAGATGTGAGTGCATTAGGTATATTTAGGAATATTGAGGAGATCTTTGTAGCTGAATCAAACCAGAGTCATCCCTATCCTAGAAGAAGGTTTACTTTCAAATACTCACTAATAACATTTATTTAAATCACTCTTTTTAAATTTTCACTTTATACGAAAGTTTCCTTCCCCCAAATGCCTGCAACAGCTGGGGGCTGGGCCAGGACAAAGCCAGCACCTGGTATCAATCATGGGTCTCCTAGAGGTGGTGGCAGGGACCCCAGTATATGACCCATCACCTGCTGCCTCCCAGGGTGCCCATTAGCAAGGAATCTAGATTAGAAGAGGAGTTGGGACAAGAACCAGGTAACCACATGGGATGCAGGAATCTTAACCATTGAGCTAAATGTCTGCCCCTGAAATTACTTGTAAGGCCCTGAAAAGCACTAGGATTCTAAAGTTCTTTCTTATATTACATAATCAATGAGCCTTGATTCAGTGTTATTAATCCTTTTTCCTAATTAACAAGTCTTTTCTCTTCAAGGATTATACATTTATCCAAGAATTGCTTCTTAATACTTTCTTGTGAACTCAACTATCTTATTTATTTTAGGAGAAAATAGTATGTGTAACTGGGGCCTTATACATAATTAATTTGACTTTCTAGAAGTCCATTAGATCCATGGTGATTTCCTTGTTTTAAATATAAAATATATTTTATGTTTTACCATTACTATATCTTCACCTCATATTCCTAAATGGAATTATTATTGATCACAATGACTAGTAAATATCTGACAAGGCTAATAGAGATTAGTAAGGGACATCTTGAAAATACTTAATCAAGTTCAAGTTTCTTTGAAGACATCAAACATATGAATAACCATACTCTGAGTCATTTTCTACTTTCCAAAAACCTAAGTGAGACACTTAGTTCAGTTAAAAAGCTGAAAATATACTGTGACCTTTGAGGAGAAACTCTCAAGTTGTAGGGTAATCCCAGACTGTTATGCCTTGTGATTGTATTATTATGCATCTACTGAAATCAGTAATGAACTAAGAGTTTTGATATACTAAGGGTTTTTGACATCCACTTTATATGGTGTAAGTTTCATAGTCAAATTTCCTAGCTAGATTCTTTTCCCATTGCTCATGTCTGGGACAGGAAAGAAAATGACTAAGTGGATTTCTAGTTCTACTGAAATAACAACGAACATCTTTTTGTGCCCAGAAATTGAGCATCTGAAACAAAAACTTAATGTTTACCATAGACTTTGAAGTTCTTTGATCTTCTGAACTCCAGTGATATACCTTTATTAGCTAGTATCATTGAAAATATGTTACAGAATTTTATTAATTCAATGACTAACATTAGTATCAGCAATTGACATTATAGGATAAATTCAATGGGCATATTCTTAGAAAGTCAAATACTCATTTCACTTCATGGTGATATCTAGAAGTGATTTTAGAAAGCATTTGTTTGTTTGTTTTTTAAAAAAGCTTTAGATCCTGAAGCAAAAGTCTTATCTTATACATAAGTAATTTGTTCCTCTTTAAAAGTTTTATATCGTCCAAGAATTAATATAAATCCCACTTAGCCCCTACTTTAATCTGTGTCATCAGTGCATTAGCCCAGGCTCTTGCTTAGAAAAGTCACTTAGGAGTTTTACTAATCAATCTTTTATTCTCAGCTTTGGGCTTTGGGTTTTATTCTCTGTGATGGCGACTTTTTTTTTTTTCTGTCCAGTTTCTCTTATAGATTGTTTTCTCAATTTATATTCCAAAGTCCTCACTGTAGTGACTAAGACTTGATCCCTTTTCTTTGCTTTCCTAAACTTAGTTCATCCAAGTTCAATTATTCAAGAACCAATGGAACCCCTTTCATCCCTTCTTGTCATTACCCCTTATAAATTCAAGTTTGTGTGAGGGTACATATTTTATAAAGAACTCCTTCTCACTACATAGAATTCACTTTAAAATGTGGCTGGAGTGCTCTATCTACTTGCAAAGTATGACTACATGTACGTATTCACCAATGGGGAGGAACAAGGTGAAGAACACGAGCCAAATGTTGTTGAATTGCATGCAGTTTTGTTCAAAAATAAGGGGGGGGGCACACAAAAACACTATGACATATGGTGTTGAAGAGCAAATGTCTTCAGCTTCCAAAATCATCTTTGGTGAAATCACATCCCTAGTCAAAAATCTTTTAAGCTAACCTGGGGAAAAATCACTTTCATATTTCAAATGCTCACATGCCTTAACTGGCTATGTTGTCCCATAATGTTTTAGTACAGGACAAAGGGTCCTGACTTGAACACTGGGGCTCCTGAGTTCTGGTCTCAACAGACCCCAAGTAGGATCTGCCTACTGTGCTGTGTCACTGCTTGGAGCATACTGTCCTGATTGATGATGCATTCTTTTATATTTAAAATGCAAAGCTCTTCTTATGTTCCAGGTAACATGAAATATTTCTCCCCTGGCTGAACATTATTCATTTTACCTCCTGCAGTCAGAAGTACCCATCACGAGGCTCTGATGCATGACTAAACTCTCTGATAAATATCATTGGGATACTATGTATCCTCGGTTGTAACAAGAGTGAGTGCCATCCAGATGGCAGCTGGAAACACTCTTCCACTTAAGAACTAAGTAAGATGGATCCAATCTCCCATTACCTAGATGTTGAAAGGCATATACTCCCGTTTCGTTGTATTATTTTGTGGAGCTTACATTTTAATGTTTGTTTCTAACTCTGAACTCTTGCTTATGCTGCATTATTTCAGTTTAGAAAAGGTCTTGTCATCTCATATGCACCACACGTCGCCCATGCAAATTGAGTATACTGCTTTATTAATTTCCTCAAGGAAAATGTGTTTGAGGGAAGCCTATTTTATTAAAGTTTTGGAAAGATGCAGGAATTTATATTAAAAGCACAAATTCATAGCTATACACCTCTAATGGGCAAAGTGGACACTGATGAGCAAAGGTTACCAGGAGCTCAGTTCTAGAAGCAGAGTGCCTGTGGTACAAGTCTGGATTTATCATTTCTGTGAATCATTGTGTGACCTTGTGAAAGTTCCTTCATATTTTTGAATATCTGTTCCTTCATGAGTAACATGAAAATGAAAATAATAATTACTTCATAAAATTTTTTCATAGGGGATTATGTCCATTCATTCCTATAAATTGCTGAGTAACCCAACATGCAATAAGTTCTCAATAAGTCTTGCTAATAAACTAATTAAAATATATTTACAGGCTTTTAACCATGCCAGACTCCAGCTTGTATGATTGAGCCCTCTTTCCTTCTCTTTTCAGAATCCTGCCACATTCCCCTGTCAAATTATTATTGCAGTTTTTATGATTTTGTTGACTACAGAGCAGTTTTACCATTATTTTTATGGTTTTAGCTATATACCATCAACAATCTTTAGAGTTATTATCCCAACTGGCTATTAAGTCATCTTCCTAAACTAGAACATATTGTTCTCCAAAAGGAATTCTAGGAGCCATGGATTATACATAAATATATTTATTATACACACAGAGATATGTACATATAATCAGGTGCTTCCAGAGTTGCAGTGTGTTCAATATCCTTAACTCACATAATGTATATTCACCCAATTTAGCTGCACACTTTTGAAAGTGGCATTGTAATGTGACATCACCCTTCAGTGTTGAGAGACTGACTCTTGCTCAAGGTCACTCACTGAGTAAGTGCAGAACAGGAATTCTAAAAAGGCTTTGTCTACACCCCCAAAGCCCTAGCGCCTTCTGTATCCATCAGTTAGTTATCTCTGTGATCTCATTTAATCTCAACCACAATCCTGTGAAGTTAGCACTTTCGGTATCATTGGAGGATTAGAGAGATTGAGTTGTCCAAGACCACACGGTTAATAAGTATCAGAGACAGTCTCTGTTTCACCAATCTACTTTTAAACAATTAGGCTTATTAATTCCCACCCCAAATACAAAGGTCAGATAGAGAGTTTGCAGATTCAGGTTAAACAAATCGTTAGGATGAGGCGCAGTTAAAAGAAAAACAATTCCCAAATGGGAGTCTGCAGGATCCCATGGGAATGCTAACAGTCCAGGCAAACTTAGCTCACAGAATACAGAGCTAAAAGGTGTTTGCTTTCTAGCATTAGCCTTCTTGTTGATGTTAAACCCAAGGGGAGCAACTAAATTTGAGGTAAAAATATTAAGAGCTCTCTACCTTAGAATACTGTTACTGTAAGGAGAACCGGGAGAACAAGACAGGCAGGCTTTTGAGAAAAATCACAGCTGAAGAGGAAGCTCAGTAGTTTCGAGCACGGAAAGATAAAGGATTCACAAGCTGCGTGTTGGCGTGCGGAGGGGGTGGGAATGCGAGGGTTCTGTTTCCCTTCAGCTTCTGCCATCCCCACACCCTAACCCCCATCTGGCTGGCGACTTCCAGCCTTTTGATGGAAGCCCAGGACGTGACTGTTACTAGTTGCTATTCCCTGTTGAAGATCAGCCCCCACACAAGGGTGATCCTGGGACGCATGTAAGACTGCTTAGTACCCCGGGAGAGGAGTCTCAGGGACCAAAATTTTCTTACGCTTCGGGGATCAGAGTTGTGATCGCTCATCCCTGATTTAGAATCCCTTTAGGGTTCCACAGCTCCACCTCGGCGTTCTGGAGAAAACCCTTCCTTCGAGCTCTGTGCCTGATCTGAAAGCCACACAGGCTCCCCTGCGTTCCGCCTTGGGAGGTGGTTCAATCTTCAAAAATTGCCTGAGACGCCTGTCCATCTGTTGGGGCGCCTGGCTTTCTGGAACGCGCCAGGAGGAGCTTGGCTTTTAATCTGAGTAATTTGAGGATTTTCTGTTTGTCACTTAAAAAAAAAAAAATCACCACTTAATTGGAAGTAACAGCGGCGCGCGCTCTAGATTTGTAGACGTTGGGAAAATCAGTAACAGAATAAGGTCTACAAATTCCTGATTTAATTGCCCCGGGGGAAAAAGAGCTAGGCTCTTCTCGGTACGGAGCGGCGAACTGCGGTGGGTGGGCTGCCTGGAAGGGAGGCTGAGAGCCAGAGCCAGGGGCTTACAAGGGGCGGCGGAGTCTGAAAAGCTACAGGAGAGTCAGGGCAGGACCCGGGTGGCCCGGGACACCCAGCGGCTGTCCCCGCTAGCTCCCAGGAGTTTCCTTCTTTCCCATTTCTCCTACCCCTTTACGTCCCTGGACCCAAAGCGCCCTGCCCCACTGCTCATCACAGGAGAGAAGGCAGCAACAGCGCGGAAAGTCCTGGATGAGCGAGGCAGTGGGTGGGGCTTCTGGGGGCAAGAAAAGAGCAGTCTGACTTTTCCAAGCTTGGCGAGGCTGCGTGGGCAGAGGGAAGAGGCCGCGTGGTGACGGCGCGGGTAACGCCACGGGAAGTGTCGCTCCTTGAGACCCAGCCGGGCGCGCGCGGCTCCCGCGCCTGCCGATTGGCGGGGGTGGCCTAGGGGGCGGAACTTTCCGCGAGCGGGAAGCTCCGCCCCCTGGCGCGCTCAGGTTGGGGCGCACGGTTCTCCCCCACCAGCCAGAGTCCCGGCGCTGGGCTGCGTCTCCGACTCGGTCCTGCAGCGCCTCTAGGCTGCGGATCGGCGCTCCAACCACCTGCTCCGCGCTGCTCCGGGGGAAGCAGAGAGGCGACTGGAGAAGAGGGAGGGGCGGGGGAGGCGGAGAGAGGCCGCTTACACACGCCTCCCGGTCCCTCCACTCAGAGCAGCCCGGAGACCGCTGCCGCCGCTCGCTCTGCCTCCGCCGCCGCTGCCACCTGAGGAGACCCGCAGAGCCCCGCCGTCGCCCCCGGCCGTTCCCTCGCACCGGGCTTCCTTTTGCACGCTGCAACTACCATTATTAGTCTCGCCGCACGAGAAGGAAACTAAAAGAAGACACCCGCCGAAAAGAACCAGGAACACCTTTCCCTATTACTCCAGTGTCTCGCGGAAAGAGAGGGCGCCGGTGCGGGAAGGAGCGGCCGGAGAGACCGAGGGCGAGTGCTGACTGGGAGGGAGGAGTCGGGGTCCCGGGAGGTGGAAAGTTGCGAGCGACAGAAAGCCCAAGGTGCAGCGCCACAGCCCAGAGGGACTGTGTGTCTGGGCGAAGAGACTGCCCCTTGCGGCGTCGGGACCCGCGAGCGCGCGGGCACCGCGGGGCGCGGGACGACGCCCCCTCCTGCGGCGTGGACTCTGTCAGTGCCCCCCTCCCCCGAGAAGGAGGAGGAATATGGCATCCGAGGCTGCCCCCTCCTGCCGTCTGGTCTTCTGCCTCCTGATCTCCGCCGCAGTCCTCAGGCCAGGTGAGCAAGGGCCTTGGAGCAGCCCCGAACGACGTGTGCTGGGGGCAGGTCCCTAAAGGCCCGGGCCCCGGCCTGGCGCCCGCCGGGCTGTGCGCCCAGGCGCGTGGGGGAGGTACGGGGACGGCCCGTCCGGACGCACAGCCGGCCCCGGGCTCAGTCCCCTGGGTCGCACCTTTGGTCTCGGCTGGGCGGCCCAAGTTTGGGCGTCGGGCAAGGGGGCCTGGAAACCTCTCCAGGAACTTTGGGTGCGGCCGGGGTCGAGGCTGCCGGAGCCCGCGGACAGGATCGCGCGGCTCTTCCCTGGTCCCTGGGGCTGCGGGCGGGCAGCCGGCTCTCACCCTCCCACCGTTTCTCCCGTCTCTGGGCGGCAAAGTCCACGCTGCTGCGCCCCGGGCAGTTTTCCTTTCGTTTAGCTGTCGGATGAAATAACTACCCGCACTTTTTCGTATAATTCCCCTAGTAACTTCCCCTTGCTTTGAGATGAGGAAGGACTGCGAGGGGTAGAGGAGAAAAAAAGGACTTTTATCCCTCCCCACCACCCTTGAAAAAACGTGGTTCCATTGTCTGGGTGGGAGGTGAGCGTGTGGGGGTGATGGCAGGCAACCCACGCAGCCTGAACTGGAATTAACAGCCGGGGCTGGCTGTGGTTTGCGAGACCTTACCCATAGCCTTGTGGATTGCCAGGACCTACCCGAGAGCTTGGGTTCTCAGTTCCGTACTGTGCTTTAGAAAGAAAGAAAGAAAAAAACAAGGCAAAATTCCCAACAAGTAAAATATCTAGCGGGGAATCCCTCTCCGCACCTCGGGGGCGTCCTCAGGCCCGCCGGGCGCTGACACGAGTTGGTCCTCGCCCCGCGGTCTGCGCGCTCTCGGTCACTTGACTGCGCGGCAGGTTCATTTCCTCGCCCCACGGAAGGGTTTGGGCTCCCCCACCCTCCCCTTGAAGTTTTGGTTTCTCTGCCTTCGTAGATCCTTGCTAAATTACTTCTGTTACTTGGGCTGCTGTTTGCTCTTGCCCTTTTCTTTACCTTATATCAAAGAAGAAAAAAAAAAGCTCACTTCCTCCTCGCCTCTTTGATTCCTGCACGTCCCTTCAGTTGTTGGCGAGCGGGGCCCAGGGAAGAGGATTGGAAGCCTCTGAACCTCTCAAGGGAAAGGGGGAAGTGAGACTGGGGTCTAGAGCCTGAGGCAGACATCGCTAGTGTGTGAGCTGCCGCCGCCGCCGCCGCCGCCGCCGCGTGGGTGTGCATGGGGATTTGCCCTGGCCAGATCTCTTTATTAAAGTTACATTTCTGGGTGAGGTAATGAGCTCACCTGCTGTTTCTGAGGCTGAGAGAGGAGTCTGTGACGAATCTCGGGTTCTGGGGCGGGGACGGTGAAAGCAGGTGGTGGTGGGGAAGAGCACTGGGGAGATGGGAAGGGACGAACCCCCCACCCCCGACCCCCCGCCGCCCCGGGGTCTAACACAGTGCGGATTTCACTTTTTTTTTTTTTTCCAATCCTAGAGTCCGATGGGAGAAGGAAGGGAAGGGCACTTGGTTGGAGCCCAGAAGAGGGTCTAGAAGGCAGGACGTGGGTGCTTTAGTTTGCAAAATGCCTAGGATCCGCAGGCCCGCGGTCGGTTTTCAGTTAACCCCCTCGCGACTTTGAAACCATAATCTCACCTCCACCTCCGCCCGGGGCACACGCGCGCGCCCTGTGTCCTTTTACTTGCGGTCGCGCTGGAATTTATTTTCCGTTGGGCCACGTCAGAGGACAGGCTTCTCCGTATATTTAATTGCTACAAGAGGAAAGGTTCCGCTGTTTAACCTTCTTTCGCGGGGATTATTTGGCACCGCAGGCTTGTGCGTGCAGGGGGCGCAGAGCCGCGCTGTCTGGCAGCTGGGAGCTCTCTCAGCCCGCCACCAGCCATCGCCCATCCGGGGGTCGATGCCGCAGACCCTCGGATGCGTGCTTTCCCAGAATTGCCACTCTGGCATTGAGTGACGTTCTGGATGTAGTATCAGCGTGTTGTAAATGGAAGGATCAGGGCACCAAAGGCGCCCAGTCTCCAGTAGGAGAGCAAGTCTTGGACGGCAGGTGCACCTCCTTCTGAGTCCTCTGCAAGGGAGACCGGGTAGGACTGCAACAGCAATGAATGGCTAGTTTCCTTCTAGGGACTAACTGGCCACGCGCCTGCTGCCCTTGGTTTCCCCAGCAGTTTCAGTAGTGTGTGCCCAGCACCAGAAGACAAAACTCGAGTTTATGGAACTGCTCCCGCGGGTCTTTTGGCCTGTGGTCGCTGTGAAATCACGGATGTCTTTTAGGCAAGCTGCGTTACATCTATAGAGGAGAGGAGGAGGGTATTAGGAACCGGGAACACTGAATTCAGAGATAAAGGCAATGGAGTGTGTGCTTCGCATCCAAGGGAGCAAGAATCTCATTATTCTTGTAGAAAGAGCGTCAGCCTGTGGTGACATTTTGTATTGCTTTAGAAAGGCTTCCTTGATTATTTACAACAAGGAGGCGGGGCGCTGCAGTTAACTCTTTCTTCACTTGGGGCGTCTGTTTGTACCTGTCCCTAGGGTTTTTCATAACTACTCAGCAATATCATTCATTTCATGGTTTAAGTCCACATAAAGACCTTTGCAGTGGGATATTTTTAGTGGGATATTATGTTTGAAAAATATCAATTTATCTCGAACAGGCTCTGGGAAAAGCACCAGCTCAATGTCCTTTCAGACACTGATGTGAGAATTAAAATTTATTAATTTAAAAACTAAACCTGCTCAAGAGCCAACATATATTGTTTTCTCCCACAAACATTTATTTAATCCAATAACGGTTTTCAGTTTAATGGGGGTGATATTTGCAGTAAATTGCATTTCTAGGCTTGGCTCAGGAACATCTACCTTCAGGCACTTGAGCAAATCATTGGACCTCTTTGGGCTTCAGCTCTCTCTGTATAAAATAAAAGGTGTGCAAAGGGTCTGCTCTCTTCCAGCTGAAAAAAAAAACACACACACACACACACAAAACATGTGTTTCTGATGTCCTCAAGTAAAAATTTGAATTTACCTGGCAAAAATCATTTTCCAGTAGTATTTTTCTACTGTTCCTAGTCAAGACATAAATTACCACAAAAGTGCCAGTGGATTCCAATTTTAACTCCCTCCCCTTTCTTCACTTTTACGAATTCATTGTAATATCTTGTAATTTTCTAGTAGTATTTTCCTGCTGTTCTTAGTCTGGACAAAACATAAAATTATACTATTGCAAAGTATTAGTGGATCCCAATTTTAACCCCCTCTCTCTTTTTTTTTTTTTTTTTTTTTTTTTACTTTTATGAATCCACTGTAATACCCTGTGCTTACTCTTCCAGGCCTTAATAGGGCTATTTAAAAAAACAAACAGGCAATTTGATGTATAGGAATTAATCTTTCATTCTCCTGCAAAAAGAGATTCCCAAAAAAGAAAAAGATCTTAGGTTTCAGGGCACCCTGCTAGTGAAACTCTCAACTACTGTAAGACTGCCACTATCCAAATTGCATATACAGTTCCTAGAATGAGATGTAAGTGATGATCGATGTTAAAATGTTCATAAGACAAAGCCTCACATGTAGACCCTGAAGCTATAATACTATTATAAAAGGAAATAGAAGACTCTAATACTTTCATGTTGTTTAAAACCCTGCAGAAGTCCAACATATTTTACATTTCCAGATTCCAAAATTTTTTTGGACTTCTAAAAATTCAAGCTAGCTTACCTTTTATAATAGAAATTCTGATTGGAATGTGTGTCTACTGTTGGATATTAAAAAGAAGAAAATCAATAAAAACCTACTTAAGTGGTTGTGTTATCAGAAAACTCTTTATATGGGCATCAGTATTTATGTTGGGTTTTTAGCTATGCAATTTAAGAATGTTGTGACCTGAGGAGAGTTATTCTGTTCTTTTTTATTTCTCATCCACAAGATTTTCTGTCTGTATAATGTGTGGTTCTGATTGTGGCCAGATGAATAACTCCCTTGCGCAGCATTTTGATTTTTTCAAGTAAAACATGCTATATTAATTAATACTTTTATTATGTACTTAATAGAATAACACCCTTTAATTAATTCTAATTAATTATCACTTTGACTAGTTCATTCGTTAAAAGCAGGCGAAAATATTTTTTTTCTTTTCAATTTTTCTCCTTCGAGTTTTCATGCCACTAGACATGAGCACTGTGCAAGTTGTCAGCAGTACTTGTGTAAGATGGCAGCATTTTGTCAGATGGTATTTGAAATGCTTTGTAATCACCCTGTCTTATATTCCCAAACACATCTCATTCTGTTCTGGCCATTTATTTAGCATCAAACATCATCAAAGAGTTCTAGCTCCCTGAAGCTACTAACTCAAGTAGATACGTGTGACTTATATCCTAAATATGCAGAGAAGCCACATAGGTACAGCTGTGATCAAAGAGTGTCTCTGTGTATACATGAAACTTAAGGTGAAATTTTTTCTTCTTTATGTGCATTTATATTTTTCATTGTTAAGTTTTCACAAAGGCCCATCTCATTTCCTACACATAAATATATGTGACATATGAAGAATGAGTTAACTCACAGAAATACTAAAGAATGTTTTCTTACTAGTAGTGAGTGATAAATGAATATTTATTTGATTATTACTTTCGGATTTCAGCTCATTTAATTTCCAATAATAAATGAAGAGGACTAGAAAAATGACCATTTATACTTTTCATTACTTTTTTTATTAGAGCAGAATTTTCTCTCCCCCTAGGAGAACAAATTCTCTACTAAAATATATATTCTTTATTTAAGAGGGTTTTATAGACTGTTGGGAGGTGTTAAATCCTACAATTTTTATAGTATCCCTACAATATATAAAACATTATTGTATTTTTGGAGTTACTAATATTTTCATTCAGCTAATTTCTCTGTTTAAATAACAAAATCCATATTCTTCCACCCCCCGTCATTATTGAATGGAATATCTTATTTATTTCAGATAGCACTAGTTCCAAATGTGCTGTGGTATTCAGTAATTGTTTTATGGTAACCTATTATCATAGCCCATTATTGTAGTGTATGTTCCAAGAATGAAATTAGCTTTTAATGCTTCCTCTCTTATTTACCCAGTCACTTCTCAATTACCCATTCAATTGAAGGGGAAATCAGAGTTGCATACTATCAAAACAGCTTCTAATCAAAGGATTACTTAATTTGACTTTGAGTTGAGGTACTTCAGTGAACATGCCTGTATCTAGTCTTCTACAAATTCATATTATTTCAACATAATGAAAATAAACTGTGGGGGAATAGATTAATTCAAAATTAGACAGCAGTCTAGGTTCTCTGACTCTTTTTCTCCCCCCCCCAACTCTCTCCTGTATCACTTCATAAACTGATGCAAAATCATGCCCAAGTAAGAGTAAAAACATTTATGAAATTAATTCCAGTGTTTGTGATCTTTGCAAATCATAGAAGTATAACAGACTCTTAATGATCATAAGGCAAACTTCTATGGGCTTGGCAATTGGTATAGTCTTCTGACTTTGTTCAGTCACTCTTCTATCAAGAGTTCTTTGTTTCTCATCCAAGTATTGTTTAACTGTGAAAAAAATTACATTTTGAATATTAAGTTTTTTTCCTTCCTTTGTGAACAATTTTTCTTAAGAAAATTTTCTATGAATGAATAAATAAAGAAATTATACCTTTGTCTTGATATGAGTTCACTTGGTACCCTGATAGATTGACTCTGTGAACAACCTGCTTTTAGGGAAAAAAAAAATTTACTTTGAATGGATTATAAAGTCACTAAAAACAGTGAAAACCGGTAATATCAAATCCACAAATGACAGAGGAAGATTGAAATTTAAATTTAAAGGACTTCCTTTTGGATTACTTTGTTGTGATAATTTCAACACTGTAGTTACATAAGTTTGCAGATTAAGATATCAACAAGCATTCTAGTGCAATATTTTCTTAGAAAAAATCCTAAAGCTCCTCTGACCTCAGAAGTTGATGAAAGTAGTTTTTTGCTTTTCATTTGTAGAGCATAGATTCAGGGTGTCTAGGCTACTTCATTTGAGCTTTGAATGAAAAATGATTAACTTAACTATACTTTTTGTCTTCAATACAAAATTAGCATTGAAATATCAGGAACAAGTGTCGTTCCCAACTGTTCTCTTTCCCTTTGCCCCCTCGTTGTATTTGCTGTAGGCTTTGCCACAGTGTAGTATGACATTACTTTTTTTCCCTCAATTGATCATGATCTTTTGAATACAAAATTTTATATTCATTTGTGTATCCTTCAGTACAGTAAAGAGAACATGCTTCTTTGTTTTCATTGTATTAAATAGCTCTAGCACAAAAATGGAAAACTAAGCTTGTTTATAAGCCCATTCATGGGCTATCACAAATACTTTCTCAAGGAACTTGGGAATTGAGGATATAATACTGCTCCATGAGAATTAAACAAGAAAATAAAAGCACCGTGAAAGAAAAAATAGATTCAAAAATTATCTGAATGCAAAGAATTCACAGACCATTAAGACATGATGACATTTTGATAGTATAAATGAAGAGAAAAGAATGAAAAGAACACATACATTAGGAAGAACTTGTGATTAAAATCAGAAAATGCTTTGATCAGTAGAGAAAATAAAAGGAAAATGGTGTGGGTTATTCAATTGTAGTTATTGAGCAGATGCTTTCTTTTGTGGTGGAAGTGGCTCCTCTAACTAGAAGACACAATTTGCCCAGCCCCCCCCCCCCCCGCCTTTGCAGGTGTGTCTGTCTGTCTGTCTATCTATCTATCTATCTATCTGTCTGTCTATCTATCTATCTATCAATCATCTGTCCGGACTGGTAAGATACATCAGAGCCTAATGCTTTAAATATTAAAAATCATAGAATGAATTTTCCCATGCTGTGATTTTTATGATCACTAAAAAAAATCTTTCGAACTATAATGTGAATTCCTATAAAGCTAATTTACAGGAAGAGGACATCCTTGCTGTAGGATTGTGAGCATTGTACTCCCCTAGCAGTAATTGTTCTCATGTAAACCAATAAGCTACTTTATGAGTTTGGCTAGTAATAGTCATCCTTGAAAGATGGGAAAACTTTTGGTAAGCAGCCAAAAGTAACTGATATTTTCAGGGCTAAAGTTACACAATGAATGATGGCAAATTCATCTCATGAGTCCTCCTGAGGTATAGTCATACACAAGATGACACTTATTGTGTCACCTGTTGTGACCTAGTTATTTTGCATAGGTATTTTATAACTTTGGTGAAATTTGGTTTAATAAGCACATTGTTAGTAGGATGACCATATATCATACATCCTTGTATGTCCAAGGCAATCTTGGCATATCTCCGGTGACCTGGTTCAATTATTAATGACACCTCTTTCACTCTCAAAAATGCAGTGTGGATGGTAAATTATTTGGTCAGTATAGTTATTAGTAACTTTTTTATATTTCTGTCTTAACTTTAGGAGATTATTTATCTAAACAAAGTGCCTATTTGTACCCTTTTTAAATTTAAATATCAGCTACAGTGAATTATGTGCTGCTTTCCTGTCAAGTGTAAGATAGACACGATGCTTGAGCCTGGAATCCCAGATGTTGTAGTGGGTGTAGAACACTGAGGATCTCATAGTTTATAGTCGAAATCAAACTGACCTGAGATGCCAGAGGAATAAGAACGACTGAAATTTATCTGAGAGCACATTTGATTATGGGATTATTGAGGAAAAGCAAGTTTTAGTCTGAGCTTGAAATCCTTTTACAGCAAATTGTGCAATTCTATTCTTTGCTTCTATGAGGTTTCTCAGTGCCCCAGCATCAATTTGGATTTAAAGATAACTATCAGGGATGTCTATAAAGATGAAAAAAGTCCCCAAGCCCTTCTGTACATGTAAACTAGAGTTGCATCAGTCAGATATGGTGTGCTGAGTGGGGGCAGCCAACCATGAAGATGGAGCAATCAGTGCTTAGACTGCTCCTTCCAAACTGGACACTCATGTGCTGTTTGGTTCAGCTGTCTCAGTGTTTAAGGTACTTCCCCAAATCCCCCAAATCAGGGGACTTAAGGGAAGTTAAGAGGGCATTTTCCAAGAACACAGGGTAAAGAAATGCCATAGTTTTCTTCTCATTAATAGGGTTGAATAAAGGGAAGGGACATTGGCCTCTGTGACTGAACCTTTTGTCAGTCTAAACTGAAGTATTTTCCCTGATGGTTGGTTTCAGGGTATGGAATTTGCCTTGTTCTAGATCAGGCAAAAATATAAGAGATCTGGCAGTGTATTAGTTAACTATTGCTAAGTAATAAAGCACTCCAAAACAATGGTTTAAAACAGCAACCACTTTTTTTTTTTTTTTAAATTTCATTATTCTGCAGGTTGACAGCTTGGTTTGGGCTTGGCTAGGTGCATTTTGTTTGTTTGGTTTTTGTTGTTTGGTTTAGTTGAATGTCTTCATTGTACTGCAGGCATCTGCAGGTCAGTCCAATAGCCTTGTTTCTGGGAGTTGGCTGGCTATTGTTTAGGAAAAATAACTCTCCCCCATGATCTTCCGTTCTCTAACAGGCTTGCCAAGGCTTGTTCTCTTAGTAGAAGCTTAGTTCTCAGAGAAACCAGAAGCTTGCAAGTTTTCCTGAGGCCTAGCATCAGAACTGGTAAATCATCATTTTTGTCTCATTCTATTGATGAAGACAAGTCACATACCCAGCTCAAATACAAGGCTGGGGGCATTATCTCTTCCTATTGTATGTGGATAAAGACCAGACAGAGAAAATTACCTGCACTTTTTTGAATCCATTATACAAAACAATAGAGAATGTGGCACCAACAAGGACCATTGCATTAGAGCTTTGATCCCACATTCGTGGTTTACACCTTCCTCTTGGGCAAAACATGTGCCTTATTGGAGCCTTCACAGCGTCCAATAAGAATACTAGTTCCTATTGTTAAAACCTTAACTTCTGGAATGAAATTATGGGAAGCTGAGTCTGTGTATTTGTGTGCATATTAAAGGATGATAGGGGAGGCTTGGAAAGATTAGAGGTACACAGTTCGTGTCATGAGCTATCATGAGGTAGAAAAGATGTTGGAAAAATGAGAAAGTTTCTTATCTTGTTCATTCCTCTATTAGAAAGCTGAAAAAAATGAAGATACGAGTTAAGAGATCATCTAAAATTCAATAGCAATGTAACCACAGTTCTTAGAGACAACAATATTCTTAGCTTCAGTTGTGCCTAGACCGATGGCTTAAAGATTTGGGGGTATTAAAAAAACTTTAAAATTACTTAGCGATTTAACTAAGGTCATACTTTCGGCCAGTCTAAAATTAAAACTCATGTGAATAGAGTTCTCAATATGTGCAAAGCACTGTACTTGGGGATATGGAAATAAACTACGGGACAGTCAAGGTCCTATCACTGAAAATATGTTCTCTTTAAGAGACATCAGTCAATTTACTATATAACTATTTGCTTGAAATTTTGCCAAGTATGACATGAATAAATGATAAGTTTACATTAAAGTGAACAAAATTTGAGCTGCATTTTAGGAAAAACTCACAGGAGTCACTTCAGAAAGTATGTGCTAAGGAATAATTAAACAGACAATTGGACAGAAGGATTAGCATGAATGAAGACAGGAAAGTGAGAAGGAACATGACTTCTAACTCCTGGACAGGAAGAGAGGCTTGTCCCTTTCTGGTGAAATCAAAGGACCTCTGAAGGTTGAAACAGAAACCAGGGATTCTTGAAGTTGTTCAGGTACTTTCCTGTGGTCTCCCTGACTGACTTACCAATTGTGAGTTAAGAAGATCTCTTTGTCTTACTTAAATACCCTTATACTAACAAACATTTGCATTTACACTTCCTTCATTAAAAAAATAAAGTGGGACCATACCATACATAAAATATTGTGCCTTCCTTATCACTTAGCAGTACATTTTGGAGATTAAAATTTTGTCCCATATCAACAGCACATAAAAATGATGCATTGGATTTTATTTACCACCATAATTAATGTAACCAGTTTACTGTTTTTTTGAAGTGTATATAGTTTCCATTATGTTGTTATTACAAACAACAGAGCAGTGAGTATTCTAATAGATGTTATTATCCTTATGAACAATTATGTTCCTAAGAAGATGTTTTGGAAATGAAATTGTTGAGTAAAAGAATATGTGTATTGTTCAATTATAAAGAAAATGTAAAACTTTATTTCAAAAAATACCCGCCTTTATAAACGTCCATCCAACTATATGATGATGCCCCTTTCTTATACTCTCTCCATAACTCAATAATAGTATTATGTTTAACAGAATAATTCCTTGGTTTGTACTGATTTAAGGTTTATGGAAAGAATACAATTATAGGAATAATAAGCACACATACTCACATGTAAGGCAAAAACTATAATACATTGGTGCCTAACTTTTATTATGTATGTGATAAAACCAAAAGTGGGGAAAAATGTGTTTACTATGAACTTATGTGCTGTTTCCACAAAAGGTTGCTAACTTTTAGAACATAAACGTAATTTTGTAAGCCATTTTTTCCTTTTCCTTTAACTTTCATATTCTATGGAATCAGATTGACTAAACTGAAAGAGTAGATTCAGGGGCAACCAAATGTGAACCTTAAGAAGATTCGATGCTGTTTTTCATTATACAAAGAGTTTCCAAATATTTGTGTTTGTTCACATAGGTACCACACACATAATATGGGTGGTCTAACTAATTCTATTGTTTAAATACTGTATATTGGTTTACTAAAAGCCACTTATTTTTAAGTAAATCACATTTTGAACAGATTTTCCAAGAAGATTAATAAGCTTGTGAAAATTTCTACAAGCTGAATAAAAGTTTCACCTTTTGCAAATATTAAAAAAGTACTCTTAACTGTATGTTTCATTCTGTTATTTTTAGACCTACTATGGGAGGTAGAAGGAAAATCTGTTTTATAGTCACTTTATATAGAAAAATTAGCACTATGTATAATAAGGAGGTTTCAACAAATATATGCTTGATATAAACTTTTAAAATAAAATAACATATGCATAATTTAATTAATATTAGTGTGCACATAATGTAATTTTATGAATAAGCAGTTTTAGCCTGGTGCTTAATTTTAAATGTTTACATATGTGGCATGTATACTTCATTCTGCAAGGATTTGCAGTCTGGTTAAAGGTCTGACACTTTTAAACAAGAATATTTATGGTAGTTATAAGACATAGGTTTTTTTCAGAGATGGATATGGCTTTAAATATGAATAATGCTTTTAATATGTCTAAGAGTAAGATGTAATATATAAATGGATTTACCCTTTTAGATACATCTACTTGACAGAACTTCAGTGGATGCTAGCTAGTTTTCAAATGGAGCTTGTTTGAGAAGCGTCTGTTTAATATAAGATTAAACTGCTGTTCTTATCACACCAGAATGGCAAATACTAAGTATCTGTTTATTCAAACAATCTCTGTACCTGCTAAGTTATTTATCACTTTGCTGATAAGATATATAAAAGAAATGATAAAACATCAAAAAAAGGAGAGTTTCAGGGTATAGTTTGTAGATTATCATTTTTAAAATGTCATTAAAATAATACATTATTTGCTTGATTTTTATGAACTCTAAATTCTTACAGATTCTAGACTTCAAAAACTTTGCACAAAGGCTCAAGAACTTGAGCATTGGGTCAAAGTGTCAGCTTGCATTCTAGCTTTTGCCACTGTTTTCTTGTTTGTAAATTGAGGGTAGCAATACCTCCAAAATTATTTGATATTGATATTCAAGAAGGTAAAGAGTATATACGGTGCTTCTCAATGGCTGGCAATGCTAGATTCTCAACCAATAGTAATTAATATGAATGACATTTTCAGTAATCATAATATAATAATATCGATGCATTTACCTCCAAAAACTTGTGAAATATCTCATCTACTGATTTAGAAATATGCTTCATTTCCATCTGAATATATTTTGGGTTTCTATAACAAAATCAGAAAGCGTATTTTATTAGGAGATTTAATAATCCCAAGATTGTCAAGTAACCATTCAGTTTTATTAACTCAGGAAAATTGAAGCAAAGTAATAAATTAAAAAATAGCAGTGTTAAAAGGTGGTTACCCCAAGCAAGGAAACCAGCAAAAAGCTTTACATATTTTAAAATTGGGACATATATAATTAACTCTATTATTCTATGATATTAGCATTGTATATATGGCTGTTTAATTTGAAAATATTATACCTTGGAAAGAGCAAAAAATTCAATTATTGTAATGTAGAAATCTCCATGACCAAATTATGATTTTAAATACAAGGCACATTTTCAATATAAATTGAAATTCAATAGAGGGAGCTCCACTACTTTCATTTTAGGAGCACAGTGGGATGCTTCCATTTATTATGATTTCATAGTGACCTCTAATTTAATAGTGAAAATTATAAAAACCTTCAATTTTAATATTAAGGATGCTTCGAAATCAAATAATATCTTCCTCCTATTTATGATATCCATAGAAATGCTTCTTAAATATATTTGATGTTTTAAAATCCCTAGTTCTTATTTCTTTGTACCTTTTGGATAATAAATCACTAGAAGAAATTAAAATATGTATACTCTCAAGAAATATACTTTAATATAGTAAGGTAAAAAGGAAAACAAAGTTTTTTTAAAATGATAAAATAATACGTGTTTCGATACTAATTTTGTAGTAGCTAATAAATTAAACTATTACATGTTTGAATAGTGGAGGAAAATAGCTAATATTTTAGTAATAACTTCTTGGACTTTTAAACAGATGACTATAGATTTCTACATAGAAATGGTCTATTCTTGCACTTTCCCCTTTTATTTTTCCACATATCACCTTGACTTTGATCATTCTATTTTCATCATCATATCAGTTGTTACTTTGTCTTTTAATTTACTGTGATGAAAAATGTTGGGTTTTTAGGTACAAAAATTGATAATTTTTGGAACAAATGCACTACATTGAATTAAAAAGTTGAGTGGTTTTAAATGTATAATGTATCTTCTAAACTGTTCCTATATAAAGCAGTAATATTCAATTCTGTGTGTGATTCTGAGAATTTCTTTACCTTTTAAGAGATTTACCTTTGTAATGGAAATATTGTGCCATGTATTTTCTTTACAGCTCAAAAAAAATCTAAGATGCAAGGATACAACTTGATTTAGGAAAATAATACCCACACACATTTGTTTAGCTTTGAATCAATATTAAGCAGTAATTTTCCTTGCAGTTCCATTAGAAAAAAATTTAAGTTACATAATCCCATGCAATGTACTTGCTAATTCATTACTAAAGTGTTATCAGTTAAAGAATAACTCAGTTCACTGGCATAGTTAAGAATTGTCAACACAGCTTACAATATTTCATGTTAGGATTAGGTTAATATCTGCCTTTGTGGCAACACTGGGGAAGCAGCCTGGAAATGGATGCCTATAGCTCATTCATCACAGTTTTAACAAAGCATAATTTTAAATATTCCTAAAAATTAATGCTAATTTTGTTGTGTTACTTTCCACTGTGGGTGTGAGTTTGAGAATATGGCTTCTGCAGCCAAACTGTAGTTTTAAAACCAATTTTTCCACTCTGTTTTCCAAGCTGTGTGACACTAGCGAGTTGCTTAACCTCTCTTCTGTACTGATCTATGCAGTGAGGACCATAATACCTACCTTTTAGGGTTGGTGGGAAATTTAAATAAATTAATATACATAATGCATATTTCCACAGCTTGGAGTAAACTTCTTTAAATAAAGACTTATTTACCTATTCTGAAAGACGTACAGAGAGAGAGAGAGAGAGAGAGAGAGAGAGAGAAAATCTTCTATCCTCTAGGAGACTCCCCAGATGGCCGCAATGGCCAGCACTGGGCCAGGCTGAATCCAGGAGCCAAGAGATTCATCTGGGGCTCCCACATGGGTGGCAGGGGCCCAAATACCTGGACTATTTTCCATTGCTTTTCCCAGGCCATCAGTAGGGAGCTGGATAGGAAGTGGAGGAGCTAAGTCTTGAACTGCGTCCATATGGGATGCCAGCATTGCAGGCGACAGAGTTCTGCCTCCAAGTAAGCTCTTATGGTAAAATTTAGACTCAGGTGTTTAATCTCAGGTAATCTTTCCTAGAAAATATGACCATATTGCCAGCCTACTTCCATAGATGCATAAAGATGCGAGGTTAGGTTGTTCAGAATTATAAAATTACCAGTTCTACCTCCTCTTCACTCCAATATTTCTTCTATTCAAGAAATGGAATATCAGTGAGAGTGGTTTCATATTATTTATCGGGCATAACCTTGAAATTTCTCACAAATCATTCACAAACTCCAAGACTTTATCCATTAATTATTAGTGTCATACTCATTATGAAACAGGGTAGTATTGCAATAATGAAGTTGAAATCAAAACGTAAATGTAAATTTAAGACTAAAGATGAGATGCATTGCAACATATGGTACACAGTGTCTGAGAGCAATTGTTTTCCAGCATTAATGTGAATGGGCCACAGATAATTTATGAGTACAAAAATGTGTGTACTTAGCGGACAAACTAGTGTAGATTCGGAGTAACTTAGGGCTCAGTGATCATATTTTAAGAAACTGAATAAAGGATACGTAGCTGAATGTGTTTCTCAAACCACTTGTGTATCCTCCCTCTTGATTTTTTCTCTCCTCTGCCATCAGAATGTTAGAAGCTATACATAGAATCTCATCACTGCTCTGCTTAAACTATTTCAGTGGCTCCCTGGTATTGTTAGGGTAAATCATAAATTCTTCATTGCAGCACTGAAAGGTTTTACATCCCTCAACACAGTCTTTCTTGGAATTCCCTGTTCTGACCATACTCTAAATGTGCCGTACCCTATGTGATCCCTGGGCTATATTTTCACATCTCTTAGTCTACAACATGTGTTTGTTCATGCTGTCCCCCTTTATCCTCCCATTGCCTGAATAATTTGTACTCCCATCCTTCAGAGCAGTTTCGCTGCCCATTCTCCCAGGAATACTTCCCTGAGCCGTCTAGGATGCCTGTCCTCTGAGTTCCCAGAGTTCATTTCGTATATTGCCTCTTTGCTTTTGTTTCTTTCTTTAATGGATTCTTTTGTTCTTTTAGAGTCCCCTAGAAATTTAACGTTGTTTATTTATTTATTGTGAGCTCATCCAGAGAATTATAGTAAATAAATATGTAAATTATAGTAAATAAATATGTAACTGTGGGTGGTGCCTTAAATCCTGTCAACAGTAAAAAATTAGAAATAAGTTGGAGAGGAAGCTGGTACTGTGGTATAGGGGGTTAAGCCACCACCTGCCACATTGGCATCCCATATGAGCACCAGCCAGTTTGTGTCCTGGATGCTCCATTTTCCATCCAGCTTCCTGCTAATGTGCCTAAGAAACCATTGGAAGATAGTTCGAGTACTTTGTCTCCTGCCACCTGCATGGGAGACCCAGGTGAAGTTCCTGGTTCCTGGTGCCAGTGGTCATTGCTGACATTTGGGGAGTGAACAAATGGATGGAAGATTTTCTGTCTCTCTGTCTCACCTTTCCTCTCTGTAGTTTTGTCATTCAAATAAAATAAATACTTTGGAAAAAATCTGTTGTTATATTTTGCAAAAATACTATCTACTAAAGAACAATCTTTAAATTGTTATATATAAAAAATTGATATATGTGTATAAAATTGTGTTATAAACCTAAAAAATGAGAAAAATATTGAACATTTCATTTTTACTGAAAAATGGAAATTGTTCTGTTAAAACTAACATGAAGTTTTAAAAAGCAAAACTGTATTGATAAATACGGAACAAAATTCAAGTCATCATAGTATCTCATGTGATGACTGAAAAAATATTTTTTAGGTTTTTTGTTATCTCTTCCCTGGACAAAATAATTAAATTTCTATAATCATTTTACTTAAATCCTTTTGTATAAGCCTTGATTCTTTTTTTTTTTTACTTACCTTGTATGTTTTCCAGTTATTCAGAATTTTAATTTCTATATCATGGTTTTACTCCATTGTTCTCCATATAGATAATCTTGTCAGTATATTTACTTCTTTGGTCTGAGAGTCAAACTATCTCCTAAACTTGTACTTAGAAATTCTAAGATTTTTCTAGAACATTATAAAGGTTCTTTCTGAATAAATCAATATAAGCCCTACCCACTATCAGAATGCTCCCATCTATTGAAAACTGCTGTGTTCTATGCAATGTAGTATCCACTAAAGAATGAGTATTTGAATACACTATTTTAAGCTTACAAGAAAATCTGTGCTTCTAGTTTATTTTTATTTTTAAGTAACAAAATTTAATCACATTTTCACTCTTTTCAATGTAGGACTCAATACACTATTGTCTATATATAAATAAATATATCAAATAAAGCATATAAATGGGCCTCTCTCTTTATTTAAACATGTAAAGTTAGTTTGCCCATATCATCAGCCTCTCAAGATTTGGGGTTAATTAAATAGGCTCCATGATAATTTAAAAAAATATATATATATAAATTTTCTACTACATGGGAAAATGTTACCCATTTCTGTGACAAATATTTGTGGATTATTGGATTTTTGGCCTTTGATATTGGCTTCAGATTAGTGATGTGTAACCCAACAAAATATTACTCCCCAAAACATAAAAGATAATTTATGAATAAAAGTCTCCATTTTCTGTGGAACTGGAAATTTTTATCATTAACAATCCTTGTATAAGTCTATGTAAGCAGAGTTAGAAAGTTCAGTTTTATGACCATAGATACGATTCCAGTAATGGAGAGCACTGTGTTTTATAAAAGCCATGGAGGATAAGTGAAGCTGAAGGGAACAGCTTGTACTGGTGAGGAAAGGGACTTCTCTTCAGAGAAAAAAGATAAGACTAGAAGCCAACATGAAATGGAACTTACTTGTTAAAAAAATTACTGCAAATTGTATTGACCAGGGTCCCTATGCTGTAAAAGAAATTATTTTTCCTGGTTTGTTCTGACACCCAGTTGATGATACCTTCTAGTAATTTCTAATTTGAAACTCTTCCATCAATATTAATACTCAATTAATTTCTTCTCCTTAAAGAAGTAGAGCAGTGGATAAGAAAAAAAAAAAAAAAAACTTCCTGTAGGGAAATTCTGATGCAAAGTCATCTTGGAATACAGAGAATTATTGATCAAACAGTGTTAAATTCTGACAGCAGATGTGAATTCATGGTTCTTTATCAAAATTTAAGAATTCTATAGAGAAACTTGAATTCAGTTAACTAATGCCATAGAATATCATTTAATAATAAAATATAATATACCTATTAATCTTCAACTGAATTACTCTACAAATATACTCAGACCTTTCGTGAATACTGAATACTTGTACATCCAGGTTCTGTCCCAAATGTGAACCAATGAGACTCTAGGAAAATATTTTTGAAGCTGCTTCTCCACAGATGGATGGGCCAAATAGTGTTGAAATATCTGCCTTAACCCTGGACATTGTTAGGCCTGAGAAAAGACGTGGGCATTGAGCACTTATTTGCTTATCTCCACCGTAACAGATTGCAAAAGAAGTTAAAACTACAGAAATGAGCATAACATAAATTGAGTATAACTCAAATTCTGAAAAGGGAAGTCTGGTCGGATAAGAAATCTGGAGGAAGAAGTGAATATTAGAATAACAGAGTGAGGAAGATAGAAGTGAATCAATGAAATGTCTTTGGTTAGAATAGCTTCATCTGTATCTGTTTTGAATTAAGTGTTCTATGGTTCATGCATGGGTCAACGGAATAGAAATAGCCAAGGCTTCATAGTCTGAAGATTTGGTCCTAATTATTGGTTAACTCCTTTGCTTTATTCACACATAGAACCAAACTAAATCTATTCTCACTGGCTGGGCTCATTAGTCCCCCAACTAGTTTTACAAGATATTTCTCTACACCCTACCTTCTGATTTGAATTCCTGTAATTCCTCTATCTGCTCTTTTTTTTTTTTCCAAAAAAAAGATTAAAAGATTTATTTATTTATTTTGAAAGGCAGAATTACACAGAGAGAGAGACAGAGACAGAGACATGTTCCATTTTCTGGTTCACTCCCTAGCTGCCTTGCTGTACCAGGCCAAAGATAGAAGTCAGGAGCTTCATCTGGGTCTACCATGTGGATGTAGGGGCTCAAACACTTGGGCCATCTTCTGCTGCCTTTCCCAGGCAGGGAGCTGTAGCAGAAGTGGAGTAGGTAGGACACAAGCCAGCGCACATATGCAATGCCGGCGTGTGGAGGTGGCAGCTTTACTTGCTGTGCCACAATACTGGCCCCACAGACCTTGCTTCTTGACAGACTAGACTTTACCCTTTCATTATATCAGAGTAAATATGTATTTTAAATTCTTTTCTTTGTGAATTGTGAATTTTTTCTTTTAAAACTTAAAATGAAATGGAAAGTATGTTTTTTTTTTCTATCAATTTAGACACATTTATAAAAATCACACCTTAGACACCAAACACTAATTAAGGAATTATCAAATAACTAGTATTGATATATTACTTTTCCTAGCCCAGTTTCTAATGTTTACCTTCTGAACTTAATTATTTTTTTAGAGATTTTCTTTTTTTTTTCAAGATTTATTTATTTTACTTCAAAGTCAGAGTTACACAGAGAGAGGAGAGGCAGAGAGAGAGAGAGAGAGAGAGAGAAGTCTTCCATCCGATGGTTCATTCCCCAATTGGCCGCAATGGCCAGAGCTGCACCGATCTGAAGCCAGGACCCAGGAGCTTTCTCCGGGTCTCCCATGCGGATGCAAGGGTACAAGGACTTGGGCCATCTTCTACTGCTTTCCTAGGCCACAGCAGAGAGCTGGACAGGAAGTGGAGCAGCCGGGTCTTGAACCGGCACCCATATGGGATGCCATCGCTTTAGGCAAGGAGGTTAACCTGCTGTGCCACGGTGCCGGCCCCCTGAACTTAATTCTATGATGTGAAAGCAGACATCAAAGGTAGCATGAGGATATTACTCACTAAAAATTATTTTGACCAAGAGTTTAAATTTCACTCTACTTAATATCATAGTCAGTGTTGATGACTTTTTTTTCAAATTGATAAGTTTGTAGTTTGCCTTTTCTTTTTATCTCAGGTCATTTTCTGAATAAGAATTTAGATTTATCCATAAGAGAAACGGAATAACTGAGGCGTCATCATATTTTCCACAGCAGTATGTGGTGGTCTTATAGGCCAAGCTTCCAAATGAGGTTGCTACAGGGAATGGCAGGCAGAAATAAAAATATAATCAACAATCCTTCCCACTCACCAAACCAAGTCAAACAAACAAACAAAAAAAACGCGATGAAACCATCAAACAAAGCTTTGAACTACCTCAAACATAAGATCATCTTTTACTTCTCATCTTCAGCTGGCTATTTGCTTTGCCTTCTGGAAATATTGCTCAATCTATTTGCTTTTTCTCTTAGGTGTTTGTGGGCTAAGAATGTTCTAACAAAAAAATGCCCATTAATTCTCACAATAGAACTAGTGTGCACTTGTTAAGTAACTATATTTTTAAATATGGTTGCTTCATAAGTAGAAAAATAAAAAAAGAAATTAAGAAAATATGCCTTTTGATAACAGCTCTTGCATTTTCTTACTTAGTGATTGAATTGGAAAACTTTGACAAGTGAGTGTTGGTTTGTCATTGTTGATTCAGTAATGTTTGCCAAGATCATTGTCAAGTTAATAACAGTAACCAGAAACTTTCCTTCTTTGTTAGGATTGGCTATTGTGACCAATGGCAAAGTGAGGTGGAGGAACACTGGAAAGGGAGCCAGAGATTCAGGTTTTGGTTCTGCCTTTACCAGAAGCCCTGTGTATATTCCTGTTTTCTGTTAATTTTCTTGTTTGATGATAATTTTTTAGACTACAACCGATTCGACTACTTTCCATGTCATTGTGAAGGTTATGTGACTTTGTTCCAAATGGTCATTACGTTGTCTCTTTTTTTGTATAAATTTGTATTTTTTTGTTCTCATGAGTATGCATTATCAAGAATTAACCATGTAACATTTTACAGACTGAGATTTTCAAAGTCACAGGAGATCATAAATAGAATAATTTTGGCAGAAATTAAAAAATAAAATATAGGAAAGCACTAACAGTACATACTATTCTAACATCTACACATTTTTTTAAAATTTATTATTTGAAAGGCAAAGCTACAGAGAGAGAGAGGGAGAGTCAGACAGACAGAGAAAGAGAGAGAGAGAAAATATGAATCTTCCATCCACTGATTCACCCCCTAAATGGCCACAAAGGCTGTGGCTGGGCCAGGAGGAAACTGTGAGCCAGGAGCTTTCTCCAGGTCTTCTAGGTCTGTTCAAGGGCTCAGGCACTTGAACCATCCTCCACTGATTTCCCAGGCGTATTGGCAGAGAGTTGGGTTGAAAGTAGAACAGCTGGGACTGGAACTGGTGCCCATATGGGATGCCAGCGCTGCAGGCGGCAGCTTAACCTGTTATGCCACAACACCAGCCCTGCACAATTTTTATACTCTATATATTAACTTCCACATGTAAAAAATATCACAGTATTTGTTTTTCTTTGGCTTATTTCATTCATCATAATGATCTCAAGTTCCATCCAGTTTGTTGCAAATATCAGAATTTCATTCTTCTTTGAATAAGCAATATTTTATCATGTATATATACCACATTTTCTTTATCTAGTAATGAATAGATGGACATCTTGATTGATTTCATATTTTGTTATTGTGAATAGAGAAGGAGAGATATAACCTCTACCTTAAAAATGAACCAACTTTCCTTAAGAATGTAATGTTACATTTCATTTCATTTCAGTCTCTGTGTTTTAAATAAAGAAATAGAGATAGTAGATTTGGTTCAGAGAGTAACAGCAACAATGATTAAACCTTACATAATTAAACCTTAAAGCATATGGCTGTGTATGGAATGGTTAAAGTCTATAGAATGAAGGAATAAATGTTGAATTGATACCTGTGGTGTTAATGCTGGTCCATCAACACAGGTTGCTGTCCCACACCTCAAAACAACATTCATTGCTGCAACAAAGAGCTGGTTTCTTACTTTAAATTTTCTCCTTTTGAAGAAAACTCAGGGACCACTACTTCTGACAGTATTACAAATGTTATAACTGCTTTTCTGTCTTGCGTGTTTGATATCTATACCATATTCCAGGCAGAGATTTCCTGACACCCGTATCAACTTTGAGATCCACATGAAAGGATGATAAATTTGTTGGTGAATTTAGTGATAAAGGCCTCATTTTTCTTATCTGTAGAGTGATAGGAAGAAACTGTGACTTAAGTTTCTTTCTGGTTCATAATATTTATGATTTTTGAGATATCAGATCTGAGGTTTCACTAAATATTTGATAATAGGAATGCTTCAATCCCTATTAAACCTTCTAGTGAAACATCTTTTTTCTTTTTATTATTTATATTTTAAAATATTTTTTAAAAATACAGTATGCATTCCAAGAAATGCATATAAGAAAACATATAAGTGAGTTTGTCATCTGATCACACTCGTAACCAACCCTCAAATTATGAACAAAGCATTGCTAGTGTCACAAGAGTCCTCACTATTCCACCCTTTTCCATTTCTTTGTTTTAAATGTGTGAAATAAGAATGTATTGTAATTTATATAATATAACTAGTGAAACACTGATTATGGCTATATACCAAATAATATGAGGTCCATGTAATTCTTATATTCTCTCTATACATTAACTGCTACAAATAAGAGAAAAAAGCATATGATATTTGTCTTTTGGGGTCTGGCTTGTTACATTTTGCATAATATTTTCCAGTTGAATCCGTTTAGTTGCAAATGTCAGGATTTCATTCTTTTTTGACTTAATAATATTGCATATGATATATAACCCTATTTTCATTATCCAGACATCAGTTAATGGACATTTAGGTTGATTCCATATCTTAGCTATTGTGAATTGAGCTGCTGTAAACATGGGAGTGCAATAACTCTTTCATACACTGATTTCATTTCCTTTGGATATATTCCCAGGAATGTAGAGATGGGTCATATGATAGAATTTTTTTTATTATTGTATCAGCACAATTTGTTACCTTATAAAAATTAAAGTAAGCAAATTTCACTTTTTCTGAATTTCCTGAATAATTTACACATGGAAATAGTTCTGTTTTGTAGCTTTCATGTAGTAAAAGAGAACACAAAATGAAAGTTTTTTTTTTATTAATTTAACAGAGATCAATCTTTGTTTTAGTTTCTTGAGGAATCTCCATACTGTCTTGCATAATGACTGTACCAGTTTACATTCCCCACAACAGTGTTTTAGGGTACCATTTTTCGCACATTCTCAGCAGCATTTGTTATTTTTTTTTTTATTTTTGGATGATAGCCATTCTAACTTTGTTGAGGTGATACCTCACTGTGATTTTTATTTGCGTTTCCCTGATGGCTAGTTTTCCTGAGCATTTTTGCATGTGTCTGTTGGTCATTTGTATTTCATTCTTTGCATGTTCACATCCTTTGCTGATTTCTCAGCTGGAATTTTTATTTTGTTGTTACTGAATTTCTTGAGCTCTTTATATTGTCTGTATATTAATCCTTTATCAGAAGTGTGATTTGAAATATTTTCTCCCATTTGGTCAGTAGCCTCTTCACTTTGTTGAGTGTTTCTTTTCTTGTGCAGAAGATTCTTAGCATATTTCCCATTTGTCTATTTTTGATTTTATTGTGTGTATTTCTGGGATCTTATCCAAGAAGTCTTTGTCTAGACCAACATCTTGCAGTGTTTCTCCTATTTTCCTCTAGTAATTTGAATGTTTCATATCTTAGGCTTACAATTTTGATCCATTGTGAGTTGATTTTTGTATAGGATGTAAGGTGGTTGTCTTGTTTCAAACTTCTGCATGTGGAAATAAAATTTTCCCAACATCATCTGTTGAAGAGACTGTCCTTTCTTCAGGGATGATTTTAGCTCATTTGTAAAAGATTAGTTGGTGTGGACTTATGTATTAATTTCTGAAAAACCAGAGATCTTTTTCTTTTAAAGGATAAAATGAGTATGGTTTGAAATCAATAATTAGTTTACAAATGGTTCTAACCATACCCTGTTGGTCTTTAGTTACATAATATCCATTAAATGGCTATATGAATATTAAGGATTTCATGCATGAAAAGAAGAAGAAAGAATGACAGTAACAAGTCACTGAAGTGAACAAGTTATTACAGTCTATAAGTCACTTTCTAAGTCAGGAATAATATTTATTACATGGGAAATTTGTTGAAAGAACTAACAGATGATCCTTGGAAAGTAAATGGCCAGTAGAACAAGCTTCAGAAATGTTAGTTGTTGTTGTTCACACTTCTGTATTGTCAACATCTGAAGCTGAATGTTGAATATACATAGGTTTCAAGAAAAGCTTCAACAATGATACATTCATATATAATAAAAAAGATGAAAAAGTTTCCATGTCAAGCAATTATCCCACCATACTTTTTTATTCATATTTATTAAAAATGCAGGTATGAATAGCTAGAAAAATGAAGTGACAGAGCAGTATACATGATATGATTTTTTAAAAAGATACAATGTTTTTCAGATTGCACATAATCACTTACAAGATTGTACATACTTATGCCAGGATAATTTTTCCTGAAGTACATGTAAGAATTTTTAATAATGGTTATCTTTGGAAGTGAGGCTGGGGCATATGATATAGGAGGGAAGCCTTTTTATTTTTAACTTTGTATTCATTTACTTGAATTGTATATATATAATGTTTTCATGTGTATTATTTTTAAATAAACTGCTAGTACTAGGATTATTGTAACAACAGTGCTCCTACCAAAACTATAGAAGAGATAGACACATAATCTCAAGTAGTTGTTCATTTGTTTGGAATTGAGAAATTAGGACAATTAATTAGTTTTGGTTCTCTTGAAGCCTTAGGTTAATTACTTTGCTCACTTCATATGTTCCTTTTTTCTCTTTTTCTTTTGTGGATATGTGAAAACTTTCCTACTTGCTACAGTATACATACAAGTGTATTGGAATTAAAATGATCTTTCATTTCTATTGTGATTTTTTAAAAAAATTAGTCCTTTTTTAAGTTAAATTACATATTAGGTGTGGCTTCATAGTGTACTTTTTCATTGGTGTTTTGAAGATATTTTAAATGTGAACATGTAAGGATAGATTACCTGTTAATAACTGCAGAAACATAGCTAACAAAAGACCATTATTCACTAATGAAAAAACAATTCACATGTGATGACAAGCAAGTACTTATGAGAAGACATGTAATAAAAAGAATTTAAATTTTGTGTCTGTTGATTGTTGAATCATGTTTAATGGAGTTATTTTATGAATTTGTGCTGTAGAATTTTTAGAACAATGTTTCCCAAACTCTTATGACCATAATAACTAGACTATAACATAATTAATTAGGAAATCATGTATACTTAACACTCACTGTTGAAATTCATAGTACAAATAAGCTTTGCTAAATCTTGGTATGAAGAAATTTGCTTAACATTGTTTAGTCTTGTTTCTTACTTGAGCCATTTGGAGAACCAGTACTTAGGAAACAATATATACAAATAAAATTCATTAAGCAAACATATATTAAATAATATTCAGATTTAGAAAATAGAGGCTAGAATTCTAAGAAAAATTCAAAAATATTACCTCACTGCACAGAATATAGAAAAATTGTATTGCCAACTTACTTTTGACATTCACAGAAAATTTCTAATTATAGACATCCAAACTGAGTACATTTCTTGTTCTAATTTGAGGATTTCATAGAGAAGTGGAAGAATATTAAGTCTTATTTTTTCTTTGAAGTACCACAGTGCTAAATTCTGTGAGACATAACTTTAACCTTCCAAGATGCTTTGCAACTTCAAGGTAATTCTTTTTGTTTACAGATTCATCTATTACTCACCTGATTCAAAGAGACAGTTGTTGGCCACAGTCTTTCTATAGCTATTATCTTTGGTATTTTTCAGAAACACCACTCATAAAATAATTCTTTCACATGATGACAGTCCAGGTAAAGGTGTCTTACTTTAGATTGCATTCTGTTATTTAGTAATCAAAGTTTGTCTGATTTCTAGGCTCTCCTTTGTACCTGACATTTTGTTCACAGCTAGTAAGGAGGTAATTCAGAAGAGATTAGACAGTAAAATATATGTCAACATGTTTTGTAAGAAAATATTCAAAGAAAAGATGTTAACATTAAAACTAGGACTAAAAGTGTTTCTATTTTTAAGTTAAAACTGTAATGAACATCACCCTAGATGTACCAACAATCTCAGAGTATGTTAACTAACTTCAACTGTCAGGAAGCAGAGTTGATTTAAGTGAAAAATGTACTCGATGTATGAGCTGGGATGCATAGTTTATGAAGGGCATTATGAATTGTTTCAAATTACAATAGTACTAGTAATATGAGCAAACAAAAAGACTTCATGTTTTATAGAATAGCAGTGGTCCATTTTTCTCAAGATTGCTACATTTATAGCAAAGTATTGTGGTACTTCGACTGACTATGATAATAGACAGCATGTAAAACACCTAAATATGGAATAAGTCAATTTTAGTTATTCAATAATTAAACCTATTAAGAAGTTCAGGATAGAAGAAGGCAATAGTTCCCATTTTATTTCTCCATGTGTGTCCATGACACAGGACACACTACATTATGTATTTTGGTGTCACACGTGATGGGACCTAAAATGGGTATGTTAGGGATGAAGGAAGGAGAGCATCTGGAGATATTTCTCTGCTGCAAAACACACTAGCATGGTCTGGAGACACTGTCCTTGCTCCCAAATGCCCAAGATTTTCTAAATCTTTGGTTCCATCTTCAACTGGTCTATAGACATTGCTCTGCTTCCTTGACATCACTTACTCTTTTTTGAAAACCCAGCGGTTTTCCTGGACTCTTTTCACCTAGGCTGACTTTGTAAAGCAGACCTTTGAACAGAGGACATGAAAAAATTATCATTGTTTTAAAGAAAACACAAAACATGAAACATTATCCATAAGTACTCCTGAAAATAATTTTATTTTAGAGTTATGTCCCTAATATACACTTAGAACAACTCAGCCAGGGAAGCATTATTTTTTTTCCATTTTATGATTCAATACAATTATACAAAAAGTTTGACAACCCAATGACAATATTTTACAATCCAGTGATTTATAGGGACTATATTTTGCTGTTCTTCAATATATCCTTCTAAGGTTTTACTCTATGAAATTATGCTTTTCTTTAAAGTAATAATACTTTTATAACTGGTGAAGCAAATGCAGGGAAGGTAATAATGACTTTCACATAGAAGTTTTTATAATATTTCAGCTAAAGACACAGTAAGTAATGAATCTCATGCCATAAAATTATGCCCAAACCTTATCACAAGTTAACAACCAGCGTATAATTTGAGTTTTCATAAAATGGCCTTACTACTAATTTATTAACAGACTCTGTAGCATTATTTTTTAACAATCACTTTGAACCTTTTTTCCTAATCTATTTTAATTTTTGGGCTTAATATTTCATTATTTTTTGAGATAAAATACTTTTAATTTACATTATAGTCAAAAGCTTAATGACACTACTTAATAAATAGTTCAACAAATAAAAAATAAAAGACCTAACAGTCCAGCAGGAAAATAGGTAAAGACTACAAATACTACAACTAATAATCAAGTGAAAAGATGTTCAACTCCACTCATACGAAGTATATTTTAAAATAGTTGCAAAATAATTAAATTTGTAATAGTATAAACTTCCTTTCATTATTTGATGAAGATTTAATACAAAGTTTGACAAAACACTGTATTTGCAGCAAAATGAATTCATACAGGCATTAATTTTCTTTTTTAAAATTTTTTTCTCACATACATAATGGAGAACATGTAGTATTTTCTCTTTCTGTGTCTGATTTATTTCAGTCAATATGATGTCCTCCACTTTCAACCATTTTGATGCAAATTATAGAATTTCATATTTTAGTCAATAATATTCCAGTGTGTTTATGTGTGTGGTTGATTTCATATTTTGGCTATTGTAAACAGTGCTGCCATAAACATGGTAGAGCAGGTATCACTCTGATAGAATGAGTTCATGTGTTTTGGGTATATACATAGTAGTGGGATTGCTGGTTCATATTGCAGTTCCACTCTTAGTTGTTTAAGAAATTTCTATATTGTTTTCCATAGTGGATCCATTAATTTATATTCCCAACAGTGTTTAAGAGTTCCCCTTTCTCTACATCATCACCAGCATTGGTTGCTGTGTCTTTGGGAAAACAGCCTTTCTGAAAGGGATGAATTAATATCTTATTGCGGTTTTATTTGCATTTCCCTAATGGCTAGTAGTATTGAGCACTTTTAACATATATTCGTTGGTCATTTATGTTTCTTCTTTTTTTGAGAATTAGCTGTTCAGTTCCTTCACCCATTTCTTAGTTGGGTTGTTGGTTTTCTTTTGATTTGCTTGTGTGTGTGTGTGTGTGTGTGTGTGTGTTGTTGAGTTTTTTGAGTTGCTTTATATTCTGGACATAAATCCTTTGTCCAAAAAGTAGTTTGCAAATATTTTCTCCTATTCAATCAACTGTCTCTTCATTCTAAAGATTGTTTCTTTTGTGTGCAGAAGCTTCTGAGTTTGATATAATCCCATTTGGCTAGTTTTGCTTTTGTTGCTTACACTTTTGCAGTCTTTTCCAAGAAGAGTCATCACTTACACCAATGTCCTGAAGTGTTTCCCCAACATTTTATTTCAGCAGTTTCATAGTCTCAGGTCTTAAATTTAGGTCTTCATACATGTTAAGGTGGCATTTATTGTCTCTCCATTAAGAAATAGATTTAGCACTACAACAGAATATATTTTTAGATTTTAGGTTCAGCAATCTCCACTGGAACTTATTTTGAGTGGTGTTTCACATCTTATCACCCTAATATTTGGAAACTTTTTGTTCTTGGAGAATATAAAGAAATATTGAAATTCATAAAAACAAATAGGTTCCCATTTCCTGCATGCAGACTTTTTTTCTTACTAAATTGTTCTTTACATATACTATTGTAATATATCTGTTCTATGAAATCTAAGTGACTCTTCCACATCAGATCTCCACTTTAGATTATTTCACCTGAAAATATAATTTTATTATACTAAGTTGAAAATAATTAATATAACCCATGGTTTTGGTACCTGTGTTTTTTAGGAAATTTTCTTGCAGTGACACAATTGTACAGGATATAGCTTAAGCGAAAGTTCAGGACATATATTGAAAGTACAAAAATCTCTTTAACCAGGAAGACGATGTAGGTGGGATTAAGAACCTGGGAAATAACTAGAATTAATGCCATGAGTGCTGTCACTTCTATCTCCATTTGTTAGCTCTTTTTCTTTTTATTTGTCTTCTCCGTTTCTTCTCATTATCCTACTTTGAATATATGGCCATATAGCAGTTGCTAGTACCTGGATGTAGTTTTTCTTTTTTTCTTTTTTCTTTTTTTTTTTTTTTTGACATAGTTAGACAATGAGAGAGAGAGAGAGAGAGAGAGAGAGAGAGAGAAAGGTCTTCCTTCCGTTGGTTCACCCCCCACAAATGGCCATAACTGCCAGAGTAATGTTGAACCGAAGACAGGAGCCAAGTGCCTCCTCCTGGTCTCCTATGCGTGTGCAGGGGCCCAAGCACCTGGGCCATCCTCCACTGCCTTCCCAGGCCACAGCAGAGAGCTGGAGTGGAAGAGAAGCAACTGGGACTAGAACCCAGCACCTATATGGGATGCTGGCGCCGCAGGCGGAGGATTAACCAAGTGAGCCACGGCGTCGGCCCCCTAGTTTTTCTTCATTTAGTAAATTAACCAGCATGGTTACAATCCAAACTCTTACAATCCAAACTCAAAGGGAAAATACTCTGATTGTCTCAGCATGTGTCAGTTGCTCACTTAGGAATAATTGACTAGGGGTGGAGGAGGCTAAGTTGGCATTTCTGCATGGAAGAAAATGGCGATCTGTTAAGAGAAATGATTGGGCAGATAAAAATTCTACTTACTTATTAAAGTACTCTTTACTTAATCTAATACTTTTTGGCTATTTATATGCACAAGTTATTGTATGTAACTTGTTCTGGATGAAGATGAGTAGAGTAAGATAAATGTGTGTAGCCAGTCTAGTGGAATATTGTAGCTACATAAAACACTGGCATGCAATGCAGAGAATAGAGTTTAGTGATGAATGAATGGAGAGAGATAGCAGGTTAAGGACCTAGGAGGTTTGAGATAGAATATTTGAGATAGAAGAGAGATGAAAATGCGTATTAGTAAGAGCCTAATGTGAGGAAACAAGGAGCAGTGTAAAGGGACAGACCTGAACTTTGAAAGAAATAGGATTGCTTAAGGAAAGGCTCAGCGTTGGAGAGAGCTGAGAAGCTGAAGAATATTTGGAACCTTGTTGGGCTTCTACAAGATGTAGCAAAAAGATGGCTAAAGATATCTTTCCAAGAGTATAACCTCTGGATTAATTTCTTGGAAGCTTTGTGATTCTTGGTTATATATCATCATGTGGAATAACAATTTTTATAAAAAGTGTATGTATATATACAGGTGGCATTAAAGTGCTTTTAACTTTCTTTTTGTGGACTTTTATCCCATTTTCAGCTCATGGTGTCAGATTTCCTCTTGTAGATGAATTGAATTAATTTTTTTAGAATAACTTTTTGTGAGGCTATATAAGACAATATGCCAGAGTTAGAATGTACTTTTTGCCCGATTTTCTATTTTCTACTAAAGACTGTAATTCAAACAAAAATACAATAAAGTGTGTCTCCTAAAATTGTACCTGGTGAAATGATGATGGCTGTTACTATGACCCTTGAGGTTCATAAATTTCCCTCTTGGCAATTGTTTCCTTATTTAACTGGCAATATAAGTTTCGAGTTTACAGGTACAAATCTTACTTTTCTCTTATTTTGATTTTTGTTCATTTGTTATAAACATGCTTTTGAAAAATGAAAATTAGCTTTTCAAGATTGCACACATGTATAATGAAGTCAACTTATCCAAGGTGTTATATAATTTTATAACATAAAATTATGTGCATATACTCATATGCTGAATGACAAGAAGTGATAACCATAAATTTTAACAAATGAATAAATTCCAAAAATAGAGAAAAAGCAACTGATGTTTTCATGATAATTTCTCCTCAAGTAACCCTCCCCCCAACTTTGAACAACTAACAAAACAAACTAAACATATACCCACCAATTTAAAATTATTTTTTAATGATTGTCACAATATCTTTTAAAATAGCATTTTATTTTTTCAAATATAATTTTTTTATTTTTTATTTTTTGACAGGCAGAGTGGACAGTGTGAGAGAGAGACAGAGAGAAAGGTCTTCCTTTGCTGTTGGTTCACCCTCCAATGGCCGCCGTGGCCGGCGCGCTGCGGCTGGCACACTGCGCTAATCTGATGGCAGGAGCCAGGTACTTATCCTGGTCTCCCATGGGGTGCAGGGCCCAAGCACTTGGGCCATCCTCCACTGCACTCCCGGGCCACAGCAGAGAGCTGGCCTGGAAGAGGGGCAACCGGGACAGAATCCAGCACCCCGACCGGGACTAGAACCTGGTGTGCTGGCGCCGCAAGGTGGAGGATTAGCCTAGTGAGCCGCTGCGCTGGCGTCAAATATAATTTAATTCCAAATGCAAATAATAATTCAGTCAATTTAATAAAGCTCTTTAAAAGCTTGAATTTATGTTCCATAAATGAAATCATTTGTTTGCTAGCTCTAAAAATATTCAAAATGATGAATGAGATATCTTTTAATATTTACTTTCTTTGAAAAAGGTTTATTTTAATTAATTTATCAACATATTTATTGTGTTACTGCTATGGGTTAGCTACTAGGACAAGTTGGGTGCTGGGAATATAGCAATGAACACTGTGTGGTCCACTGGCGCTCTCAGAGTTAGTGCTTCTGAAACCTGGACATGAATCAGAATTACCCAAAGTGCTTATTGATATAGATTTTTGTTTCAGACACCCAGTTTCAGACTCAGTATTTCAGGATTAGCACTCAGAATTTGATAGTCTAACAAGTCACAGATATTGCTGAGATTGCCAGTCCTGGGACTATACTCTGAAAATAGCTGTCTTGGAAGAGGCAGTGTTTTCTATATACCAGGGCTCCAATTAGCCTATTTATTGCCTCAACTGTGCTATAGGCCCCTGTTTTAAATTATTCCCAGTAGAAAAATGCTTTCTATAAATTTAGTCTGGTATATGAGTGTTTCACAACTGTATAGTTGCTTATTGAATTAACAAAAACGTTTACAAGGTCAGGTAAATATGATTTTTAAAGGCAAAAGCTAACTTGTTTATTCTAGTGAAAATGTATCATCATCAGCAACTGATTTTCAATTGAATCATCACTTCATTTTAACATAAAGCTTTTCTTTCTGATCTTTTGGTAACCATCCAGTTTTCCATAGTCTTTTAAATGTGATGACCAGTGGTTCATTTGTTGCAATAATTAAGATGGATAGCAGTGTGCCTACTAGAATGACTACACTTGTGTTTATTGCATAAATTATTTTCCTAGTATGAAAGCCTCTTCTATCACTTTTGCCACGGTCTTATCTTTTGTACCCTAAACCATTAACCATAGCATGTTTAGGAGAGCTATACATAAAGAATATAACAATTTCTAATCATTACTGTTTCATGTCTACATTTTCTTAGCACTGGAGGTTGCCTTTCACTTTGTTTCTTTCTCCAAGAGTAGAAAAAATAAAACAAGCAAACAAAAAACACCTTCTAGAATGCACAAGCCTTTTATTTTTCTTTTTTGCCACCTTCACAGTTTAATTTGTTCTACTTCTCAACTCATTTTCTTGTGAATATTAAGTGAATTGGGGAAGTTGACTCAAAATACAAAGAGGTTCAGTCTCAAATATAAATTACATATAATAACAAATTTTTATCTTTTCTTTAAAAGTTTGGTGGTCTTTTCCATTTCAAAAATAAATGTGCTTCAGAGTAAAAAGAAATTATTCAGATAAAGTTAGGACATTGGTTGTATTATTTCAGTACTCATCATAGTACCCCACAGATTTCATTAGATATTTGCTAACCTAAGTATTTTTGACTTTTGTCTTTTAGCTTCAAAGGATATTCCATGCCTGTTATCTTTCTGAGGGTTAGTGTAGTCTTTATCACTGTATTTATAATATTATGCTTTTAAACTTTATAAGTCTGAAAACATAAATAAAACTGTAATATATTGTCAGAACATTAATTTAGTTATTATCTACATATCAAATAACTAGTTCAGACAAATCAGAGTAGATAACACAGAATTTAGTGGCAATAAATATATATTATTGCACATAAACATATGCTGTCTTGTTAGATTTATTACCTGCAGTTCTTTATCATATTTCAATATAAAAATAGAACAATGAATAAATACAGTGCTAGACTAGGTTATTGTTACTAATGTTAATTTTACATTCTCTTAGTGAGTCGATAGCATATCTTGATGGTTTTATGCTTTCAGATCTTTCAGGCTATCCTTTTCTAACCAAGGAAATCAGGAAAACTTGGCCTCCTTGGAAAACCCAAACTAGCCATTCAGTTCACACAAAGACAACAAGAGTCCTCTGTTTTAAAAACTCTGGCTTTTTTCAGCAGTACCATTGGCCTGAGAATACAGAGCATTCTTACCCACTGGCTAAATTTAACTTGGTTAACAGATAGTCTGTATCCATTTTTATAAAAAATTGTTCTTAAAAGGTAGTATATTTTGTCCTCAATCTCCTTAACACATCCACCATCTATTATCTACTTTCTGTCTTGACTTGCTAATACCTTTATTCTTATATACATATTTTATAGGTTGTCACTACTCCTGTTTTAAATAATTGAAGTTAAAGCATAATAGTTTAAGTGAGTTACCATCTTTCTTTGTGAACCTTGATACAAGTGTGGAAGTGAATTCAAACATACAAAAGAGGGATTAGAGAAGTAAAAATCTTTCATTTGGATCATGAGATGATGAAATATTTTTCTTATAGCATTGATTGAATGTGTTTGAAACCTTTATATCTTCAGTGGTGACACACATATTTATTATTAGGTTTTAAGAACTATGTATTTTCTTAAAAATCTCCAAACATCACTTAATTTAAGACTCTTGCTCTACTGACTGAGCTAGCCGGGCAGATGTCACTTTGTTATAAATAACAAATAGAAACAAGGCACTGTCATTTGTATATGTACAAAATATGTTTAAAGAATATAAAATATAAAATTTTAATTTTATTCACTGATAGTGCTGGAGATGTTCAGATTAATAAACTGATCTACTGTAATGTATCATTTGCATTTATATGATTTCATTAATGTCATATATAACATTACAAATTTAGAACAGTGGTAGAGTAATCGTAAGAAATTTTAATATATCTTAGCCTGAGTTTTATAAATGAGTAAAAGGCCCTCAGGCTGTACATTAAAAAAGAAAGAATTACAGAAATACTTAAGTGAATGATTGCCTGAAGATGGGATGGTGATGGTTGTGGTGAAGAAGATGGCTCAATTTGTTCATTGAGGGAAGAGAAGAGATGAGAAACTAATCTCTTGTTCAGACTGGAATCAGATACAGCAGAGATTAAATTCTTGCCCAGGCATAGGTTAGTCATGTGCCTTTCAGAAGGTTACTTTAGTCTTTTGATCATTTTCTCATATGTAAAATGGGGAAGGCAATACCTGTTTTATAAAGTTAATAGGAATATCAATTGAAAAATGTGTGTTAAAGTCATCCTATACACAAAGTAGAAACTCAAAAATGAGAGCTGTTACTAAAAGAACAAACCCAGAACTCAAAATGATTCCAAGTTTTAGGTATAGTTCCCATTGAGGTTGAACATTGATGATGTTCAATAGGCATTGACAATTACTTTCAATTATCCACAAGGAATTGAAAGTTAGTGGCTCCTTGTTGTGTTGAATACTGAGGACTATAACAATGCAGTAAATGACAAACTGAGATAGATGCTGCCTTTATTGAGTTTTATCTTGCATTTCATGAGCACCACCATGATTTCAACCTTGTGGGCTTTTACAAACTTTCACCGAAGAAGAGTCTTTAGGAACAACACAGAAACAACCCAGCAGAGGAGTGGCACTGAACTTTTGGGAGAAAATAATATTCAGATAGCTTTGTTATGAGAAATGAGTCCCCCTAGCAAAACACATACTTACTATCGCTGAAATTATTGGTTTATTCATTAATACAGAAATGTTTCTCAAGGATTTTTTATGGTAACAGCATAGAACTACTCTTGAAATTACAACAGTAACTCAGATAGATATAGCCCTTGCTTTCATGGAACTGATAGTGTTTTTTTTTGTTTGTTTGTTTGTTTGTTTTTTGACAGGCAGAGTTAGACAGTGAGAGAGAGAGACACAGAAAGGTATTCCTTCCATTGGTTCACCCCTTAAATGGCCGCTATGGCTGGCGTGTGCGCCAATCCGAAGCCAGGAGCCTGGCGCTTCCTCCTGGTCTCCCATGAGGGTGCAGGACCCAAGCACTTGGGCCATCCTCCACTGCCTTCCCATGCCACAGCAGAGAGCTGGACTGGAAGAGGAGCAACTGGGACAGAATCCGGCACCCCAACCGGACTAGAACCCAGGGTGCTGACGCTGCCGGCAGAGGATTACCAAGTGAGCCGCGACGCCGGCCAATAGTGTGTTTTAAGAATGAAAAGAAGGTGCTCACTTCGGCAGCACATATACTAAAAAGAATGAAAAGAAGGAGGTGGGTGATGGAGATGTGTCATAGCAAGTAAAGCTGTCACCTGCAAAGCCAATATCCCACATGGGCAGCAAGTTCACGTCACAGCTGCTGCACTTCCGCTGCAGCCCCCTGCTAGTGGCCTGAAAAAGCAGTGGAAGATGGCCCAAACTTTGGGTCCCTGTCACCCACATGGGAGACCTTGAAGAACCTCCTAGCTCCTGGCTTCAGCCTACCTCAGCCCTGGCCGTTGCAACCTGGCTTCAGCCTACCTCAGCCCTGGCGGTTGCAACCTTCTGTTTATTGAACCAGTGGATTGAAGAGTCTCTCTCTCTCTCTCTCTCTCTCGCTCTCACTCTCGCTCTTGCTCTCGCTCTCTCTCTCTCTCTCTTCCCACCCCATGTGTGTGTGTATATGTGTGTGTCTCCCTCTCTCTGTAACTCTTTCAAATAAATAAATAAATCCATTCTGACACCTTTAGAGGGCTTTCTTAATCATATATACAGAAAAAAAAAAAAACAGTAAAATTGCCACTCCCATGCCCATACTATGATCCTTTCAATGACCCCCTGCCTTTCTCATTTTTAGATATGGCCAGGTTACTTACATGCCATGAAGCAAAGTTCTTTATAACCTGACTGCACCTTAGGATCATGTTGACAATTTTAAACATACTAATAACTGAATCCTACTACATACAAATAAAAACGTCTGGACCTAGGTATCAGTATTGTTTGAAAACTTTACGGTTAATCCTAATTCATAACCATGATTTATATCTGCTACTTGAGAGAGAAAAGGAGATAAGAGAAAAAAGGAAAGAGTGTCTAACTCTACGATACTAAATAATGACAGATTGAACAAAACCAATGATAAAAATAGTAATACATCTGAAACTACCAGTGTCCCCATTTTAGTTTTTTAAATATCTGGCTTATACAGAAAGCAACTGAAGCAAATTACATTTAGATAATCATGATTTTATTTATACTCAGTGGAAATTTTCTGTGAATAAATATGCTAAATCTAGAGACTTTATCATGTTATTGGGAATTTCTTGTCCTGACAATTAATGCATTATTATCATATATTGTCAGTAAGAGCTTTATAATTAAAATTAATTTAGGCCAGATTGATCTTTATTTTTTTCTTTTCTTTTTTAGTACTTTCCTTTTTTTTTTTTTAAAAAAAAGACACAATTAATTTGCAAGTTAGAGTTACAGAAATGGCGGGAGAGCCAGAGAGTGATCTTCCATCCCTGGGTCACTCCCCAAATAGCCACAAAAGCCAGGACTGGGCCAGGCCAAATTCAGGAGCCAAGAGCTTTTTCTGAGCCTCCCATGTGGGTGCAGGACCCTAAGGACTGGGGCATCTTCCGCTGCCTTCCCAGGAGCCTTAAGAGGGAGCTGGAATGGAAGTGGAACAGCTGGACATGAACTGGCTCCCAAATGGGATGCTGGTATCACAGGCAGTGGCTTAACTTTCTATGCCAAAACACTGGCCAGGATCTGTATCTTTTAGAGAAGTTTTTATTTTTTTAGACTTTATTTTTTAGAAGAATTTGAGGTTGACTGCCAAATTAAATGGAAGATACAAAGATTTCTCCTTCTCTCCTCCATGCACACGATCTCCTCCATTATCAATATGCCCCACCACAGTGGCACATTTGTTACAATTGATGAGCCTACATTGATACATTATTGTTCCCCAAAATATATAGTTTACATAAAGTGTCACTCTTGGTGTTATATATTGTTTGGGCTTGGGGAGGTATACAAAGACATGGTTCTGTTTTTTTTTTTTTCCATATGCCTTTTTTATCATATTTTTAAACTTTTATTTAATAAATATAAATTTCCAAAGTACAGCTTTTGGATTACAGTGGCTTTCCCCGCCCCCCCATAACTTCTCTCCCACCCGCAACCCTCCCATCTCCCACTCCCTCTCCCCTTCCATTCACATCAAGATTCATTTTCAATTACCTTTATATACAGAAGATCAATTTAGTATATATTAAGTAACGATTTCAACAGTTTGCACCCACACAGAAACAAAAAGTGTAAAATACTATTTGAGTACTAGTTATAGCATTAATTTACATTGTACAGCACATTAAGGACAGAGATCCTACATGAGGAGTAAGTGCACAGTGACTCCTGTTGTTGACTTAACAATTGACACTTTTGTTTATGGCATCAGTAATCACCCTAGACTGTTGTCATGAGTTGCCAAGGCTATGGAAACCTTTTGAGTTCACTGACTTTGATCTTATTTAGACAGGGTCGTAGTCAAATTTAAAATAGCTGTTGCCCACATGAATTTGAATCTGGTGCTTGTAATTTTAAAATACTAGTTTATTTTTTCCTCATAGTCATTTTTTGATGTTGTGACAGGTCCATTAACTGTAACATTGGTAGGTTCAGTCTTCACTGCCTATCTAGGTCACTGAGAATTAGCATAATTGGAAAGGCAGGTTGAACAGGCTGTGTTGGAAGCCACAAAGCCAAGTTGTCTTAAATTAGGGGAAAGGAAGTAGTGTCTGCTGTGATGTTTACCATAAGATCTGTCAAACAACTACTGTTGATCCAGAGTGCATAAGAGAAGAGTTAGTGCCATTCTGTGTGTATGTGTGCATGTGTGTGTGTTATATGTATGTCTGTGTTTGTGTACTGCAGAATTGTCTGTACCTCCTTGAAAAATGCTTTACTAACTTGGTTTATGATGGACTGTTGATTCATTTGGAAATCTGAATGCTGACTCCTTTATTTTGTTTACCATTTGAGGCAGGCAGGCTTCAATTGACTTAACAGCATGGTAGCAACTCAGAACCTGTTGAATCTAATCATATTTTGACCCATTCTTGATTTGTTTAATCTCCACACTTTAGACTCTTCATCTGTTTACAAATGTTTGAAGAAGGTCCTACTCTCCAGTGGGGTTTGAATGAGAAATAATTTTTTTTTAAAGATTTATTTATTTTACTTGAAAGTCAGAGTTATACAGAGAGAGGAGAGGCAGAGAGAGAGAGAGAGAGGTCTTCTATCCACTGGTTCACTCCCCAATTGGCTGCGATGGCCGGAGCTGCACCGATCCGAAGCCAGGAGCCAGGAGCCTCCTCCAGATCTCCCACGTGGGTGCAGTGGCCCAAGGACTTGGGCCATCTTCTAATACTTTCCCAGGCAATAACAGAGAGCTGGACAGGGAGTGGAGCAGCCAGGACTAGAACCGGCACCCATATGGGATGCCTGTGCTTCAGGCCAGGACGTTAACCTGCTGCGCAACAGCGCTGTCCCTGAGAAATAAATGTTAATGTTGATTATAGGGCACTTTGAGAATACAAAGTGTTATGAAAAATTTGACTACTTTTGAAATGTTCTTTGACATCAACTTACAGAGAAAAACTGAAATTTTGCATAATAGACCTTTTTAAGGAATTTAATATTTGGTTTTTCCCTACACTTTTTTTTAAGATTTATTTATTCACATGGAAGGTGGAGTTACAGAGAGAAGGAGAGGTAGAGAGAGAAAGAGGTCTTCCATCTGCTGGTTCACTACCCAAATGGCCGCAGTGGCTGGAGCTGAGCCAGTCCAAAGGCAGGAGTCAAGAGCTTCTTCTGGATCTCCCACGTGGGTTCAGGGGCCTAAGGAGTTGAGCCATCTTCCGATGCTCTCCTAGGTGCATTTGCAGGGAGCTAGATCAGAAGTGAAGCAGCTGACCTCGAACTGACATCCATATGGGATGTTGGTGCTATAGGTGGCAGCTTAAACCACTGAGCCACAGAACCAGCCCCATCCCTGTACAATTTTCTATACTTGTGTACCATGGTTCTTCTAAGCCATTAATGAAGTTGGTAAACATCATATAATATTGAAAGATGTTTCTATTATATGCACTTTCAATTATTCATGTTAATGGAAAAACATTGATGCCAATCTTACAAAATGACAAACTGTCAGAAAGACCCCAGGAAGGGTGAACAGTCAGAAAACCTGGAGTCCCTGGTCTGTGGTATCTCTGTCAGGTGAGTAATAGTGTATCAGAGGCCATATGATCAGGGACAACTCAGCTCAACTGTGTAATGAACAGGAGCTGAGATTTGGAAGAAAGTGGTCCCCAATTCACCAAGGCTTTCCATTTCATCTGATTTCCCGCTTGGTAGAAGAAAGTATATATTTCAGGGCATAATTACAGCAGCGGCAGCAGAAGCAGAATTAATAGTAGGAGTATAGTAACAGAAGTGCAGTATAGTAAAAGGGTAATATTAACATCAGCAACAATAGTAACATCAGCAGTAGAAGCAATAGCATTTGTAGTAGTAGAAATAGTAGCAGTGGGAGCAAGAGCAATAGCTAACACCGATTGACTATTAAATGTGAGCTAGGCAGTGTTCTAAATTGTGTATCTATTTTATTATGTTTAACTCTCACAATATCTCTTATGATATAGGCAATTCCTATTTTATATGATATTGCCTATGAGAACAGTAATCATCAAAACTCAGCAAAGAGCTGAAGAACAAATGCATGTGCAGTGCTCAAAGTTTAGAAATGCTGGTTAGGCCTCTAAACAAAAGTGAACAGATACTTCTTAACAGTGCCAACTGTGACCTCTTAGAAAAATTACAACCTGAAATGAAGGAGAATATTTTTTATCCTAAAAAGAAAAATACAAGAAGTGATTTAATCACACATAGAGATTTGTATCAGGAACAGAAACAAAAGGGACATATCATACTGGTAAGGGCACTTTTGTGAACTGAAACAGGTTGCTGAAAGAGGAAATAGAATCTTTTCCCCTGGAGATATTTAATGCCAAGACTAATAGCATCAGTATAGAATGATCTGAGTAAAAGCTGGAGGGAAAAAGGAACAAATCTCTAGAGTCCTTTTCAGGCCTGCAATTTTATAAAGTAATTCGTAAATTTTTAATATCTTGGAACAGTGCTCATAATGGAAGAAAGAGATCTGTGTGTCCAAATAATTAGGACATCCGTTTCCTTCAGGATTTTTCCTTAACAATCTTGAAGAATGTGGTGCTACAAAAGAATATGAAGGTCAAAAAGTATTAGAAACAAATGTGCTTTATTCTCAGTGTGAAGAGATATGCCAGACAATGCTGAAATGGTGTAATTACAATTAATTTGAAATTCAGTAGTTAAAATTTTAAGCAAATATATTCTTCTCACCATAACACTGTTAGAGGTAAAATAGTAGAATGATCATATACTTACAACTAGTAAAATTCATGATTCATATGCACTTATTGTATTCAAATAATTAACCTTATTTTGCCTTTTTGTGCTTGAGAAATACACAAATTGTAATCCAGAGTCAGAATTTTAAAAGTGCCAGATTGCTGTTTTTTACAAATGAGATGATTTACAATCATGAGAATTGTGCCTTTTAGAAGAAAAAAATATCTTTCATACTGTATCAAAAATCAATATGAGCAGAAAGAAAATGAGGTCTGGTTTGGTTTAGGAAGAATGTTCCTGAGCACCCTAATTTTATAACATACTAGGAGAACATGTGAAAAAAATACAAGAAAAATATATTAATGATCATTCAACATGTTTAGCATTTTATATTAGATACACAATAAGAACAGAGGGATGATTAACAGAGATATTAATTTGGAAATTATTGTGGCCAGCATCGTGGTGTAGCAGGTAAAACTGCTACCTACCATGCCGGCATTCCATATGGCACCTGTTTGTGTAGTGGCTGTTCGATTTCCAATCTGGTCCCTGCTAATGGCCTGGGAAAAGCAGCAGGAGATGGCTCAAGTGCTTAGGACCCTGCTAATACTTGGGAGACTTGGAAGAAGCTCCTGGCTCCTCTCTACAGCCTGGCCATTGCAGCTGTCTGGGGGAGGCGGTGAACCAACAGATGGAAAATCTCTCTGTGTAAATTCCCCTCTCTTTGTAACTCTGCCTTTCAAATAAACAAGTAAATTTGGGGCCGGTGCTGTGGCGCAGTGGGTTAAGGCCCTGGCCTGCGGCGTTGGCATCCCGTATGGATGCTGGTTCTAGTCTGGCTGCTTCTCTTCCAATCCAGCTCTCTGCTGTGGCCTGGAAAAGCCGTAGAAGATGGCCCAAGTCCTTGGGCTCTTGAACCCACGTGGGAGACCTGGAGGAAGCTCCTGGCTCCTGGCTTTGGATCGGCACAGCTCTGGCTGTTGTGGCCATCTGGAGAGTGAGCCAGCGGATAAAAGACCTCTCTCTCTGCCTCTCCTTTCTCTCTGTGGCTCTGACTTTCAAATAAATAAATACATCTTTAAAAAAAAGTAAATTAAAAAAATTAGAAGTTTTTTCAAGGAAATATTTTAAAGGACGTGTTCATAAATGTACATTTACATGAGCTCATGTACTCATCATATAATAAGCAATAATAAATGTTTATCTAAATTTTACATTTTCCAATACTTGTTTTGCTTAAATGCTGTGATCTTGTGCTTGTAGTCAGTAAAAATATCTTGCTATTCAAGCAAACCCAGTTCTTGGCCAAAGTTCTACTAGCCAATGATGTGACCTTGTGACCTTGGGCAGATTAATAACATCTCTAACTTTTCCATTTCTTCATCAGTAAAATATATATAATGATAATATTTATCCCTGTTCTTGTGAAAACTGAACTAGTGAATTAAGGGCTTCCTACAGTGACTGATACTTCATGTGTGTCAGAGATGATTATATTTTATAATTATTAAGTGATTTAAAATATATTAGTTACTAATAACATTATATAGTTCATGTTAAGTATTATAAGTTAGTTATAGAGGGGTCACTATTTCAGGGATTAAACTTTGGTATAAATTTGCTTATAAATTTGATACAAAATAGTTTTTCCACCTTCTGTATACACATTCACAAATCATTCCAATCATGCAGACCTGGCTTGTGCTATAGATTAGAACATAGGTAGACTTTATATTCAAATATACTTGACTTCTATTTTCTACCTGTCACTTACTAGATGGATGTTGGATAAGTCACCCATTCCATCTCCTTTTGTTCTTGTTTTTTTTTATATATATTGTTTCTTAATATAAGGTGAACAAGTTTCATGGATTCCATATTTATAGAGTTAGGAGCATAGTGACACTTCCCACAACACCCTCCCTTCGGCCCACACTCCCATCCTTCTTCCTTCCTTTGTTATTCTTTCGTTTTATTTTTACAATGACATACTTTCAGTTTATTTTAGAATCCTAAGCTTAATCCTGTACTACATAAAGAATTCAACAAATAAGAAAAAGAAGCAAAATACTATTCCTCTGACCTCAGTTGTCATTTGTAAAAGAAGACTTTTAGTTAGGTTAATAGATTGCTTGGAATTACTATAGCTACAACAATGTCACGAATTTCTGTAGTTGACAAAGAGCAGGCTTAATACTAACTAAGTAATGTGCCTACAGTTCTTCCTTATTGCAGTATATGTTTGATCATTATACATTTCCTTTTAATTACAATACCTTTTGCTGAGGAAATTCAGAAGTAATTACAAAATAAGGGTAGTATGTTTAATATTTTCAGTGGAAATTTTGCACTCACTAAATGGATGAAAAATTTATAGTAAATAACTAGTTTACTAAAGCCTAAAGTGGTCATATGCTATTTGTTAAGCATTATTTACTTCAATTAGGCTAATTTAATGCCTACTACATGCAAAACATCATGTTCAATGCTGATGAGGGGGGTAATGAATACAAATAAGTTAAATACAGTTCTGTTTAATGACTTGCAATCCAGTGATTGACAGAAATGCAAAGTTTAAGATAAGCAGCGAAAATGTTTGAGGAGATGCGTATTCAAAGTACTATGAGATTGGAAATGAAATATAAAATGTTTTCTAACTTGGATGAATTAGATAGCCTCCTTACGCAGATGACATATGAAAATTGAAAGACTGCTATGAAGTTTAAGGGCACTCTGGAAAACAGCTGGAATAAAGACTCAGATTTGAGAAAGCTCAGCATATGTTCAGGGAACTGGAATCTAGGATGCTTGTGTGCATATGTGTATGTGTAATTATGTTTATTTGTAAGACACAGGATATGCATCAGAGTATAGTAGGACATAAAATTCAAAAGCTTAAGCTATAATTAAGTTGAAGAAGGATTTGAATTCTAGGCCAAGGTGTTTGATCTTATTTTATAGACAGTGAGACTACATCAAAGACTTTTGTCCAAAGGAGTGAAAAAAACTCAGATAACTCTAACGCTAGTCTTTAAGGTACGCTTGTGGAGAATGACCTCAGAAACAGAAACAGCATTTGAGAAGCTATGGTGATGGTAAAAGTGAAAGACAGATATAATCTGACCTAGAACCTCAGCAGGGGGAAGACAGCTGATTCAGGAGATATTTTACATAGAGCATCAAGATTTATGGCAGATTAGATAGATCTGACTGCTCTGTAAAGCACTATTTTTCATGACTAGTAAGTCAAGTCATTTAAATGACTGAAAACATTGCATAATCCCCTTTAGAAAGCATGTTGGAATAGTTGATGGATGTTCATTTTTCCATGTTTTTTAACAGAAAAACTCCAGGCATGGTAAACATGAATTGCTTACCTTTATCACTTTGGTCTCAAAGAGTTTTTAAGGATTCATTAATTAAGATGAAGTTCTTTTGAAAGAATTGTGGAAAATGAGATTTTCCTGAAGGAAATCAAGCTTAGCAGTTTCTCTTTGTGCATATAAGTAAGTAAAAGAAAGACAGAAATCATGTCAAGAAAAAGATATCTAGAGACAACCAAATAATATGTCCTCTAGGACCAGATTTGCGTAGTAAATGAAAATTTCTTTACGGTAACAATAGCTTTCTTTTATATGAAAACAGCTTGCAAAATTCATATTAATGTCAACCATAGTAACATTTCTCTTCTAGTAACCGTAAGAATGAACATGTTGTATTGAAGTGGGCATATATAAATTAGTTTTATTTGAATCTATTACCTTTTATTTTGTACTGATAGAATACTGTGTTGTGTTGTTTTCTGCCATGATTGTTTTTTCTAGTGCCTTCTTTCTTTTTAATTCATCCCTTCAGATTTATGTGAAAAGATGTGTGTTCATTAGACTTTTACCAATGGCTAATCTTTGATTCAACTATAGATTAACATCAGTAGGGTCTACAGAGAACATTCATCTCTTAGAATTTACTATTATGTTCAAGGGTATCTAGTTAAAACATAGATTAGGTTAAACACAGGAGTGCTTCAAAAAGTTCATGGAAAATGAAATTTAGAAGGTCATGCATAGTTTGTTTTCATACTATGCATTTCCTATGAATGTTTTGAGGACCTCTTGTATTTTTGGATCTAAAGTAAGTATATAGTTTTGCCACATTTTTCCATTGATTTTCTATATAATTTTTACATGTTGTTCATACTTTAAGAGAAACAGATATTATATGTACCAATTATTTGCCAACAAATAGATTCCTGGTGCTCCTTGGGGACAATGCAACTCTCCTACTTATTCCCAAATTCGATACATTTCTATTAGTTTCTGCTTGGCTTGTGATTGCTTCCTGTGTCTTCCTGAACTTGACCTTGCTGTCCCTCTCAAGGATGTGGTATAGGCTTTTTACATAATTTCCATTGAAGAATAAATTCCATAGAATGTTCCCATGAGATCTTAAACCAGTAAGAGGAGACTTCAGCATGCCTTGAGCTCCCTTTTTCCAAATTAAACATTTAATTTCTTATTAATGTGTTTTTTCTTATAGCCTATCCAGTTAGTAATGCCACATACCATCTGTATGATAGTGATCAAGTTACTAAACTTCTTAATTTTTTTCACTTATGAATTTGGGCTAATGACTATTTCAGAAATGGATATTGTAAGAAAATTATATGTAACTATATTTGTGTCATAAATAATGCATATGTGAAGCAGAATTCAGTTTCTGGTACATAGTTAAGTTCAATAATTATCATTATTATTGATAATAGCAATAGTGTTATTATTATGAAACAGTCCCATATTGCTTCTCTTTCTGTGTTCCCAATCTTGAGGAGTGGCAATACCATCTAACCAATTTTTGGACTGATCTCCTGAAATACCCTTGTCACATCTCCACCCGTCACATCCTATTTACAATCACTCAGCACATTCTGTTTATTCTACCCAAGAGTCTTTTGCATCTCAACTTATCCACCCCCCTCATTTTTTTAAAATTTAAAAGTGTAGAGATAGAAAAAGATCTCTCAATCAGTACCTCACTCCTGAAATACCCACAACAGCCAGGTCTAGGCCAGACCAAAGCTTGGAACTCAGTACTCAATCTGGGTCACCCACATGTGTGATAGGGACCCAATTACTTGAGTAGTCATTTACTTCCTCCTAAAGTGCATATTAGCAAGAAGCTGGATTCAAGAGCAGAGCCAGAACTCAGATCCAAATGCTGATATATAATGATGCTGTCCCAACTGGTTTTTTAACTGCTGCACCAAATACTCACCCACCATCATTTTCTCCATTTCTATTCATTGTCATACCCTTGATTCAAGCAACCGTAATTTCTTTACTTGAACTACTTGTAATAACTAACTCCTGTCCCCACAGTTGTCTTGCCTGCTATACAATTCATTCCTCTAGTTAGAGAGATTTTTAAAAATGCAAACCTGATCATGTTATCTCCTGCTTAAAATGTTTCAATAGCATCTCATAACCTCTAATATGAAGCCTAAAATCCTTGAAATGAGCTATAATAAAAGCCCAGCACAATGTGTTCTTTGCCTAATTCCCTAATGTCATTCATCTCCTCGTTACCACTTCTGTATCCAAAAGCTTCAGCTTTACTGAACTTCCTTTATTTCCCTGTCCCATTTCCATCCCAGGCCTTTATACACCATTTCCTCTGCCTGGAAGGTACATCTAACACTAATGTTTCACCTGCATAACTCTGACCTCTCAGGCCTAGTGAATTTTCCCAAAAGCTTTCCTGATACCTTCCTCCCTTCCTACTCCACACCCAGCCAACATATTATTAAATCTTGTAGGATTTCCTGTTTCTACACTGCATTCACCATGCTTAATTTTCTTATACAAGATCTTATCCTCTGATTCTGAAGCCCTTGAGGACCTAGAAGACTCCTTTGGTTTCACCATTTTGGCCAAAATATTAACATGGATGTAAAGTTAGATATTTAGTAAATAATTGTTGAATGAAATGTATGAACTGTAGTGAGAAGATGAAAGACTTTATTAACCCACTCAGACCTGAGCTCAAATCCCAGCTAGACCATTTGCTAACTCTGTAACCTTGAGCAAATTGTTTACACTCAGTTTTTTTTAAATCAGGAAATTGTGCGGTAATTTTATTCTCCTCATGTTTGTTATGAAAGTTAAATGAGGAAACATATGTAAAGCATTTAACACAAATGTATTTTCTATAAAGTTTGCTTCCTCTTTCTTCCCCTTTTTATTTAAAGTTGTTCTTTTGAAGTAGGAGCAGTGATTTTGATTACCCTGAAGCGTTCTTGCCATTCTATTGTATATTCTCTTAGGATATACAGAATTTAATTTGTTCCCTATTTTTTGTTAATATTCTTTGAGTGATTGATAGTGAATCATTATTTTAATCATTATTTTAGTGTCTCTGGGAATGAAGGAATTATAACACTGTTTTTGTCAGGAATAAGTATTCTTTGCTGTAACTTGGGCAGATGGAATGATCTAATGATTAAAAGGACCAGAAAAAAACTTGTCTTTTTGCTGATTGATTTGAGGGGTCTGATTATGCAGTGCTGACTCACCCTGAATAAAAATGTGTTTCATTTTCATTTCCTCTTACTAATATATGGCAGTCATCATTTTGTTTTCCAAAGGTCTTTAAATTCATCTAATATAAACTCTAATGCAAATCTTGTGTGTTTTTATAGTGTCTCTTACTTGATTTTTAGAAAGTAAAAGAGAATAAAGGGGTTGAAGAGGTGACTCTTGGTTTTAAGGATATTAAAATGCAATCTTCAACAGCTGTCCATTTTTAAATTAGATTTTAGTTTCTCACATGAGCAGTGTATGTTGGCTAGCTTCAGAGTAAGAATCTAATGCTCAAAAAGCTTTGAAGTTAATTCTCCATTAAGAAACAGCTGAAAGGTTGAGTGTGACACCATTTCTCCTTGAATCTTCAGTCAAACACATGTGCTCCTTTCAGTAAGTCTGCACTACTATGAGATTAAAAAGAAAAAAAAAATTAGTTAATGACAGTTCAAATTCATTTCATAGAGTAGAATTTTCTAAAACGGCAGATTGTGACAGTTGACGGATTGAACAATTTTCTTCTGTTGTGTGTTTTTCATTTGTTGTGAGTTGTTGCTAATTTTATGATGATCTGCTTCAAAGTTTGTGAGGATAGGGTGGTTAGTGTTAGATAACTGTGATCAAAATACAAATGAGGGATGAATTTAAAAATGTATATACATGTTAATATGATAAAATTAAATTTGATAGTATAGCTATTGAATTTTATCTTCAGTTTCTTTATTTTCCTGGGTATTCATTGGAGGAAAAAAATTCTGGCCACAAATGGAATTTTTACTGAGTACTATTTTATTTTTCACACTACATCCCAAACCATTTCCTATTTCTCAAATATTACCCACCTACTGTTTCATTTCTACCATTTTCTTTCCTTTTCACAAAAAAATTCTCTAATCAAATTACATTTCTGTGTTTTCTTAACATTTGTTACATTCTACTTCCTCTTGAGATCATTTTTAACCCCAAATCCCAGTGCATCTAGAAGGTCTTTGATTTTTCTAGTCTTTTAAAAGAGGGTGCTTTTTTATTTAAAATAAAAATTAGCTTATAATACCTATACAGTCATGCACAGCATAATGACTTTTCAGCCAATGTTTGCACAATGTAAAAATTGTCTAATTATGCATTTCACTTATTGAACTTGTGTGTTTATAAATAGTAACGAATAATTAAGAATATTAATTATATATAATTAAATTATAGTATATAGTTATTATATATAATTAAATATATAATAATATATAATTAAGAATAATAAATTTACCCTCATTTTTCTCCTAAAAGACTAAAATGTGGCATTATGGTTCAAAGTAGGTTCTCCTCATTTACTCCCTAAAGGGCTACAGTGATATCAAAGGAATTAAACTTAAGAAATAATTCCACAAAGAGCCTAAATTAAATAGGAAGCTTGATATCTTAGTCACATTCGATTGATGTCATTTCTTTATATTGCTGTATTTCAGAAATAGTGTAAAAACAGTTGAGTTCAGACTACCTAAGACATAACACTAATTAAAAAAAAAAGAAAAGGTCAGAGAAGTAGTAATGGTTCTGGAGCACTAATGGGAAAAAGACATAGTGCCCTGGAGAGAGCTCTGTTACCTCCACCTTGATGGCTGATAAAGGTGATGCTCCAAACTGCATTACAGAGAACGTAATAACTCTACAATGTTTCAAGGGTCAATGTGACAGGGAAGGTCCAGAGGCAAAGAAGGGAAATGAATATAAAGAGTCAAATTTTGTTAGGCCTTAAAATATATGATAATAAAATTTCCCATAGGGAATTTTAAAAAATGTAGCAGACTAGAAATTATAAGTGGTCTCAAAGGTGTCTTATTTTTCCAATTGAAGTAGCTGCTACAAGCTGAGAATTAACTGTACATTATAGTCAAAATAAGCAGGTGGTTATAAGAAATTAAATTTCCCCATAGAACAAATAAATAATTGTGACATTCAAGTAATTATGGTATCCCACAGTTCACATTCTGAAGAAGGTCAAATAGTACACATAACAATGCATTTCTGTCCTCCAAAATGAACATCTTCTGTTTATTAATGATTCATTTATTTATTGAAATTCATCCTTATAGAGATGAAGAGGCAGAGAGAGGGGGAGGAAGAGAGAGAGAGATCTTACAGTCTGTGGATCACTTCCCAGATGGCTGCAATGGCCAGGGTTGAGCCAGACCAAAACCAGGATTAGGAGCTTCATTCACATTTCCCGCATGGTGTGGGGGCCCAAACACTTGGTCCATTTTTCTCTGTTTTTCCCAGACCATTAGCAGGAATTTTTTTTTTTTTTTTTGACAGGCAGAGTGGACAGTGAGAGAGAGAGACAGAGAGAAAGGTCTTCCTTTTGCCGTTGGTTCACCCTCCAATGGCCGCTGCAGCCTGCGTGCTGCGGCCAGCGCACCGCGCTGATCCGATGGCAGGAGCCAGGTGCTTATCCTGGTCTCCCATGGGGTGCAGGGCCCAAGTACTTGGGCCATCCTCCACTGCACTCCCTGGCCACAGCAGAGAGCTGTCCTGGAAGAGGGGCAACCGGGACCGAATCTGGCGCCCCGACCGAGACTAGAACCCAGTGTGCCGGCGCTGCAATGCGGAGGATTAGCTTAGTGAGCCACGGCGCTGGCCGCAGGAAATTGAATCAGAAGTGAAGCAGGGGCCAGTGCTGTGGCAGAGTAGATTAAGCCCCTGCCTGTGGTGTCAGCATCCCAAAATGGCACCGCCGGTTGGAGTCACGGCTGCTCCACTTCTGACCCAGCTTCCTGCTAATGTCCTGTGAAAACGGTAGAAGATGACCAAAGTGCTTGGGCCCCTGCACCTTTGTGGGAGACCTGGAAGAAGCTCTTGGATCTTAGGGTATGGAGAGAAAGAAGTGTGCTTTTCTTTCATGGTGCCCCGCTAGGGCTCCAGGCTGGACTCAAAGTCAGTGTGGTCCGCAAGGTTCTCCCTCAGGTAACATCACCAGCGACACAGGCTTCCACACAGTCTGCTTGCACCTTGCTCTCTCTCAGAAGCTGGCATCTCCTCCAGGCCCCAGTTGCAGGAATCATGGGTGGTGTCTTTGCTGGCTGCTGCATGTTTGTTCTGTCCATGCTGCTCCATGCATCTCTCTGCTTTCTGTAGATTTTCCACTGCAAACTTCTCTACAACACTCCCTCAGGGATGCACTTCCTTCACTTTTCTTCTGTATTCTTCCCCTAGTCAAAATCAGCACATCATTCCCATATTCAGCCATCTTGGAATCTTCAGGACAAAAAGTTTTCAAATTCAGGCATAGGTTTTTTCACCTACAGATTTTACATGAACTTTTTTTTAAAAAAATATTTTATTTATTTGAGAGACAGAGTTATAGACAGAGAGAGGGAGAGAGAGAGAGCACAAGGTCTTCCACCCATTGATTCACTCCCCAAATGGTGGCAACAGCAAGAGCTGGGTCAATCTGAAGTCAGGAGCCCACAGCTCCTTCCGGGTCTCCTTTGTGGATGCAGGAGCACTTGTGCCATCTTCCTCTGTTTTCCCATGGCATTATCAGAGAGCTGGATCAGAAGAGGAGCAGCCAGGGTTTGAACCAGTGCCCACATGGGATGCCGCAGGTGGAGGCTTAGCCTTCTACACTGCAGTACAAGCCCAAGAAGAGTTTTAAAAGTGCTTTGTTCATTGATAAGTGACAACCTTTATTTCTTCCACAAAGTTCTATGTCAAAAATATTTATAAGAACAATTTAACTTAGAGAAATTCTGTGCAGATTCTACACACTGGTATTCACTATAAAATAATCAAAATTTGCCTCAGAGATTGTTTACTTTGTAGAAATCATGCTCTAAACATCAGTTGAAATGAGCTAACTACAGTTACAATTGATTTGGCCAATGAGATTATTTGAGATTATATATTAGAATTTTTTAAATTCTGTGTCTTCTCAAATAACTTTTGTCATTATATTTTCCTTAGCTCACAGGACATCAGTTTCTTCTTGCTACTGTGGGTTATTCCGTTCAGCATCCCTTTGGGGAAAGTCTAGCCATGCAGCCCATATGCGCAGGTAGCAGCTATTAGAGACACAGAGAAGGAAATAATTCCTTTTCTGTATGAATCACAGAGCCATAGAGATGACAGCATATTCAGTTAATTAAAAGGTACAAAGATTGAGAACTATAATGGAGGTATTGCTATGGGAACATAAAGAGAGAACAATATATTGTGGGTGCAGAAGGTGTATTTGCTGAAGAGAGGAAAGTGAAAGGAGCAAGACTGTCATCTCCAAGAGATCATAGAGGAAAAGGATTCAGCAGTTTTAGACAAAATTTGGTTGTATTTGAAAGTAGGAAACCAGTGGTGTCCTGTTTTGAGCACTGGTTAGTCAATGATGGGTAAGATCCCCCGGGGGACAACCTAAGACAGGCACAGGTGCATACGGAGACCACATGGAAATGGGATCAACAATGGTATGGCCAAGAATAATGCCTCCCTTTGCTCAAAAATAAACAAAAAGGGGGAAATGTAGTGGAATGAGAAGGCTATGCCAAGATGGCCACTGGCAAGTGAGCATCAGTTAATCAGGAATGGCTTTGAAACCCACCTGGCAACAGAGCCTGCCTGGCAACAGGCTGTGATTGGATGGCTTTGGATACTGCCTGGCAACAGTCTGTGATTGGTTAGGGCATAAACCTCCCCTTGACTGGATTGGTTGCCTTGGCTATTTAAGCTGCTGTACCAACTGAAATAAACGAGTCTGCGGGCTGCTCACCTCTGGCCTGCTTTCACCCGACTCTCGGGGTCTGTGTGGTGACTCCGCGCCTCTTGCCCCACCACACTCCTCCTCTCAGAACGAATTCACAGCAACATCAACAGTTCAGTAGAAACTTTAGTCTGGGGCAAATTTTTTTTTTTTTTTAAGAATTAGCAACCTGTTTGCAAATAGTCTCTAATGCACATTTGTTTTTATTCCTCAGACACTACCTTAAACAATGTTTTTAGATATTATATAGTTTAGTACTAGTATCTCCTTTAATAACCACTCTGATGGAAAGTTGTCAGTTGTATTTTAGAGGTGAAGAAATATCCAGGAAAATGACTGAATGATTAAATTTACACAGTTAATAATCACCACCAATGGTCTAGCTGGCTGATTTAAATGTAAGCTGGGAACATAGAGAAATGAGAAGACAAATTACATGTATTGATTAAAAAGTAGAATAGTATCCATGCTATGTTTCTTTTGAGATTCATAACAAATTAAGACTTTGTGTTTAGTATAACATTGCAAATACCAGATCTCAATGACCACATATTGTATTTATGATACATTTTTAGTATAGTTTGCCAGTAAAATGATAATTTAAAGAATTATTTATCATTAAAATAGAAACAAAGATAAATTATTTTAAATCATATCTGCTGTGAACCTCAGCCACTACCAATGAACGATGAAGAAAGAAATGGTTTCTCATAGAAAAGTGAGTAAAGACCTGAGACTCAGAAAAATGATGCATTCCACAGTCTTGACAATGCCATGGAACTCAGTGTTCATCTCCTGAGAAGTGTTCTTGATAAGAAAACTGTTAAATTCCTGAGCCTTTGTCGTGTGTTCTTTAGTCAAAATGTTGGTGGAGTTATAAACCTTTTATTTCATTTCTGCAAACTCAGTTTTGGACAATTTTTAACTCCTTAAGGTGAACAGGGGCTGGTGCCATGGCTCACTTGGTTAAATCCTCTGCCTGCTGCGCCAGCATCCCACCTGGGCGCTGGGTTCTAGTCCCGGTTGCTCCTCTTCCAGTCCAGCTCTCTGCTGTGGCCCAGGAAGGCAGTGGAGGATGGCCCAAGTGCTTGGACCCCTGCACCCACATGGGAGACCTGGAGGAAGCTCCTGGCTCCTGGCTTCGGACCGGCGTAGCTCCGGCAGTAGTGGCCATTTAGGGGGTGAACCAATGGCGGGAAGAATTTTCTCTCTGTCTCTCTCTCTCACTGACTCTATCTGTTAAAAAAAAAAAAAAAAAAAAGACCACTAACAACTTTAAAGCAACGTGTTGTTGAAAGATTATTTCCAGTGGAACTGGTAATGCACTCAGGAAGAAATTTGTTTGACTCCATCCCCCCCTTTTTTTTCAAAGTTGAATCAATGTATTTCTGGGACACTGATTAATAAATCAGTGCTTCTGAATTTTTGCTTTCCCCCGAGATATTTTGTGGCCTTTTGGACGGGGATGAGTAATGTGCTTTTCTAAACCACAGGTGATAGAGAAAGATAGTGCTTTTCCTCCACTTACGGGTGCTGTCGTAATCATTTAATGTGTTGAACACACGGGATGTTATTACTGTGCAGTATTGGATTTCTGCAGCATATTATGGAATAGAATATTGAACAATAATGAGACAGAACAGCTTTCTAAACAACCTGTGTTCAAGCCACTGATATGGAATTATGCCAGATGAACTTGTTTTGTTCTCCAACTACTTCCTAAAGATTCAGTGGGATACAACATATTTGAGTGGGAAAAACAGCTAATGGACAGAAAGAGCAAGTACAGTCATTACTCTAGGGAAGGACATAGTTCAACAACTGAACACACTTTTCAAAAATATATTAGACTCATAACTAACAATTGCATTAGTTCTACTTTTAAAATATAGTAGCTATACCCTTTTACAACATTGTATATAGTTAAGTCATATAATTTTACTGGAATCTTCTAATGTATGCTCCTATTCTTAGCAGTGAAAAGGGAACTGGTCTTTAATGCTTTTTCTGAGAGATCAGGATGAAATAGAAATTCTGTTTAATTTCTGGATTCCTGTATTACAGATGGTGAATCAAAATTGCAAAAATTTGTAACAACCATTATATTATAATATCCTTAGCTGTTTACTAAAATATGTTTGATTGTTTTGTGAAATTTTCTTCCTGCCAGTGTCAGTAAAAACATTTTTTCAGGGCCTAAGAAAACATAAATATTCTGACAAATGATTGTTAGCATTGTCTTGGAAATCTTACTTGTGTACAGTCTTTAAGTGGAGGACAAACAGGGCAATAATTTAATCAAGGCATTAGGATTGATCTTTTGTCCTGGGATTTCAGTATTGAGTGATTTAAAAACATTTTTATAAAGACAAAGAGAGTGAAACAGATCACATACACCCCTCCACACACACACACACAGTGTGGGGAGATTCCCAGCTGCTGGTTCAATCCTTATATGCCTGCAGTGGGAACAACGATGAGGTAGGAAGAAACAAAGCTGGGGATGAGAACACAATCCACATCTCCTACACGGGTGGCAGGAATCCATATATTTGATCCATGACCACTTCCTGCCTGATTGTACCTTAGGAGGAAGCTGGTGTCTTAGATACTAAGCCTGTCACCTGACCCTTGCATGATTTTTTTAACTATGGATGATATATAATCATGTTTTTTCACTAGGCATTTGTGTTTTTTTTTTTTAAAGACTTACTTTATTTAGAAGACAGAGTTAGAGAAAGAGGTAGAGCCAGAGAGAGAGAGAGGTCTTCCTTCCACTGGTTCACTCTCCAAATGACCACAATGGCCAGAGCTGAGTTGATCCAAAGCCAGGAGTCAGGAGCTTCTTCTGGATCTCCCACCGGGGTACAGGGGCCAAGGAACTGGGCCATCTTCTGCTTTCCCAGGCCACAGCAGAGAGCTGGATCGGAAGTGGAGCAGCTGGGACTCACCATTGCTGCAGGCTTAGCATTTGTTTTAGCATTTGTTCTTTTAGAAAAAAAGAAAACAATGTATAATCAGATAGTATTAAAATTATATTCAGTGTATTTCAAGTCCTGACAGGTCTTTTTGTTTGTGATTTTTAAGATTTATTTATGTGAAAGGCAGGGTAAAATAGAATGAAGAATAGAAAGAGATTTTCCATCCACTGGTGCACTGTGTACCTGAATGTCTGCAGCAGTAAGTCTGAAGCAAGAGCCCAGACCTCCATCATGGTCTCCTATATTAGTGGCAGGGACCCAAGAACATGTGCCATCTTCTGCTGGCTTCTCATCCATATTATCAGGGTTGCTGGATGGGACATGGAGCTGCTGGGACTCCAACTGGCACTCTGATATGGGATTCAAGCAGTACAAGCAGCATCTTGGCCTGCTGCGCCATAACATCACTCTCATATTTGTTTCCTTAATGACTAAGAATTACATTAGATTAATATTAGCCACATTATTTTAGCTGGTGACGTAGTATATTCGAGCATTTAATTCAAAAATCATAGATATTCATTTCCCATTTTATTCTATAAATTAATGCTGGTTTGGTTTGGGCATTTGACATCTTAGTTAAGACACTGCTTGGAGATTCCTGTATCCACATAAAAGTGGCTGGGTTTTAGTCCTGGTTCCAGTCTGAATTCCAATTTACCTTCAGTATGGACCTTGGGAGGCTCAAGTACTTGGGTCCCTGCCCCTCATGTGGGAGACCTGGTTGGCATTCCTGGCTCTGGGCTTCAGCCTGGCCCACTCCCTCCCATTGAGGGCATTTGTGGAATGAACCAGTGGATGGGGATTTGTGGCTCTGTCTCTCCGCCTCTCAAATAAATAAAATTTTATTTTCAAAATTTATGCTATCCTAATCCTATGAAAAAAACATGTTATTTAAAATTCAAAGCAAGCACAACCTTAATAAACACTGAGCCAATGATTGAACATTCATATTCCTTTTTCAGAAAGAAAATAAATCTAGTATGGGTCAAATTATATAGCCTGCAACTTTGACTCATGGTGAGTATTCTATTTACATCAAATAAGCTACTATTATTTGAATAATTTGGGCAGAATTCAACTAGTGTTTTTTAAAAGAATCATGAAATTATTAAAATTTCAAAGTATTTGTTCATTCACTGACATCTTTGACTTTGGTTCATTGTGGATACAGATATTTAAGTAGTTAAGGATGCCAGCTCATAAGCCAAGTAGTATTTCCTGGGAAATTACTTAAGTTCCCTATTCTACAATTTCCTTTTGAATGAGAAGCAGTATTTGCTTCATAGAGATTTTCTGAGTGTCATATGCATAAATAAATACAAAAAGTAGAGGAAGGAGCCTGAACCACATTAAGCTCTCCGAAGGTTTTAGGCATAAACACCTTGTTTAATACTCACAAAAACAACTTGTTGCGTAGAGAAAATTCCCATTTTACAAGGGGTCACACTATTCTAAATCACACATCTAGTGAAGTAGGAGAATTCAGATTAATCCTGAGAATAATTTGAATCCAAAAAACATGTTATTTCTTCTATACTGAAAATAAGACACTCTAGCAAAACAAATATCAGAAATATGTTGGTACTGGAATGAAAATGTTTATGGTGGTATACTGAGCAATTAATTTTGCTTGATTTTAGAGTTATGGGTAAGTAATATTGAGAAATTGTAAAGTTAGTTTAGAGAATATCTTAAACTACAGACTATGTAATTTGGAATTTATTGAGGTTAGTATTTGAAGGCACTGATAGTGTCTGGATATTTCTAAGAGTGTCAAAAAAGCAAATTTGTTTGGGAGGGAAAAGAAGAGTGAGAGAGGTAAGGATGACCCTCTAGGAATCCATGTATGAGTCTACATGGCCAGATTAAAAGAGCATCAAACAATGAAACTGTGTCCAGTGTGCCATAGCCATCTCAAAGAAGCAAATAATTTGTTATGTTGATGGACTATCATAGATGAAGAAGAGGAGAGGGTAACTAACTTTCTCACCTAGAAGACTGACTTCCTTCACTGACTGAACAAATCAAATTCAGCACCCACTATGTTTCTGCTATTGTCTTTGGCATCATGGAGTAGGTGGTAAAATTGAACCCTGGGAGATTTTATATGCAAATCTTTATGCTTATTTTAATTATATTCCCTTCAATCTATGGGTGGAATCGTCTAGCTAGTGACAAGAAGAATGAGGTTCGAAGATGGCTCAAGATGTCTTAACACTAAGTAGAACAATTAATGCTAAAATTCAGAACCTTGAAATTTTGTTCTGTATTCCATGATATATGAATATGTTGACAAGTTTAACCTCTCTGAAAAAATTACCTTCTTATTTGAATTCAAGCTATACTCTATGTTTGATGATATGCTGGTTCTATTTTCTTTACACACTGTGTGTGTGCATGTGTGTGTGTGTGTGTTGCAAGGGGGTGGGTGTGGGAGTGTATTTAACTAGGATTGAGCAGTGCAAAAGAGCCAGCATCCCTTCCTCTTCCAGAGCGGAGCCTCCAATTGTGTCAGAGGAGAAGGATGCATTAAAGGAATCATGTGCCTTTGGTGCATCTGCTGGACACTTCTGATACTTGAGAACTGATTTTTGTTCCCTAGCAATGATTTAAAGAATAATTTATCATAAAATTAAATAGATTGCACTGTAAAAATCCTATAATTACTCCCGTAAAAGTACAGATGAAAGCAAGTACCGAAAATTAAAGTGTAAAGTTTTTAATTAGGTTCTGATTATCTATAAGCTTATGTTTTAAATGTACCATGCAGTACCTTATAATAAGTAAGCATAAATTAAATAGCTACTAATATGTACATCATAAAAAGATTAATACTATAGCTATCATGTATTTTTGCTGGCATAGTTTTAATAGTTTTTACTCTAAAGGGGAATGGATTCTCAAAATTGAGCATTGATCACATGGTTACTGGAAGAGCAAAATATTCTTTCAGAACGTAGGCAATAATCTTACCTAGTTAAACTAGGTGGCAAGTGATTTTTTTAATCTCAGAAAATGAGGAACCTCTCTTTAAAAACTGAGATCTTTTTATGATTTAACTTACGCTTTTTCTTTGTGTAGGAGACTCACTCTTCCAGTGGAAGGGAATGCAGCCCATAGGCTCACAGACAAACTGAGCTTTGTTTTTGCATTTTATCTAGATCTGTGTTCTGCATTATACAGTTATTAACTGAAAACTTAATTTGGGAAGGTGAAGGTATTTTCTGAAATCAAATATTTAGAGACATTAACTTGCTGAGTGATCTTGGTCAAGTAAATTAAGCTCTTCTAGCCTTGGTTTTATAACTTAGAAATTTAGGAAGTAAAAGTAAATAATCTTGGTGCTTAGCACCAAATTTCAAAAATGATTTTTCTATATTCATTCTATTTTTGAAGGTTGTTGGCTCCTAAGTCCTTTCAAAAATATCTTGGAAATTTTAAATAAAGGAGATTTTATGTTTTATTTAAGCTATACAAGTTTCATATATTTCATGAATATAGATTTAGGAACATAGTGACACTTCTCTCCCACCCTCCCTCCCACCCATGTTCCAACCATTCCTCCTATACTCTCTCACATTCCCACTCTTAATTTTTACAAACATCTATTTTCAGTTTACTTAATGATTGTATAGTTAAACCTACACTAAGTAAAAGAGTTCAACAAATAGTAAGAAGAGAAAAAAAATACACACTGTAACCTCAATGGAAGACACAGGGCTGTAAACAATCACAAAATCTCAAAATGTCTATTTCACTCCAATACATTACATTTCTAGTATTCTGTTAGTTACCTCAGATCAGAGAAAACATATGATATCTGTCTTTTTGGGACTGGCTTAACTATAATGGTTTCCAGTTGCGTCCATCTTGTTGCAAAAAACAGGATTTCTTTTTTCTTTTTTTTTTTTTTTATAGCTGAGTGTACTCCATAGTGTATAAATACCATAATTTCTCTATCCAGTCAACAGCTGATGGTCATCTGGGTTGATTCCATATCTTAGTTATTGTGAATTGTGCTACAGTGCACATGGGTGTATAGATACTCTTTCATATGCTGATTTCCTTTGGTTTGGGTGAATTCCTAGGAATGGGATGGCTGAATCAAATGAGAGATCTATATTCAGATTTCTGAGGTATCTCCAGTGTCTTCCACAGTGGCTGCAAAAGTTTACATTCCCACCAACAATGGATTAGCCTACCTTTTTTCTACATCCTTGCCACCATTTGTTGTTTGTTGATTTCTGTATAAGAGCCATTCTAACTGGAATGAGATGAAACCTCATTGTAGTTTTGATTTGTATTTCCCTGATAGCTAGTGATTTTTTTTTAACTTTTATTTAATGAATATAAATTTCCAAAGTACGATTTATGCATTACAATGGCTTCCCCCACATACCGTCCCTCCCACCCACTATCCTCCCCTTTCCCACTCCCTCTCCCCTTCCATTCACATCAAGATTCATTTTCGATTATCTTAATATACAGAAGATCAGCTTAGTATACATTAAGTAAGGATTTCAACAGTTTGCTCTCACACAGAAACATAAAGTGAAAAATAATAGATGATTTTTTTTAAATGATGATGAAATCAGATCAGACCTATTGTCATGTTTAATCCCAGTGAGAGTCAAGTTGGGAGTTGATAATTTTTTTTTTTTTTTTTACAGAGGATCAGTTTAGTATACATTAAGTAAAGATTTCAACAGTTTGCACCCCCATAGAAACACAAAGTGAAATATATTGTTTGAGTACTCGTTATAGCATTAAATCTCAATACACAGCACATTAAGGATAGAGATCCTACATGAGGAGTAAGTGCACAGTGACTCCTGTTGTTGACTTTACCAATTGACACTCCTGTCTATGGCATCAGTAGTCTCCCTATGCACCAGTCATGAGTTTCCAAGGCTATGGAAGCCCTCTGAGTTCTCCGATTCTTATCTTGTTTAGACAAGGTCATAGTCAAAGTGGAGGTTCTCTCCTCCCTTCAGAGAAAGGTACCTCCTTCTTTGAAGACTTGTTCTTTCCACTGGGATCTCACTCGCAGAGATCTTTTGCCAGAGTGTCTTGGCTTTCCATGCCTGAAATACTCTCATGGGCTTTTCAGCCAGATCCAAATGCCTTTAGGGCTGATTCTGAGGCCAGAGTGCTATTTAGGACATCTGCCATAGCTAGTGATCTTGATTATTTTTTCAAGTGTCTGTCGGCCATTTGAATTTCCTCTCTTGAAAAATGCCTATTCAAGCCCTTGGCCTATTTCTTAACTGGATTGTTTATTTTGTTGTTTTTGAGTTTTTTGAACTTTTTATAGATTCTGGATGCTAACCCTTTATCAGATGCATAGTTTGTAAATATTTTGTTCCATTTTGTCAATTGCCTCTTCACTTTGCAGTGTATTTCTTTTGCAGTGTGAAAGCTTCTTAATTTGATGTTATCCCATTTGTCAATTTTGGCTTTGATTGTCTGTACTTTTGGGGTCTTTTCTAATAATTCTTGGCTATGCCAATGTTTTTTACAGTTTCCCCAATGTTCTCTAGTAATTTGATGGTAATGGATCATAGATTTAGGTCTTTGAAAATATCAATGCAACTTCATCAACTCTAAATGTTAAATGTTTCAAAAGTAAAATATAATCTTAATTTTTGTAGCCTTCTGAAAAGGGTCTTCAAAAAGAAGTGGCCTATTTTTCTCTACTCGCAAGGAGACTAGGTCTCAACCTATGCTTATACAGCAAGAGCAACATATGACAGCAAATAAACATCACCAAAAGTAATGCCCACACATACGAAGATATCTAGGTAAGCCATGTTCTTTTTACTGATACATGAGGGTGGTTCAGAGAAGTTCATGGAAAACATACATTATCTTTTAATTCCTATTAAACCACTAGTGTAATGTAGGCTTATTTCTCAAGTAAAAGAATTACTAAATAAACTACCTATCTGTTAGAAACTTCCAAATCCCTGCTCCCAACACGGTTTTAGTACACATATTAAGTACAGCAGATCATTTAGGAAAAAAACAGAAATAGAGCATATACCCAGTCTTTGTAATTACATTTTTTATGACATGAACAATGCTCAGATATACATTTTGAACTAAATATATTTTTTCTAAATACAACTTATATAACCTAGACTTTATTAAACAAAGATAGATCTTGAGCATATGATCTATACAAACTTATAGTAGTATATGTCCCAAATAGTTTTCTTCTTATTATGATATGATAATATGAATTTTCTGAATGAAGATATATGTTAAGGCTTAAGGTGTAAACACTTTAGAAAGCAAACAACTCACTGCTCATTTAAAAATGTACATCATCTCATAATAGGCCCCTGGATTTTCAAATTTACATGTGAGAATACATTTACATCTTACATTTCTAGAAAATATACTGGCTTTATGTAAAAATGCAGCAAAATTTAAAACCACAATTTTATTGAAAAAGCCATTACTTTTATTAGAAACCAATAATGCTTCTCAAGATGTTGGCAACAAGTCATAGCAAGACACAAATTTCCTACAGTGCATTTTTTCTTTAATTATATTCTAGTAGGAGGTGCAATACCTCCCTGGCCATGGGCAAAAGTATTTGATGGACTGTGGAAACTGATCTCCTTGTATACAAACCATGCATTTCCTCCTCAAAGTATCATGTTCAGAAAGCCAAAGATCACATATATGTTTAGGGATCCCATACAAGTCACAGAACCAAAGTAGTAATGTGCGTCCTGCTGTTCAAAAGGCAGAGGTTCCTGAACAATATTGTGCCGATTGGTTACTTTAATGTTCTTGAGAGTTTTAAGCCAAAGTGCTCACCAACCACAAAAAAAGTGGCAAGAAGAGTGATAACAAAGTAAACTATGGGTAGTTTGTGAGTGTCTCTGTCTAGGTTCATACAACCAACATACAGCAGAAGGGCAGCAATGCAATGAAAGAATGCAAAGACTGCAAACCTAATAAAACTGTGCCAAAGAAGAGTAATCTATGAAGACATGACCTTCCCAACTTAGGCCACACACATTTACATTTGCCTGAAATAATACCTGATTTAACTTGAATGGATAACCAAAACTAGCTGTCATAGTTTTCATGCCAGGAAACTGAGGAGGACAATACACTGGAACCTCTGTTTTGCCCTTAAAAACATCCACAGGTGGCCAAAGTAAAGATGGGCACAATCCACTCAAGGACCTTTATGAAGCCAAGCATCTACTTAAGCAGATTGAGGCTGATCTGGAAAAAGGACATCCTCTGAGCAAAGGAGGAAGAACAGTGGGGCGGAGGAGGAGGGAACCGACCCCCAAATAGTGTCTTAACCACTGTGCTGTACATTCACCCTGAATATGTATCTTTTTTTTTTAAAGATTTATTTATTTATTTGAAAGAGTTACACAGAGAGAAAGAGAGAGGTCTTCTACCCGATGGTTCACTCCCTAGTTGTTCACAATGGCTGGAGCTGCGCCTATCCAAAGCCAGGAGCCAGGAGCTTCTTCTGGGTCTCCCACACGGGTCCAGGGACTCAAGGACCTGGGCCATCTTCTACTGCCTTCCCAGGCCATAGCAGAGAGCTGAATCTAAAGTGGAGCAGCCGTATGGGATACTGGCACTTCAGGCAAGCATGTTAATCCACTGTGCCACAGTGCCGGCCCCTGAACATAAATCTTTAACATTCTCACCATCTCACCATAAAAGAATTATGTTACTGAGGTGAAGAATTTGTTAATTAGCTTGACTACAATATATGCTTAGATCAGATCATCACATTATACCCCATAAGTTTACACAATTATCTGTCAATTAAAAATAAATACATTAAAACCAAGCTAAACAATGTCCATGGCTGCCAGTGCTTGTCTTATGTCAGCACTACTTCATGACCACAGGCTGAAGAGTGCCATTAGCAGGAGCAAAAGAATGGGAATCCGGGAAAAGGAAAGCCCTTGTCTCCCTCAGTGTCTATTCTCCCTCCCCTGTTTCCCCTGTGGTGTCTGACAACTTGCCCAGAGCAAGTGTTTTAAATCACCTAGCTTTCGGTATTCCTTAAATGAGCTTCACAATGCTCTTTATTTCATGAAATTGTAGATGACATTTGGATTTTTTTTTTTAAGATTTATTAACTTGAAGGTCAGAATTACACAGAGAGAGGGAGAGAGAGGGTGAGAGAGAAAGAGAGAGAATCTTTCATCCACTGGTTCACTACCCAGATGGCCGCAACGGCCAGAGTTAGGCCAATCTGAAGTCAGGAACCAGGAGTTTCTTCCGGGTCTCTCACCTGGATGGCAGGAGCACAAGCACTTGGGCCATCTTCTCCTGCTTTTCCCAGGTCATTAGCATGGAGCTGGATCAGAAGCGGAGCAATCAGGACTTGAGCAGGGGCTCCTAAGGAATGCCCTCATTGCAGGTGACAGCTTAACCTGTGGTGCCACAACACTGGCTCCCAAGTTTGGGTGTTAATGAAGGTTTACGGTAGAGGTCTCAGAATCTATCAGATTCTCAAAAACATCATGAACTTCAGTATCAATATAACATCTCAATAGGCTTTATAACTCTCTTACTTGATTTTCCAAATCTTTATCAGGATTTACCTTACTTACATGTGGCATTCTGAAAACCTAGTCACCATGTACACTTAATTCTCCTGATTAAAAAATGCCTACAAATGATAAAAAAAGGAGGTTTCCAGACAATTCATTTCAAGATTCAATATAATCTGTAATACTGACTCTTATAGAGTAATGAGAAAGTCACATTAGGTTGAGCTAATATATATTTTGCCCACATATATGCACAAAGAAATTGCAAAAGAAAAAAAAATAAGTCCTTCCTTTGAAATCCTGAAGCATCTGAACTAAATATTTGAATATCTACAAAGGCCTGGAGTTGCTATGTGCACTTAAGATCGCACTATTTGTATTCTTTGTAAATTCCTTATGGCTGAGTCAATATTATTAGACAATCTTAGAATTAGAAGATTAAGGTTTGTGACCTTAACATTTTTCAAGATTAAAAGGCAAGACAATATTCCCCATTATGTTTCACCATCCTGGAAACAATAAAGTATACAAAGAAAAGCACGCATATGAAGAAGATTCTTTCTCTCTTAATTTTTATCCTTATATTTCTGAACTAGCCATTTGAAAAGAAAAAAAAATTTCTGAAATTGCACTTTCCAACATATTGTGATATTCCTGTTTCCTGGAACTTAAGGAAATTATTTGACTCCTCTATTTTAAAAACATAACACATCATGCATGTATTATATATACAAATACAATTATTTAATTTCTGCTAATTTTAGTAATAGGAAATTTTTTTTGACAGGCAGAGTTAGACAGTGAGAGAGAGAAAGAGAAAAGTCTTCATTCCATTGGTTCACCCCCCAAAATGGCTGCTATGGCTGGCACGTGCGCCTATCTGAAGCCAGGAACCAGGTGCCTCCTCCTGGTCTCCCATGCGGGTGCAGGGCCCAAGCACTTGGGCCATCCTCCACTGCCTTCCCAGGCCATGGCAGAGAGCTGGAGTGGAAGAGGAGCAACCGGGACAGAATCTGGTGCCCCAACCGGGACTAGAACCCGGGGTGCTGGCGCTGCAGGCGGAGGATTAGCCAAGTGAGACGCGGCGCTGGCCAATAGGAAAATTTGATACTGAGCAAAGTAAGAGGAGTAAAAATTATAGTCCTGATTTCTGGCAAGTGTTTCAGAATTGGCAATTTTAAAAGGTAATTCAATTGGGCAAGCATTTATCATACTGTAGTGCCTGGTTCAAGTCCAGGCTCCTCCACTGCCCATCCAGTTTTCTCTATTATGCATCCTGTAAGGCAGCAGATGATGGCTCAAGTGGATGGATTACTGTCACCAACTCAGGAAGCCCAGATTAAGTTCCAGTCTCCTGACTTCAGCCTTCCCTAACCCTTACTTATTGTGGGTATTTGGAGGAGTGAACCAGTGGATGGGGAAATCTCTCTCTGTACGTCTCTTTACTTTTCAAATAAAATCAAAATTAAAAAAAAAAATTTTTAAAAAAGGCAATTCATAAAACATTGCATTTTGGTATCTCTTTATAAGTTTTTGTCTGTTATATAGAAACATGGAAGCTGATGTGTTGACCCTCATGAAAAGCAACAGTAGATTAATACAGCCAGTGCTCTAGTTACATTAGTCCACCAACAAAGAATATTGAAACTAGAAATTGTTCTTGTGAAGGCATACATACCAGAAAAAGAGGTGGTGCTATAGTGCACTGGAGTTGGTCTTCAGACTAGAATTGGCATCCTAATCCCTTGAGAGAGGAAGAAATGAATATTTAATTTTATGACTTAGTTACTTACATTATGCAGCCTTTACACTGAGCACAAAGGAAGAAAACACTCTCAATGAATTTATGTTGATGCGATCTCTTCTAATTTGTGGTTAGGATCTATAATCTATTCCATAAGATGCAAAAGTTCAGATCACAAATGTTAAACCAAACACTTTAATTGCTTAAAACTGTAAGTCTTTCTGCAAAAATCCTATTTTTCTTTTTAAAACTTAATATCAGCTTTCAATCCTACTTTCTGTCATCCTTTGTTGGTTGCCACATCAGTAGACTGAGAATAAAGTATCTGCCCGAAGCAAATACACTAGAGGTCACTGTCAAACAGAGATCCCCAAGAAACCAAATAGAAAAGGAATAAAAATGAGAAGCATGTTTTATTAAATGTCTTCTACACCTGCTTCCTTTATCTTTTAGACTTGTTTACCAAAGCCTGTTGGGTATCTTGAAATTTTTTAAAGCCGCAAGGCATATGATGTGGTATTTATTTTGTAGCTGCATTAAACATTCCTCTCATTACATTAAATTCTGCAAGTTAATGGTCTAGTATTAGAAAATAATAATGATCTATGTGCAGGGCATTTCCATGAAAACTTTTCAATTGATGAATGGTTATAGTTGCTAAGCAGATTGGTTATTTATTAAGTAAGCACTGTAAATAAAAATATTTAAATGGCTGGTATATCTGTGATCCTACCAGTAATCTTCTTGAGATAGAGTGTGATGAGAAATGATATTTAAAAATAATTTTAGGAATTGTTAGTGGAAGCCAGTTATTGTACAATATTCATCTTATTTTCAAAATTATATTAAGATAGGATGCAATCTATTTAAATGCATTTTAATTAAAATCAATTAATTTCACCTCCAGTTTATTTTATATTTTAGAATGAGGTATTATTTATTTCTTGCTGATCAATATTTAATTGGCAACTTATTAAAATTAAAATATTTTGAAAACTACACTTGCAAGTCCCAGGGAATATAATAATAATATAATAAAAGTGAAAACAAATCAATGATACATAAACAAAACAAATATACTACAGAATGGATGCAATTTAAACTCAAATAAACATTGCTGATACATATTTCCATGCATACTATATTTTAAATAATATTTAATTTTAGAATGTTTTATAGGAAAATTTTGAACACTACACTATACTGTTTCCCCTAGCAACAACACTTATAAGCAAATAGGACTACATTATAATCAACTTAAATTCAGCCTCTATTCAGATTTTCTTAGTTTTACCTTAAATCCTTTTTTCTAGGATTTTTGCCTATCATAGTACATTTAGTCATCATGTTTCCTTAAGCCTTTTTTTTTTAAAGATTTATTTATTTGAAAGCCAGAGTTAGAAATAGTGAGAGAGATCAAGAGAAAGATAGAGGGATATCGGGAGATCTTCCCTCTGTTGGTTCACTCCCCCAGATGACCACAACAACCGTAATGGGGCCAGACTGAAACTAAGAACCAGGAACTCCATCCAGGTCTCCCATGTGTGTGCAAGGACCAATTACTTGGGCCATTTTCTGCTGCTTTTCCAGGCCCTTCAGAAGGGAGCTGGATCAGAAGAGGAGCAGCCTGGATCAGAACCGGCACCCATATGTGTTGCTGACATCACACCCGACAGCTTATCCTGCGCTGGTCCACATGTCTCCTAAAGCTTCATTGATTGATTATTTCATTTACTTGTGTCATCCTTACAGTTTTGAAGGGTACATGTCAGATATTTAGTAAAATATCACTTTATTCAAGCTTCTCTAATGTTTTTCTCATGATAATTTGGAGATGAGAATTCTGAGGTTTGAGGGAGAATGCCACAATGGCAAAATGCCATTCCCTTCACATCATATTAAATGTGCATACTGTCAACATTTCTTCTTAATATGGATGTTAACGTTGATCACCTAGTTGAGTTGGTGCTTGTCTGATTTCTACAGTATAAAGGTACATTTTTCTCCGGTTTTATTCTGTGCTCTTTGGAAGAAGGTCACTATGTGAAGCCCATGCTAAGGTCATACTGAATGAAGCCAATCTCCTATTTCCAAAGCTTTTTTTCCTAAGGAGTCTTTATACCCTCCTCCTTGAGGGTAGAGTATCTACTTCAATTACTTGGAAATTTTCTGCCTGGTTGATTTACCTATTTTCCCCCATTTTAAATGTACTTAATTATTTATTTTTATCAATATGGGTTCATGGATATTTACTTAGTACCTTCAGTAATAATTTGTTTAGTTTGTTACTCAAATAATTCCACACATTATTTTTGAACTATATATTTAGAAGTTCCTAACAGTAGCAGAGCATAGTAAATGTTGAATAGATACTAATTTAAAGTGTACCTAAATGTAAAAATAGGATTATGACCTATTTTGACATTAAGAAATAGGAAATGTACTTCATTACGACATAGTTGATCTTTAATCACAGATCTTTACTCACACCCTTAGAGAGAACAAAATAAGAAGAGGCATAGAGGGATAGGCACTGTGGTGTAGCAGGTACTGCAGTGCCAGCATCCCATATGGACACCAGTTTGAGTCTCAGCTGCTCCACTTCCCAGCCAGTTCTCTGCTGTGGCCTGGGAAAGTGGTGGAGCATGGCCCAAGTCCTTGGGCCCCTGTACCCATGTGGGAGACCTGGAAAAAGCTCCTTGCTCCTGGATTCAGATTGGCACAGTTCGGGGAGAGTGAACCATCAGAAGGAAGATTCTCTCTCTCTCTCTCTCTCTCTCTCTCTCTCATTGGCACAGTTTGGGGAGTGAACCATCAGAATGAAGATCTCTCTCTCCCTCTCCCTCTCCCTCTCCCTCTCCCTCTCCCTCTCCCTCTCCCTCTTTCTCTCTGTAACTCTGCCTTTCAAATAAATGAATAAATCTTAAAAAAAAAATGAAGAGGCATAGAATAACTTAGATATTCAGTTCATGAATGAGTGTGTTGATCAACTGATCTTGGCTGAGTTTGGCTACTTTGGGCAGGCTCACTAGTTTGTGGGTGGGTACAGTGGATGTTGGGTGGTAGGAGAGTGGTCTAGGGCATCAGGTGGTACTTGATATGCTTCAGGTGGCATAACAGGGAGCATCTCATTCTGGTCCACAGTTGTCTCTCAACATGAAGGAGGACAGCTTGAGCATGTTTTAGTGATGTTCAAAAGCAACACTGAGCAGAAATATGTGTTTTTCTTCATACTTTTGCTTGCATCACATTTCATGACATTCCAGTGGCCAAAACAAGGCACAGATGAACCCAAATTCCTGAAGTGGGGAAGCGCCGTGTGCCTCCTTTGTGAGAGGAACCAGAGTCACATGGCAAATGTAGTCACCAGGAAGGGGTCAACGGTAACCATAAAACAATCCAAATACCATGCATAACTACCCAAGGGAAAACGTCTAAGTTTTCAAGAGTGAGTGTTTATTGTTTTTGAAATACGTTTTCACTCTATTTTTGTTATAAATTATGTCAGCAAGTGTAAGTGCAGCATTATCATTAATTATGTCATATTTCAGGAGTTGTTCTTTCTGAAATGACAACCAAATCATTTAAAAGTATACCATAGTAGTTTACTTTTCAATTCTGCACACATCTTGGATTATAGTGAAATCTTATTGAATGAATGCTTTTTAATTGGGGTATGTTTCCAATATAAATGAGTATTTCATGCGGACAAACTTGAAGCATAATTATGAAGAGGCCTGTAAAATGAAAGAATCAGCTAAGCCTATAAATCCCCCCATGTACATTTATGCTAGAATTAGACACATGAATAATCTATTCAGCAAAGGACAAACTCCTAGAAAGAGGTCTCTCTGGGAATGCTTTTTCAAATAGAAGTATTGATAATTGCAGAATACACAACTTGCAAATTTGTTGTTTTAAAGTTTGTTTAAATTAAGCCTTTAAGAATTCATGCATATCAAATCCCACTTTTTTCCTGTAGAAAAATTCAAATAAAACAAATTGAAATAAATCCTCTTTTTCTGAAAACATTGAAAAATAATGTGAGATGTAATTAAGCATAGATGTTAATGTTTACACCTCAAATTCTAAATATAATCTATAAGAAGTTTTTATAACATTTCTCTTAAAGCTGCTAATATTTGAGGTAGCACTCTGTAATAAGACAGATATGTTTTATGTCTCAGGAGACCTGGGTAGAAATCCTGATTCTCCCTTTTGTAAAATCAGTTTAGACGATTTTTTCTTCTTCTTTTTTAACATCTAGGAGCCTCAACTTCCTTTTTTGTAAAAAAGAATAAACATGTTCATCTCAAATGATTGCTAATGAGAATTAAAATCATATATTTAAAATGTCAAATTTTGCACAGTGCTTTATACATAATGAGTTCTGTACTATTATGTTGATATCACTGCCTTACAAGTTGCACATTATTTCAGTTAGTAACTTAATCTTACTTTTCCAATATTTTACCTTGTGCATGCCAGAAAGACAAATATAATGAAACAGAATTGGTCCTGTGGAATAACAGCAAAAAAAAATTACTGGAGACAAGTTTTTTTGTATAGCAGATAAGATGATGCTTAAGAGACCTACATTCCATAATGGAGTCCTTAGGTCCAAGACCTGGTTCTGTATCAGATTTTAGCTTCCTGCTAATGTGCACCTTTGGATACAGCAAGTACTGGTTCCTGCCCCCAGCACAGGAGACCCAGAATTAAGTTTATGGATCCTGGCTTAGGCCTGACCCTGCTGTTGCATGCATTTTGGGAGTCAACCAGCAGATGGAAAAATCATTCTCTTTCTACTTTTCAATCAGCTAAAACAGAACAAAGAATGACAGGCACAAACTGGTATTTTATTGCTAGAATTTATATGCACTCTTGTTCTAATCATTTTGTCAAAATTTTGACAGGGCATACATTAATCTGCTTGATATAAACTTTTTTCCAACTAATATAATTTTTTTTTTTTTTGACAGGCAGAGTGGACAGTGAGAGAGAGAGACAGAGAGAAAGGTCTTCCTTTGCCGTTGGTTCACCCTCCAATGGCCGCCTTGGCCAGCGCGCTGCGGCCGGCACACCGCGCTGATCCGATGGCAGGAGCCAGGAGCCAGGTGCTTTTCCTGGTCTCCCATGGGGTGCAGGGCCCAAGCACCTGGGCCATCCTCCACTGCACTCCCTGGCCACAGCAGAGAGCTGGCCTGGAAGAGGGGCAACCGGGACAGAATCTGGCACCCCAACCGGGACTAGAACCCGGTGTGCCGGCGCCGCTAGGCAGAGGATTAGCCTAGTGAGCCGGGGCGCCGGCCCCAACTAATATAATTATTAAAGAGATATTCAAGTGTATTAACCTAGAGAACTTCATTTAGAGCATCTCAAGAAGTGGCCACATAGTAAATTTGACAGAATTACAAACGTTAAACTTTAAGTATCACTTTTTCCTCCTTCCAGAGGCAATAAAAACACTTATTTATAGCTGTAATAAAAAGGCCACAATAAGATAAGTTTCTGAGATCTCTTTTTAGTTAATTCTTCTATTACCAGATGCTTGTCACAAGGTATCCTAGATCATGCCAGGATCTTAATGCCAAATTTGGTAAAACAGAAACAGGCTCAATTAATCAATGAATGTTTAGTGCCCAGTTTGCCAATCAAAAAACATTCTTATCATTCCAACAAACTATTTTTTAAAATATCATTTACCTCCTTTTTTTCTTTTTTTTAAAGATTTATTTATTTATTTGAAAGGTAGAGTTATGGAGTGGTAGAGGTAGAGAGAGAGAAAAAGAGAGAGGTCTTCCATCCATTGGTTCACTCCCCAGACAGCCATAAAGGCTGGAGATGTGCCAATCCAAAGCCCGGAGCCAGGAGCTTCTTCCACGTCTCCCATGTGGGTATAGAGGCCCAAGGACTTTGCCATCCTCCACTGCTTTCCCAGGCCAGAGAGCTGGCTGGGAAGTGGAGCAGCCAGGACTCAAACTGGTACCCATATGGGATGCCAGCACTGGAGGTGGAGACTTTACCCACTATGCCACAGCGCTGGCCCTCGACACAGGATTTTTCAAGCCAAAATCCTGAATATCATATTGCATAGAATCCATGAATAAGATGTATGCCCCATCCATCAAATTTCTGCTTTACTTTTTTAGATAGGGCTAAGAGAATGCTCCGGTTTCTAAATAGATCTTGATGTTGCTTACATCATCTTAAGATACATGTGCACACTCACAGACAAGCTGACACTGAAAACTGGGTTATAGACTTTGTGTTCATATTTTGTGATGGACATATGAGGAGCTAGTCAGAATCAATCAACAATTAAAACTTTTAACCTTCTCCCAAAACAGGCTCCTGGGTTGGTTGCCAAGAAAAAGACTTGAGTGACTACAAACAATAGAGATGTTTCTTTGCATTCCCACTTCTCTCCCCCAAAACATCACTTACTTCATTGTCCCATCAATGGGGATTTATGAGGAGATTTTAATTATAAGACTGACTGGTTTTAAAATATAAGACTAATGTATTCTTGATATTGAGAATTTCTTTTGATTTATATTAACTTTAAAATCTTGTCTTTTCTCTCCATCAAGTGACCTTCTCTTTTAAATTCGTTGGTATTTATGGAATTGATGTGTTGCATTAACACAAAGCCTTTTATCCAGGAACTTCAAAGCACTTTTTATCTGTCACCATGCTATACTTATTTAGTATCACTATAAATTGTTTTTATGATTGATTATTAGAGTGAGAAAGCATTAACAAAACCAAAATATAAGGACAACTTTAAGATACATCAGATTTCATCCAACAAATTGCCTTAGTTTTAAATAACCCATGGTATGTTAGAATGAAATGCACTTCTACTTAAAAGTTAGCCTTGTTAACATTTGTTCTCTTAAATTACATTTTAATTTAAAATAGCTTGTCCTTATTTTGAAAATATATTACTGAAAATAGTTCATCTGCAATCTTGAGTTCCTTAACTAAAAATTTCATATATTAATATACTAAATGTATTCTATATTGGCCTTTTTTTTTCCTCTTGGGCAATTACATAGACATGTTTTTACTGGTAAGTATGGATAAATTAAATCTGTCAGGACATTAAAGTAGCAGTAGATAAATTGTGTCCATTGAACTAAATGATAGCTAATTCTCTAGAAATGATGCAGTTTATTTCTTAACTCATATAAGTTTATATTAAAATTTTGAGGGTGTTAATGAATGCATTGTTTAATGAGCTTATTTAGTTGAGCACACTATGAAATTCCTTTCCATTCTCCCAGTGACAATATACATGTGTTGAAACTGTAATTCAGTTTTCTACATGTGAATGGAATCATAAACTTAAATAATATTTTCAAATCCTTATGTGTATGACTTAAAAACAAATCTCTGGAAAAAATTATAGTATGAAAATGTAAGCACATAATGTAGTAAAATATAGATTTATGTATTACAGACTTTGTCATTGCTACAAGTCAGTGTCATAACTTTGGACAATTCCCTTAACATTTTTCAACTGTAAAATGTGAGCATACACATTGATGATTGCTAAGGTCATTTCAGGCTTCTATATAATTTAATGAATTGTGATTCTTTGTAAAATATGGGCTGCTCTATATATTTTTTAAAGATTTTATTTATTTATTTATTTGAGAGGTAGAGTTACAATCAGTAAGAGGTAGAGACAGAGAGGTCTTCCATCTGCTGGTTCACTCCCTAGATGGCTGCAACGGCCAGAGCTGTGCTGATCCGAATCCAGGAGCCGGGAGCTTCCTCTGGGTTTCCCATGTGGGTGCAGGGGCTCAAGGACTTTGGGACATCTTCTACTGCTTTCCCAGGCCATAGCAGAGAGCTGGATGGGAAGAGGAACAGCCGGGACTAGAACCAGCACCTATATGGGATGCTGGCACCTCAGGCGGAGGATTAACCCACTGTGCCACAACACCAGTCCCTCTACATATTTTTAAACCATGCCTAAGGTTGTTTATTAATTATAATTATAATTCATTTCTCTTTTATAGGCAGTAGTGATAAAATAACCAGTGACAAGTCACACAAGGAGCAGCATAGCATCTAGAGCTAGTCCCAGTAAACAAAATGCTTCTCTTTTTGCTTCCGGTTTTCAGTCCAACTAAATTAAATGGAGGACACAAAAACTCATTTGTGAGAGCACCCTGACTATTACTATTTTCCTACCATGGCTATATTATAGGACCATAAGTAATTGATATCATGGCATTTGAGGATATATTTGTAATAATTGTTTCAGTACCAAGTAACAAGGATCTATCTCAAACTAGGTTGCATAAAAATAAAATTTCAACATAATGTGATTGGGTTGGCTTGGGCCTAGAATCCAGAGTTTATGTGATACCAAGATGTATCTGTTACCATCAGTGCCTTGCTTTTCCTTCTTTCCATAATGTTCTAGAATGTTGAGGATTACAATCCATCTACCAGGCAACTTTGTTGTAGACACTTTGTCTTTCTTAATAGTTTTTTTTTTTTTTTTTTTTTTTTTTGGACAGGCAGAGTGGATAGTGAGGGAGAGAGAGACAGAGAGAAAGGTCTTCCTTTTTGCCATTGGTTCACCACCCAGTGGCCGCCGTGGCCGGCGCGCTAAGGCCGGCGCACCACGCTGATCCGATGGCAGGAGCTAGGTGCTTATCCTGGTCTCCCATGGGGTGCAGGGCCCAAGCACTTGGGCCATCCTCCACTGCACTCCCTGGCCACAGCAGAGAGTTGGCCTGGAAGAGGGGCAACTGGGACAGAATCCGGCACCCCGACCGGGACTAGAACCTGGTGTGCCGGCACCGCAAGGCGGAGGATTAGCCTAGTGAGCCACAGCACTGGCCTCTTAATAGTTCTAATAAAAGTTCTTCAGCCGGGTCCCCTTGGCCTTGTGTAGGTCAGTCACACAGTCATCTGAACCAGACATTTCATTCAGTGCGATGGACTCTCCCTGTTGGCCAAACTGACCCTGAACTCATCTTTGGAGCTTATCAGGCTTGGAATTAGCAAAGGGCATTCCTTCCTAAACTCTACCGGCTAAATAGTGGGAAGGAGTAATGCCACAGTGCATCAGAGGACTGCTCCCCAAAGGGTCAATGATGCTGTGTTTGCACAAGCCATAGGTATCCATTCATACTAAGAGTCAAAGAACAAGAAAAAGAGACAGTAAGGAAAGTGTTCCTTTTTTCAACAGCTGTATTTTAAGTGCTACTATGTTTCCCATACATTGAGAATATAGGAATGTACAAGAGAGACAAAACTTCCAATTCCAAGGGTGGGCATTTGGTGTAGTGGTTAAATTGCCACTTGGGAAACCTGCATTTGTATCTGAGTGTGTAATTCAAGTCCGGTCTCCTGTGCTTTTGTTTACACTCTGCTAATATACACCCTGGAAGGCAGCAGGTGGAGTAAACCAGCAGATGGAAGACCTTTCTCTCTGACTCTCCTTCTCTCTGTAATTCTACCTCTCAAATAAATAAAATATTTCAAAAATTGCACAGGAAAACATGAATAATCTTTGTAACTCGATAACTTTTATTAGTAACTGTTAAGGAGGATGTCCTCCATAAATATATAAAAAAAGTTTAATTGTGGAATAGATAGCAAACCATTGACAATAAATTTTAATTATGAGAATATTTCATTAGATATATGAGCTTTTATAGTTTCTTTTTTTAATTTATTTGACAGTTAGAGTTATAGATAGTGAGAGAGAGAGACAGAGAGAAAGGTTTTCTTTCTGTTGGTTCACCCCAAATGACCGCTATGGTCAGAACTACACTGATCTGAAGCCAGGAGCCAGGTGCTTCCTCCAGGTCTCCCATGCGGGTACAGGGGCCCAAGACTTGGGCCATCCTCCACTGCCTTCCTGGGCCACAGCAGAGAGCTGGACTGGAACAGGAGCAGCTGGGACTAGAACCGCACCCATATGGGATGCTGGCGTCTCAGGCGGAGGATTAACCAAGTGAGCCACAGTGCGGGCTCAAATTCAAAATTCAAATATTTTAAGTATTTGAATGTTGTGTCTTTTTTTTAACTTTTATTTAGCAAATATAAATTTCCAAAGTACAGTTAATGGATTACAATGGCTCCCCCCCCATAACTTCCATCCTGCCCACAACCCTCCCAAATCCCGCTCCCTCTCCCCTTCCATTCACATCAAGATTCATTTTCAATTCTCTTTATATACAGAAGATCAGTTTAGCATACATTAAGTAAAGATTTCAACAGTTTGCACCCACACAGAACATAAAGTGTAGAATACTGTTTGAGTACTAGTTATAGCATTAATTCACATTGAACAACACATTAAGGACAGAGATCCTACATGAGGAGTAAGTGCACAGTGACTCCTGTTGTTGACTTAACAAATTGACACTCTTGTTTATGGCATCAGTAATCACCCTAGGCTCTTGTCATGAGCTGCCAAGGCTATGGAAGACCCTGAGTTCACCGGCTCTGATCATATTTAGACAAGGCCATGGTCAAAGTGGAAGTTCTCTCCTCCCTTCGGAGAAAAGTACCTCCTTCTTTGATGGCCCGTTCTTTCTACTGGGATCTCACCTACAGAGATCTTTTATTTAGGCTTTTTTTTTTTTTTTTTTGCCAGAGTGTCTTGGCTTTTATTGGGCTCTTCAGCCATATCCGAATGCCTTAAGGGCTGATTCTGAGCCAGAGTGCTGTTTAGGACATCTGCCATTCTATGAGTCTGCTAGTCTGCTGTGTATCTCGCTTCCCATGTTGGATCATTCTCTCCCTTTTTTATTCTATCAGTTAGCATTCGCAGACACTATTCTTGTTTGTGTGATCCCTTTGACTCTTAGACCTATCAGTATGATCAATTGTGAACTGAAATTGATCACGTGGACTAGTGAGATGGCATTGGTACATGCCACCTTGATGGGATTGAATTAGAATCCCCTGGCACGTTTCTAACTCTACCGTTTGGGGCAAGTCAGCTTGAGCATGTCCCAAATTGTACATCTCCTCCCTCTCTTATTCCCACTCTTATATTTAACAGAGATCACTTTTCAGTTAACTTTAAACACCTAAGAATAATTGCATGTTAATTACAGAGTTCAACCAATGGTATTAAGTAGAACAAAAAAAATACTAAAAGGGATAAAGTATTAAGTTGTGCATCAACAGTCAGGGTAAGGGCCAATTAAGTCAGTCTTTCTCATTGTGTCCATTATTTCAGCAGGTTTCCTTTTTGGTGCTCGGTTAGTTGTCACTTGTTTTTATGATGTATCTTACTACACATTTACAGAGAGAGAGAGAGAGAAACACACGCACACACACACACACACACACACACAGAGAGAGAGAGAGAGAGAGAAGAGAGAGAGAGGGAGAAAGCAGTCTTCCATCCTCTGGTTCACTCCACAGATGGCTGCAATGGCTAGTGCCGAATCAGATGGAAGCCAGGGACCAAGAGTTTCTTTCTGGTTCTCTACATGGGTGCAGGAGTCCAATTCTGCTGCTTTCCCAGGCACATTAGCAAGGAGCTGGATTGGAAGTGGAGCATCTAGGACCCAGACTAGCACTCATATGGGATCCTGGTACAGCTTTCCCACACATTGTTGACCACAACTGGTTTTGATTAATGTCCAAAATGTCAAACATTTTCCCCTATGATAAACCATTTTATGTTTCTAAGGATACTGTATAGAAACATATATGTAAATAATATTATTTGGTTCAGTTCCCAAATCAGTGTTTTAAATACTTTCCAACCTGTTGCCCTTGTAATTATTATGGTAGTTACTTTTCCTGTTTAGCTTCAGAAGTTTAAAATACCAAGTGGGATGAACTATTCAGTTCTAAAAAACTGTATTTATAAATTATGTTCACAAAATATTTAGAAATGGTTTCTTAATAATTAGTCTTTGACTTTTGTTAATATCAAAATCATTCTAGCAAACACTTCTAATGGGAGAAATCTTTTAATGAAGTCAGCCAGAAAGCATTTTCAAGGATGATTGAAGTGCTGTCCTTTCGTCTCATTTGTAAACCTTTTTTATAAATACATTAAAATGACACAATTTAGTGATGTACTTTTCCATGACAGCCTTTGTGAAGATAAACAATATCAAGTGGTAAGGCCTCAAAGACAATTTCTACCAATTTTATGAGTCAAAGTTTCAGTTAAACTTGGCAAATTTTTTCTAACTCTTTTTTCCTTACTTCCATCTTAAGTGAATTAAAACTCAATTTCTCTGTTAGATTGAATCATTTGACTTACTGCCTTACATTCAAAAGAATATTAAAACAAATTTGAAGAGTAAGTAAACTTTTTACTATTAAGATTAGTTAGATTCACCATATTGTTTCTTTCCTATAGGGAAAGATATACCTAAAGGAAAAGGTATATACTTCATTCATTTAACACTATATAACGTCAAGTTAATAATTATAAAGAATTCTCTTAACTCATGCAGATAAAAGTTATCAGGATAAAACTCTCAAGAAGGAAAGAGAAAAACAAGCTCATAACTAGAGAAAGTGCTTGGGGGTAGTTTAGAGGTGGAAACACAAAGAATCCACCTGAGTGAAAAGAGAAGCAAGGCAGTCAAAACAGAAAGCGAAGGAGAAGAGAAAGCTCCTCCTTGGGTATGGCACTTTAGAGGAGAAAAATAAATTAAACTTGGTTAAACAGTTCTAAAGTTGAAGGGCAAAATATTTATTGATCATCTCCTGACCCTTTGAGAGTAGCACTGAAGCTCTCTTCAGGTTTTATTTTGTTTAAATTTTGAGGTTTTAATGGAGTGTGAGAAGAGAGGATAGGATGGGTTTGAAGAAAATATCAAGCCACCACATCTCCTTGAAGAAATGGAGAGTATCTCTCTTGGGTTCCTGCTCTTAAGACTAAGTTCAGGAGTGGGCAGAGGAGAAACTGTCCATGAAAAGGAAAAGTGCCTATCAGTCTTTCCAGGGTGAGAGTTCTTGGAGTTACTGACCTCTTTTTTTTTTAACTTTTATTTAATGAATATAAATTTCCAAAGTACAGCTTATGGATTACAATGGCCTCCCCCCAATAACGTCCCTTCCAGCTGCAACCCTCCCTTTTCCCGCTCCCTCTCCCCTTCCATTCACATCAAGATTCATTTTCAATTCTCTTTATATACAGAAGATCGGTTTAGCATACATTAAGTAAAGATTTCAACAGTTTACACCCACATAGAAACACAAAGTGTAGAATACTGTTTGAGTACTAGTTATAGCATTAATTCACATTGAACAACACATTAAGGACAGAGATCCTACATGAGGAGTAAGTGCACAGTGACTCCTGTTGCTGACTTAACAAATTGACACAGTTGTTTATGGCATCAGTAATCACCCTAGGCTCTTGTCATGAGTTGCCAAGGCTATGGAAGCCTTTTGAGTACACTGACTCTGATCATATTTAGACAAGGTCGTAGTCAGAGTAGAAGTTCTCTCCTTCCTTCAGAGAAAGGTACCTCCTTCTTTGATGGCCCGTTCTTTCTACTGGGATCTCACTCACGGAGATCTTTCATTTTGGGTTTTTTTTTTTTTTTTTTTTTTTTTTTTTTTTTTTTTCCCAGAGTGTCTTAGCTTTCCATGCCTGAAATACTCTCATGGGCTTTTCAGCAAGATCCGCATGCCTTAAGGGCTGATTCTGAGGCCAGAGTGCTGTTTAGGACATCTGCCATTCTATGAGTCTGCTATGTATCCCGCTTCCCATGTTGGATTGTTCTCTCCCTTTTTGATTCTATCAGCTAGTATTTGCAGACACTATTCTTGTTTATGTGATCCCTTTGGCTCTTAGTCCTATCATTATGATCAATTGTGAACTGAAATTGATCACGTGGACTAGTGAGATGGCATTGGTACATGCCACCTTGATGGGATTGAATTGGAATCCCATGGTATGTTTCTAACTCCTCTTATCTCCAACATGCTCTTAGGGGAAAGCAGTGGGGCTCCCTCTTGCCCCTAGTGAAGATCTATTTATGTTAATAGTCTTCTTTTAGCAGCAAGCCAGGCAGGAAATTTAAGTCAATTCACACTTCTGCATAAATTGCCTCCATCAGGTAAGCAAACAAATTGCTTTTCTTTGTATACTGCCTGGGATCTTCTGCCCCCAAGGTATTTCTTTTCAGACAATAGAGGACAAGTGTGAATTTCTTTGGTAATCCTTTCCCTTTTGGGCCTTGGTGAATGGTTTAGGGGAACAGAGTTAAGGCCTGGGAACTAGAGAGAAAGGTGAAGTTTAAATAGGGAGAATGTGTTGAAAACAGACTCCCTCTGGTTTTGATTTTTACTTAGGATATTTCTAGGAGTTAGACAATTATTTCAAGTATATTTTGAGTTGCTAATGTCTGAGCTAACATAAAATAATGACTGAATTTATGACTGTGCATTAATCATAATCACTTGGTTATGAACAGAAGCCCAAATATCATTTGAGCATTTGCCAAAGGGTCATGATACCTTGTGACTAAACAAGAATATAATAAAATAAGTGAGTTCTCAATATTTTACTTACCTTGAGAGTTTACAATTTTTTTTTAACTCTAAACCAGTTAATTCAGTTGATTCAGTTTTTCATGTCTGCCTGTTTTCTTTAATTATGGGATAGTTTCTGCCATGGCCAACATTCCTGGTTCACCATCTATGGCATTGCATTAAATCAAGTTGCTACTCCCATTTTTACAAAAGGAGAGATTGACTATATGAGAACATTGCCACCTTATTCATTATGTATAGCTCATTAGTTCCCTTGACAACTTTCTTTTGCTTTTAATCAACTGAAAGAAAAAGGCTTCACAGATTTTTAGTGGGAAACATATGGAGCTCTAGCTAATCAGCAATGTGGGAACTTATATTTAAAGGTGCAGCTGACCTTGACTATGCATCCTTCCCAAATTGCCTCTTATAAATCCTGTGATCAATAAATGAAATAGTATTCTATCCCCTTCACAGCTCACCTTCAAATATCTGTTATCCCCGCAGATGGTCTAGGATTCAGTAAAATGTTTTTGCCCATGTAAAGACTCCAATCTATGAGTTTTATAAAAGAGGGATTTAGCATTTCGTCTCAATAGTGAGATATGGCTGGAAAATTATAAATTGACAAGAAATCCAACTTTATTAAATATCTAGTTAGATGCTATATCTTTCCAAGGAGTCAAAATGAGTGGCACTGTATTGTAAGAGTAGTATTGACTTGAACATGGGCTATCTATGTTCTTTTCAGATGACACTTAGAACCTATTTTTAAATCTTAAAAAAAAACACGAGTATTTAATACACACAACTGTATTTTCTTTTTTTTTTCCCTGTGTATATTTGTGAGTTTAGTGGAAAGTGTTTACAATTGGATATAGATTGATGCTGCATTTGAGACTGGGTGAGATTTTAAATTACTAAATAGGATTCACATGTGACCATAATCAATCTATCTTGGGTCTTTTTAGCCATTTAGTTTCTGCCTCAGATTTGAGGTATCAGAACATCCAAAGGGACCCCCTACCTCTTAGAGAATTAAGTAGAATTAACTTTGTTAATTTGAAGATGTATTAAAAGTATCATAGGATATTGGTCAAGCAAATTTTAATGTTTATTCTACTTTGAGTGAATAATGAATATCTTTCCATTTTGTTTCTTAAACTAAGTTACAGAAATATAAAATGTGAGGGGAGTTCAGAAAGTTCATGAAAAAATGGAAATAAAGGGTAACTATTTTGGTACAAAACCTTTTGGAGTACTGTATTTTTCTCATAATATACATTTTCCTTGAACTTTTAGAAGACCCCTCATATTTGAAAGAAAAAGATTTTTAAAGGAGTTATTTTATAAAAATAAATAATTTCAAGTTTTCACATTGGAAGAGATGTTTAATTTATCAAAATATACAATTATGTAAGGTAGCAGTTGCACTGTTTAATAAAAATAGTTCTTTTGATGACTTAAAGATTTTATCCTTACTCCTATTTTGAGTGCATACTTTTTTTTTTCAAGATTTATTTATTTATTTATTTATTTGAAAGGCAGAGTTACAGAGAGGCAGAGGCAGAGAGAGAGAGAGAGAGAAAGGTCTTCCATCCGCTGGTTCACTCCCCAAATGGCCTCCACGGCCAGAGCTGGGCAATTTCCAAAGCAGGAGACAAGAGTTTCTTCTGCGTCTCCCACGAGAGCTCGGGGGCCCATGCACTTGGGCCATATTCTTCTGCTTTCCAAGGCCATAGCAGAGAGCATGATTGGAAGTGGAGCAGCTGGGACATGAACTGGCACCCATATGGGATGCCAACACTGCCAGTGATGGCTTTATTTTCTATGCCACAGCACTGGCCCCTGGAGTACATTCTCAAAGATAACAACTTTACCATTCGTATGTTATATGTATTATTTGGAAAATGAAATAGAAACATCCATTTAATCACTTATTTTTCACATGGAACATGTATGCATTACAAGGACCATAATTCTGTAAATTCTGGTCCTCCAGAGTGTTTTTTCCAAAGTTTATTTCTATCTCCCTAATTTCTTCCAGATCTTGACTTGCCTCTTCACTTCACTTTCACTGTGTTGAAAACCATATGATGCAATATGTGGTGTGTCTGAGTGGAATATGGTATACAATGAGCTTTGTAAGAGCTGAGAAGACATTGATAACTAATCAATTAGACTATAACTTATCTGAAATACAATAAATTATAGTAAGAGATATAAAGATGTATGTAGTATTCATTTTAAATACATAACTTTTTTTTCTAAAATAGTAAACATTGTAGATCAGGAAAGTACATCAAATTTAACATGATTTCTTTTGAAATTATAAAAAAGGCTTCCATCTAAAACATTGTAGAAATGCGGAATTAAATTTCTTTGCTATTTAAAAAGATGAAGACAAGTTTCAAATCGTTCTGCATATAAACTTGCTGACATGCATGATTTCAAATCAAGCCAGTTATAGCTCTCATTCTTTGAACTAAATTCAAAACTCTCTTACTTTTTCAGCATTAAGAGAGATACATCAAATATTTCCTTAATGCTTTACTTTCATTCAATCCACATCTGATTTTGGAGAGCTGCTGTCACAATGCCAAAAAAAAATAGACTGGATTTTTAATAACATTTTTGATATGATAAAGAGAATCAGGGTAGTTTTATAGCACAGTCTAAATGATGAACTCATGTTATACCTTTCAAATGAAATGAACTATTTCTAGTTTCTTAAAGGGCCTTTTAAAGAATTGGCTGGTAGAATAGCATGTCATGTTCATCATAAAGCCAGAAATGCCAAGAAATTTTTTATAATGCATTCCAAATAGATATGGTTATGTTCACTTTTACAATACATTCATTTTTTGTAAGTAGGCAAGATTATTGACCAAACATAATATGAAATCAATTCAAAAAGACCCCAAAATACATCCTAAACTTTACCACATAAATGAAAAAATAATTTAAAACACATTCATTCTCTTTATCATCTCATTCTTTTATATTCTCTAAGATATGCAATCAAGCAGTTAAGCAGTCAGTGGTGCAGTTTTATATCATAGTAAATTATAATGCCAAGCTAGGTTGTTTTAACAAATATGAACAGTGACTTTTTCTTTAAGAATACTGAAAGTATCCCTTGAAACAAATTTTATATGTGTATTTAATTGTTCATATATTCAAAAACATCCAGTTTATTTGATGTGTATTATGCAAAACAGATAATTTAAATGAACTTAATTTATTTAGTCTGCAATACAATAAAAGTATTTACAATGATCTTGAAGAACACCAACAACCAAAAAATTTGAGAAATTAACATTGAAGACATCAAAGGAATCATGTCATCCTACTACACAATTTCTAAATATACAGATACATTGAATACTGGTTAGTTAATACATGAACAAGTAATTTTGTTTTTAAAATGTGAAATGATTGGTTAGGAGTTTAAGATTAAAAAGATTAGAACTTTTCGTGCAAAAAAGGGTTTCAGAATTTTATAAAGAGACGAAACTTTTAAAGGTTAATTACAACTTGTCTTATTAAATGAAGATACGTTTGCGTTCATACCTTTCAGATGTAACTCTGAGAACTGTACTATGTTTTTAAAAAGTGTTTTTGCTTTGTTATAAAATAAATCTGGATGTGGCAGAGAAATGAGGCCCAATCTTCCCTCATGGCATTGCTACCAATAAACATTTGAAGAGAATGAGAAAGCTGTATTTGTTTATCTATTTCTGCTATTCTAAAAATACAACAAAAGTATGAGAAAGATGTTAGCTCTTTGGTAATTCTGATAGTCTTTTTTCTGTTTAGACCTCTAGATTTCTACAATTTTAATTAAGATTAACCCTTTAAATGCAAAAGCCACCATCAACAACAAAGAAAAGTAGCTGGAACTATGAAATTGTAATGGTGTGGATAGCCTTTTTTGTAGATGAGAGGTTAGTTATTTAAAGCTCAGCTAATGCTAAACCAAAATAATTTCAGTGAAGTCCTAAGCTCATTTCAGTCCTAATTTGGAGGCATACTGTGTCTGATCAACTTCAGACAATTTTCACATATAGATCTTTACCTCATTTGCACTCTTTATAAAGCCCTAATGATAAATGAATTTGTAAAATATTGTGGAGTATAATATCTTTGGTCAGCTAGTGACTTATCTGGAATTACTTAGTTAAAAATCCTTTACGGTGAAAGAAAGATGAAATTTCTTATCTAAAAAAATTTGTGTTTTTCAGTCTCCATTTTTTAAAATTTATTTAAGGTATACAAATTTCATATATATAGATTTAGGAACATGGTGGTACTTCCTACCCTACCCTCTCTCATACCTATGCTTCTACTCTTCATCCTCTCCTATTCCCACACTTAATTTTTACAAAGATTTATTTTCAGTCTCCATTAAAAAAACAAACTCCACTAATCTTCTGAATTTCTTTCCACCCAACGACTCTGTAATATCTTGCCTCTACACACTGTACTGCCTTTTTAGTCAATTCCTGCTTGGAGTGATGAGTAACCATGGCTCCATCCAATTTTCCACATGACATCTGTGACAGCAGAGCATGAACAGGACCTGTCTCCTGCAGAACCGTCCCTTAGGTGGAGCTTAAATCTTTGTAAGAAAGCCACCAACACAGGAATCCAGTCAGGACTCTGCATAAGGACTGGAGGCTGCCAGAGCTTAGATGCTGACAAGGCAGTGTTTCTTATCTCTAGGATTTCATGCCCCTCCCCCCTGATGCTCGGCTCCTCTAGGCTGGCAGGGAACTTGCCTCTGGACAAGACTGTGACAGACTCCCTTTGATGATGAGCATCCACAGGCACAGGGAACAGAATTTTCCTATTCATTGAGCTGCACAGCTGTGGCGATTAGATTCTGCTTTGGAGTCAAAGCTGAGGGCAGGGTTTCGGTTTAGGTAAAAGGGAAGACAGTTCGAGTACAAATGAACTGCTTTTGACTCTGAATTTATTTCTTTCAGATGCCCTGAGATTTAAGATCAACTCTTTATTTTACTGAAACTTGATAGTTATAAAGTGGCCATTTTCTCTGAAGTATCAAATGAAAAAAAATTGGTAATAACCATATTTCCATACAGAAAAAGACATAATTGCATATAGGAATATCTTGATAGCTCTTTGGCATTGATGATTTTACAATTATATCTTATTTCTCTCTTATTAAACCCTGAGTTAAGCCTAAAACCTCTCCTTGTTGGCTTATCATCAGTGCTGTTGTGGGCTCTGCTTCATTGTAGTTGGTGTGGGATGACAATTCATTGATTTACTTGATTTTTTTTTCGCCTTTTTCTGAGCAGAAAGTTTGCAAATTTAATGAATATGCTGTTCACATACTGAAAGAATCCTGGCTTATTCTACGGGCACTTTTAGAATGACATGAAAGAGGATCTATATAGCATGTGGCTATTTCCACCATAGCAAATTTAGAAAGCATATAGAGTTAATTCAACTGTACAAATGAATATGCCAATCAATGCATAATTTATCTCTGAAGAAACATATTTCTTGTGTCCCCTATTTGATTAGATGGCTTCAATGTTCAATTAATCAGTTACCTTTCAATATCATTCCTAAGAACTGCTTAATTAATCTGTTGCACTACAACCCTCTTCATTCTACTGGCAATCCCTCGCCCCATTTCAATGACAAAATGCAGGAACTGTGCCATGTAAAGACTTTATGTCAATGTCAAGTGAAGGTTGGTAAGTGGCTGGCTTGTTTTCTTTATTAGGTTAATCAAACCAAGCAGCCTCACAGAACTTATATTGTAAGAAAATTTTAATGAGTTGAAACAAATGAGATATGTGAAAAAACACCAAGATAGTAGTGGCGCTGTTTATATTTCTCAAAAACAATATACTACTTTCATCGAACAATTTGTTTTCTTCTCTTTTCCAAATAATGAATTTAAAGCATACTCCTAATCGAACCCAAACTAATCTATTATGTAGCACTACCACATCCCCTACTAACAAATGAAGCATGGGAGGCACCTGTGTGTTTAAAGGAAAAGTGATCTTTATGTTTACTACCTCCTGGGCGCAGTTTATTCCTTTTCTAATACTATCAATAAAATTCCACTAGTAGTTCTGTAAATATTTACCAATTTGATGGTTCTCTGAACATATCACGGAACAGTCACCCTGGGAGATACTTGCCATAAAATTAAGTGCAGGTTCATGGGATCTTTCTCCCCTTATCTGTTTACCAAGCTTGCAATCTCCCTCTTCTACTCTTTTCCTTCCTTTTCCCTTCCTATTATCTGAGACTTCTTATTCTCCCTCAGTATTATCCTGTTGGCCTCGCCATAACAGAGGCATTTTGATGCAGTTGTACCCAGATCTCATATCATCTTCTTCACCACCTCAGCATTTTAGGCCAACTCTCACCAGCAAGCCTCCTCACACAGAGGCACTTAGCATGCTAAGATGGGTTTATGATATTATGAATAAATTCTTTGTCAACCCAGTAACTTCTAAACTAAAATAGCCATGAAAGCATAGGTATTGTTTCTTTAGTTATATAGGTGACAGCCCTTTTGAGAAAACTAATAGTGATAATAATTATAATATTTGTGATATATTTGGCTACTTTTAATTTGCCAGGTACAACTTTAAATTCACTCAGGCCATCTTCCACTGCCTTTTCTAGGCCATTAGCAGGGAGCGGGATCCTAAGTGGGACAGCCTGGCATGAACCAGAGCCCAGTTGGGATGCCATTGTCATAGGCGGTGGCAAGCTTACCCACTGCACTATCACAACAACCCCTTAATCCCATCTTAAAGTCATCCCTATGTGCTGTTATTTTACTCATTACACATATGAGAAAACTGAGGCATTGGGAGATTAAATACCTTGCTTGAGAGAACACATCCACCCTATTTATAATTTTTAAACATCTAATTCTGGACTAGGTCTTTAGCTTGGTGGTTGAGATTCCTGTGTCCTCTATCAAAGTGCCTGGGTTTGATTCTCAGTTCAGCATCCTGACTCCAACTTTTTTTCAATGCAAGCCCTGGAAGCAGCAGTGATGGTTCATTTAATTGGGTTTCTGCAACCTCTTTTGGATACCCATTTAGTGTTCCTGGATCCCTGCTTCAGCACTGGCCTGGCCCAACTTTTTTGGTTATCTGGGGAGTGCAACAGTGGCCAAAAGCTTTTTCTCCCTCTCCCTCCCCTTCTTACTATCCCTCTTCCTCCCTTTCCCTTTCCTTCTCTTCTCTCTCTCTCTCTTTCTCTTTCTCTGTCTCCCTCTCTGCCTCTCATAATAGGAGTTTAAAAATTTAAAGGTATGTAATTCTGGAAATTCCACCAGAGTGTTGAGATGTGGCTTTTTTAAAATAATATTATTATCAGTACATCCATTAGCTTACTCGAAACAATACCAATCATACAAAGTTATCTAAGAGATTAACTATTAGATCTTATTTGATTTGGTTATCTAACTGTAATCAACCTATTTTCAGCAAAAAAAAAAAAAGAATATTATTGGCTTGGAATACTAGGTTAGTGCTAGGGTACAAACAGTCTCAGATGTGATTGGGTCTAAGTACTGAAATATGTTGCCTGACTTTATTGGCTTGGAATACTAGATTGGTGTGAGGGTACAGTCTCAGATGTGATTGGGTCCAGATACTAAAAATATGTCATCCCTACCGATCTTTCAACATGCTTTCCTCTGTGTTAACTTTATTTTTAGACAGGAGAAGCAGAGTATCTCGGACATTTAAAAAATGGACCTTGCGTCAATCTTCCTATGTTCCAGACCTGGTTCCTTCATTTATCAACAATTCCCAGTGATATTTTACTAGAAACAAAATTCTGAGTTAGTCCTCTGTCATTCTTTACAGCTAGATAGCACTTAGAATGGTATAGAATAGTAGATTTAAAATTTGTTGAATGAATGATTTATCATCTAAAGACAAACTCTTGTCAAATTTCTAGAAAAAAATTAAGACTATCTTTCAAGATATTTAAACTAAAATGTCTATAAGCTTGGTGTTGCATGTAGTGAAATTTTATCAAGGTCTGATTTTTATAAGGAAAGATTTATTAGAGGTGGTAAGTTCAAAATATAAAAAGGCAATGTAGAAATGGTACACATGAATAGCAATCTAAAAGTCTAAATGGAATTGCTTGAAAAATTACAAATTGTCAATAACAAAATACAAATTGATACTGGTAAGTTATTCAGTAAATTGAGCTCTTAAAAATGATTTCAATGTGGTATTAAGTACAAAGCTTCATTTCTTGCCATTCTTCTCTGTATTTCCAGCAAAAGTATATTCATAGTTTGTATAATAATTATCTTTCCTGCTTGAATAAGGCTTATCAGACGACTGAATTGGGTTTCCCTGGACATCTATTTATAACTTATACATGAATATACAGCCATCCCAAAGTCATTCAAGTACAGAAATGTAATATATTTCCTTTTCCTATGAGTACAGTAGAATATATAGGTGGATTTTTAGTTATATTGTTAAAACAAAGCTATCTCTAATAATTCATTAAAACTTTTACTTATTAGGCACTCCCTTCATGAAAAAAATGTACTTTTAGCAAGTTTTCACTTTATGTAGACATTTTCATGTTTGTTCCCAAGCATGTAAAAAATCAACCATTTACAAAAAACAGAATATTCAAAAGCAGTTTACTTTCTTCTATATAACATTCCAAGTTTAAACTTCCTAATGACCTAGGGGTGTCCGTCATGTATATTAGTTGTGCTCAAAACCGATGCTCCAAGTGCCAAGTCAGGTGTTTATGATTATTTTTCTTTATTCTAAATGGTGGTGCTGCTACCATGATTCCCCAGTACAGTTATTTATTTATTTATACTCTGCCTTCTGCTAAAGGACTTAATGTACCTTAAAAAACATGTCTTCAAAGATTTTTTTTAAAAAATGTTAAGAAAGTGAAAAATCAGAACACAAGTGAATTTAATAAAATCAAGAAGATGGAGCCGAGGATGACATTAGTACACAAAATATGTGTTATAAGGTGTCTTCTATTTGTTGAAAGAAGGCAGGTGTGATTAGCAGCCCCCCAACACATGGAAATATGCTGTGAATTTCTGAGTTCAAAAGTACAGCAGAATCAGAATTGGTTCTGGTAGTGAGAAAAACTTGCCAGTGTCTCCAAGTTATTCTTCATGGCCTCCAT